>NC_134574.1:147026933-147626933 GCF_050947875.1 Dermacentor variabilis | reverse complement strand
TGTCGTAGCAGAAGGCACGATAGTCTTTCACGTATATATTAAGTGCGTATACGTTAGGGTTGTTTACACCACGATGTGAACAGCTCGCAAGACCTGTCTTATCCGTCCTGGTTGCTCAGTGGCTATGGTGTTGGGCTGCTGAGCACGAGGTCGCGGGATCGAATCCCGGCCACGGCGGCCGCATTTCGATGGGGGCGAAATGCGAAAACACCCGTGTGCTTAGATTTAGGTGCACGTTAAAGAACCCCAGGTGGTCGAAATTTCCGGAGTCCTCCACTACGGCGTGCCTCATAATCAGAAAGTGGTTTTGGCACGTAAAACCCCATAATTTGAAGACCTATCTTGCGATCTTTCCTGTCCGCGTCACGTGTTCCATCATTTGCGCTGTTCCCAACGTTGGTCCGAGGTTGGCGCACGTTGGCAAAGCACCGGGTCTGCATTGACGCTCATTTTCTGTGATTTAGGGGTCCGTTGTTCTCTCACGCGCATTGGTCTTCCCGCGCTGAGCGTATTGTTTGCTGATGGGCCAAGCCGGAGATAACGCTATAGACGGAATATCACAACGAAAAGAAGAAGTACAGCCCCGCATATGTTTATTTTGATCTCTTCGTGTATGTATGGTCCCGAATCGTTACATTACCCGCTGCGGTGGCGCTTTGCCTATATCGTAGATTTTACTAACTGAACTAGTTTTATGAGAAAGAGAGAAAAGGTTTGAGAAAGAAAGCGACTAATTCACCTAAATTGGTGGCTATATGCATATTCAGAAAAGTAGGTGAGGGGAACTGAGCTAATTAAGAGTGGTTCACTACGGAAGATTAAGACGCGAAGCTCCATAGTGAGTGGCTCATTGACGTTGGTCCGTTAATTGTCGGAGCCCGTCCTTTAACCACATCACCAACTTAAGCCGGTACTTTTCACGGAATGGATCGAGTACAACGCACCCACACAAGAGGCGATGAACACTTCGATTTATGACCTTTGCGCGCGCATAAACTTTCGAGCGCAGATGTGGTTGCGAGCGGTCGGAGTCATCGCGTTGCCGTCGCCACTGCATAAGGCGGTGATATTCAATGAGAGCTGGAGATGTTAGCCTATAGCGAAATTCGGGTTTTACGGTGTACGTTAATCGAATATGCAATAACGGCGACGCACCTTAAGGTAATTTCACGCTCTTTAAATCCTGGAACAGGAAGACAGCAGCCACACGCCGGTTTGACTGACCGATTGGATTTCACGCCCCGGAAAAAGTCTGGCGTTATGAGTAACTCCGTAGTGGAGAGCCCATCGGGGTTAATTCTGACCGCCTGGGGTTCTTCGACGTGCGCGCAAATCTAGTGAGCTTTCCCATTTGGCCCTTCGAAATGCAGCCAGTCGCGGCAGGAAAACGAACCCACGACCTCATCCGCAGCAGAACGTCGTAGTCGTCGAAGCTACATGCGGTGTGGAAAAGGGTCGATGAGTACAGCGGAAACTCGTCGGACATGTCAACTTCGAAGGGTCGAAACCGCGGGCACAAACCCGCGACGCGCGCCCGACAGCTCCTGCGCCTCACGTGACAGCTGCATGGCGGGCTCGTCAGGAGTGGGTGGGGCCAGGATGTGACGACAGACGAACGAGCCAGCACGCGTTTCTCGCTCTGGTCTCGCCAACGAGACGTCACCTGGGCGGCGGTCGGGTACTGGCGCGCCGCCATCGTGCGCGGCTCGCGCCCACGCAGGTCGCGTCATGCGCTGCGAGGCCTGACAAGTCTGGCAGGTCTTTGAATAAAAGAGAAAAGTGAGTGGGGTTCAACGTGGCTTGAACCTAGTTTTGCAGAAGGGTTGAAATCCGGGCCAGTTCGTGCTTAGTTGACCGAAAAAACCAGTCACAATAGACAAGAAGAGAGGTTATACGAGTAGTTATACGAGCGAAAGCTTTACGAAGCACGGTTAGACACGGTTCTTCAGTGCTTCTGCACGGCGAGCTATATCGGCAGGGTGCTCAGGCTAAGTCTGGCGCCTGCGGCGAAGAGTTGACGCGCTCGCGCCGGCGCGTGCTTCATCCATGGCGAGACTCGCCGGCGAAGCAGCTGTTGAACCCTCGCCTAGTCACGTGGTACGCGGCGGCGAGGCTCGAGCGAGCGCAGCTGCGACGCCTCTCCGCTCCGGATCACGTGACGTCCCGTCTCAAACTTCGCACTTGTGCGTAAGCGGCTGAAGGTCAAACGCCCACCGAGATTGACCCTGGGAGTTGTACCTCGAGGAGTAGAGCTTTCGCTCTAAAAGAGCTCCGATAAATCGCGTTAAACGGAGCTAGTTCGTACGTGGCTAACGCAAGCTTTAGGGAACGGGACAAAAGGGCCAACTCAACAAACTGGTCAATAATGAAGGCAGGACGATTACGTCACTGAGCTATCAAGTCAGTTTTATTTTCGCGCGTGTGGCTACACAAACAACAGTGCACGTGCAAATAAAGAAAAAAAAGAAGCTTCGAGAACAAATGCACAGCATCGGCACTTCATGTAGACCACGCAAAATCTGGACGGTGCGGTGTCCCGTGTGTTTGTCCCAAATTTCCCGTGTCCTCATTTCAGCTCCTCAGCTCGCCTAGTTACGGCGGTCTTCCTTTCGCTCATCGAAGAAATGAACCGGATGTCTTTCGTCGTCGTCGTGGTCATCAACATCATCATCATTACCATCGAGTCTAGAGGCACTGACAAAGGTATTGCAAGTTGTGACCGACCGCGACTGACCCGCGACCTGCAGGAGTGACTCGTGGCACGACCGATGTCGATACCAGCAATGGCGACATCCCAACATCCCCAGTCGCCTAACCGAAATGTCTCGGGACTGGCGCAGTTCACGTGTGCGAGCACAACTACCGCCACATGAAGTGACCGTCCGCGTAATCCGTCACCCAGCTCCTGCGCCGCTGCTTTAGTTAAGCAGCATTTGCGAATGAATTCGAGCGACTGAAAAAAAAATCGGGAAGTGAAAGCGGCTGACCATTCAAACAACCGCTTTTCGACCAAAGCGGCCATTTCGCGACCGGTGATTCGTGACCAACTTGGACGCGCTATCTCTGAGACTCGCTCCCTTTTGATAGCGGCCCAAGTTCACTCCAAAACGAAGCCGCATGCCCAGGCTATTTCTCATATGCTTACTGTCTTGCGTAGCTGATTGCATTCCCCATTCCTTAAGGGTCCCTGAAGTCAGGCGTCCTGCTGTTGTGCACTGGGCTGCGCTTTCGGTTCCCGATCGCAGCGGGCCATATCCCCCCGGGGGACGGAATGGAAATGCACTCGTACATTTAAATTTAATGCGCACGTTAATCGAGGAAATCCAGGTGGTCAAAATTAACCCACAACTCTCTAATATTCTGTGCCTCAAATAGTCAGTGTGTGGCTTTCGGGCGTTAAGCTCCTCCCTAATTACCCAATAAAAAATATCACCGCCCAAGCACTCCGTACAGATGGTTAACCAGCGAAGCTGAAACGTGCGGCCCGGTGTTTATCACTCGGTTAATCCCGACGGTTCATTAAACGACGGCTTGTTAGGCTGCCTGATCCTCGGTACGCAGTTGCTGCTGGCACTCGGCTGCACTAGTATGTTATTGTACCCGGGCTGCAGCACCGGCATGGCTTAGACGAGCTCGTTCCCGGTTCTGTTCGCCGCGTTGCTGATCGAAAGCTGCCTGCTCCTAAGGAGTACGTATCGCGCGTTGCCTGCCCATTTCGGAGCCGAAGAGAAACTGCTGCACGCGCGCTCGGCTGCGACGGAGAGCAACGACGTCACTACCGACGCAGCCAATCCAACACCACCTAGTAGCACAAGGCCTTTTCCCTCCGATCAATGACGTCATGTTACCTGGCCCGACTGCCACAAAATCTAATGGGGATGTTTCCGAGTAGGCAACAGTGATTTTGACGTCACCGCTTTCCTCAAGCCAGCCTTGTCCACGGAAATGTAGGGCCAGGTAGCGTGACATAATGAATCGGAGTAAACCGGGTTTGTGCTATCTTGGTGGTGTTGGCTAATCGCGCGCCTCTCTTTCTCTCTCTCTTTCTTTTCTCGCATGCGCATGGGGTTGCGCTGGATGAGTTTTCGGCATGCAGGCGACTGATAGACGGACGGACGAATCGGCTAGTGACATACAGCTTCGCTGTAATACCCACATCCCGCCCCCCCTCCCCCTATCTGATTATCCTATATGAATAAAAACTGACAACCACTCCATTCTGTGAAGATGGAATGGCAGCGAAATCACTTTGCTTTTCATTTTAGAGCTTTTACTGTTGGTCTGATTTCGCTGCCATTGCATCTTGACTAGGTGTAATGGTCGTCATTTGAAGTGTCTGCAGATGGCGGTTGAGGTGTTTGAATGGATGATTTAGTAAAGACAGTGGTTGGTGTTCGATTGAGACTTTTATTTTGTCAGGGTAGCCAGGATTGCTTTATGACCACTATCATATGCACTCAGTGGTTCGATTGCCACCTTAGACAGGTGGCTTGAATCAAATCAATGCACGTCCGGTGATGCATGGTAGGCACGTAATTTTTTTTCGTTGGTAGGATTACTACGGCGCGGGCACGTGCACGCCACCTGGCGTGGTTGCGCGCCGAAGGCGAGGAATGTAAAGAAGGAGAATCTGCCCGTGACAAGTAACGCCAAACTCCGGGCGTCACTGAGCTTCGCTGAAGGTGACGTCAGGGCCTCTGCTTGATTGTTCCTTCCACCATGCTGATAACAGAGGTAGGTGAGTGTGATAGATAGCGATTATGCGCCAGCATTGGTGGGAAGCGGGCGACAAATGCCGCTATAGCTGTAAGAAAGCAACATTTTGTTTATGAAGTGCTTGTGGATCACGTTTTATGAAGTGTTGAATTGTTTTTACAATAATAGGTGGTGTCCAAATCTACGCCCGGGCGACGGCTCCCTTCAAGTGACAGAATCTAATCTCGAAGGATACGCTTTTGCTGGTTGCATGACCCAGTTTTCTTGCTTGTTTTTTAACCAAGCCAGGCTAATTAAGTGGTAGGATATGCCAGTATAGCTGCAAAATGTCTAGCGACGTAGAGCATATAGGGCCCTCTATAGCCAGTAGGTCCTACTATTGCGGTGCTGGCAGCCATTCACAGCACACTTAGTCGATGTCATTTTTGTGTCTCACCGAGACCACAGAACTGGGAGGTATTCGCAAACTAGCGCGCGCACATCTAGTACAACATCACTTATGTGCACCGCCAAGCTTTGAGGGACGCGACGGCTCTGCCTTGTCATACCGGGCGTTCACATGAATCCGACAGGAGCGGGTCGAGTCGGCTTGTCGACCTGGAATCGGCCTGTCGAGATCATGCAAATGCTAGCCGGTCGGGCCGAACCAGCGTCTGGTCACGCTGAGTCAGCCCGACCAGTTTGCAGCGCGATCGTAAACGTCGTCTGGTCGGCGCCTGCCAGCGCTGGTACTATTGCCCGGCAGCACTGTGACGTCAGCCAGCGCTTTCGGCGCCGGCAGCGGGAAGGGCATCAGTACAGGGCAAAAACAAGCATTAATTGTGCCGTGCAACATCATGGTAACGAGGATAACCAAGAAACAGAGCCGTTGCATACAGCTGCGGGAACCGGAAGTTCCGTTTGAACGCGTTGACAGAAAGGCCAAGGTTCTGCGCACGCGCAGACCGCCTGCGCAAGCGCAGTGCTGTGGCCCCAAGCGCTAAGGGGGCCCCAAACGCGCGCGGGGCCCTAAAAACTATCTGATGTCTCGGCTCGACGATGCGCACCGGCGTTCTGCAGAAACCATCAGAGGTGAGCTCGCGTAAACGCGGTCACGTCGGTAAGACCGATTTCCGACACGACCCGTTTGCGTCGGGTTCATGCAAACGTATAGCCATAGAGTTAACGCGACCAACTCTACGTGCCTACTGTAAGCTGGCTCTGCCGCTCAACTCGTTAACACGATGACAGCGCCACTCGCTATAGAGTGGAATTTCTTCACACTTACTAATACGCATGGAATAAAACGAAATGGCCTATTGTTATAAAAAATCGCAATTTTCAAGGAATACGTAGGCGGTGTACTTGATAACATCCGACTTACATACACAGTAATCTCGTGTTACTACATCCGAAGTACCAAGGCTTCACCGCCTGTTCCCGCCACTATAAACCGTTTTTTTTTTCCTTTTTTTTGCGAATACCAATTTTTACTTCAGTCGCAAAGAGCATGCAATAGATTGTGTCACTGTAAATCATGGTCTTTTAATTTCTATACCAGCATCTCACAACTCGTTCCGGCTGGTTGTCATTCTATTGAATGCGTAAGAGGTCCGTATGCAGCTGTCGTTCCGGCACTTCTGAATTGGTGAGGCGTCCTTGCCTCTCTTAAAGATATGCATTTTTTTTTGTGTAAAACGAGCGTCTTCAAAAACGCGTGATAGCATCTCAGACTTGTCTTTCTTTTTTTTTTTTGTGACGCAGTTATAACGCTATACGTGGCATGCAGCCGCTACTATCTGCAGCACTCTCAATATAGTTCCGCATAAGTTACACTAAGTGAGCGGAAGATATTTGCAAGAAATTACTGCAGAAACATTCTCCTGACACTCGCCACATAGCGCGTACGCATTTCTTTCCAGTCGCTCATCTTGCAGACATAGGACTCCGGCGTATCCGGACGCGTTAGGTCGTATAGTGATGGCGACCTTCGCTCGGTCTCGTCTTTTTTGTTAATCAATCTTAATGGCTCAATTATCGAATTCCTAATCAATAAATGCAAGAAAGCTTAATTATGCTTTCGTCGTATTAATTACCTTTACATATTCCTGGTTAGGCTTAATTAAGCGTTGCAAAAAGTGTACCGCTTACTCGCTGGAACTTATGCGGATACCCGATTGTGCATGCTCTGCCCAACACTCACAGCTTCCGCAGTCGCACGAGTTGTGGCCATCGATGCGGGAGTACTCCGGAAATCCCGTGGTGGTGAGAAGCGCCGACGGACTCTTCCAGTACAGGGATTCCAGCATGACGGATCCCTGCAGCTTCCCGTCCCGGAACGACCCAGAGCCAGCGTCGCCTTGGATGCAGGAAGCCACGGGCACGGCGGCCGTGCTGATCTCAAACTTTGTCTTTCTTTTCGATTCGTTCCGGTCACCTACGCTAACCTGCGTCCATTTGTTTGTCTCCAGCGTAAAGGACAACGCGATGGCAGTGACTCGGCTATGGCGCGCTCAAAGGCCGCACGGCAGTGACTCGGCTATGGCGCGCTCAAAGGCCGCACGGCGAATAAGGAAGACAGCACATTGTTTATTTGCGGGCTTGTCCAGTTATAACTGTCCACAAAGCCTCGCGCAACCGACCACCGTTTGGAAAAGCGAAGGAAACGGAGGCCTAGAAATAGCGTGGCACAGGGATCAAGAAACGCGCATGGAAGTCTTGAATGGCAGTTTACCAGTAGAGTTCGGCGTAACGCCGTTTGGTATATCAGAGTTAAAGATGGTCACCTCGCGCTCGCAGCCGGTGTAATGACCTCCAGGTTTCCTACATCTGCTAGAAAATAAACTGCTTCAATAAATTTCAAAAATATCGCCATTCACGACGAGGGCGCTCAAATGAAGATATTGGCGAATGCTTAGTAACTCCACGAGCCCGCCATGGGTCAAACAGCTTGTCAAACTGATTTTGAGGCCGACGAATGACAGCTATAGGAGTATAATGACGTGAAGCCACTGTGGACTACGACCGGAGGTTGAAAACAGACGCGAAGGAACTTGCGAATTTTGGCCACACATTTCTGCCTCGCCCGACTCCTGAACTTCGGCGCATATCGTGTGCCACGGCTTCTCGGTGGGGTGTGAACACAATCGCTCCGAAACGGGCCTCAGAACGTAGGCTACAGTGCTCGAACATGGACAGCGTCGGTGATGAGAGGCGCTCCATGGACCACAATTCCAAGGCGGATCACTCCTTGAAATTATCTCGAAATATTCTAGCTTTTCTTCGTGTTGCCGCTTCTCTACCCTTGAAGCACTTCGGGGTCGTCAAGTACTTCTTCAAGCATCATTTTTCGTGCTGGACCTTGGCTTCCAACCTCATAGCCGAACAGCTTCGGGATGCTTTGCAGGTGTATGGTCTTCCGGTAAACGCGACGTTTGTGGTCCTTCCACGCTGTTCGTGCCTCCTCAATTCTGTGTCGTCACTTCTGACGTTGCGGCCGAATGACTTCCTGATAAGTTTCAAGCCGCTTGCTCCCGTGAGTCCCGATCAGCTTCGTGGTCGTTAAACACTCTTCGAGCTAATCCGTGCTGTGTCTTGGCGGCTCACCTTGTAGCCGAATGACTTACCGGAACTTTCCAGGTCTACGGGCCCCCGGTAGCCGCGTCAAGTTTCGTGGTCATTGAACACTCTTGAAGGCCTAACAAATACTGGGTCTTCTGGCCTTGTGGTAGAAGGACTTTCCGAAGATTTCTAAATGAACAGCATCACGATACTCGAGAAGTGCTCCCATCGAAACGGCCTGCACTGGCTATCACCGTCCGAGTCGAACCTCGTGGATCGCTCCGGCAGTTCTCCGAACCTTACGAACCAGTTCCCGATGCAACGAAGTCCAGAAACCCGCACGATCATAGTATACTGGCCATTCTCAGTACGTGCACTTGCCGAGGAAGACATGGGAACCACCGAGACGGGGCTGCGCGACCGGTCGCCGTCGCCGTTTCATCCGGGCCGCGGCCCGCGCGACAAAAACGTCGAAGCGGCGACACCCGGAAAAACAAAAACCTCACCCCAGGGCCCCGTAGCGACCTCCGACGACCGACTCGATCTCCACCCACTGCCGAAGGTCTTTGTCGCACCTCGCCCTCCCAATCAGGCATGACTGCCTGGGACCCAGGCTTTGGACGGACACTCCTCCTCGGTGTCGCCGTGTATGTGTGTATATGGGGTGTATGTGTGCGTGGGCATGTGTGTGCGTGTGTGTGCGCGTGCGGCCATTTTGTGTGTTCATTCGTTTCCCGTTCCCGTTTAAGCTTTTCTTTCATACCACATCGTTAACCGGCCCCTCCCCCACCCCTCTTTTCTCCGCTGTCTTACCGTAACTCCTGCCAGGTGGGACAACCCTGTCGAACTCACACGCCCACGCACGTACACACACACGGACAGACACACCGACTCCACCGCAAGCGTGCGTGTGTGCAGTTGGTTGTCTTCATTTTGCTTCGTGCTCCCCATTTCTGCTTTGTCTTTCACGACGTGTACGCCTCGTTTACCCGTTCCCTTCGCCTATCGTCCCGTCCGCACCAACTTCAGCGAGGTGGTGCAATCCTTCTGTACAAACACGCACACAAACACGCACACAAACACGCACACACACAGACAGACAGAAAGAGAGAGGTACGATGGGAAAATGGGGGGACGGTAGGGATCCATACTTTATTTCCATAACTGATTAATAAAAAGCGTCGTTCCGCCGTAAGTGGGCGGGGGCCCGCTGGACGCCCTTTCAAGGCCGCCGCACCGCAGCTCTCCGACTGACCCTCGCCGCGTTCCAGCCCGGGCACGCGACCCTGGAGCGCGCCTCAACCGCGGCTCCGCCAGTCAGCTGTCGATGGGGAGGGCGCTCTCGCAATAAAAAACAAAACAAAAACAAAGAAAAAAACAAAGCCGGGAACGCTCGTAATGGCTCGCCGTGGACGTAACAGCGCCACTCCTATATCTCGGCGCGGCCTTCGGCCATCCGATGGCTACACTGCTATGCGGTAACAGTTTGCGCAAGAAGTATATAGCCCCCGCGTAATCCGCTTAGTCCGCTATACAGACAACCGCAATAGTTTGCTTGTCTTTGCGATGGTATGCTAATAAACGTTCTAAATCTGCTCTTGCCGTCCCGGTCTGGTTAGGCGTCGATGTTTGAATCAGTCGCGGATGCTCGTTGTTATTTCAAGTGATGTCGACTTTCGCAACATGTTCCAGGATATTTCTGAAGGCTGCGCCCGGGCACTGAAATTGTCTCCACGCATAAACGTAAAGCTGAGCGAATGAGATGAGATGTGCTGTATAGGACCGCGCAGCCAGCGGGGAAGCGAAATATGATAGCCGTAACGTCTAAAAGAAAAACAAATGCAGTGTGGTTTAGTCACTGAATGTGGGCAGCTGATATTGCCGTCAAGATTAAAATGAAGAAGCGGAGTCGTTCATGTCATGCAATGCATGCCGCTGATTATATACCGGTGGCCTATTGCAGTCGGTGCCAAATGAAGCCAAGCGCAGTCGCTGGCAACTGAGAATAAGGGTTACATGAAATTATACGTGTGGGTGCTATGCCCCCCATCTGCGATAATTGGTTGTCTTCTCGTCGACTTCATTTCCCCTTTATTCTTATTAATTGTACATTTCAATGGAGCAGCTAGAACTGTTCATTTTTCCTCAGAAGCTTTCTCCCATTTCTTTGTCAGCTGGCTTCATGTCGTTGAAACAACCCGGAGATCAAGCCTTTAGGTTACTGTTACCATATTATTCTTGTTCTTCAACGTGGTAGTGCGATGTGATTACGACCTTGGAAGGACACTGAGATCGTGTGGGTTTATTCGAGACGTAGATAAGTGGAGATAAATGTTCGATTCCTTCGTCCTGCAGTTGTCTGAAAATGAAACTACTACTATTATTATTATTATTATTATTATTATTATTATTATTATTATTATTATTATTATTATTATTATTATTATTTCCGCTACTGCCAGAACTATCACACATAGTAGGGAAGTTTGCGTTCGAATGTATGACCTCATCTCTGCAGAAGTTTTCGGTTATCTCAGATCGCTCGTTTGGCATTACAACAGGACGAGGAACCATAGTCTGTTTGGTGGAGTTTTGTGATGAGCTTTATTGTGCTTTCGAAAAGAATATGCTTGCGTGTGCTTTATTTCTGGATATAGTTAAGGCTTTCGACACGGTCAACCACAAAATTCTTCTTGAGAAGTTGCGCATGCTGTGTTTCAGAGGACCGTTTTATGATTTCTTTAAAAGAAAAAGTTATCTTAGCGATCGCTGCCGAGTTAAATTAAAATGAAATTATGGGGTTTTACGTGCCAAAACCACTTTCTGATTATGAGGCACGCCGTAGTGGAGGACTCCGGAAATTTCGACCACCTGGGGTTCTTTAACGTGCACCTAAATCTAAGTACAGTGGTGTTTTCGCATTTCGCCTCCATCGAAATGCGGCCGCCGTGGCCGGGATTCGATCCCGCGACCTCGTGCTCAGCAGCCCAACACCACGCTCTCGAGTTGTTCCCTTGGACAATAATAAAACACCAGTCAGCCGCAGGCTTCAATTGGCGTTTTACAAGAGTAAATTTTGTAACGTTTTTTTTAAATGTATCTACGAACTATTTCACTTCATCTGTATCCAAATGTATATATCTTTCTTTTTTCGATACGCAGATGACCCGGTGTAACCCGCCGCGGTTGCTAATTGATAATGACCTTTCCTGGCACCACCATATGACATACATCTGTACTAGACTCAGGAGTGCTGCGCGCTTACTGTATAATATAAATTTTTTTTTTCGATGTCGGTTAAAGAACGGTCATGCACTCGCTTGCGCAGTGTTTTGAGGTACGGCATAATTGTGTTTGCATTTTCTTCTCTTCATTTCTACAGTGCAGGATCGATGTCATTTTAAAGAGTAATCTGAAAAGCATCGCTTACAATTTTCCCGTGGTGAACAGTGCAGATCTGTTTTCGTGTCTTTGCTTGCGTTCCTTAATTCACTGTTTGTGCGAACAGTTGACTCTCGCCACTTTTGGAACTTGGATTTAAGGCAGGCCTACACTGCGCCTCCATCACTCCGAAAAGTTCCTCGTTTTATTGTGCCCCGTTGAGCTACAAGATATGGAAAAGTTAGAAGGCGTGTTTACGTTCCGCAAGTTTTCATTGAACTCGGGGACGATATACTCACTGGGACCTCAAAGCACACCCTACGGATAATGTTAGATCACCTTTGGCTCGTGTAATGCCGTCTTTTTATTTTCGACTGTTACCTCATTTCTCGGTTATAGTATCCTGTAGTTCTGTTTCTGTCTCGTTCACTAGGCAGTGACGAGTGATTTCAATCCTCTTCAATGTCTTCTACAACTTTTTTTTGCAGCCGATGTTGCGGGGTCCTGTCGCGCAAGCTTTTCTGTGGCTTTGACAGACCTGATATTGCAATGTACAAACTCAAGATGGAAAAAGAAACGTTATTATTATTATTATTATTATTGTTATTATTATTACCTATTCTGCCTGTATTCACATATTTCGGAGTTGGTTCCATCCGTTCTGCACATATGTAGACAATCATGTTGCATGATTAGCTGCATCTTTACGCCCGCCTCGTCACCTTTCTTTTTTCCTATTCGTTTCTTTGTGTTTGTTTTGTCTACCACCTTCGTGCTTTCTGTTCAGTGTCCCGCGTAGTACTTGCTAAGTGCACCATTACAAAAGACACCATACCTGTTCCTAGGCACTATAATAAACATTTTATTTATTTATTTATTTATTTATTTATTTATTTATTTATTTATTTATTTATTTATTTATGCTGCGGATTCAGGTGACTCCAACCAGGAGTGGGCACAGAAAATACAGAATAAAATACCATAATATGGAAAAACATACAAACACACACACAAGATACGATGGTATACATGTTACATTGTAGACATACATATCGTACGAACACATTACAAAGTTCACATACTCTAGACTCTCAAGTTATCAAGAAACGTTTCCACATTTTGGCTATCCACTACACAGTACACAGTTGCTTGTTTGTTTGTTTATTTGTTTGTTTGTTTGTTTGCTTGCTTGCTTGTTTGTATAGGCGCAACTTGTTTACGGTCTCTGTCGCTCCCTTCTTTCGCAACCGGACCCCCGTGACCCCAAACTCGGCCCAGTTCTCCGCTACATTTCGGCCGAAAGGCGAAGAAGCTTGGTTCCGCGCGAGAGTGTGAGCAGCGCGACTTTTGGCGGCGCTGCGTAATAAACGAACCCTCCTCTTGCTGCTGCTGCGTCTGCTGCGCAGCAAGAAGAGGAGGAGGAGGAGGAGGAGGTGCGATCGCGCTCACCTTGCATCCCAATGGCCTAGTAGGGCGCCGTGACTCACCAACGGCCGGTGGCCCCACTCCCGGTGGTCACGTCCCGCGTCACGGAGACCGCCGCCGTCGCGACACGCTCGGCGACCGCAGCCAGCCGGGAACCGCAGCTTCGGGGACCTGTGCAACGACGGGACGGCCGAAAAAGCCGCCACGGCCCCGTGAGCACAGGGTCAAGGAACCGCGGGCGACAGAGCTGGCCGGGGCCGGGGAGAGATTGATTGATTCGCGTGGTTTCAACGTCTGCGAGCTGTTCTGACTACCTGGCGTTTCTTTAACGTGCAGTTTAAATCTAAACAAACACACAATCCCCCCCCCCCACGCACACATACAAAATGTGCTGCTTTACGTGCCAATTAAAACAACGATGTGATTATGAGGGCCGCCGCGGGGGGAGACGCTTGCTTAGTGTTGACCAACTGATGTTTGGTTCTTTACCCGGGCACCTAAATCTAATTACACGAGCGTTTATTTTTTTTTCATTTGCATTTCGGCTCTTTACCGAAATGTGCGGCCGAGGCGGCGGCGATCGAACCCGCGACCTGGAACTAGCAGTGCGACGCCATAGCCACTGCAGTACCGCATCAGGTTATGTCTAAATAAAATACACGAGAGCCTTTCCCCCTTTCTTTATTCTCTTTGAATTTGTGTTTCATTGAAATGCGGTCTCCGCAGGCATTCAATGTCACCCGCGACCTCGTGCTGCGTAGCAAAACGCCCGAACGCCCGCACCCACTGAACCTCCGCGGCAGGTGGGGTATATGGGGAGACAGAGAAGAGAGACAGAAGAGAGAGAGAGAAAGCTCTTTATTGAAAAAAAAAAAAAAGAACACTGATCAGCCAGCGTATTTTTCGCCTAAATGCTACTCTGCGGGGAAGGGGACAAAGCAGAAGAATGTGGGCAGAAGAAAAACGGCGAAAAAGAAACTTTAGGTCCGGTGATGTTATCGGCAGCAAAATAAGTGTCCAAGGCGATGAAGGGGGGCATTGAATCAATAGGCATGCTCTCTAAACTGTGACCCACGCGCGTCGTATCACCAAGACTGTTATTTTATTATGTCTTGCATTATCCGTCGAGTTTAAACAGACGAAAGATAAAAGGTAGGCCACCGCGTACCGGGGAAGGGGGAAGGGGGCCGTGAAAGATAAGGGAAATGAAGGAATAGGAAAGAAAGAAGGAACGATAGAAAGACTAGATTTGCGGACGCCGTCACGCAGTCCGCGTAAAGGCGCCGCGTGGCCACGTGCAGTGCCAATCCAAACAAGGCCACAGAGTTTTACAGGAATGTGGAGGCATGAAGTGACCAACGGTTGTCGAACAAGGGATGTCACTAAATCAACGTTTCGACAAGAAGTATCTGTTTCCGCCAGGGACCCGCTTGCCGAAGATGAGAACCCTGACGAAGATTAGTCCTGGCCCCTGTTGAAGCGTACGTTGTCTCCAGCGTCATTTTCTGTTCAACCATCCGTTGATCAGACAGCGTCAGTGTCACATGCATCGACACGTACGACGTAATGCAATGCGCAGTGCCGCTCAACCGCACAAGAAATGAGATAAAATAAGGAAATGCAGGAAGGTCAACCGGGCGCGCACCCACAGTTTGCTACCCTTCACCGAAAAAAAGAAGGCATTAAGAGGATACAAGAAAGGAGAGAACAGTGGTATGGAATAGTGGAGTTTGCAAGCGTATAGTATGGTGTGAGCTCTGACGCTGGACAGGGGGGTTCAGTGCAGCACAACAAGCATATAGATACACACTAACAGTGTGTTCATCCCTATACATTGTACTTAGGCTTAGGGACAGGTGGTCAAAATTAATCCAAAGATCAACTACGGCGTCCCCTCAAAACGTGCTCCCAAACCTACGAAGCGGCTTAGGATCATTCTGTATTTGAGAAAACACCAGATTCTTCTCGACTGTGTCACGATTCCTCGACGAGCACCGAAGTTTCAGTGAACGGCGACGGGGAGTCGAACCTGCGTCTTCCTAGCTCGTGCTCAATACCAGAACCGACGACAGCTATCCCAATCATTGCGTGTCTAAAGCGGAGCTTTCCGTGACACTTCCACCTCCCATTTTGCATGAACGGCTGTCTGAACGGGTAAACTGGGCTGATTCTGGAGACATTATTTACTTGTTCTTCTCTCATGAGTATACTTGCCAACCTTCGTTATAACAAAGCGGGATATGTAACAGTGTAATGGACATAACGAAGTAATTCTGGCACGCTCTTCAAGTTCGTTATAACGAGGCTCTACTGTATGTATTTTATTGGTTTACATTCTATAGTCCGTGGTTTGTTTCTTTCTGTCTGCTGAAAGAAAACAAAAATTCTCTATTTTTCTACATTGTGTGTATATATATATATATATATATATATATATATATATATATATATATAGTCCGTATTTCTCTTCTTATTGTGATGCATTTTAATTAAGACAACTTGTCTTTCTGCTTAATTGGTTTTATTACCGATTCTTGTCCGTTCATCAGCCGCGTTGACAAAAAGCTCGGATGCCAGAAGTGCCTGAGACCATGTATACCTGTTATGCGCGACTAATGTGTATGAAATACCGCTAACGTGTAGGAAAACCTATGCAAGTCTAACTGGAGAGAAAGAGAGAGAGAGAAGAGTTGATTGATATGAAAAGCAGAGAGGTTGTCCTGACGCATTTATTCATCTATACACAACTGTACACACTGCGCTTGGGAAAGAGAAAAAAAAACAGGAGCATGATGGATTACGATGACAAGAGAAGGAAGATGCAAAAACACACAACAGGCGAGTCTATGTAAAGCCTACAGAGTCCAGACCCGTACAAAAAGAAAGGAGAGAAAGAAAAGGTCACGTAAGGTCTGGACGGCCTGAAAGCTAGGGTTACAAACAAGACGCTTTGTCGTTGGCAGAGCACGGCAACATGAACTGTCGTTTAAAGAACAAAGGTGATGCGCATTAACCTGCGCATTGCATTGACTGCAAGCGTGGGCCACTATACTTCACGAGTTAAATGGCAGTGGTGTGACGTTGACACGAAAGCTGTTGGAGGCTTTTCACATTACGAAAAGAGGCATGAGCTGCATCAGTAACATTCCAGCCTTTTTTTTTTCTTTAATATTTTTTTTGACGGGTGGGGGGTTGCGGTCTAAGAGTTCCACTTGTTTACACGTACGCTGCTGTAAATTTTTCGATGTGACCGCTGCATGGGTGGGAATCTGGTGTATTCCTTCGACTTAGCTCTCCGAATAAACAGTTGAAGTTTGGTGCACATTCTGTCAATTCTTAGTGCCTCCATCTTAAGTCCTCGTTCCCTCGTCGCACTAATATGCATTCCATAATGCGCATATACCTGTTGCAAGGAGAACATTTAAGTATAATTCGCTGTTTGATTGCGCAGTTTTGTAGACAGCCAATTAAGCCAGTTACCGGTAAATGTGTAGGGGCCGTACTGACGGCTCTGTGGGTCAATTCGTTATAGTTTATCCCGTCTCTTTTAGCGTTCGCGTTTAGAGGCCAACCAATAGCACGTCGATTGAAAGATTCGATCATCCAAAAGTAGCCATAACGCTTCAAATGCCCTTTACAATATTCGCCAAAGGTCTTGGCATGCACATCAAAAAAGTAAAAAAGAAAACGAATAGGACACTGGCGCCGCAGACAGTGACTTCCCTGTATGCGAGGGGTGAGATTGCGCAAGCATCTCGGATTTCCGGACGTTTGATTGCGCCCTCGTGATTGGCAGGCGCCGCGATTTCGCCAGCGACCGTGGGCACGGTGAGGTACGTGAAAGCGCAAATCCAACGTCGCCTACTGAGTGACGCAGGCTTTCGTCGTGAGAAAGCGGTGCGTCAACGACGAAGTGCTCAGCACGTCAAGTTGGGGAACGTTAGCAGAGAAAGCGTCTGAGTAGGCAGTCTCTGCCATATTTCCTTTTTTTTCTTTTTGTCTTAGATGTTTGGACAAATTTGAAAACCACCACGCATGAAAGAAAACGCTTCCGGAATACTACACAGACCCTTTCACCCGCGCTGAGGCAGCGGTGTGTTCACGAGTGTGTTCCGATATAAGGATGTAATGAACGTGATATATGGAACGTGCCACGCGCATCGAGCTCATCTGTGTAGCTTTCTTGTCTTAGCTATAAAATTCATGTGCCAACCATTTTGACTGTACAGGAAAAGTGGTGCCCCATCTGGAGAGATCTATACTATCTTTATGGGCTATTTTAACAGTCATGTTCTTGTGCTTCTAAGGCAGCTCTACACACTATCAAGTCTGCCTTGCATCACAGAACATACGAGCAGATGATATCCGACGTTAGGGAAATACATCCCCATGCTCTGGAAGCAGCTAGGGCACAACATAATCTTTCAGTGGATTCCTGCTCACTGCGGCGTCGTCGGCAGTGACTCTGCTGACAGGGTTGCTCGGTCCGCCGACGAAGACACCCTGACGCGTCCAATACCTTTGGCGAGGACGGACGCTGCCATAAAAACTTCGTCTGCTAGCACGAAAAAAAAAAAAGTCACCAGCTTTCTGGAGTTCTTCGAGGGCCTTCAACTGCCGATTGCATAAGCTGGACCCGCTGCTTCGGCTATAACTGCCATCTAGCCTTTCCCGCTGCGAAACAACCTTGTTGTGCCGCTTGTGGCTGGGAGTGGTGTTCACGAGCGCCTACTCCTATCGCATGGCAATGGCCGAGAACCTGATGTACGACTCCTGTAGGTGCGAGGAGACCATTCAGCACCTGTTGTGTGTCTGTCCTCGCTGCGACGTACAACGCCTCGCTCTCTTTCTCCGGACAACTTTAAACCGAGCGGACTCGAGAGTGTTCTCCGAGTCAAAGATACTCGGAGCGTGGCCACAGACACAAAAAACGATTCATGCACTAGCACAGCACTTGAAGGGCACCAGTTTAAGAGACCACTTATAGTGTCCCTGTGTATCCCCCCAGGTGCAGTGAATGCACACTCTCCCTCTTTCTACTTGCCCCCTTTCCCTTACCGCCGGTGTTGGGTACCAAACCGGACGCTCGTCTGGTTGACATCTATCTATCTATCTATCTATCTATCTATCTATCTATCTATCTATCTATCTATCTATCTATCTATCTATCTATCTATCTATCTATCTATCGGTAGCTCACCGCCTGTTTCACTGCACTGCTGAATGAAAACGAGGTCGCGGGTTCGATCACGGTTGCGGCAGCAAAATCCGAAGGCGCTCATGTACCGTGCATTGTGTTGCACGTTAAAGAAGCCGAGGGAATCAACATTAATGCAGAGCCCTCCCCTAAGGCGGGCCTGATAATCAGATCGTGGATCTGGCACAGAAATCTGCAGAATTTAATTTTTAATCGAAGCATTTTTTGTTTACCGTCGCGTGGTTTCAACTGGGTTAATTGGTCGGCCGTTGGTAGGATTCTCGCCGACCACATTCATTCTCATTATTAATAAAAAATTAAACGAGAGAGAGAGAGGGAAAAAAAAGCGCATCCAGCGGTAGTACATGAACCTGGGTCCACCAGCATGACAGCCCTATATATATGCTCTAACCGCTGGGCTACCAATTTTTTTTTCTCTAGCCATTAAAGTCACAATCGCACGCATACTTTTGCTGTGCCAACGGTGACTGGCTCTTTCAGCTGAATGCGGCTGGCTGATTATGAAGATGCTGATTATTTTCATACTGTGGAACGCACAAACAACTGGGGATTGGCCAAGAAGCGGGGGGTATATACATATCGTGCCAAAGCCAACTATAGCTCCCATACTACCTCTTTGACGTGATAATGACGGGACGTTGATAATGATTTCGATTTCCATACTATGGCATATACCCACATACTTGGCCAAAAGCGGCTGGTACATTTAAAGTGGGTCTAAAAATTAATATGCAGAAAACTAAAGTAATGCTTAACAGTCTCGGGAGAGAACAGCAATTTACAATAGGCAGCGAGGCACTGGAAGTCGTAAGGGAATACATCTACTTAGGGCAGGTAGTGACGGCGGATCCGGATCATGAGACGGAAATAATCAGAAGAATAAGAATGGGCTGGAGTGCGTTTGGCAGGCATTCCCAAATCATGAACAGCAGGTTGCCGTTATCCCTCAAGAGAAAAGTATATAATAGCTGTGTCTTACCAGTACTCACCTACGGGGCAGAAACCTGGAGGCTTACGAAAAGGGTTCTACTCAAATTGAGGACGACACAACGAGCTATGGAAAAAAGAATGATAGGTGTGACGTTAAGGGATATGAAAAGAGCAGATTGGGTGAGGGAACAAACGCGAGTTAATGACATCTTAGTTGAAATCAAGAAAAAGAAATGGGCATGGGCAGGACATGTAATGAGGAGGGAAGATAACCGATGGTCATTAAGGGTTACGGACTGGATCCCAAGGGAAGGGAAGCGTAGCAGGGGGCGGCAGAAAGTTAGGTGGGCGGATGAGATTAAGAAGTTTGCAGGGACGGCATGGCCACAATTAGTACATGACCGGGGTTGTTGGAGAAGTATGGGAGAGGCCTTTGCCCTGCAGTGGGCGTAACCAGGCTGATGATGATGATGATGATGATGATGATGATGATGATGACATTTAAAGTTGAATGAGAAAGAATTAAGAAATACAGGCCATTTTTAAGAGTTGTCACATTGAGTAACATGGGAGCGTAACAGCAAGTGCGCTCGCGCATGCATTCTCCATTACGACAAAAATGCATGGAATTCAATGGGCAAACTTATAGCATTTCAAATTAACAGCTTCCCGAAAGCTCCGTTTATCATTGCTTTCAAAATGTGCCTAGATCCGCATAATTTTGTTTAGTTCGTATTTTTTTTTTTTTTTTTGCAAAATGGAAATTTTCGAATGATACCTGCAAGCACACATCTTTTATTACTTCCTATAAAGGCTTCGAAATTATTTTATTCGCACGTGGGATCTCACACACCGCTGCTATATGGCTACACTAGCGACAGTACTTAATTCAAATTAACAATTTTCAGATTGCTATGTCAGCTCTTTACGACGCTCGTGCTCCTTTCCCCTCCCCACTCTTGTCAAGTCTAATCTAGACCTCCTATATACCACTCAACAAATGATAAGGCATAACCGTGACGTCGTTGTAGATCGCCTAATTAGGAATCCATATGGTCACGGTAAGTCTGAACTAACCTCAGTAACCACAACACTATACTCAATTCTAGTTAGAGAAACATCTCTTGCTCCGAAAAGTGCACAGCAACGGCAGCAAACACTCTCGGTTTTGCTACGGCGAAAATACACGGAACAGCTTAGCGGTTTACGTAAAGAACCGCATCGATATTACCAACATTTCAGCGCTGACTTGCATTGAACCCCACAGTTCATTCTTATTTTTCTGCATAAAACATCACATACAGTCAAGATCAAAAAATCTATCGACCATGCCGTCAGCAAAAAAAAAAAAAAATATATAAAGAAAGACAACTTAGAAACACAGTCGTGAAACTAGAAATCATCTCAATGCATTACGTTGATCGACTATAGGCGCACATATGCTGTATGCAGGCGCTTGATTTCAGTCTGCGCATGCTTGGATGCAAAGAAAAAGAAATATGTATTTTCGTGGCATCCAACGGTCTCTGGACTTTTGCTCGTGACTGTAAACTTTTCAGTTATGAAGGGATAATTGAAACCGAAAACTGAAAAACTGAACCGCGCTAACATCCTTCAGCACCGTATACACGGGCACCTCATGTTTCAGGCTCATATAGACCGCGCGTCGTTCACGGCGTGCCTGCGCCGAAAGTCCAAGTTTGTGACGTCACCGTCGGCAGCACTTAATTACGCTCATTATCATGCACGCTTGAGGATGGGCCGCGCCAAAGAACGAGCTACGTCGGCGCGTGCAAACAAGCAAATGCGTCATCGCGGGCGCAGGTCACTGAACTCCCCAGTGCAGCGTGAGGCCATTGGCGACACACAGGAATTCACATTATTTCTTTGTTTACCTTTTGGCACGTTTCCGGCCGACTCCTACAAATCGTATCCCGAGATCTAAGCACACACACACACACACACCTGTCAAGCGGCGTGCCTCCACAACAGTCGTCTCATCTTGGGACTCGGTCGCAGTATACCACACGCGAACCGTAGGGCATAATATCGCACACGTTCCGGGCGCGCGCTAAACTTGACGGCGAAAAACACGACGAACGGCAAGCGGCACCGTTCCTTTACAAAATCAGCACTCGTCCGAGAAGGCGTCCAGCGGCATCTTCGAAGCAAGTGCCCCCCGCGCGCCAATGCACGTTCCAGAACGAGCCGCGCGTCAACGCGCGCGTGTAGCTGGCTACCACTTCGCGAGCGTCACAGCCAGGGTTAGGCCTAGCGAGCGGAAGCTACTGAGCTCGCGTCGGATGTCGCTGAACTGTACCAGGTGCGGTCAGCTGGCCACGAGTGGGGCGCTTTCGCCCGCGGTTGTTTTGCCGGTCTCTTTTTACCATTTCTGTTCTATCTTTACTTGTTCAGCCTTTTTCTCTTTTTCTTTCAACCAAACCGTTTCACCAGCCCACTTGGTGCTTTACGGCCAGCGGGCGAAAGAAAAAGAAGAGGGAAAGAGTGAAACGGAAAAACAAAGGCGAGACTACTGGGGTACAGAACATCAAGCTCTCGGGAAGTAACGGGAGATGGAGGAGGGGGAATCCGCGGCGCGAATCGAGGTCAACTGCTCGCTCATTGGCCACAGTATCGGAGGCACGTCCGCGGCTCCCGCGTCGTCACGGCAACCGTGGTAGGGGAAGGAGAAAGACGCAGGCACTGCGTTGGCGTCCCTACCCTTCTCCTCCGACTCACCCTCTCTCGCCCTCTTTTACGCACGCAGTGCCTCGAACCACGGATAGACCGCAGTGTCTGTCCCGATCCCGGATTCATCGTTTGTATACAGGGCAGTATAGGCATGTAGCGACTGCAGCACGTAGCATAGCGTGTCCAGCGAGAAAGCAGCCTGGGAGTTTCACTGGCTAGGTTAAAGCTCGGAGCGAATCAGCTTCAACGGGAATTCGTCAGGGAGAGAACTTGCGAAAAAAGAAAAGAAAGGAGGATAAATTACGTGCAGAACCTGATGCATCCTTCGACCACTCAATCTGTGTGACCGTCTTTCCCAAAATCCGCATATACCAAGTTGTCTTCCACCGTGATTACCCATGTCCCTTTGTCCTGTACAGGGTAGCCAGCCGGTTTTACAGTGGCTCAACTGCATGTCTTCCCATGGGTCCCGAGATCGCACACGCGTGCGCGCGATCTCCAAGGCTGTGGTCTTTCTCTCTCGGTTTGCTCTTTTCTCGCTAGGTGGAGTAACTTTCGCCAATGTTTTACAAGGACGGCAGACAAGAAAGCGGGAAACAAATTTTGTGCAATAACACAAAAGACCTTGCATCGCTTTTTGACACCCGAGCTGGCTCCCGGAGAAAAAATATACGGGAGCAAATATGGAGTGTTAACTGCATATACGCAGAAAGAAAAATAGATATATAGAGAGAAAGAAATCCTGAGACGGCGGAACCTATTGTAATGGATGCGAAAATATTCATCCAGCAAGAAACGTACAGAAGCGCCGTTCTTCAAAGATGACGGGAGCGCTAACTAAAACGGTGAAGATAAGCTAAAGACGATTAGAGTGCAGACGGCTTGCACTGACGTCATTCAGGCCGCCATCTTAGGTACCAGCCAAGTCGAGAAACGTCACAGCGCTACAGTTGTGTGCTGCACCGAGTGACAAATCGATAGCAGTGATAACCCGGTGAAAACCGGTCCCCATCAAAAGAAAAAAAAAAATGAGACAATGAACGCGTGATGGTAAGGAGTACTGACGTCATCGTAGGCGCCACGTTGGGGTACTTAACACGGTGAGAAGCTGCGTCAGTGACGTTAAGTGCGAGCTATCTATTCGTGAAGCAAAAAGCAGGGAACAGATGGGGCGGGATCGTCACAGGCATGGTGTAACTGGTGTACGAGATAAATCAGACATGAGCGGAATACTTGATTACACGACATGGCAACCCGATAGAAGCTCACATATGCTAAGTGGCTATACGTCGCCACCACGATTGAATAGGATGCCATTGGCAATTGTCGTCGTCGTCATCATCATCATCATCATCATCATAATCATCTACACCATCAGGAAGAATATTGTAATCCCGCGTGAAAACACAATACAAAGGTAGAAAGGAAATACTGCAGGTTTTATAGAAGGAAAAATTTGTAGCGGGAAAAGTCGCCGTCGCCCGGGGATTGAAAGCAGAATCAACGTATTTCTGGAGAAGTTACTCTATAATCATTCGCGCCTAACCAGTAGCTTAGCAAATGTCAGCAAGAGGCCGAATTAGTCGACAACTCGGAGCGCAATGTAAAAAAAAAAATTATGGAGGTTAACGCCCCAGAACTGCGCGGTTGGTTATGAAGGGTGCAATAGCGGCTGGATCCGTATTAATTTCGACTACTTAAATGCAAAAGCTTGTTTTTTACATTCCGCTCTGGTCGAAACGCGGCCATCGGGGCCGGGGGATCGAATCCGCGACCTCGCGCTATGCAGCTGAGACACCACGGCGTACGTGTGAATCACCTTGTGTCCGATTTATTTGTAGCACAAAGTAACGCATGTAGCGCAAAACAGACACAAACGCAGGGGATGGTACACTGTAAAATAAATTACACCCTTCAAAGTGCATAAGGGTGTAAATCGATCTATAGCTGACATCCTTACACCCAAAGCGGGTGTAAGCTGGGGTGCGAATTGTAGACCGACTTACACCCTTATTTCCTTTTAAGGGTGTGAATTATTTTACAGCCTACGAAGATCAAGCGTTAAACCCGTGGTGTTTATTGCTTGTGATATATAGCCTGACCCCGTTCTGATACCGTTGACACTGAAGCCATCGCGATGACCCTGTTTTCGCACGTGTGCAATTTATTCATGAAATAAATGAAGCATATTCAGCGGCCCATGCCGGTGAATAGACAGTGTGAGCGCTTGTTATTCGTACATCGTCCCACGTAATTGTGTCTAGTTTGCTTCTGTTGGAGGTATGCGTAACACACTATAGGCCAAGGAAAAGGTTTATTATTGAGCCTTTTCGCGGTGATCCCGTGGTCGCTGCCATGTTTGATCACGTGGTGACGCGCTCATTGCTTGCCTCAACTGCCTCCATGACGCCAGTACGTGTGATTAAGCAAACTTCTGTTTCAGGAGTTACCGTAGATGGGGACTGGGTGGATGACGCGAAGCTTTGGCCACAGCTTCAGAGAACATTCAAAAGCGCTTTGGAAGCTGATTAAGCTATATTCAACTGGCGCGAGCAGCGCATCTGGTTTTCGTTTTAAAAGCGCGGCTTCACTCATGAATTGTATCAGGATTAGCGTGTTTTGCTCTTCGTTGCTTATTTGGCAGATATTTTGAAGCAGCTGCTTGTCACATTTCCGACTCAGTAAATTCGCGTGGTGCGGTCACCACCTGATTATTTCTGCCTAATCGCTCGCGGGTGTGCTCAGTTCCGATATAGATTTGTTCTTGCTGCGCGCAAGGCTTGAAACGTCGCCGTTTTGTACATTGTAAAACGTAGCAAAGATGTATTATCGCTAGTAGCTCGCTCACTGCTGTGGACCGTCACGAAACATTCCGCTTCGACCATTCATGCACTATCCGTGTAGTCCGTCATTTATTGTGCGTATATGGTGCGCATATATTCAAGTGTGCGCCCATTCACATGACACGTTGGCGATAGAGTGAGCGTAAGATTCCGTGCGAGTTGGGGTTGGTTGGCAATAACTTTATAGAATTGTCCTGCCCGTTTCTGGCTACCCGGGCTCAGGTCTCCCACGACAGGACGCCGGGATCTTGTCTCTGCATGCCCGCTTCGCAGGCCTGCATGCCGGGCGGCCCAGAGTTGGTCGCCGAGGTCGGAGCTGCGTAGAGCGGCGGCCCACCTCAGCGATAGGGTCTCGGAGTTTAACTGGTTTTTGCGTTGGGCGTTACATTCTCATAGCATGAGTTTGGGTGTACGCCAGTTAGGGCGGATGTGTGCAGACACCGTGCGCGAAACGTACAATTGCGCGAAGCGGCGCTTCTCCCCTTGTCATTGTTTAACGAGCGGTACTCGCTCTTGCCGACGTTCCGGGGCTGAAGCACTTTCTTCGAAGGTTAGCGTTACAACGCTGGCGAATGAGCAAATTTCTGTATCCTCGAAGAAAGCCGTACATGCCGAAGTGCCGCTAACACGTACGGACAGTTACGACAACGGTCCGGGAACTTGGCTACACAGATCCATTCCGTTCCCTAATATACAGTCACCATTCTTGCAGCCAACTACTGCACACGTCTTCAATCCACATGATTCAATCCAGCATGATTAGAGCGCAGTGCGCTAGCGAAAGCTCAGTAGCATTTCCGACAGCTTATCGCACAGAAGCAAGGTGGAAGCGGTAGGGGTTTCGTATTCGTGCGCTGTCGCTGAGGCAACGTGCGGCGCGCCGCCGGAAGCGCCATCTCGTTTCTCTAGAAGAAATTGCTCCGCGAAGAGGGTATAGGATATCTTTGATTTATTTGATAGTTAATTCTCTCTTGTGACATGTACCTTTACGTTGCCATGTCTCGCATTATCCCCCTCCTCCTCCTCCCCACCGCTTCACAAGAGATGGGCCCAGATTTATAATCTCTCCGGAATTAAAAAGACAACATAAATCACGGGAATAAGTTACCAGATCAACTTGCTGGCTATAACTACAGACTGCGTAGTTGGGTGGCCCCATACCACTGGGCTCACCAGCGTCATGGAATGCCGCTCCCATCGGATAGCGACCGGCGGTACTGTTGACTGAACCCGCCTCGTACGGTTTACACTGTACTAGGTCCCGCACGAAAGACAACAAGAATGACAAACTGCGCAACTGTTAAGCGTTTATTGTTCACAAGTGCGCAAATCAAGCACATATATTTCAAGAAAGGATAGCGGTGGTAAATAAAAAAATAAGATTATGACGAGAATAAAAGGGAGCTGCACCAGCATTTTGCCATCTGTAACGTTTGTCACATCAGCATCCTTGCCATTGCAGATGCTATTACAACGATGACTTTATCTAGTTTTCGTCAGTGAATTTTAAAGCTGCTTCTCCCAGCGGCAGTGAAAGTGTGCTCAACGTGATTCCCTGATTCACTCTTTAGTATAAAGTACGGACTTCCCAAATTTCTCGCGTTTTCCTTCGAGCAGAGGCATAATTAAGTGCTGCTATGACTCCCTTTTATTCTCGCTCGGCATATTTAAAAAAAAAATTTTTCGTCATTGTGACACTTCCTTGTCTTGTATATTTTACGTGCGCTTGCAAACAATAAACAGCCGACAGTTATCGCAGCTGTTCGTCTTCTCCCTTCTCGTTCTTCTTGTGGTAAGCAGCGCAGTAAAACGATTGATATCGTACCAACTAACTCTATTCGAAGCTTTATAGAACGTAACCCTAAGCTCGTTCTCAGCAGGACAAGTTTCCATCGCGGCTGCTTCTCCAAATGTCGCTCCCCCAATTAAAGGGACACAAAAGAGAAAAATGATTTCATCTGCATCAGTAAATTACATTTCTACGACACCAAAAACACCACTACTACCACGATAAGGCGCTTGGTAAGCCAGAAAAAGCACAAGAAGGAAAGACGGGTGGCGAGGCCTCCTTGAAGTTCCCACACAGTCGCTGTGACGTCATGGATTCTGATGGTATCTTCTAGGGCCTACTTATATATATAGCGGTACAGATCGACTACATTGTGTTCTAAATGAAGCAAATATTAAACATGGCAAGTTTCGTGAACATTTACTCAGCCAACGCGGCCCAAATGCGAAAACATGCTTTGGAATCCCTGACATCGCACTGACGTACCGGCGTCGGGGTTCAGGCGCGAAATTGAAATACTGATACTTCGACCTTCATTTTCTCATCTAATAATCAAACTATTATTTTGAAATGACTGCCTGTAGAGTTCTCAAACAAAGCTTTATTAGTCTAAACTGATTTATTGTTTCGCTTTATAGTGTCCCTTTAAAGCACAACACGTAGTCGAGCAACAAAAAGGTAAGAAAAGAATGAAATGCGTGCTTTATTTATAAGATTACGTCCGACCCCTATCTAATCCCTGAAAACACTTCTAGTTCCTGCATGTGTGTGTGTGTATGTGTGTGTGTTTGTGTTTTTTTTTTTTGTACTTTCGCTGGCCAAAAGCAATGCGATGACGGGCTACGAAAGATGCTTCGCGATTCGAATAACGCACAACGACCTCATAGACGCTGGTCACGTACGGGTGAGACCACGGGGTTCTGTGTCCATCGCTGTGGGCTCTACCACTCGATGTATGGACTCACGCTTTGGATTCATCAAAGTGAAATCAGGCTTTTTTATGTTTTTTATTTTTGCTTTAGCTACCTCAGTGCATCTTTTAGAGAGCTTTAGCATGGGGCCGCCGCTTATCTTATCACCCTGCCAACATAGCACGTGGCAGCTAATCTGCACGCAATTCGCTCGAGTGGTGCGAGTTAGCGAGCGAGTTAGCGAGCAAGCTGGAACAAGTGTGGATGGGAACTGCAGTAAAACACGTTGTGGGGCTAGTTGGTGCATAACTTCCGTATTCCTTCTTGTGTGTCGTCAATTTTGGCGCTTATTCTATTGTAAGTATGTGGATGGGACTCCGTCGAAGCGGTTGTCCCTCGACTGCGAACTGTTCCTCGCTAATGTTCACTATAGACGGCGACTGATTTTAACAATTTACCGCATCAATAGCGAAATGCTTGCACCCTTTGAGGCAATTATCTTGTCCAACAACAATAATCGCCACCTGTCTTGCCCGCATTTCCTTTCTTTAACAGTGCGAGCCAGCTACTTCCGAGTCATTTGCCGGGAGCCACAAGTCCGTATACGTGCAAAACACTTGCATTTTTTTTTAGTCCTACTATGCCAAGACTTACGATAAAAAGAAGAAGAAATCTGCACTCGGAGGCCCCATAATGCTTTCCAAGTGGAAATGTTTTGCGACAGCACGGGGTGCATTTCGTAAATAACACCAGCATTCATAGAGCAATTAGTCTAAAGGTTAATCAGCAATAGTTTGGGAATCAGTCGTTTATGCATTTAAATATATCGGGCATAAATATTCGCCTCTTAAAGAATAATTCATCTGAAGGAGTAGAAATATGCTACACGCCACAAGCAGTTGGTAACTGCGACTAGCAGTTAATAGGGAGTTTTAGAATAGGGGCCCCAATAGTTTGGGGCCCCAAAGAGCTTTGCGGGTGTTAGCGTTGGGACACGTAGGAGTGAAGAGTTTTAGAATTGGGTTTTACGTTTGCGGATAGCGTCTTGCGCTGACAGCGCCACTACGGCGTCAAAGAAAAGCTATTAGAAATAATTAAATAAAATATACCATTGTATGATAGGAATAATAATTTTGACTTGCGTGTATTCGCGTTTAATTACAATTTAGAGGTTATTCTGTAAGCAGCAAACAGTTAGTTGCGCTTAGTTTTGAGCAAACCAACTTTACTAGCCTTCACCAGCCAAGCTTAGCCGTGTTAGGCCTACGAGCCATAAAATCCACAATCGAATTCAATATCAGCGGCGTCTAATGAGTTAATCTTCATAACACACGCTAGTTGAGAGAAAGCGATAACCGCAGTTACTTCTCCTAGCTTGCGAACTTCACGCGTTACCGCGAATCGAACCCAGTTTTGTGCTAGGGTGAGCCGTCGCTTCGATGGGTGCCGCCATGTTTGCCGACGCAGAGCTTTTGGGGCCGCTATTTGGGCTCCCGCTAAATCGGTGAAATAGCGTTCCCAACGCAAAACCCAAACGCAGTTTGCGTCTTGCGCATGCGCAGTGGCTTCGACGCTATTTCTTTGGGGCCCCAAAAGGTTTGGGGCCCCTATTCTAAAACTCTCTATTAACTCGAAAGGGATCGCCACGTGTTTTTCCATGCTTCCCGTTGCGTCGTCGTCAGGGCCCGTCCTCACCTTAAGCTTTCCACTCTAACAATATGGCGAAGAAACAGAAAGAACATTGCCCACCCCGTGCCCCTGTCCTAGCGACAAAAACCCATAAGGAAACATACCGGAACCCCAAATAGAAAGCCGTGTGTTCCCATGTACGTCGCATAAGGGATTACTCGTTTTTCATATGGAATCCACGTGGCCTATGTAATTGAATTCTGGGGTTTTACGGGCCAAAACTACCATTTCGTGAGGAGGCACGCCGCAGTGGAGGGCTACGGATAAATTTTGACCACCAGGGGATCTTTAACGCGCCCCCAAGGCACGGGACAGGGGCATTTTTTGCATTTCGCCCTCCATCGAAATGCGGCCGCCGCGGCCGGGATTTGATCCCGCGACCTCGTGCTTATAGCAACGCAACAGCATAGCACCGCAGCGGGTATGCCATATATAGGAACATGTTTTTTGATATGTGATCCTGATAAGTTCATTTATTCATATATGAACTGGACCCGTATATATCGTAAGGGAACACACGGGTTTCCATATGGAACCCCACATGCTCATTAGGGTATCATATACGGGACTTCCTTCCCGTGATACATAAGAACATATGGGATTTTTTGAGACCCCCATATGTTCTCGCGTAAATATTTATTTATTTATTTATTTATTTATTTATTTATTTATTTATTTATTTAACAATGTCCTTACAGGCCTCGTATGAGGCATTGGGTAAGGGGGGCGTTACAATAAGATTAACAAAGTATATAGAACATATAAAAAACATAATATACATACATTATTAATTGACACTGAAAAAACATATGCCTATCTTATACAAGTATTAAAAGCATTGTACAACATAACAAGGTCTGGAGTGTACATATTAGAAAAAAAAACAATACAGTTTCTTTAATAAATTATGAAAAATAATGTTGCCACTCCAGTACAAATACTATACAATACTAAAGAATACAAGAAAAATAAGCGAAATGAGCTCATAAACAAGACAGCACATAACTGAAAAAAAGAGAAAAAAAAAGCACCGTGCACTTCATTGCAGTTACGCGGTGGAATATGAAATGATGAGCTGGCGGAATTTATCGGGATTAGGTTCGGAGACGATGAAATCAGGAAGAGCGTTCCACAATCGAATGGCACGAGGAAGCGCCGACCAGTTGAATGCATGTGTGTTCCCGTAGATGCGTGTGAAGCTGAGGTGATTATGTAATCTGCGAGATGTGAAAGGTGCGACTTCAAGCCGTAAAGAAGATTTCCTATCCGCATGAACGTACTTGTGAAATAATGATATGAGTGCAAAATCTCGTCGAGTACTTAGTGGCTGAAGTGAAATATCAAGTTTTATTTGTGAGATGCTTGAATTGTAGGTGTAGTTACGCGAGATAAACCTGGCGGCCCTATTTTGAATATAGACGTACGGTTTGCTGTTGTAGTGTGGGGATTGAAGTGACGGCCTTGCGACGGCAATGTGCAGTTCGGAGCCTCCCGCGCACTCACCACTGAGGTAGACCGCGTGGCTTTAACGCTTACCTATTTGGCCGAAGGCTTTGTGCATCAGTTTCTTGCACAACTTACTCGAGGGAACTCTGGAGCAAGTGTCCACATTAGTTGCAAGTATAGTGTAGTTTAGCTAGCGTGGCTATAGTACATAGATTAAATTTACCTAAATTTTGTTGAAAACGCCTTCAAATGGCATTGCAAATTCTGAAATTGATCACTTTCGCCACATATTGCGTTATAAATGTGACTTTTTCTCACGATTACCTATGTGCGCCGAGATTAATTCAATTGCGGTGTTTAGAAAAGTACGGGTGCTCGAAAAAATTGAAGTAAAATGTAATATATGACGTCACAAAAGGTTAGAAGCTACAAAAATTAAAATTACACATATCCATGTGATAACCACCATTCCAATCACAGCTCAACAATCACAGCGCCAGAGTTGTCTTTGCTAATTCTTGTAGGGAACTCCGCAGCGCCACGCAGCCTGCGAGAGCCGCAGCGTGTGTGCGCGAATTTCGGAGGCCACAGGGAGTGATATTGTGTTAGATGTGTGGACCTGTCGGTGTAGCAGTGCGGGATTTGAGAACAGGAGGAGTCGAGCAAAGTGGTATTCAAACAAGTCATGGCGGCCATGACGTGTTTCCTGCTCCGGCAATTGCTTCCGGCGCACGCAGCGAGCAAAATTACAGGATTCGTGTTTCGTTTCGATTGCGCATAGATAGCCGTCGTGTAGTCATGGGTTTGGACCAAATCCAAAGGCCCAGCGGAGGTTGCCTCTATTTAGCAAAAATGGATCTCGAAGGCTATGTTTTTGCGGGCTGCATGCACCGGAAGTTACTGCGGAGCCGGAAACAGAATACGTACATCATGGACTCATGGCCGCCACGTTCTGGACGCCACCGTGACCGCTGGCCGAGCAGGTGGCCTCGCGAAAGGAATACGACGGCATGATCACGACAACGTATAATGGAAAGAACAAACGGTGCAGAGATACCGAACCCATAGAATTCCCTATAAAATTCACCAGACGCAACTGTGTGGCGCTGGTGTCTGTGAGAGCTGCAAGCTAGCGTGGGAGTGGCAATTTGTACGCGGATTTGCCCAGGCTTCGACCTGCTGTCTTCCAACGGATTTGTCACTTCGCAAGCTGTTCGTTTTCGTCCAGATTTCGCTTCGTAAGCGCTCGCAATTCGCAAAAATTATGCATGCACGCAGAAGCTTATTACACTTTCGTGATAAGAAAAAAGATATATGATTACTTCGAAATTTGGGCGAGTAAAGGCGCACGGAGTGCCGCAAACAAAGCAACGAGAAAGTCTGCAGCCCACAAACGCGAAGGTCAGACATATCCCACCATTCCCATGGCAGCTGCACAATCGCGGCGCCAGAATTACCCAGACTAATTTTTGTTAAGAAGCTCTAGGAGGAAATCGAATTTCAATATTTTTAACTGCTGTCACTACAACAGAAAGGATTAAATGCTAACCCGGAAGAGGCCTCGCTTCCAAGAATGCCTTGGAAATTGAAGAATAGTTGTTCCAGATGTAATGAAAAGTAATTCTTTACCCTTCGACAAAGGAGTCACGTGACGAACTTTTGCGGGAAGAAAAGCGAAGCGAACAGTTTTAACAAGAAGGTTTACGACGTGACTTGCCAAGCCTCTGTGGTCCAGGTTATGTTATTGTGCTGCCGAGTTCGAAGCCGTGGCTTCAATTCCGACCGCGGTGGCCTCGGAGCGAAAGGTTAAAAAAAAAAAAAAACTCTCGTGTACTTGAGAGTTACGTGCACGTTAAGGAACCCCCACGGCGGTTAAAATTAATCCTGGATTCACGGCGTGCCTCAAGTTCAGATCGTGGTTACGGCGCGTAAAACTCGAGCATTCAATCCAATTTACTACAACGCGTCTTCCCTGCATGACAGTGATCTTTTCTCCGCACTGACCCTGGACTTCCGGCAGACGGCTTGCTTCAGCCTCAGCACCTCTGTCTCAGCACCCATGCATGACTCGTAGTTTGATTTCATTCGATTTATTGATTTTTCGTGCACTCGAGAAGAAGCAGGCACTATAAAGGCAGTTAGCCTTACAAAGGGCCCTGCTCTGTAGGCGCCATTTTGCATTGGTACACATCACCCAACATCGCGGTTTACAGTGCATACATATCTCAAAAGAAAGTTCAGTGTAAACAAAGTACACTTAGAACTCAGATTGCACGTAACAGTCAGTTTCACAGGTCAAGCAAAATGTGAACATTTTACGCTAGTAACAGTTCATCATGGTACTTTACATTCCCATTAGACAAAAAAAGAAATGCGACAAGGACAAGTAGACCACTTATATTATATGCAATCATATTTGACACGCCATTAGAAGGAAACACCCCAAGTTAGAACTGCGTCGTTTATTAAGAAAAAAGAACGCGATTTAAATAAATGGTTCATCACACAACGCACGTATTCTCTAACTAAAGCTTCTCTCCCCTATTACAGTCAAATTCTATAAATTTTTTCACTTTATCGAGAACGTTTGTGCACTGTAACTTCAAGTTTTCTGTTCCATGGTTTGTTCGTGTCCTCGGTGTGTGTATTCTGTTTTGTATGAGGCCCTCAGCGACGTGCGCGCTTTCCCCACTAACTATTCTGCGCTTTTGTTCCAGGCAGGATACATTTATTACCCTGCTTTCTTTTTCTTTCTACGTGCGTTATAAATAACAAAGCCCACGAAATCTTCCCATACACTAGAGCTCTTCCAAGTTTATGAACTCCACCAGTCACATCGTTTTAAGTTCTGTAGCGGGCCACAATGACCATAATGTACAGCTCACTTCCCTCCTGTAGCCTTAAAATGAAAGCATTTTAAGAGCAACAACACAAGTTTACTTGCGAAGAGTTGTGTGTGATGTCGTTTTGCCCACGCGTCATACTTTTCGGCAGCTTAGAAAAAAAAAAAAGAAAATACTTTCTAATAAACCTTCATTGGATGCACTGCAAGCACGCAAAACAACGTTAGGTCCGTAACTTATATCGTTTCACGTCCTCTCGTCACACGTGTACTTCCGGTATACAAAGCCGTCGGATACAAAGCCCTTGCGTGTGCTTTAGTGGTTCATATAGGGGGGTGTTTTACGGGCGACCATACCGGCATATATTAAAGCGATCAGAGTATGGCGACTGATAAATGAAGGGCAAAGTTGTTTTCGCTTTTCCTTTCCTTTCTTTTTTTTTTTTGGCAGCGCATTTGTAGGGGCGCGGAAGCATGGCTCTCGCACGCAAATCATCCCGAGCATTTCTCCGACGTCGTTCGTTCGCCGTATTCCGCAAAGTGCGTTCTGCTGTACCCCACGTAACGAAGGCAAATTTAATCGGGCGTGGTTGACGGAGCGTCGAAAGCGCGATTCACACAATGCCCCCCTTCCCCCCCACCCCTTCCATAATTCGTGAACGGAGCGTAATGCGCAACTATGTAGTAGATGCACCTCGGCTACGTCCCCCCCATTCTCCCCCCCCCTCACCACCACACGACGCAGCACACACACCCGCCCATTTCAACGAACGAACGCTTTAGTTTCTTTTTTTTTTTTTTTGCGTCCACTCTGGCATCGGTCATACCTCCGAGTCCCGCATTTGTGAAGGGCCTTTATTATCTCATTACTTTTTTTCTCTCTGCAGATGGAATTAATAACGACGTCGTTAGTCCTAATCATTTTCGCTGGTCGTTTCTGTATAGGCTTCGTGCTTTGCAAACAAAAAAGTGCAGTGTTCGTAAAGGTATACGAGCATATCGCTGGTCGCGAAAACATGATAGAAGATATGACTCAATGAGTAGACGGCGCATTACGCCCGCATATCCTTTAGCTATTCTGAGATTGCGCAACTCACCACCTCAGGTTCTTATGTCTATCTCCTTGCTTTTTGGCATGAAAATAAACGCATACCACGCTTGTCCTGCCATTTAGAATCGTGCATCGTCGTCTGCTTGCCACTGTAGAGAGGCAGACGATTAAAGCCCCCCGAAACACGTTTTCGGCGGTGACACGTGATGGAGGGGCTTTACAAACGATTAACCACATAGACTAGCCACATACTTGCAAACAAGCAGGCATAGTACCTGAAAAACGAGCCGACTATACATTGACAGTGTTCTTAATGTACGCCGAGTAATTCAGTTCTACCGAGTGGTTATCGAAAACTCGGCCATATGCATTACTCTTAATTATCATCGGACAAAATTTACGCCATTACAGTTGGCAGCTTCCAGTCTTTTAATGACGTCAAGCTCTCCAGCATTTCTACGAATAAACGTTTTGGGAGGGATACCGAACGAAAAAATTCACCATGGTGCTCGATATTTAGCCGCTGTCTCTGCTCACTACTTTCTGAAGCATGCGATCACCCTGGCACGTGCGGTACAGAGAGCAGCATTTTAGTACTAAACAACAACTCCTACTACAAACGCCGCAACTACAAGTACTGGCCCACGTTCAAATCATTTGCCTTCACCAAAGCTGCACGGTTTTATGCGTGCAAAGTGCACGGAACAACACATGCCGGCGAATGAGAGGGCGAACCGTCGAGCACCGAGCAGAATGCAAAGTATGGGGCAAGGTTATTCTTTTCTTCTTTTTTTCAGAAAGATTCGCGCTGACATTGCGAACGGTACGCCGGGGGATTTCAACACGCACGCACCGCACTTCCATCAAGGGCTTTCACCGCGAGTCAGAACCCTGCGAGACCTTTTTATCTTTTTTTTTCTTTTCGCCTCGCTTTGCATTGCTTGGTTTTCCCCCAGAGCTGGCGTTCCGCGAAACATAAGCGGGAACACGAGAGACGTTCACAACACCTCGTGGCAGAACGATGACCAGCTGTTATGCAAAACCCTTGGAAAGACCCCAAGGGAAGCTTGTTCGCCTTGTCATCCCACACTGTGGCCATGCCAGTCTCCTCGAAGCCCTAGTAACTAAACCTTATCATGAATGAAACCTTTTCATCGACGTTAGGTGCAGTTTCACTCGTTAAGAGCCATCACTGTACCGAACCAAACTGAAGCATCCTCAGTTTCAAGCACCAAACCGCGAAAGCGCACCTGTCTCGTTCGCCGCGGTCCGCGCGGGGTACAGCGTACGGTATCCGTGGTCACATTTAGCGCACCTGTCCCGTTCGCCACAGTCTGCACGGGGTATAGCGTACCTGGTAACATTCATCGCACCTGTCTCGTTCGCCGCGGTCCGCGCGGCGTATAGCGTACGGTATCCCTGTCTCGTTTGCCACGGTCTGCACGGTGTACAGCGTACGCTATCCCTGGTAACATTTATTGCACGTGTCTCGTTCGCCGCGGTCCGCGCGCGGTGCAGCGTACGGTATCCGTGGTAACATTTATCGCACCTGTCTCGTTCGCCACGTTCTGCACGGCGTATAGCGTACGGTATCCCTGCCTCGTTCGCCACGGTCTGCACGGTGTACAGCGTACGCTATCCCTGGTAACATTTATTGCACGTGTCTCGTTCGCCGCGGTCCGCGCGCGGTGCAGCGTACGGTATCCGTGGTAACATTTATCGCACCTGTCTCGTTCGCCACGTTCTGCACGGCGTATAGCGTACGGTATCCCTGCCTCGTTCGCCACGGTCTGCACGGGGTACAGCGTACGGTATCCCTCGTAACATTTATTGCACGTGTCTCGTTCGCCGCGGTCCGCGCGCGGTGCAGCGTACGGTATCCGTGGTAACATTTATCGCACCTGTCTCGTTCGCCACGTTCTGCACGGCGTATAGCCTACGGTATCCCTGTCTCGTTCGCCACGGTCTGCACGGGGTACAGCGTACGGTATCCCTGGTAACATTTATTGCACGTGTCTCGTTCGCCGCGGTCCGCGCGCGGTGCAGCGTACGATATCCATGGTAACATTTATCGCACTCGTCTCGTTCGCCACGGTCTGCACGGGGTATAGCGTACGGTATCCCTGTGTCGTTCGCCACGGTCTGCACGGGGTACAGCGTACGGTATCCCTGGTAACATTTATTGCACGTGTCTCGTTCGCCGCGGTCCGCGCGCGGTGCAGCGTACGATATCCATGGTAACATTTATCGCACTCGTCTCGTTCGCCACGGTCTGCACGGGGTATAGCGTACGGTATCCGTGGTAACATTTATCGTACCTATCTCGTTCGCCACGGTCTGCACGGGGTACAGCGTATGGTATCCCTGGTAACCTTCATCGCACCTGTCTCATTCGCCATGGTTCACACGGGGTACAGCGAAGGTATCCTTGGTCACCCGATCTATTAATAGTTGCTGTTAGGTTAGCCCGTACTACTACAGCATTTGGTCTGCAGTTCAGCTATACGAAATTAACAACGTAGTTAAGCGTCTGAACAGCACGAATCTGGTCAGCATGACCATAAGTCGGCTATAGCGTAGCATGGCTACACTGTCAAAATGCCAGCACGCGGAGATGATGAAAACGAGCGGCTCCGCTTCTTGCTCTAGAGAGAGAAAGAGAAAGAGATAGATACAAGCTTTAATGATATGCTGGACATATTAGCTTGACTGACTACCCTACATACTACTCTTGGCACTGGGTGATTATGATATACACGGAGATAAACAGCGCATTCAGCCACACACGCACACATATACAGAATCAGTATTCACCATATGTTACACGTGCTTAAATAAATGGCGTCATTTTACCACGTCTAGTCAATTCCTGCAATTTCCTTGATGGTAACCTCATAGTGCTGTCGGTTATTTCCCTTCTAGCACCTTCAGAACCATAAACGCACGTGTTAGAAGTTGAAAAGCCTGTCATATGGAACGATAATGCGCTCTGGCCAAACCTTTGTTATTGTCCACAATAAGCGATCGCACATATAAAACTATAAAACGTAGCCCAAATTTCAGTTCTTTTGGTCCTTTAAGGCGAAGACATTGGCAGTGGACTCTCAGGCATTGTAATCCAGGCAATCCCTGTTAGTAACCCTTATAGTGTCTTCAACCAAGTGTACACAAGATCAAATAGCTTACGAGAAATTTTTAACCTTGGCTTTACTTTTTCCGGCTTTTTTTGCACCAGCTCTATCCTTAATGAAAACAAATTTCTCACTTCAACGTCTTATTGTCAGGGCAGCTTCATTTTAACGCCTTTCGTTATGCCGCCTAAGATACGTCTTATTTATTACACGTGCTCATGGTTTCTTCGTGGGGCCCGCGTCTAGATCTGGTAATTATGCAGACGGGGGCCGTGGACGGGCCTCAACAAAGAGCCACGGGTCCGAGAAGTGCTGTAGGCGGCGTTAATCCCTGAAATCTATCACGCAATCTTGATTTCCTCTGGCAGAATTAACAGCTTGCGCTCCGATGGATAGTTTCTGAAATTCGCCGATACCCAATTGCTCGAAATTTTGACTTGTGGACACGAATTCATAGCTTGTGCGAAACTCGAGCTGCTTAGGTTCCTATTTCCTGACATGAAAGCTTAATGCGCCAAAGTGCTACCTGTCGACAGCTTCGAAACTTCGCCGTAATCTCGCCCGAGATATTGACTTGTTGAAGCAACTTTATAGCCTGCATGAAATGCGTACTTGCGGTCACTAGCAGGCTGACGACTTTCTCGGCACCTTGCATAAAATTTGGACATGTTGCCAAAGTTCTAAATCGCGTCCAAAAACTTGTTTATAATTTTTACTCGTAGACAAAACTTCACAGAAAGGCCGAAATCATCTATGAAATATCTATACCTTGAAGCGTGGAGTTCCAAATATTTGGCCAGGCTCAGCAAAAAGTGCTTACACATTTCGACGCGAATGATGAGCTCACATAAAATGCACGCGCAACTCCTTATCTTGAACAGGATTATTCCTGTCCTGCCTACGGAATTGCTTCGCTACTATAGTTTCTAACGTGAACATTTCTAGCTTTCGGTTTACGTCAAAATTGGTGCTAGTGATGGCGTTCTAATTGCTTATGCGTGACTCACGCAATTGTTCACAAGAACATGCGTCCCGTTTGCTGTTAGCGAAATATTCTCAGTAAAAACCGTTCAGAACCAAGTCGCATTGAAGAAATTATGAACTGTTGATAACGCCCACTGACAAACCCACAGTTTGTCAACGTCACAAAATGTTCTGCAGTGAAGCCTTTCTAGGCTTCCTGGCGTGTGTTAGCGACGAAGATAAGCACCCGTTGTTGCTCCAGTCGCAAAACACCAAATATTACGCGCGGTAACGGCGCGAAAGTCGGTTAGAACGCACGAAACGACCTTCACTGACTCTCGAACCAAAACAAGGTGAGCTCGAAACTCGCTCATGAGTTAACGCGTATTGAAAGTCTCGGCGATGCCGAGCAAGCCTTTATGAAGCATTCCTCTAATGCCATTCACTGCACACGTCTCCATCAACCGCGTTCTTCGACACACATGCTTACGTTTTAGCTGCGGCCAATGACTCAACAAGCTCGCCTAAATAAAGCTCGGACTCGAAGTTCCGGTCATGCCATTCGCTACAGTAACGGGAGACAAGCGCTTAGCTATACCCGGTCGAACCAGACTAGAAGCTCCCAGCGAATCTGTGGTCACCGCTCGACGAAACGCCATTTCATACAGCGTCGGCCACGGTCCTCCGCGAGTCCCTTGTTTCTTCTGAATGTTGACAACTCACTTCCTTTGTAGTAACTTGAAAGACGTGCTCAACGTGAAACAATGATACACGCTACACAATGAAGGGAAGGATGCACGCGAAATGAAAGCGAAGATTAAAACCTTCAGTTTCTCTTGCCGCATTCACCGTCAAGTGTTCCTTTCGTTTGCGGTATATGGCTCGACCCGCTGCGGTCGGGTGCTCAGCTTGCAACGTACGCAGCGATGCGTTTACAAACGACCATTCTGAACTTCGCTAAGTAGTCTTCGCAAGACTACGGCGCCCGTCTTGGGACAGAAAACGTCGCATTCGCGTGGAACGTGGAAAGCGATAACGCGTAATATCAGAGTCCTTTATATACAGAGTATCAAAGGAGCCTGGTAATATACGTATTCGGACTGGCGTCGACATGCGGACGTTTAAAGAGACCGATAACCGTTCAGAATCCGTCTAGAAATTATTGTACCGACGGAAAGATTGCGATGCAGAATGGTAGGAGAGCAAGCATAGAACGTCGCTGGATTTCTCTTGACGTGCGCAGCTTTACCGAGACGGGAGAGAGAGTGCCGAGAATACGGAATAAAGTCGTGCTGTTTACCTTGACGGGCGTTCCCATTGTTATCTGTAGATACAATGCGCGACTACCTCCTTCGTTGAACGAGGTTTCCACGCACGAATAAAATATTATTGGTTAGTAATAAAAGCGCACCGCACAGTCTGCACCATGCACCTGTCGAATGGTCGACTGACCGTCAGCACACTCCGCGAGCATCCAAAAGAGTGATAGATGCTGGCCGATAGGTCCGTTTGCCCTATACAGCACATTGTCCAAGCATGCGCCATAACCATGTGAGGTCTCATTACGGCGTTAGCACGTTTTGTTTTCCTTTCTTTTTCTCGCGAAAGAAGAGGATTATAGAACCGATTATCTTTCTTTTCCGGCCTCGTTTGTCCCGTCCTCTACACCCTCACACGGCTAAAGGAAATTGTGTCCCTGCAAAAACCGCTAGATTCTGTTTATGCGATCCCCCTCGCATATTACTGCTTGATAGGATAAAAATGCAATGCCTCAACGTAATGCTTATATGTATCATGCTGGTTTAACAACCGCAGTGATCGCTATGTTTAGTAACGTCATAGGATTCACACAAGACGCTCTAGCGTAGACACAGCATAATGAGTTTAACCGCCGTATTCAGAAATGCATCTCGACTTGAAGCCCATGCTTGACTTGATATAAATGACGCCTGTTGCGAACGCGCCACAGATGCGCATTGCGTTTCTTTCAGTGCGTTAGCGACAGGCGTCATTAAAATCAAGTCAAGCATGGGCTTCAAGTTAAGATGCATTTTTGAATACGGGGGTAAGTGTACTAGACTTGAAATGTGTGAGAACGATACCGGTGGCTGACTGCAAATATTTCATAGCGATTCGTGATTTGACGTTTCAGGGTTGCGTTGGGTCGGCCATAGACAAGCATGCATGCGTATATATGTTTTATTTGTCGCGCCAAGCGATATCAGATAGTGTGCGGATTTTCCCATTCACGCTGGCGATTCACAGACGCCTGTCCTCTTCGTCGAGTGAAAACCGATACAGCTAAAATAGTTCACAACACATACTTACACCGGGGCTGATGATGCACGTCGCGTGTCTTCTTTTTTTAATTTTGGGGTTAATCACCTGTGGGCAGCCCACATAGCACAATTCTAGTTATTGAGCTGGATTGCTCGGAACAGGCCGACATCATTTCCACGGAAAATCGAAATGAACAAATGACTAATCAACGAAAATCGACTAATCAAGTTTTAACAAGTTACCCCACGGCCTATTTTGCAAGCTAAAAACTGTAGCCGGGAAGTTCGCAAGGCGGATCCACTTGGAACGAATTCTCAGGATGACACCTGTTTCGAGATACTAATTCCCGAACTTTGCGATGAAATACAATAACAATCCAGATACTTTTGTGTTTGAGTGTATGACACGGCCTTGCTGTCAAAAGTAAGTGAAACGGCAGTACATGTTTTACCCCAAGTTTGATGGCGGATATCTTGAAAATGTTCTGGTTCACAAAAGTCTTTTTAAAATGCAATTTCAATATCGTAGCACTCTAGCTGGCAACTGTATGCGAATTGCAATTTGTGCCGTAAGGTGGCAATTAGTCGTAAAATAAAGAGTGAGCTTCTGTTCATTACTCGATTATGCGTTTCGATTTGCCGTGCATGTAATTAATGTGCGCCTTTTCGAGTGGACCAGCTCAAGGACCACAGTTGTGGTATCTGCCACAGGCGATTCTTTTTTTAAATTGCTTAATGATTTTGCAGAAGCACCTGGTTATACTGCAGCTCGGAACATTTCTGCGTGTCGTTTTTTCGCCCCATTGCGCGTCCGCCAAAATACACTCGCATTCTAAATGCCCGCCATTCCGCTTCACCGACGGCGTTACGCACAGGTGCGCACGGTAGGGGAACCGACATTGGTTTAGTTGGTTCATTTACGTGAATGCGTTCTGCCAGACATGTTTCGCTAATTAATCTCTGTGCCCAGTTTGGCCTTCGGAAACGCGACGGTGGCCGTAAGTTTTTTGAACTACGTCGGGTTGTTTCTTTTCTTTTTATAGCCTGGTGAATCATTAAAAACTAGTTTCGACACATACAACGAAAAAATTTACCGAACGAAAGCAGGACGAGACCATGACAATCGGTACGCCGGAACGAACACCAAATCGATTTTTATTTGTTCCTGCATAGAATAAGCTGGAACTAAGCACGGGCGCATACCAACTTGCTATCCATTGGCTCCTTTTCCGTTTTTTTTTAATGCGAATAGCATTATTTGCCCACTTCTTTTTGTTCAAGTGGCGTTTTCATGTGTTGGGGACTTCACCGCTCATGTTTGCGAAAGTGACGTCCTTTCTTTTCTATTCTCAGTTTGTTGTTCGGCGACACGCGCCTGTTGCACACGTATGTATATCCCTCAGCGATTATCGAGCATTTCGTTTTCAATGATAATTTGCGTTGCCATCTGCGCGCTTGTATGTTGTTATCCTATCGGGAACGGAGGCGGTTTTGCTTTGTCACGTCAGGAGGGCACACTGTAAACCATTTTCGCAGGACGTACCGCTCCTGCGCTGGTCACTGCCGAAAGAAAGCGAGAAGCATCATCAAATAAATTTGAAAAGTAAATGTGTCACGTGGGGCGAATTACCAGGAGCAGCTGTCACGATAGCTTCGAGCCTATTCGTCTCGTCGTCAAATACACAGGATTTCACTTGCCGCAGCTAAAGCGACACGGTCGGGTCCCTCTCGAGGCACGCATCATTCGATTCACAATGAGGGAGGCTGTGGAACTTTTCTCCCCTCAACGGCTCGCGGCCAGCGACTTCGAGACGAGCGAGTGCTTCGACTGCAAGGAGGCCTTCGGCAACGGCCTCTTCCAAAGCAGTTTTCTGATGCTCAGCGCGATCGCCATCTTGCTGACAACCTGCCACGCCGACCTGGTGCCGATCATCGCCTCACAGGGCGTGGACCACTGGTGCAAGCGACCGGACAATTCCGCGCTCTCCTTGAAGAGTTGGAAGAAGGACACCGTACCCGTGAATGCTGATGGACGGCGAAGCCGCTGCCGCGTCTACGGGGACCCTCCCGAGAGCCCTCGTCTTTTCCGAAAGAACAGGTCAGCCGTCGCGTGCCGAGAGTGGGACTACGAGAGCGGGGACGACGGGGCCTCAGTCGCTAGCGTCTGGGACGCCGTCTGCCAGCGGCGAGTCCTGGAGCTCGTCGGCACGATGGCGATGCAGCAGGCGTGCTCCTTCTTTTTCCTGCTTCCGGGCGGCCTCATGCTCGACGCCTACGGCAGAGACCGCGTCCGCCTGGGAACAGCCATCATTACCACGGTGTGCACGGTACTCGGCTGCACCTTCATCCGCTACCGCGCGTTCTACGCCATCGCGCAGTGCGTGCTCTCTGGCAGCGCGGCCGTCCACGCCGCCGCGACCCTGCTCGTCTCGTTCGAAGTTCTCATCGACAGACACAGGCCGAAGCACGTGATCTTCGCCTCGACGCCGAGCATCGCGCTGGCCGAGCTGTGGTTCCTCGTCGTCAGGAACATGCGCATCGGCTGGGAAGTGAAGCACGCCGCCTTCCTGTCGCCCACGTTCCTTCTCGTCATCACCGCCGCGTTCATGGGCAGGCCGGAATCGCCTCGATGGCTGATCGCCAAGGGCAGGATCAAGGAAGCCGAGGCCGTCATTCTGGCCGCGGGCCGGATGAACGGCTTCGTCCCGGGGCCAGGCGCGGCGAACCTTGTGGAAAGGATCGAGAACGTACGGCGCTGCGGCCACCGCGATAGCTCGGCGTCCTCCGATAGCGATCCTAGGAGACACTCGCCTATCGACGCTTCCGCTTCTATTACTCGGCGACTGCTGGTCATGTTCGCCGTCCAGTTCTCCCTGGCCTTCGCCGTCCACGTCAACATCGCGTCGCAGGTGGCACGAGGCGACGATCGCGACACCTGGTGGCTTCCGTCGGTCCTCGTCTCCGCCGCCAGCGTCCTCGGCAACGCGGTCGTGCACGCGGCCGTCACCTGCGTCTCCCTGGACAGGGTGCTCGCCGTGGCCTCGGTGGTCGCCGGCGGCATCCACTGCGTGGCGAGCCTCTTCTGCAACTTCGAGACCGCGGCAGACCGCGGCCTGCTGGCGTTCTCAAGCGGCGTGGCGAACGTCGCCATCGTCGTAGGCGCTTGCCACCTCATGGAAGGCGTTCCCACAGCCGTGCGCGGTGCCTTCCTCTGCTGGTCGCTCGCTGGCGGCAGAGTCGGCGCCCTTCTCGGCTGCTTGACGCCGCTGCTGTCGGAGAACGTCCGCGGTCAAGCGTCGTTCGCGCTGTCGACGTTCTTTCTCGCGGCGTCGTCGTTCCTGGCGGTGCTGAGCCTGCCGTCGTCGCCGAGGGAAGTCGAGCGCGAGGATAATCACGGGACGTCGTTCCCGAGGAGCGCGTCGTCTCTCCGCGGCAGTCGGCTGCCGTCGTGTAGGCCGCACTACCGAGACTCGGTGTGCAGCAAGACATCGTAGACCGGCCGGAGAGGGCGCTGCAACACGCCATGCACCACGACGGGGAGACGACCACTATGTGCAGCTTTGGGTCGTCTCACGTGCAATCGAGGGGGCTTAATTGATGGACGCTCACAGGTTGCGTTACCTTAGTTGCGTTAGTCTTAGTTGCATTCCGTTAGTGCGAACGAGCGCTTTTTTTTTCTTTTTTGAACGCGGCATGAAGAAAAAAAACGCGATTCGTCCGCGATCTCGCCGGTTGCGTAGAGTGCAACCCAACTTGCACGACGCGACATAGCTGGTGGCGCGACCTACTGTATACAGTAGGTCGTGGTTAGTGGGCTGTGGTTAGTGGTCGTGGTCGTGGCCAGTGCAATGAAAAAAAAAATCTTAAATACGGTCATCTTTTTTTTTTTTTCGATATACTATCGATGATTTTATTCACGAACGCGCGTCTGTTGACGTTTACTTTTTTTACCAGTTGTACGTGGCAGTGTTTGTAATACCTTCAGCAGTTATTTGTTTTAGCGATGCAGAAACAAGCACCGATCTGTTTGTTGTTTGCGAAACGCGTGTCATATATGGAATGACGTTATTTTGTGGTACAAGTTACATATAGGGCAACCTGGCATATGCGTGAATGAGCGGCTCCGCGGGAGCACTCTAACAAAGTGCTCTGTCCTGTGCTCTTCATCGCTCGTGCTGTGTTGCGCTGTCGTTACTATGCTGAAGATGAACCAACCAGCCCCTTTGAACGCGCTGCTAAAGTGAACAAATCTTTGCCGGACGGTTTTCTTCCCTTAATTTTCCCAGGTGTGATTCAGAGTGTCTTCAATATGTAGTTCTCCTTTTACCCAATTGACAAATGCGAATTGGCGTGCCTGATTAGCGAAAACACTCCCATGTACGTTTAAATATACGGCGAAACATGGGTGAGCAAGACGTCATTGGCCCTGTCAAAGAAGTAGCAAGATTTTCTGCGCATGCGTTTGCGTTTGACATGATGTACCTATTAGGGCTGGACATGTGTGTGTGTGTGTGTGTGTGTTTGCTCTTACTCGGCGTTCATGTGCTGGTAGCGCTACACAGAAAATCCTTCATGATGGCCTGCCAAGAAGGCCAACCACATTGTTATGTTGTTCCTGATAGTATTGTTTCTCACAATCTTCTCTATTGGTTCCTTTTGGAGTAAAACTTTCGAAGACACACATCGTGGTTACCAGGATTGGCCCACCGAGCCGCCACCTTTGATTAAACCATGTTCGCGATCGGCCCAACTGCCTCGACGACTGTACAAGTCGTCGATGCAGCCATCCACATGAAGTGGAGATGAGCCAGAAGCTCCGCTTACAGACTAAGAGTGAAAGCTTCCCTTTCAGACTACATGGAGCTATGTAAGCAGCGATGCTTGGTTTTAATGCTTCGCTGCACAGTGAACAAACAAACACTTGATTGGCGCGCCGCTCGTTATGTGCATATAATGGAATACTGACTAACTTGTTCTATAAACTGCTACAGCGAGACGAGTTCGATTGCATTCATAATGAAAGGAGTGGAAGAATGGAACGAAGACAATATGTAAATACTCGCAACTGAATTTTATTATCGAAATCATGTGTTGTACAGATAAACATCTCTGAATAAACCGCGCCGCGGCAGCCGGAAGGTTGACTTGCTGCTGAACTCGAGGTCGCAGGTTCGATCCCGGCTGCCGCGTTTCGATGGAGGCGAAATGCAAATAATATCATTGCCCAAGCACTCCGTGACGATGGTTAACCCGACGGTTCTTTGAACGACGGCTTGGTAGGCTACCGTATCCTCGGAACGCAGTTGCTGCTTGCGTTCGGCTGCACGAGTTTGTTGTGCCCGGGCTGCAGCATCGGCACAGCATAGACGAGCTTGTTCCCGGTTCGGCTCGCTAGTTCTGATCGTAAGCTGCCTGCTCCTAAGGAGTACGTGTCACGCGTGGCCTACCCATTTCGGAGCCGGAGAGAAACTGCTGCGCTCGGCTGCGTCGGTGAAGAAGGTCACTACTGGCGCAGCCACTGGAGCGCCTCTCTTTGTCTTTTTTTTTTTTTTCACACATGCGCTCGGGGTTGCACCAGAGGAGCTTTCGGCGGACAGGTGACAGACGGACAAATCGGCCAGCCATATACAGCTTCTCTGTAAGAACGCCCGTGTACTTGAACCTAAATACATATTAAAGAAGCCTATGCGCTCAAAATTAATCTGGAGTCCCCGACCATGGCGTAGCTTATAATGCGACCGGAATTTTTGCACGTAAAACACCAGCATTGAACTCATTTTACGCATCCAGAATAAGACCCAGCAGATAGCAAAACCTATACGAAGCGCTCAACCTAACAGTCATCTATAGAGCTAGATTCACCAAAGCATGCGTGACCAACAGAATTAGTGAATTATACAAGAGCGCTCGTACCAGCTTCTATCTTGTCCTCGTACCCATCTTGCGATCTGTACTTTCGTTGTATTTGTGTAGAATATTTAACTACGAGAAGCCGAAAGAAATTCTAAACGAGGTGTCGAGTCAACTTGTGGCAACATATATACCGGCCCGTTCCAATCGCACGAACCATTGTTATTTTTATTTTAATTTTTATTCTTTTTGCTGTCGACAGCATTTACATCTGGGCAACTGCGTGCACACGGCGGTATATCCTCCAGGACCTTGCTCCGCGCCTAGTAACTGCTATATCAGCATTTCTTATCGTGCTTACGAACACGTCTCGCGCTATCTTTTATCTTAGCGATAAAAGCTACATTGCCATTTTTTCACCCTACCTACTGCATCAATTGTTCCTTCTTTCAGCGCATGCGTGGGTCATGGACCTGTTTATTGCATGTGCACGGGCAATTATTACGTGCTACAATGCTGCTGGTTGTATCCGCCTGTGTATTGTATGTGCGGCTTTACGAACTCTGTAAAAAAATATTCGCGGTGGCTTTACATTTGTGTCAACAACGGTACTACTGCCGCAAGAAATCATAGCGCCCGAAGAGCATGCCTGTGTGCACAGAGGTAGGTGTGTTTATAAAACACTATTTTAAACATGGAAAGCAGTATATTTTTGCATTAATGATCACCCCGACTACTGGAATGCACCACTGGTGCTAATACTCGTACGCTATTTGGGCATTTGGGACTTGTGTTCTTGTGTTTGGTGCGTTGTTGATATCTTTCCTTTCTTCATTGCTTTTTTCCTAGTTATTTTTGTGTCAGTATAATATTTATAACTTTCATAGCCGAAGCTAAGGAGGCATCCTTTTATAATTTCAATATTAAGTAATCGAGTCAACTGCAATATAAGTACTTGATCCTTTCTTTATAAGAACTCAAGAACTGCAGTTTGTCCCGGTTTTCTTACGTCCTTAGCGAATTTCCTTAGTCAAGGCTGAGTTATAAGCAGTCTATGCCGTCAAAAAAAAAATTGCACTTCAGATTTATTGAGTTGTAAGGCAGTTATGTCTATTGAGGTTCAATTGGAGAGGTACGATAGATGTCGAGCCCTTCTCGAAGTACTCCGTTTATAGTTACGCATAAATCTTGTCATCTTTAGTGCCGAATAATATACTCAGTTCAAAAATAATTATGCGGTTCTACGTTCTATAGCCACGACCTTGTTATAAGGCACGCGGTAGTTTGGGACTTCGGTTTATTTTTTACCGTCTGTGGTTCTTTAACATGTGCCTAACTCTAAGTACGCGGTCCTTCTTGCCTTTCACCTGCATCGAAATGCTAGTGCCACGGCCTCGATCGACACCACGACATCGAGCTCAGAAAGTGCTGTCCAAAGCAGGGGCTGTAGATTATTTCCCATTCGGCAGCATGGAAAGCCAAAAGTGTTAGACGTTAAAAGCGTGTCATATTGCACGCTGGTGGAGCCTTCGTTAATTATTAATAATAAGCGATCGCACGTACCAGTATTCTAAAACGATGAAACGTATCCCAAATTTCGGTTCTGGTGATGCTTTAAGCCCCAGACATTGGCAGTGTCCTGCCTCTTAATCATGGTAATCCAGATAATCCTTCCAAACGTCCCACATTTCCGTTCCGCGCATGCGTTTTTCGTACACATCACGCAGGCGCCTCTCCTGCTCTGGCTTGAAGTAGCCCTTCCAGTCACCCACTTGACCCTTGCGAAAAAAGTTGCCAAGGGACACGATTTCTTCCTCAGGCGTCTGTAAGTTTTTAGCGCGGTCATCTGGGGTCATCGAAGTGTCGTCTGCACCACCGGCCCTTGCCTCTGCTGCAGTTTTACCAGGCGCCTTGATTTCACTTGCTTTTGCGTCGCCTTCTGCCACGCAATGTTTGTGGTCGGTTAACGCATGGTGGACGTCACCTTCGATCACGACGCTCGACTTAAGGTTGGCGAAAGAGATGCGCTCTAACAAGCCGTTCAGCAGTGCCTTGTTGGTGCGCAACTTCTGCCAAACGGAAGAATCGACGAACTTCGCCAGCGCCAGCACAGTCTTCCTGGGGTCGCTCTTGAAGTGCTCGTAGTAGAAGAAGAAGACGTTCGGGTCGTTCCGGTGGGCGTACCAGGAGAGGATGTGCTCGAAGTAGTGGCCGAACGTTACGTGGCCGTCCATGAAGTCTTCGAAGAACTCGTCGAATGTGGTGTCGGCGCGCATCCTCAAGTTGACCCGGTCTCCCATGCAGTGGTGGTAAAAGGAGACCGCACAGTCGAACGGGTTGCGCACGATGACCACGTACTTCGCGTCGTGGTGGTACGGAGACGCCGTGAAAGTCAGGTGGTGCTTGATCAGTCGCGGTGCCGGGAGTGCTTCGACAACTTCTCGACCCACCTGCGAAAGCGAAATCGGAGGCGCGCGGTCAAATAATTCTCGCGAAATTGTCTATTGAACTTAACACAAACGTCACAATTGTTAGAAACGAGCAAAATGGGAGACTTCTCTTGCTTCTTTCATCAAGCACTGAATTGTAAGAGGAAACGACCTGGTGAATAAGAAAGGAACAAATAGGTTCCACTGTTGAAGTACAATGAATAATTCCGAAGCAACAGAAGCAACTGCCATTGCAATCCGCTACGATGCATTAGCCAAGGTCATGTAGTTCTGCAACGGAACGCGGTCGATGCAGCTGGTTAGATTCAAGATCACATTGTCCGCATACTAGCATAGCCAGATTGAAAAAAAAAGCTCCCTTCTTTTCTCAGATTTAGAGAGAGAGAGGAAGAGAGAGAGAGATGCATAGAAAGGCAGGGAGGCTAACCAGAGGCAGTTCCGGTTACCGCAGATTTATATGCACCCTGAAGAACCCCAGGTGGTCGCAATATATCTGGGCACCTAATTAACAAAATAACCTTTCACATCTACTGTGTTATCTTGGAACATCAACTCCAATCTACAGATCAATCAATCAGCTGACCTATCGATCATTCATGAATCGGCCGTTCACCCGATGAATCAGTCAGTCAGTTAACCAGTGGATCAGTCAGTCAATCGATAATTTTTTGGTCAGTCACGCAATCAGTCAATCCATCAATCAATTATCGGGACGCATATATGACAAAGGCGCGACAGCCGTTTTCAATTACTTCCATGTGATCATGACTTTTGCTAGCTCCACAGAGCAGTCATCCCTTCAATGTGTCCCGACGAAAGAGTCACATCAAATAACACGATATATCAATAAATAATCAATCAATCAGTCGACTAGAATGCCATAGTGCGTAGCAAGCCCTGCGGATGGCGACGAAGTCGGAGACAAAGCTTACCAGTTCCAGGAAGGGCGCACACTTCGTCATGATTTCTGTGAACGTGGGCATTGTCTGCGTCTTGTCGCTGTCCAGGTGGAGAAGGCACCACAGGGTATACTGGGTCCAAGTGGCTCCGGTCTTTGGGTAGGTCGCCAGGAAGATGTCGTCGGGGCGTGCCTCGTACTTGAGCGCGTCCCTGAGGACGTCGCGACGGAAAGACTTCGGAGGTACGAGCACACCGTCGACAAGGTCGAGAACCATTGTGCGAGGCACTGGCTCGCTTCCTCGGGAATCCTTCGACATGTTCGATTTCTTGACACGGAAAAGATGTAAAGTTGCTTTCAGACAGACAGACAGACAGACAGACAGACAGACAGACAGACAGACAGACAGACAGACAGACAGACAGACAGACAGACAGACAGACAGACAGACAGACAGACAGACAGACAGACAGACAGACAGACAGACAGACAGACAGACAGACAGACAGACAGACAGACAGACAGACAGACAGACAGACAGACAGACAGACAGACAGACAGACAGACAGACAGACAGACAGACAGACAGACAGACAGACAGACAGACAGACAGACAGACAGACAGACAGACAGACAGACAGACAGACAGACAGACAGACAGACAGACAGACAGACAGACAGACAGACAGACAGACAGACAGACAGACAGACAGACAGACAGACAGACAGACAGACAGACAGACAGACAGACAGACAGACAGACAGACAGACAGACAGACAGACAGACAGACAGACAGACAGACAGACAGACAGACAGACAGACAGACAGACAGACAGACAGACAGACAGACAGACAGACAGACAGACAGACAGACAGACAGACAGACAGACAGACAGACAGACAGACAGACAGACAGACAGACAGACAGACAGACAGACAGACAGACAGACAGACAGACAGACAGACAGACAGACAGACAGACAGACAGACAGACAGACAGACAGACAGACAGACAGACAGACAGACAGACAGACAGACAGACAGACAGACAGACAGACAGACAGACGCAAACTCAGCGAATTTGCCAGAAGGTTCAAGCCTTAGATTCAGCTGCATTACTTGCCCGGGAGCGTGGCCGAACTTCTGATTTCCTGAGACAATATTAACAGCTTGCGCCAAAGTGCTACCTCTAGACAGTTTTCAAGCTTCGCCTAACTTTGCCAGAAATTTTGACTTAAGGTCAGGACTTCACAACCCGCACGAAAGGTCTGCTTGTGGGCACGTGCAGGCTAACGATCTTGTCAAAATCTTGCGTGAAAGTCCGAACCGTTGAACAAGTTTTCGATGTCGTCCGAAATCCAGGTAAAGTTTTGTCTTATAGACAAAACTTCTCAATAAGGCCGGAATCTTGCTTGGATCACACATCTATGCATATACTGCGCTTAGATCAAGTGATTTTGCAAATCAGCAAAATGTGCCAATTTGTTTCGACGCGAATGATGCACCCACATTATATATACACTCGCAGTGGCTTGTTTTTTAAGACGCGATTATTCCTGTCCAACTTCGAGAATTGCCTTTTTCATAACTTTTTGTAACGTGAATGCTTCTAGCTTTCTCATTTCTTCCAAAGTGCTGCTAGTGATGGAATTCCAATTCAGCCATAACTCGTGCAAGAATTCAGGCAAACTCTGTGCAAGAAATTAACCCCCTTTGCTGTGGGCGAACAATTATTTTCACTAAAATGTGTGCAAACGTAGTGGTATTGAAAAATGTATGCAGCGTCGATAGCGTCTGCTCCCAAAGCTCACTTCATTATCCTCGCATAATTTTCTGCCACTGAAGCTTTGTTATATTCTCTGACGTGCGATCTAGATGATCGTCCTCTGAGTGAACAGACAATATTAGAGCACCTTCCCGACCGATCATCGGCTCAGAAGGCATTGAAGGCACTTTTGTGTTTTCTCAGAACTTCTGCTTTGCTCGAGCGACTTTAACTGCAGTGCTGTCCGTACATGTACCTACACCTTCTATCTCCCTTCTTTCTCTTCCCCTTCTCCCATCCCCCGGTGTAGGGTAGCCAACCAGACTATTTACTGGTTAACATCCCTGCCTTCCTGTATTATTCTCTCTCTCTCTCTGACGTGCGATACGGGCCTAACAGAAGGTTCCGCGTGCCAGAAGAGCAAATTCACCTGGAAGGTGTGAAAGTCGTCTATAGATTGCTAATCGAGCTTGGCCGAACCTCGAACCAAAATCAAGTAAGATCGATCGAAACTTGATCAGTGCCACAAGTAAACGGGCTCTTCGACGTTGCCGCGCGCACGCCGTTTCAAGCGTTTCTCCAACGAAAGCCTCGGGACACGTCTGTCTTAACCACCTTTTTTAAAATTATTTTTCGGATGAACATGTTCAAAAAGTACAGCTGAGGCCAACTACTCCACAAGCTCGCCTAAATAAAGCTCGTACTCGAAGCGGCGGCCATGGCATTCACTACAGTAACGGACCAACAAGTGCTTAGCTTACCCGGTCAAACCAGACTAGAAGCTCCCAACGAATGCGTCGTCACCACTCAACGAGACGTCGTTTTATACAGCTTCGGTCGTGACCATCCACTCGTCCCTTGTTTCGTTCGAATGTTTACTACTCACTTGCTTGTATTGAATTGAAAAATGTGCTCAACGTGGAACAGCGATAAGCATTACAATGCGTAGATGGGTACAAGGGAAGTGAAAGTGAAGATCAGAACCTTCACTTTTCTTGCCGCATTCGCTCTGAAGCTTTCCTTCCATTTGCGGTACATGGCTCTGGCGCGCTGCGGTCTGGTGCTCCCTTTGAAACGGAGGCACCGATGCGCTTACAAACGACCATTCAGAAATTTGCTAAGGAGCCTTCGAATGACTACTTTGGGGCCGAAAATATAGCAGTCGCATGGAACGGGGAAGCGGCGAAAGGGATAAAGTGTAAAACTATGCTCAGACCAGGGCTGGGCAGTATCGAAGATACATGTACCTTAGATACTACCTTAGATACTCCTTGTGTATCTTGTATTTGTATCATGATGCGTCTGGCAAGACGTGTATCCGTATCCGTATTTACGATACATCAAAGAATGTGTCGTGTATCTTAAGACACAAGATACTGCTATCGCAACATCACCATGCGAAACTGTGAGCTTGGCTGAACTGCGCTTCTCAATATGCCAGAGCTACCACTAAGACACCCAAATAAAGCTGAAGGCAGCGACATTTTTTATCTTTCGGCTAGAAACCTCCAGCGAGGGCAGGCGATGAGGTCGGCGCGTCCTTATTGGTGGGGCAGAGTCACATGGGGGCGCTCGCGCCTTCTGGACAAGAACAAGTGCGCGAACGTTTGCGCGCCGCCGACCTTTTGCTTTTCTTGACTTTTGTTTTGTTTTTAGTTTCGTTGGTACCACGACACCTGCTCGTAACCACCCTATTGCGTCAATGCGTGCGGGGTCTTTCACGCAAATTTTCTTGCCGCTGTAGTGTAGTTATCGAAGTATCTCTTGCGTAGTGCTTTCTTACAAAGTCTGAAGAACGCAAGAATGGGGGCTGCCTTGCATCTAGTGAGTTTCGCACATTGTTTCTCAATGAAAATAACATACTTCGATCAAGAAAAACAAAAATTTTGAAATAGTAACAGACATTTCATTCAAATGAAACAAGGTTCGTCGGAGTTAAGAAATTTCCAAGCAAACATTTTTTGTGCACGTGAGTTTGCTGCTACATCATATACAATTATAATAAGAAATTTGTTAATGTATCGAAGACTCTTAAGATACAAATGGAAAGTGTCGTATCGGATACAATAATTGCGGTAGTATCTTGTATCTGTATCTCACATACACGTAGCCCGAGTAACTTGTATCTTATCAGTATACAATTGGAAAGTATCTTTTCCCAGCCCTGGTTCAGACTGGCTTCACAAACTACGTTCTCCATGTATAAGCTAAAGCCCAAGAGCAGTGTGCTTTTTCTATGGCAGTCCGTGGGTTCTGCGGTTCTCACGAAATATGAGCTTTTTATCAGCCAGAGCTATTGATGGTTTACTGACACAATCTTCCAGTTGAGCCGTCATTCGGGTTGCTTTCAGAATAGTTCGAGTGCGTTCATTTCGGTGTTTGTGTAGCACATAGGTGTTCTCAAAGGCAGGGGAACAGCCGCATGTCGATGAGAATAGCCAAAAAAAACCGTCTTTGCCATTTCTCACGTTGCACGCATGTTCTAGTAACCGATCATTAAGGCATCAACCCACAAATCCGCCTGTTCCTACGACGTAACGAAGTCCACAGGACAGATGGATCCGGTAGACGACCTCACGTAGGGATAGCACAAACTGGTTCCGATTTTTTTACACTACAAGGAATTCTTGGTCTAGAATGGGAGCAGGTCTCCCGCGAAAGCTGGCAAAGCTTGTGTGAAGCAGAAAAAAGGTCGCCGACGATTACGATACTCCCTAACTGCGATATCTGAACACAGCCGTATACGTGTTTTCAATTCGTTTTTGTTTTTCAATTTGGAGAATTCGTTTTTCTCAGCAACAATTGCACCGAATTTGGCGAGGTTTGTTACATTTAAAAGAAAAACATAAAATGTAGTGACTGTTGGTCTCGAACTTCTTATTTATGTCGTCAATTTTTTGTTAGAAATGAGCAAAAATTGAAAATTTGCAGAAAATGAAATTATCACGTTTACAACTCTGTAACTCAGCAATGAAAAGTGATACCACAATTCTGTGAATTGCATTTAATAGTACATCTGAAGCGGACAAAATTCTTATGTTACACATGAATCTAAAAAAAAATTAATAATATGAAAATACAGCTTTTGCAGAACCTTTGTACAACACGCAACGAATTCACGTAAGATATATATTGACATATATAATTTGTCCACTTTGAATGATCTAATGCATGCCGTTTACAGAACCGCGATATCGTTTCTTGATGCAGAGCTATTAATTTGTGAACTTCGTGCTTCTATGTTTTTCAAACTTTCGATCTTTTTTTAAACTCTTGTAACAAAATTAAAGCCCTCAATAGAAATTCTGCTACCAAGAGTCACTAGAATTTAACTTTCTCTCTCAGATGCAACAAATTTCATTAAAATCAGTCCTTCGGTTATCTCAGAAAAATGTTTTTGCGTTTTACATGTATTTGAATAGGCCGCGTCGGAGTTGGGCCCGAGCTAAAGCTTCCTGTTAAGACACGTGGCTATTGTACGGTCGCAAAATATTTAAAAGATATGAATAGTACATGTTTTCGTTACATACCTGTAACGTTATGTGCGGCTTGATCATGCAACTACCCTATGCTGGCGGAAATCAATGACGCTTCACGTCAGAAAAGACTAGAATCAGCGACGCCGCTGTGACGTACCGGCGCTAAGGTTCCGAAAAGTACTTCCTTTCTCTCTCTCTCTAACAAACAACCGAGTTTTTTTTTTCTTTTGCCTAAATTAACGCAAAAATGTTTTGAAAGAACACTTTGGCAAACTAAACACATTTACTGTTACTCTGGAGTCTTTCGTCATGGCTTTTCAACGTCCTTCTGAAAGGATATGCCGACACCCCGCGGATCTTAATGTTCTAGAAGCAGTCCTCGATAGCTCACCCGGGTGTGAGCACCTGAGTGTCAATTCTAATAAACCATGCAGTTTTGTAATTCGCAATCGCACTAAAACTTTATCACCTTCGTGTACACCCGGCCGGGAAACATTTACAAGGGTCGCAGTAAGAACACAGACGGAGTAACACAGGCATTCCGAACTCCTCCGCAAACGCTCTCAAGATATAGAGGGCTTCCCAGCTAACTTGAGCCAGAGTTTTAAAAATATGCAAATGCACCGTAGCTGGACACAGTCAAGGTGATGTTGTTTGCCGTCGCTTGCATCGAGATATTCAGTTTTTCTTTTCATTCCGTCGAATTAAATAATTATTCTTAATTAATTATTTGGCTTCTCAAATATTGTAATTGGATGAAAAGTGTCAATGAGGATATAGTAGAGCGACATGAAAAACTCCCGGTACAACTTTCTGATACTCAATACGTGCTACATAAAAGTGTTTTTTCGAGCCTGAAAGAACCCGCAAATGCACGCAAAATTGCGGCGCGACTAGCCGCTCGAGGGAGTTATCGGGAGTTTTATATGTTGCTTTACAATTTTCTCTTTGACACTTCTGACCTAATTATTATATTTGCGAAGTTCATAAATTAATTAAGACCAATTATCTAATTCGGCAGAATGAAAAATAAATAGCTTGAGTATCTACAAGCAACGGCAAGCAACATTCCTTTTGTTCTGTCCAGCTACGTGGCATTTGCATATCTTTAAGCTCGATCTGGCTAAAGCTTGCTTGGACACTATTTGATATACATACACAACACATGTGCATTTCCGCAAAAGCACAGCCCTATATACAGTGAAACTGTTGCTTTCTGGTGGTTGCATTATATATATATATATATATATATATATATATATATATATATATATATATAGTCATATCATGAGAAGCCAACAAACACTGACACCAAGGACAACATAGGGGAAATTACTCGTGCTTAATAAATGAAATAAAGAAACGATAAATAAATGGAAATCAAAGTGGATGAAAAAACAACTTGCCGCAGGTGGGAACCGAACCCACATTCTTCGCATTTCGCGTGCGATGCTCTACCAATTGAGCTACCGCGGCACCGTTTCCCCGTCCACTTTCTTGGGTATTTACGTGTCCGAGTAGAAGAACCCTGGGAGTGTTAGCCAGCGCCACCACTCACAGACCTTGGCGGGGGACGTGGAACGCCCTTTTTTCCGCAGGCGTCACGAGAACGTGATCTTTTTGGGTGACGGCGACTGGTCAATAAACCCACATATGCTACCTGAAGGCATCAATGTTGCCGTATTCGAGACCCTCGTTCGTTATGTAATAAACGAGAAGAAAGGTGTTTAACCGAGGGGCCCGATTTTTAATATATATATATATATATATATATATATATATATATATATATATATATATAGTCGTGGTGAGTGAGTGGGTGAGTGAGTGAGTGAATAAACTTTATTGCAGGTCCGGCGAGGACGCGAACCCGTCGCGCACCCGGCTAGTCCCACGTCGGAACCGGCAGGTTTAGCCCACCGGCCCGGTCGCGGGCACGCCGGTCGGCCAGGATTTGCTTTTCTAGACCGGGGCTACGCAGAAGCGAGTCCCACTCCTCCTTGATGATCTTGGGGCATGTCGACCCGCACTCCCAGAGCATGTGAGGTAGTGTGGAGGTCTGGCCGCAGGACGGGCAGGCGTCGTGGCGATACACGTCGGGGTGAGCCTCGTGGACAGCGGACAGACAGGGATATGTGCTGGTCTGTAGAAGCCTAAGCCAAACGGCTTGCGCCCTATTCAACTTGGGGTGAGGGGGTGGAAAGACCCTTCTGGACATGTAGAAATATTTAATAATCTCGTTGTGAGTAGCGGGAGCGTCCCTGTGGCCGTAGGGAGGAGGGGAGTCCGTGCTTCTTGCAGAGGAAGCGCGGTCGGTGAGGTCACGCGCAGCCTCGTGAGCAGACTCATTGAGGTTCGGGGGAGCAACCTCGACCGATCCTACGTGAGCGGGAAACCAGTGAATTGAATGGTTTGTGAGAGCATGTATACTCGAGCCGCTAAGAAGACGAACAGCTTCCTTGGCGATGCAACCCTTCTGAAAAGCCCTAACTGCCGTTTTGGAATCACTACAGATTTCGGACCCACGACCGTCTAGCAGGGCGAGGGCGATGGCGACTTGCTCGGCGACTCCGGGGTCCGCAGTGCGAATCGAGGCGCTATTGGAAATCTTTCCGCTCGAGTCGACCACAACAACGGCAAAAGTCTTCCCGTCACTGTACTCTGCGGCGGTAAACGAAGCTTGCTCTAATGTCGTGTTGCTTGATCTGTTTGAGGATGGATGCTGCTCTGGCCTTGCGTCTGCCCTCGTTGGGTGACTCCTGATTAATTTGGACTAGCTGGGGTTCTTTAACGCGCACTCAAAGCGTGGTACACAGCCGTTTCTAAACTTCGCCCTCATCGAAATACGTATTTGCCTAAATCCTTTTCCGAATCTCGTAATTAACGCACACACACTTAACCTTTTCCACGGATCTCCCATATCATGCCCTTTGTTGTGCTTTGCAAAGTAGTACTCGGTGGCACATTCTGTTGTTCCGGCAAACCGAGCAAACATTACCTGCGCTTCGTTGAAGCACACGTTTAACGGTTCAGGGCCCATTTGTTCATAATGTTCTCGAAAGCCCTTAACTTTATCTGCTATTATTTAAGCCTGTTCCGCCAACCACCGAAATTGTGACCCCCTATTCCCTGCAAACTTCGTGTACCATTCGGTTCTGCCAGGACACCGGGAAGACATGCGTATAACAGTTTTCGAGCGCTTCCGGGGCCGCATTCTGAAACGATCCACTTCGGCGACACTATCGCCACGGTGATAGTTCGCCGTGAGGTACGCGCTGATTGGCTGGTCGAGCAAAATCGGATGAGGTAGCTCATCCGATTTCACTAATGCAACCAATCAGCGCGCGCCTGACGGTCGCGTCGCCGAAGTCGATCGTTTCAGAATACGGCTCCTGTAAGTCGCACCGACAGCTTCGCCGACCTTGGCCGCCTTGGCTTCGCCATAAAAAGCCGTCTGCTGCTGCTGCCGTCGCCTTATCTCGCACGATACGGCCAACAACTACGTCCGCGAGCGCTGCAAGATACAACGGATCGAGTCGTCAGTTATTCCACTAGGTCAAGGCACGCGCATTCAGGAGGATGGGGGGATTCTATGTTGTGTGGGGAGGTTACGCCGGTTGACTGTTGTTTCGCTTAACCCCTCCTTCTTTTTGCGTGGGAGGGGGGTGGGGGGGCGAGGAGGTGGCGATTTGTGAGTGCGCAGACGCGATGCAGCCTACAGCGGAAGGACAGACGGCGAGACCGTACGACCGAACCGGGCGTCGCAGAAGGCCCGAACCGCTACACATACGCGCGTGTCCAGACGCGTCAGGACATTCCGTGGTCGATGTCCTTTTCGTCATCAGTTGCCGCGTATGAAGCCGGTGCGGAGGCCGGCGCCGCCGCTGTCAGTTCGGAGAAACGTGAACGTACTGTGCTGCCCGTTCCTTGCGCAAGGCAATAAAAAAAAAATTGTTGCTGCATCCGGTTTTATTTAGCAGCGCACGTGCAGAAGTTTTATGCACTGTACATCCGTTACGGAAACCCCCAGGACGGCTTCAAAACGCGTCTTCGCGGTCCCTTTTCAACGTGTGAAAACGAGTGAGTGAGTATTTGTGCATAATTTCTTTCCTGCTTTAATTACGTCAACTTAATGGGGGTTCGCGCCCTTGGGTGTTTTCGCTCTGCTGCTGTCGCAGGCAGTGGCGTGCCGCTTATTTCTCGACTGGTGGGGTGTGTGTGTGTGTGTGTGTGTGTGTGTGTGTGTGTGTGTGTGTGTGTGTGTGTGTGTGTGTGTGTGTGTGTGTGTGTGTGTGTGTGTGTGTGTGTGTGTGTGTGTGTGTGTGACCCGTCTGTTTTTTCATAGACTTTCACGTCATATATATATATATATATATATATATATATATATAATTTCATTACTTCAATTAAAAGATATGTATAATTTCTCCGATGCTGTCCTTGGCGTCATTGTCTGTTGGCTTATGATTGTGACTATACACAGGATGTCCCAGCTAACTTTAGCCAGGATTTAAATATATGCACGCGCCACGTAGCCGGACAGAACCAAGGTAGTGTTCTTTGCCGTCGTTTGTAACTAATTATTGTAACTAATTATTCAGCTTCTCAAATATTATAACTAGGTGAAAAGTATCAATGAGAAAATTGTAAAGCAACATGAAAAACTCCCGTGACGGCTTTCTGTTGCTCAATACGTACTAGACAAAAGTGTTTTTCCGAGCGTGAAAGAAGCCCGCAAATGCACGCAAAGTGCCCCTAGCGGCCAATCGCACGGCAATCTTGCATGCATTTACGGGCTTCAGCTGAGTTGTCGCTGCGATTATGCCAGCGCAGGAACCAGCGGCTTACACCGATCTTAAAGCACGCTAATATCGCTATGGACCGCATGCATACGCATTCTGCTGGAAAAACCGCACCTAACCCACCAATTTGGGACACTGCGTACACATTGCCCATATCATGCCCATAATTCTCGCCAGACATAAACAAGATGCCTTGCTCGGCTCACCGAGGACACCAGAGAAACAAACTAGGAATCTCATATGATGCACGATAACACATGGGAGAACGAGAGAACGACCTGAACGAGGAAAACGAGAGCTTTGCGATGTATATTGCGCTTAAAATGCTCCCTACTTTCACGGAATTTCAAGTCCGTATCTCGTCGTGCTGTTGTTTAAAGGGACACTAAAGAGAAAAAAAATGTTTTTTCTGCATCAGTAAATTACGTTTATACGACGCTAAAAACATCACTCTTACCACAATAAAACGCTTGGTAAACCAGAAAAAGCGCAAGAACGAAAGGTGGGTGGTGACGCCTCCTTGCAGTTCCCGCACCTGGCCGCTGTGACGTCATGGATTTTGATGGCATCCTCTAGAGCCTAATCACATATATAGCGATGCAGATTGACTACATTGTGTTCTAAAATAAAACAGATATTAAGCATAGCAAGTTTCGGCAACCTTTACTCAGCCAACGCGGCCCAAATGCGAAAACATACTTTGGAATCCCTGACGTCGCAATGACGTACCGGCATCGGGGTTTCGACGCGAAATTCAAACAGCGATACTTCTGCCTTCATTTTTTCATCTATTAAGCAAACTAATCTTTTGAAATGACTGCCTGCAGGGTTCTCAAGCAATGCTTCATTAGTCTAAATTAATGTATTGTTTCACTTTAGTGTCCCTTTAAGGAATCTGGGAACCATTTCGATTAGCGGCAGTATGACACCCTCGAACGCTCGAATTAGTACATTTCTACAGCGGCTGTAATGAACCTGCACAGAATAAACACTTATCGCTCGTCCCTCAAAACATTTCTTCGTACTTTGAAGAAATATAAACACCGTGGTTCGCATAGTTTACCAAGCATATTGGGGAAAAACAACTAAATGCCGTGTATGACTAACAAAAATTGGAATACAGCGAGTATTAAGTGATTGTTTTCAGAGCACATAAGCAGCCCGCGAAGTTCGAATTTTCGGTACACGTCATCAAAAAGTGACCTCCATTTCTACGAGATATGAAATATCTGCTGTTTTTGCTGCTGCTAGGAAATAACTGCTCGTGTAAACCTTATTTAGAAACAGCCTTTAAACGAGATCGACAAAGTCAGAAGTGACACACTTGGTATCGAAATGGCCTTGCAGGTTCGACCAAACCTTTTTTTTTTTTCGCTAACATATCTACGATAAGTAGTTATTACACATTGAAATTTCACAGTTAGACTTGTGAGAGGTTTGATTAGATTTTTGACGCTGATCAAAGACTGAGACCTTCAACAATATGTAGACTATGTCTGGACAGAGATTCATTAGTTCGAGCATTTCATAATACAAGTATTTCATGCCGTGAGACACACGAACCGTTAAGCGCGGCTGATTATAATACTTCATCCGGACCCCTCCCCCTACTTTGCAGGTTAAATTTAGGAAGCTTATTGTGTTTTCAAATATTCACACACAGAGACCCTATCTCCCAACCGTAGGGCAGCAAGCCGGAGACTAATATCTGGTTAACCTCTCTGCCTTTCCTCTTCCCAATCCCTCTCTCTCTGTTTTGAAATACGGTTAGGCTAAGAGGGTATGAAGCAAGTAGCGCAAGCGCAAATTTGTTAGGAAGGGAGCTACCCAGGGCCAGGCTTTCGCAACGCGAAGGTGTATACGGCAAACGCCGCCCGTCGTCTGCTACAGCGTACCGAAGAAGCAGAAAAAATCCTCACTTCCTAAGCAGGGTTTACGTAGCAAAGAAAAGCATTGCTTACGTGTCCCCTCTATTAAGAAAGAAAATTTAGCTTCAACTGTAATTTTGTTGGAATTTCCAACGTGCAGCCGAAAGTGCCTGCTTTCAAAAGTGTGTGGGGGGGGGAGGGGGTGGCATACTCCTCTTACACTAGTGTGCCAAGTGGGGTGGCAAACACGCCTACGAAAGCGAGTGAATACAAGTGTAGCCATCTGGCGTCCTTTTAAGGTCACCATGGTGACCGGGAACGGCGGCTGCGACCGTGATGCCACCCCTGGGGTGGTCAACTACGAAGCCGACCCCGTCGTGGTGGACGGCGTCGCCTTCCTGCCACTCAGCGACGCCCGGCTGGCGCGCGAGGCCCTGAGCTACGAGCCTCGGCCGGGTGACGTCATCCTGGCCACTTTTCCAAAGAGCGGGACCACGTGGTGCCAGTACCTGATCTGGGGCATCCACAACCTCGGGGCCGTCGAGGAGGGATCCATGCCGCCGGTGGAGGACGTGCTGACGCAGCACTTTCCCTACATCGACCTGGTGAGCACTCGCTCTCGAGACAGCGCATATAACGCAACTACGTGAAGTCGGCATAAGTCTTGCATCACATATAGTACCGGGACTGTGCGATAAATGTAGTATAACGTCGTGTGACTGTGTGCAAGCAGGCATAAACTAACGTTAAATAATTGTGCCCTCTACAGTATACTCGGCTCTCACTGATATACACACCCACATTGGACAGGCCCTCGAATTGGAGCAACGCATCGTGAAAAAAAAAATAATAATTCTAGGATATTACGTACGAAAACAACGACCTGATATATGAGGAACGCCGTAGTGGTGGACTCTGGATTGATATTGACCACCTGGCGTTCTTTAATTGAGTGCACCTAAACCTATGTGCACGGGTGTTCTTGCATTTCGCCTCCATCGATTTGCAGCAGCCGCGGCTGGGATTTGATCCCGCTACTTCGTGCTTATAACAGCGCAACAGCTAAGCCACTAAGCAACCACGGCGGGTATGCGCATAAATGTGGCAACGCGAACCACGCTTCACTGGATAAAAAAATAATTGTGTGGTCTTGCGCGCCAAAACCACCAAATTTCATTATGAGGCACGTCGTAGTGAGGAATTCCGGATTAATTTTGACCATCTGGGGTTCCTTAATGTGCACTCAACGCACGGTACACGCGCGTTTCTGCATTTCGCTCTTATCGACCAATGCGGCGATTGGATAAGCCGTATACGGGGCTATGTAGTCCAACCGAACAGCTCTGTGCGCACTTCAACTTCTCTCTCTCTCTCTCTCTCTCTCTCTCTCTCTCTCTCTCTCTCTCTGTGTGTGTGTGTGTGTGTGTGTGTGTGTGTGTGTGTGTGTGTGTGTGTGTGTGTGTGTGTGTGTGTGTGTGTGTGTGTTGCTGAGCAGGTAGATGCACGTCGAAGGAGGATCAAACAGCGCAGAATCGTGGTGGTGGTGGTGATCAACTTTATTAAAAAATTGGAGGACGCTTAAGCTTCGCCTTCAAGAGTGGAATGCGACAGCGTTCCCATCGACCCGCCCGCCAAGGGGTGTAAGACAATGCGCTACGGCGCAGGGATCACTTACGAGGCGCCCCGCATCGGACTTTGCGCCCACCTATCACACGGAGAGCGTCAAGCAACGCAGCGTTCGGCGCGGCAACGAAACGTGCGCCTGAGCAAACGGAACGAACCAACGAACTCGGTGTCTCGGAGGGGGAAACGATCTACGCTAGCCAAACGTCGTGATCAGCACGGGCAGAGAGATAGATAGTAATCTAAAGAAAGGAACGGCGCTTGATTCTGCAACCCGCGTGGGAGCACGGCGAAGCGTCGTCAGGGGAGAGGGAGTCGGGGCCGCGACGTAAAGCCCCTCAATTTTTCAAAAGTAGCGCCATTCTTAGATCTTTCCGCCACCCCGCTCACCCTGGCGCGTCCTCCTCCACGCCTCCTGTCGCCCCAGCCTCCTCTGCGCCCCCATTGGCCAATCTGTGTCACGTGGAAGCAGGCGCCGCGCTTTAGTATATTTTTTCTTGCTACCGCGGAGCAGGCGCCGCGCTTTTGTATATTTTTTTCTTTCCAGCGCGCGCCGACCTCCATAGTTGGGCCTGCGCGACGAAAGTACGGCAGGCGCACTGACTGAATGCGTTAGCGTAATAGATGCGTAGGGCCGAGAACTTAATTGCGATGCCATGCTGCTGTGCCTTCGGTTGCCGCAACAGACACAGCGAGGGCAAAAAGCTTTTTGCTTTGCCGTCCGGCGGGCGCAACGCAAAAAGAAGTGTGGATTCGCAGGATCGGGCGGGCTGACATCGAGGAAGTGGCAAAGAACGCACGGCTTGGTGAAGTAAGGGCCACGGCTACTCACAACCTCTTATTTTGAGCCTAGTTCACGCCTTCCGCTTCGAAAAAGTGTGTGTTCATGCTCTGCGTGGTTTTTAGCGCGGTGAATGACTTTTTTTTTTCGAATGTGCTCTCTTTGTTTCATGTAGTTTCGTCTTTCGGTGAAATGCACGCATCTGTAGCTGGCCTGTGACATTAGAGCGACTTTATTCAGGGTGTCTTTTGAGCTCCAGCACAATCTCTAGCACATTCTCGACGCTTTTGCAAGGCTCAATATGACTTAGGATGCAGTCTTTTAGCTTCGAATGTACGCCCGCCTGTATTGATTTGGTTTGTGGTGATTAACGTTTTTAACGTTCCGAAGCGACTAACGCTAGGGTGCAGGTCGTAGTGCATGGCTCCGGATAACTTTATCTAGCTCGCCTGGGGATGTTTAACGTGCACTTTGATCGTAGAGTCGTACGTGGGCCGGTAAATTCCTCGTTGGCGTTTCATAAGACTCGCGCGGGCGCGCTAGCGCTGCTTTAGAAGTTGGCACCTCGGCGCGATTGTATTTCTTCAATAAATTTTATGTACTAGTTGCAACACCTTGTCATTATTTCGTATTATTGACGGCGCCTCCTGGGCACCAAAGCGGGAACGGGAACACCAAAGCTAGAACCAGGGCTGGATGGGGCTCGCCGAAGCCTGTGCATGCCAAGGGGGTATAAGATCGCGGACAGCCAATTTTGTATGCGAACACTCCCTGCGACGCCTGCATTATTGTAATGTCACGTGCTCTTCAGAGGCCTCCGTTAGCCATTACATGTGCCCTCCTGGAGCAGAACTTGTAGAAAAAAAAAATCGTCACGATTACCAAAGCACCCCACAATGAAAAAAAAACGGCCCTGTTGCCAGGCATTGCTGACCGCACACAGCCGGAATGGCTGTATGCAGTCAGCAATCTCTCACGCGCCGGCCGAACAAAAGTATCCTGCAGGTACGTAAATGAATCTACGAAACCACGTACACATACTCTCACGCTGTCAACACCTGAAACTTTGGTAATTACGCGCGTGTTTGAGTACACCGCGTGCTTGCGTCGTGTTTCAGCAACACGAACTCTCAATGACGCGCGCTTTACGCCTTAAATACGCCTTGAATAATGGTCCTTTTCGCTATTTCTTCCGCATTTCCGACACGAAATTCTAAAGGCCAATTACCAACTGACGAAGAAAGATCTCGATTGAAAAAACTGCTCCGCAGGGCTTGAACGGACTTTTCTGCGGATTCCCTCCCGTAGAGTGTTAGCCGTCGTCTGCTACGGCAGGCCCACCACCGGCGGCGCCACCGTCGAGGCCGCGCCGAGCGGAGGAGGAGGGAAGTGAATGGCGCTACTTTGGGAGATTGAGGGGCTTTACCCAATGCGCGCATGGCGCGCCACCTGTCGGGGCAGCGCCGTACATTGAGAGGAGGGGGTCTTCTGGGTTTGGCGCAAGATGGCTCTGCGTGTGCGGTAAGCGCAGAAGAAATGTAGCGGAAGCGTACTTCGCTACTCGTGTAAATGCGACTTCTGTAAGTTACATGCTCATAATTACCGATATACACCGCAGTATAACTTTCTACGGCACGTTTTTAAGGCGACACCGCGTTCACTAGAAGCGCGTTTGTACCGCTTTCAAGCATCGAACTCGTGGCTCAGTGGTAGCGTCTCCGTCTCACACTCCGGAGACCCTGGTTGGATTCCCACCCAGCCCATCTTGGAAGTTGCTTTTTATTTATGAAGTGCCTGCCGTGATTTATCGCTCACGGCCAACGCCGACGACGACGACACCGGCTTTTCTGCGACACGAGCTCCTTAACGCTATCGCGTTAAAAGGGGGAAGGGTAAAGAGGGACGTGGCTGAGGGTTTGGGCTCAAGTAAGGCCCTGGGCCTGCTTCGCCTTTTCCGCCCAGTCCACCAGTTCAAGTAAGGGAAGACTGCAGTGTCTGTCGTTGTGGTCACTACACTGTCGCCTCTCTTTCGCATCGTTCGAACCACTCTGAACCGGTCGTACGCACCGCAGCTGGGCACGTCGTCCACGGTGGCCGACCGGCCTCCTCCGCGCTTCATCAAGACCCACCTGCCCGCCGACAGGGTGCACCGGCCGAGCGACGGCGGCGCCAAGTACGTGGTGTGCCTGCGCAACCCGTTCGACGTGGCCGTCTCCTACTTCCACATGCGCCGGGGCCGGCGCGGCCTGACGCGGCTGCCGCCCGACTACGGCTTCGACCACTTCCTCGACGAGTTCCTCAGCGGAGGGCTCGTCGGGGGCGAACCCTTCGGCCACGCGCGCGCCTGGCACGACAGGAGCAAGGTCCACGACAACGTCCTCCTCGTCTACTACGAGGCCCTCAAGGAAGACCCTAGAAAGGTGGAGCATTTATTTATTTATTTAGTTAGTTAGTGATTTGATAAGTAACCTGTCAGCACCTAAATGGCGACGTACGAACAAATACCGGGATTGCTGTGATTACTCATAAATTCATATTAAGGCGTAAAAAGTCTTTAGTGGTTCTCATGAGTGTCCGTGCGTAGTCCGTGGTGGACGCAGGAAAGCGGTGATCACCGGCGAGGGCTGCAAGGAGAGGAGGCGCCATGCCGGTAGCGCTGTGCGAGGGGGCGCGTGGGGGTGCGCGGACATGCGCGGGGGTGCGCGCACATCGGCGACAAACCTTGCAGCCATATGGGTGTGATTATACCCCGTGATTATATCCTGAAATCAAGAAAAAGAAATGGGCATGGGCAGGACATTAATGAGGAGGGAAGATAACCGGTGGTCATTAAGGGTTACGGACTGGATCCCAAGGGAAGGGAAGCGTAGCAGGGGGCGGCAGAAAGTTAGGTGGGCGGATGAGATTAAGAAGTTTGCAGGCATGGCATGGCCACAATTAGCAGATGACCGGGGTTGTTGGAGAAGTATGGGAGAGGCCTTTGCCCTGCAGTGGGCGTAACCAGGCTGATGATGATGATGATGATGATGATGATGATATCCCGTGCTCGCAGCCACGGCGGCGTCCGTTCGCAGAACAGTTCAGACAACAGCGGCAGTCATAGATAAGCTTTCGCCTGTCGCAGTTTAGCTCAGCAAAGTGCCCATAGATTTTTCTCCCACTTAGGTACGGCATTTCTTTTTTTCGCCAGCGAATATGTTCGGCCGGGTTATCCCTGTCATCCAGCTCCGTTCGAAGTAAGACGCGAGAGTGTGCCCAAAAAGTCGTCGATAGGTGAAGAAAGGGACAAGTCACAACCACTTCGCGCGTTTTCCCTTTCTTCCGAGTCTCGTGTTTTGCTTGCGGTATAACTTTCCGAAACCATGAATCGCCGGATGCAGCCGACACCCACACTCTGCTATCCCGAATGTTGACGCAAATTCTGCAGCGAAGTATCTTAAAATTCGTCCAAGCGGGTCACGCGCCCTACGCGAATTCGGCTGCACATTTTTTTTTCTTCTCTCGAATATAAGCGAACCACCAATTATTCATCAATGCATCGTGTTCAATGTGCGAGTAGCCCACGAACTCGACCCGCGAGTCCAGATTCGACGACACATGATCGCGCGCCAACCGCCGTGGTGGCTTAGCGGCTATGGCTTTGAGTTAATTATGAAGATTCTGATAATTAATTATGAGTTAGTTATGATTAGCACGATCGAGGTCGCGGGATAGGCGCGCTTTAAGCATCCCCAGGTTGACAAAAACATTAATCCTCATTGCCCTAATATTACGTGCCTCATAATCAGATGTGGGTTTTGGCACGCGAAACCAGACAATCGAACTTCTTCAGGACTATGCGCACCGCTATCGTTGTGATTTGAGCACCCCTCGCTTCTCTGGCACAAATTCAACGAATGAAGAGCTAGATTTTTTTTACCCCACAGTTTCGGCACTGTCCGGTTTCTCCACCGTCCCTATGCACCGCGACAATTAACAGAAACATCGTCAATCCGTCGTTGTTGGCGCCGACGCAAAATAAAGAGGATAGATACTGATGTCAGTACGACGTACGTTTTATCGCAGGGCTATCAATCCGGCTTATAACGCGCGCCACTCCGGATCTGACGTTATCGACGACGCCGTACTCTTTGTACAGCGAGCTCGGTGAGAAGCTGCGTGTCATATCGACAAGCTAGCTCACGTACAGCATCGCGATTAAAGTATCGTGGCTAAAGTGGCCCCTTATATATAGTTAAAGTGGAAGCGGCAAAGAGTACAACAATGTGACCTACGTGACGTCACATGAGTACTGCCTACGGTGTACAATACGTGTCCCCGCTAATAGCAATAACGCGATTTGCAACATGTGCCCATCCCGGAGGCCGTGTAATCAAACAAGTGGCTGGATATATAGTAGGTCGCCTGTCTGTAGTATGAGGACCTCAGTGGTGTGTTCCTTTTTTTTTACTCATGTTGGTGAGTCACAGTTTGTGACTCAAGAACGGTACCTTGTCCATATCCTTCATTGTCTTGCTGCCATGTTCAGTCGTACGCACAAATGCCATTTTTACGCTAACACTAACAAGAGTAACTGCACTATTTTAACACTATCATACTTGTTGCTCCGTATGGAAACGCTTTTCAGAACCCAAAATGACGCTGCATGGCCTCCCAGATTTAACAGGTGCCTCACTGTAATCTTGGAGGCCACGGACTTGGGAAATGCAGCTTACCGCTGTCATTGGACAAAGCCATGATGGGCATTATGGCCCAAAAGGGGCCACTCAAGAGAAACACTAAATCAGTTCAAGCTGATATCAAATTCTTCCAAAACGTTATATTTCAATTATTGTGCCCTGGTAATATGGTTATCATGCGAAGAGAAAATGAAGGTCACAGTTCCATTCTTTGACTTTTGCGCCGAAACCCCAGTGCAGATATGTACGCGTGACGTTAAGAGTTTCAAAGTATATTTTCGTATTTCTGCCACTCGCGGTTCATGAAATGTTACTGTGGCTTGCGAAGATGAGCCTGTGGTTCTTTTAGAAGACGATGTAGTCCATCTTTACCTACAAGAAATTATAACTACGCTGAATCAGGCGACATCAACATCTATGCCGTCACGTCTAGCTATTTCGGGTACTGCACATCTGCGTACTCGCCTTTCTGGTTAGTGTTCCCCATAGCTCATCAAGCCTCTTCTCGCAGCGGAAAGAGCTTTGTTTTTGTATGTGGGAAGCGAGTTACTTACGGTTAAAAGAATAACTTTTCTTCGGTTTCACTTTGACAATTCCAACCTTCGACAGGTCGTACTGAAACTCGCCGAGTTCCTGAGCTCCGATGCTGCCGCGAGGCTGTCGGCCGAACCGGCACTCCTGGAGCGACTCCTGGAGCAGACGTCGCTCGAGCGGCTCCGGGGCCTGACGGCAGCGGAGAACTTCGCCGAGGGCGACTTCTCGCGCCAGCACCCGACAGCTGCCCTCTTTCGCAAGGGGGTGGTCGGCGACTGGCGGTCTCACTTCAACCGAGACCAGGAACGCAGGTTCAGGGAAGCGTACGACAGGGCACTCGGGGCCACCGAGATGCACGACTTCTGGACTGAGCACGTGAAGTCGACGGGCTAATTACGCGTGAGGCTTGTTAGGAGACAAGTGAGCATAAGGAAATTAGTTGAGCCCGTGGCCCTGCACCTACGCTTCAGAAAATAAAAAAAAACTAAATGCGATAAGTTTGAAGGCGAGTCAATCAATGGGCGTCGATCACAGACATGTGTAGATGTTTAGCGTGTCCGGTAGTCCGGTAAACGCAAGCGGACTGGGCGTTTCACCGGATGAGTGGAAGGGTCTGCACGGTACGGCCACCTGGTGGCGCAGAACTGAATCAGACAAACACCGCTAATATTGCAGTAAGAAAGCGTGTTTTATTTTGCTGCTGGTGTAAATTTTCGGCGGTAGCACGATTATGCCGTTGCTGACAATATTCGCAAGTAACGAAGCAGAATACACTTGGTTATAGCAGTATTACATCTGTGTTTGTCTGGTGGAGCTCTGCGCCACCAGATGGCTTCATCGTGCAGGCCATTCACCTTCGCGCCTCCACTCAACCGTAAAACGCCCAGTCCTCCTGCATTTTCGGTAATGCCAGACCCGCTAAAACTCTTTAAAAGAGAGTTGAACGTGTCCAAATAATTTGGTTATTAAATGTTGGTTATGTCTATATTGTCCATTTTAGGTGTTTACTTATCGCCTAATTCGAGTTCGAATCGTGTCGCATTTCACGCGCAGTTGCGTTGATGCCCATCGGGTATCCTTTGCCGTCAAACAACGTTAGAGACGCTCGCGGTATTAATCACAAGCCTCGGCAGTCACGCATCTGTGCAAGGCGCCTCTCTGTCGCTAGCGTCTTCATGCATACACTGTTCGACGTCCTGAGGCCCCTTGCGGGCACGACACGAATCACGCATTTGGGCGCGACAGCCCCAGCGAGTAAACCAAGTCGTCGGGCATTTCCCCTGTAAAATCTGGTTGACTGATTGTTATTGAAGTGTGGACACTGAATCAAGCCCGGATTAGGGACATTTACTCAAAACTCTGAACTGTCCCGTTAAATTCGAGACTGTTGGCAACCCTATGCATGCCCGATACAGAAAAGTGAGGGAAGCTCGCTAAGAAAGCCACGCTCTCTTTTCTTAAAGAAAGAAACGCATAGTTGCTGCTAAAAACGAATGTTACGAAGCCAGTCTCACACTCTACTAATCCTCGCTTTGCCGCCTTCGCTAGAGGGCAGATAATTGTTGTAACAAAAAGCACTGTGCAGAATATAATTAGTTGTATGCGATTTATTTAACAGCTTCACGATAGTTTCGGTTCTCAAATTTCATCATGTGGGTTCGATCTGCAGGATTTCTTTATATATCTTTATTTCAGGTACAAAAGAAGCCGGCATGCCGCTGTCTTTCGTGGGAACAGCTCCTAATTTATTTCTATGTCAATAAATAACAAGAAAATGTCAAAAAAAGCTACGAGAACGAGAAACGACCACGGGAACAGAGAAAAACCTTAAGAATCAAATCTATCGTGAGAGTTCGACAAAAAGCTTTGCCCAACACGAACCACTTATTCAAACGGCACCTCAAGTTTCCTAATACACACCATGCGATGACAAGAGACTCGCGTCATTAATCTGCTAAGTTTCAACGAGCTTTCGGTTACTACATCCACTGGCAGGCTGTTACCAGGACGTCTAGGGTAAAAAATTTCCCAATCTGGAGCTGTTCAGCATTTATTTCTTTTCCAACCTTGCTGCATTCTGCCGTTAAATATCTAATTCATTGTATGCCCTGACTGTACAATAAATAAGCGAATATAATTATATCAATTCCATACAACTAATGGTGATGCGGACAACTACGTTTGCTTTCACCCTGTACATTGTGCAACATAATTCGATGTTTATATTTATCCACTCCTGAGGTCTCAAATTTAATCTCGTGCAGGTTTTTATGTATAGGTCGGCTGTCATGCGAAGTTGCTTCCTCGGCATTAATTTTCGTCCACAAAATACTTTTGTCTCTCTAAGTGCGAAGTGCGGTCTGCCCGAGAAGGAAGGCCAACACAAAGGCATTCCAAGAATTCCCCCAACCATTTCTTGTCCCCACAGATTTGCCAAACGTAGCCAACAAGAGAATGTATTGTTACCATTCAATAGCGTTTGCTATTCCTTTCAGAGCAGGCAGACGTAGCAGTGGTATAGGCGAAGCTGTTAAGTGCCAACGATAATTTGTTATCGAAAGCACTAGGTTAGAAATAAGCTTTCTAGCGTGTGTGCGGAATAAGTTTCGACAATGGTCCCGCTAATTAGCAGCAGCGCTTACACAAATGAGAGATCTGGCGCGTCGCATCGCGAAGTCCTACAGCGTGTCCAATTCGTGGGAATGGCAGTAATGCGCTAAGAACGCAAATGGCGTTGATGGGACAGAACATGGCACGTAGTAAGTTCGCTACCAAGTCGCAAAGCGGTTCATGTGAACGCTGCTGCACCGCATCCAAGGAAAGAGACGGCTACCGCCAGGTGCTCACCTCCATGTACTCGACTGAACGTAATAACGGGACCACGGCTTCCAATTTTTTTTTCGGGTGAAAGGTAATGCGTCACGTGTCAATGCTGCCGCGTGGTAATCAACACGATGCGCTAATGAATGCGACACGCTGCAGCCGAATTATTGTGAATGTGGTTAACGCGTTAGTGCACAGCTATGAAAATTGTTTTAGGGTCCCTCTTATGGGTGGATGGATAGATGAATGGGTGCAAAAGCGTCCCCTTTGAAATGGGGCGGTTGGTTGCGCAAGCAAGCTCTCGTTCTTTTTTCGCCTAATGTCCTAATGATCTTCTATTATTTTTTTAACAAACAGCAAATTCCCAGCGTCGAACTTTCTAAACCACTATACTTGGAACTTTGTTATTGTAGGCCGAATGTAAAAAAAAATTCAGAGTGAATTCTAGCGCCAAAATCGATAACATCACGCATCTACACATGGCCTTTGAAATCCAAAAGTGCGCGCCACCGGATCTCGGAGCCCACAATCGCCACGAGTTTGGAAACCAAACGTTCCCGGAAGCGGCAATGAGACTGATGGTGCGCTCACAGTGCCGTTTGAGCATGTTCACTTCCTGCAGTTGAGCGCTACTGCGGTTGCCGATGGTTCAGGAAGATAGCTGAGGAAGATAGTTCAAGGAGATAATAGCTGAGCTATTATGGAAACGTGACCCCATACTAAGCAAACCAAAATCAAGGCGGTGACACGGGTGCCAGTCATAGTGCCAGTGGCGGATATTAGTACGCATACCAGCATTTCGACACTTTATAGTCGGGATCTGTCAAGTGTTTGTATCACCTCAAAATTCAGTGTTCCACCTCCGTACCTTGCATCTTATAAAACTGTATGTGTTGCTCAAGCTTGTGTGTTATTTTTGAAAGACAAATTCTTTACGCAAAATCAAAACGCTTAAGTATTCAATGAAGAGAGCAGTATATTCCTCCTTGGCGAATGTATTTTAGCCAAACTTTCTTACCAAAAATACCAATAAGCTACGATCCTAAACCACAACGAATCTTTATCATTGTGTTATATCGTACTGTAATGCGCCTTCGTTAGAGGGAGTAGCGTGATTAGCAAATAATAACAGTCGCGGCCTGTGCTAGCCGGAACACGGGAGCCCCGGCATCGCTCTGCAAAGCGCCCCAACACCCGCGCCTCGTGAAGTCTTGCGGCGCATGCGTAGTCACACCGACTGGTGAGAAGCCCGGCGAGTCGTCTGCTACGGTGAGTTGTCTGCCAAGACTTCATGAGGCCCAGTTAGCTCGTTGCACTCCGCGGCATCCCTCCGCGGTCTCGCACTAGCAGTGGCGGCGCCTTTGAAAATATACGAAAACATTGTTAAACAAACAGAAGCAAAACATGGCCAGTTGGAGTAAACACATACAAAAATACAGGGTAGAAAAGACGCGTACAAAAAAGAATTCAGCACGCAAAGAATATGCAGATCCCACGCACCTTGAGGATCGATGTAAGCGAAGCTTTCCGTGCTGGATGCTTTGATTGACGATAAATAGCGGTGATGTTGACGGCTAAAGCTTAATTTCTTTAATGTTTCGGCTAAAACGGGAATGGTGACCTGTTGTTAAACATTACCTTGCGATCACCACCGCTGTTTGTCTGCGAAGTACACAGAACACAAAGGGAGAAGTGATTGCTTGAGGCGTTGTTGTGCGCCATATTTTGTAACCTCTGAGAGGGTTGAGCGTTGTCATTGCCTCGCATGGCACATCGCATCATGGCATAAGTATTGAACTTCAATTGGGTTATGCGGCTGCATGTGCCAGAAGCACAATCGTATTATGAGGCAAGCCGTAGTGGCGCACTCCGGATCAATTTTGACAGCCTTGATGTTCTTTAACGTGCGCCCAAAATCTAAGTGCACGTGCGTTGTCTATTTCGGTCCAGCCGAAATGCGGCTGTCGCGATTGGGATCACATCCACGACCTCTAGCAAAGTCATAGCCGCAAAGCTAAAATGGCGGGCGCAGGCATGTTGATTTGACGGTCGACCGCTTCCGTAGTGCCTCCTGTAGCCTGCGGTGCGCATTAATTGCAGCTCTGCTTCTTCACGCCCTGCGTACGCTGCATGCTTGAGATATTTGCATGCCGTTTATTTTTCAGAAATAGCAGCAACGTACTGTAGCGTACTTTGAACTTAAACTTATCCTGTTTCCCCGCAACCGCTGTCGTTTCCTTGCCTTCTCACGTCATCTCCCCACTCTATTGTATTGGAACAGCCTCTTCTCCCCCTGCCTCTCCTTCTCCTCTCTGGCCTCGCACGTTAGTAGAAAGGGAAGCAATGCAGTTTCTACAATGCTTCTGAGGGGAGTCACGGCTAATTACAGCTGTCAAGCAGCTAAGGTGGCGATTGCCAGGGAGGTCCAAGGCGCATTGTGCACATTCGACGCGGTGGGGGAAAACGTGTTTCTCCCGTCGCCTTTCCTCACTCGCTCCTGAATACTTCCTGCGCAGAGGTCTGCGCTTTAACTTCAGAATGCACGAATACAGAGCGAAAGAACTAGTTACATTTTTCAGCAATTTCTGTGTGATCGGTTATGACGTGGCGTCCGATATCTATGTACTGAATGCTGTCTTTCGTAGGAGCGACGTGGCGCCAGAAATATGTTGAATGGGAAGAATAATTCGTTATGCTGCTCTCTGGTCGAGAAGATTCTGATTGAAAAAAATAGGTTTCTCTGGCGCGGGCGGGGTTGTTGCTGTAAATGGTCAATTACGAAAGGAGTTTGTCACCTCGCATTGCAAATGTCACATCGAGAAAAATCACTTTGCAGGAACCCGATAGTCGAAGGGCCGATTTTCAGCACAGAACCATCGTCCTGTATTTCGAATTCGCTCTCCATCGCATGTGCACGTGTTCGCCCCAACTAGGCTGCCATTAAGATATAACAACTCACCCAGCAGCGAGTTCCGCTACCGTCCACAGACTACATTTGTACAAAAGTACAGACTGTCGGGCAAGTCAATGCATGAAATCACGTACACTTCAGTGCAAACGACACGCGGGCGTAAACAGCTCTGTGTGTGGTCCCCTCTGCCTATATACTGCAATGTGTGTGGTTTGCAACTTAAATGTACATGACACGCATGTGCCTGCGAGTGCGGTCCCCCCAAGTAATAACGAGGCAGGAATGCCGAGCACAAAGGCGTTCCGCGTATTATTCCGAAAGTTTCCCGCCATCCTACTTGCTCCAGAAACCAGCACATGGCCGCCAAGAGCGCGCGCATTGCTGTTGCCTTTCAGTAGGCTTTAGCTCCTCTGAACCCTTGCACTGGAGAAGATGAGCAGAGTTCTGAAATAGTATGGAGGAAACTTTTGCTTGGGCATAATCTGCCTATCATAGGCAGCACTATCTGCCTATGAATTTAAAAGCTGATTCTCCGAGCGCCACAGAAGGTGTATCGACGTGGTTTTTCGAGTCATCTTTGAGCATCAAAAACGGCTGCAAAATTTCACGTGCTTTTGTTTTTTTTCTTTAGATCTGCATCGAGCCAAGGCTTGGTTTCTTTGAAGACTGGATTGCAGCCCCGTCGTGCGCAAAGCGTCGCCAAATGTCCTGGTCCTTCCTGTGACACCATAGCGCGACAAGCACAAAGACGGCATCTATATCAACTAGCCCGATTCGAAGCTTTACTGAGCGGCCAGATCGCACGCCAATTTTGTGTGCATTTGCGTGCTTCTTTCACACTGAGAAAATATATTTTTTGTAGCGCGTATTGAGTAACAGAAAGCACTATAGGGTATTTCTATCTTCCTCTAATTATAATATCTGGAAAGTTAATTAATTGTGCGGCATTTCAAGAATCTAAGTATATTCAAGCGACGGCAAACAACATGACCTTTGTTCTGTCCTACAGGGTGTCTACGAACCGGGAAAACCGGGAATTCTCAGGGATTTTGAGTAGTCTGGAAAAACTCAGGGAAAACTCAGGGAATTTGTGCCTCTATCAGGGAAAACTAGCTGTAATTTTATTGAATGGGTCGCGGTAATGCTGGCGTGAGTAACAGACAGGAATCGTAATGAATCGTCTTTGACGCCCTGTCGTCGGCTGGAGAAGTTGGCAGTGTGCTGTCAACGACCGACTTTCCGGATTCCCGATAATTTGGACGGCTACGCGGCACCACCACGTACCCCTTAGAGTCAATGTATCAGAACGTCTGAAATTTCGGACGCAAGAACGCTTTGCCGTCCGATTCTCCTGACGTTTTGCCGTGACCGCAGGTGCGAAACGGCATTTATCAAAGCCACCACCACTGCCATTTGGTTACCTCGCCGCCTCGAACTGGCGCTCTCGTACGCAGATCCGCTGGCAGAGTACCACTACGGCAACGCTAGCCCTAGCTGCTTCGGCGTTCGCTATGAAGCTTCTTGCCGTTAATTGGGTGCCGTGTTTTGTATTGAAAGAATTCGCTACTGTCAGCAATGGCACGGACTCCGCCGTTCTGGTCCTCGCGATTGGCTTAGAAGCTGGCAAAGCACGGTGCGTTGCATAATGCCGGTTCCTGAAAGTCAGCTTCGCCTTAATACAAAACTGTTACGCGGTGAAGCATACGTGATGTAGTGCGGTGAAGCATAACAAGCGTGGAAAGGGGCTATTGCCACGGGACACAGTATGTATTCCTTAATTTTACGCGCATGCACCCGGTATTTCCTTTCACAGTACGAGCACCGATATGCCTAATACGTGTACCGACTGGCCTTCACAGCGTTTTCAAATGTGCCCGTGGCGGTTTGAGCCCCTAAGGGCAGTAAATGACAACCATTTATTTTTTCCAACTGGCCGATCTTTCGGATGTTTTCGCGGACCCTAGGGAGTTCAAACAATCAGACGTGAACTGTGAAACTGACCAAGAAGATGCTTCAAGTGGTCCGTGGGACGAACGAGTATCGGAAGGAAGACAAGAACATAAAGTACCTACACCTTGAGGAATGAACGGGAAAGGAAGCGCGCTGCCGCCGTTTTGAAGGAGCTTGAGCTCAAAAAATAAAGTGTTGGCTGATGCCGAGATGCAGGAGTCCCTGATCAAAACCAATACAAACTCATTAAAGCAGTGAAACACAAGACTGAGGTGTCGTGGGCGGGCTGAGAGTATGTCAGAACATATGAGGTTGACTTACGAGCTGTTGAGAGAGAATCCCAATTGTGACAAAGTTCGGGCCTCATACCACTGAGCTTGCTATCAGTTGATAGAACTAGTTCATATTTGAAAATATTTGCTTTTATATGTATCTCCTTTTTATTCGTATTTGAGAATGTCCAACTCGATTTGCATTTTTAAGACGTTTTATCTGCTGTGCATTTGACTAACGCTTCCACTTATTCTCTTTTTGAATAACGTAAACACTACTCCTTATTATTCGAATCAGATTAAGTCGTTCTTTTTCAAAATTTTTTTACATATGCTTACTAGAGAGTGACAGCATCGGGCAATAATGGTTTCAGCCCGTCTTGACATAAAACATAGTTCTGCATCAATCAGGGAATTTTGCGAAGGCACTCAGGGAAAACCTGGAAAACTCAGGGAATTTGGAAATGTCAACATGGTAGACACGCTGTGTCCAGTTCGAGGTATTTGCATATATATATATATATATATATATATATATTTATATCCTTTGAAGGTGGAACTGCACGTACGTGCATTAACGGCTTCATTAGAAAAGAAACAGCAAAAAAAATCTAGCGAAACGTCTCCAAATCTTGAATTCCTGCATATTTAAAGATCACTCTGTGTGTGTGTGTGTGTGTGTGTGTGTGTGTGTGTGTGTGTGTGTGTGTGTGTGTGTGTGTGTGTGTGTGTGTGTGTGTGCACCATTCAAAAACGAAAAAAAGACGGACGGTATGGTATATATTTTTACTGACGCCTCGGCCGCATGACTGCCCTTCGTCAGAGCACACAACATGAATATATATATATATATATATATATATAAATATATATATATATATATATATATATCATTCTCTCTAATCTCATTCTCTCTCTTATATATATATATATATATATATATATATATATATATATATATATATATAAGAGAGAGAATGAGATTAGGTGATTTGTGGTAACAATAAACATACTACTAGCTGCCTTTGTAATTGTTTTGCTACGGCGGAGCCGTTCTTTTATGGCCTCCCTGACTTCCGGGAATAATATCGAGTACGAATAATGGAGTTATACGATTAGAGCCTACGCTCATAACTTATATAGAAAGGATTCATACATCGTCAGCCCCAATTCAAGAAAAATAATGGAACTTTACGAAATTTCCGAAATGCCTCTTTAAACGAGCCCTGTTGGTGCTAATAAATCTTATCAATCTGTGCCTACTTGAATGCAGCATATCTTTCTTTTCCTATAGATAATAGTAGGCGCTCACAAAAATAGCAAGCGAGAACGACGAAGCAAGTTTGTGTCCTCGACCGCTTGCCGCGCAGCAAAATATACGGGTCACGCCAGCTAACCAGAATAGAGAACCAGCAGAAATGCTCCTCTAATATACATACTCGACTAAGAGCCGCACCCCCAAGGTGGCAGCTCGCCATTCGAAAAAAGAAATGGAAGACGCCGAACAGACAGCTGAAGAGAGCAGAATTGTGCTAATTCTCTTGGATTCTGAGTTCGTGACATGCTCGGCCTTCGGACATCGTTGTGCGAAACTTTGACGTCACAGTCGAAATCAATGGATGACAACTGTATTTCTGAGTGTGCTACCAAACCTAATCCAAGAAGCGGTGACAGCGACTGTAGTGAGGACTACGATGAATAGCCAAAAGGATCCCCCATGCACGCGTAGCAGCCCGTCACGTACTTTCCAGGAACCTGCAAGTCGGCGCGATGTGTTTCAACACAAAATGAGCGTCATGTATTTCTTGGCTATACATAGCATGTACACGTGTTCGCACCCACCATGCTCGCCCAGTAGAAAGTTCTCGTATCGTTCACAGTACTCACTTGTGACTCTCTAGTATCGCTCACTTGAACAAAATGACTTACTGCTGGGCTTAGCATAAGAAGCCAAGAAACACTGACACCAAGTACAACATAATGGCTGTTGGGCTAGAGTTCTGCGTGGCTTTATGCACGCTTCAGCGCAAACCGCACACGGTTGTCAAAATCTGCGTACCGTCCCAGCTGTCCACTACAGCTTGTGGTTTACAATGAAGTGCACGTGGCACCTAAAGCCCCTGCATCCACGCGCCACCGCCGCTTTCTTAAGTAGCGACAACCTTTGCTGTGCGCCGCCTTTTCCCCTCACACCAAATCCGGTTCCGGCATTTCCGGTTTAAAAATTTCCGGTTCCGGCGTCTCCGCTTCCTGGAGTTGCGCTGCGGGAATTTTCGCTTTGACTACTGTTATAGACGATGGTGAGACGCCCGCGCGTGCTTAGGAGAGCTGTGGCTGTCACCATGAGAAGAATGCAAAGTGGACAAGCTGTTGTATTCCGCTGAAGTAGTAGTTCGCGGTCACTGTTTTCCAAATGCACGAAAAACGGCAATGGTCTCCAAGCGCCCAGGCACTACATTCCACTGTACGCTGTCGCTCGTGCCACAACCGGTCGCGGGTTGACGCGAAGCAGCGAACACAAGCGGATCGCTGGTTACAATAGGCGGTGGTTCTTGGATGGAATCGCATTCACAGTTTCAACCGCAGCTGGAGCAATTAAAGCCTCTCCGGCGACGCGAAAGTAAACAACGCTAAAAAACGAAACGTCACTTCCACCCGGAACAAGAAGCTGCAGCTACGTAAGTTCCGCTTGGCGCCGGAAGCTAAGGGTGTGAATGGGAGAGGACCGTGGAGGAGGAGGGCAAGTTGGCGGTACTTAACCTGGTCGGCGGAGACGTGTATGGAGGGGCTTTAGTGGCACCTGTTCCTGCGAGTGCGGTCTCCCCAACTAACGACGCAGGTGGGCCGAGCAAAAAGGCGTTCCGTCGGCTATTCCGAAAATTAACCTGCCATCATACTTGCTGCACACCCACCTCCTGGCCGCTGAAACAGCATCTATTGTTGCCACTGAATGCACTTTAGCACCAATTTCCCACCACGTTTATCTTTCTCTCTATGTAGGCAGTAGACAAAAGAACTTTCTGTGGCACATTCCTCTCTTGCGCACGCACAGCAAAGTTTTGCAAATGGTCCAAGAATGCTATGATACGGGGCATCGTTCATAAATATAAATTTTTGGGCTGTAAGCTACAATTTTACCGTGGCGTCATTGTCATTACTGCATCTCAATGTTTTCAGGGCTGCGCGTCCCTTTGTTTTAAGTGTCTTTTTCGAATTCACACTGTAAAGCCCCGTCAGTCTCAAAGGTTTGTTCTTTGATAAAAAAATAAAGACAAATATCCCTTGTGGTATTTTGAAACAATTAGACCATTCATCTTGACAAGGAGAAGGTTTTCAAATACAGGGAAATGGCATTTCGTTAAATATATGCTTCAACCGCGAACAGGCACTGAGAGTACGAAACACTGTAATATGTTTGTTTCAATGAGAGTTCCTCCCTGGACAGCATGGTAATGATCATGCCGTGAGGCCGCCAGTTCTACATCTTACTTCTTAAAGCGTCCTTCATGATTTGGTGTTAATGGTAAAGAATAATAATCTGACTTGCCGTGTCGTAGAACCTTACAATTTGTAATGCCGATGACTATGAATTGTTCAGTGCTCAATGTAATATTATTGTTTTTCGTGTTCTTTAGCGGCCCCCAGCAACAAGTGTTCTATGTTTTCTTTTCTTGGCAATTGTGTAAGTTCGGTAAACGATACTGGCAGGCGACCCGAATATCGACCTACTAAATGTTTCTGCCCCAAAAAGGAAATTGAGCAGAACCTTCGAAGCAAATAGTTTCTCAAACGTAACAAATGTACCCGCAATAACTTTTAATAACTCATCTGCTTTGAACTCTCTGTCACAAACCTTGATCATTCAGATCTCTTGTGAGGTGTAGTAATCGCACACATCAATGATCACCTGTCCATATCACAATCTTGATATCATCTCGAGATTGTGATATGGACAGGATTGTGATCAGGCCGCGAGGTGGACTCAATATCTCCAAGAGTGGCGTTGTTACGGTGGCTGACGCAATACTCGCCGCCGCTGGCATTAGTCAGGAAGATCTGTGCCAAGATACTCTATGCCCGAATCTACAGCAAAATATTATGGTTGCTAGTACTCCCAAGCGCGAGAATGCGAACCGCTACGTCCGGATGAAGCAGATGCTCATCTCGGGCAAGGTATATGAGCTCAGTGCCTACGAGACGGCCCCGCACTCCACGTGCAAGGGAGTGATCCGCAACATCCCTCTTCAAGACGGCCCTGACATCATCGATGCCAAGATTGTCAACGCCAATAATCCACTCGCCTTAGCAGCGAAGAGAATAGCTCAAACCGGCACGGTCATCGTCGCGTTCGACGGGCATCGTGTACCGAACTTTGTCAGGTATGGACCGTTACTCATGCAGTGCTCACTCTACCGCAAGCAACTCGACGTGTGCTATACGTGCGGCCGCCTCGGTCATCGCGCCGACGTGTGTCCCAATCCAGCTGACGCTATTTGCCGTGGCTGTGGTGCCCCTAGTCCCGATGAGCAGCATCAGTGCACCCCCAAGTGTAAGCTCTGTGGTGGCCAGCATCTCACGGCTAATAAGGACTGTGCTCAAAGATTCAAGATCCCGTACATCGTGCGTCGTCGTCGCAGTGAGCGCGCCAAGATGGCCGGTGCCGTGTCACCGTCCCCTCATCAGCGCTCGGACACTGCGGAACTCGTCCAGGCTTCGTCCACTCCGGGTGCTCAGCGCAGAGGACGCTCCCGTTCCAGGGGCCGCTCGAGAGTCCGTTCCGTATCCAGGGGCCACTCCGCCTCCAGGGCACGTTCCGGCTCCCGCCGTGGGTCCAGAGGACGGGCCTGTTCCCGGGGACGCTCCGGTTCTCGGCCTCGCTCCAGCTCCAGGCCGGGCCGCGACACGTCGAGGCGGACCAGGTCCCGCTCCCGCACGCCCACTGCTCTTAGAAGCATGTTCACGCTCTCCTGGGCCGACAAGGTTCGAGGGGGACGTGAGGGTCCAAGAGGTGACGACCCGCCTCGCGATTCGCACCACGCACACGAGCTCGAGGAGTTGCGACGAGTTAACGAGCAGTTGAGGAAAGAAAACGCGCAGGTTAGACAAGAAATGTGCAGGCTAGCTGCGGAGATGGGGGAGATTAGGAAACTCGCGCTTTCACCCTCCTCGCCGCAACCCCCTTTGGCCCCGGTCGCCATGGATACATCTGAGACATCCCACGCGGCGCGCGCGCCCAAGCGTCGAGCGGTAGAGAACAGAGAGGAAGACGAGACTACAAAATTGCTCTCGGAACTCAAGAATGCTTTCGCCAGCATGCAGGCTAGCTTAGCAAAGGTCCAGGAAGCTATATCGCACCCAAAAATGGGCTTAGGTGCACTCAGTGAACGGATAAGCAAATTAGAGGAGGTCGATGCCAGGAGAGAACCCAGCCCCGCTCCTTCGCAAGTCGCAGCACGACGTCATGTACTAGCACCACCGACGGAGGGCGCGATTCTCAGGGCCGTTCAAGCCTCCTCTCAGCCTAGCCATGGATAGTGCGGACGAGAACTTTAGTATTTGGCAATGGAACTGCGGAGGGTTTCCCAACAAGAAGCCGCTTCTGCAGCAATATTTAAGAACTCTCACGGTTAAGCCCCAAATCATCGCTATTCAGGAAGTTGCAACTAGTACTCCTATCAAACTCGCAGGTTATCTGGTAGTATCCTCCCATTCAGGAGGTAGGGGAGTTGCTACCCTTGTCAGCAAAAGGTACAATTGCCTCTCTCGCGACCTCGGCCCTATTGGTGATGGCATCGAGTACGTTATGACTGAAATCCTCATGAACCCACCCAGAAAGGGCCTCAGAAGAAACAGCCTTTATAACCTCAACGTATACTGCAGCCCCAGCTACCGCAGGGCGAGGGCGAACTCTCTCCTCAAGAGGGCCGTCAGCCTGGCCGGTGGGCACCCCCTTGTCATCGTCGGGGATTTCAACGCTCCACATAGGGTGTGGGGGTACACCCATGACACGCCCAAGGGACGCGAACTGTGGCAGACTGCGATGGAACTGGACTTGAGCCTTATCACCGATAAGGACTTCCCCGCTAGGAGAGGCAACTCCGCATGCCGGGACACTACCCCAGACCTCTCTTTTGTCAAGAACGTAGGGGAGGTCAAATGGGTCAACACGGCTCTAGACCTCGGAAGTGACCACTACGTCATCGAAGTCTCCCTCCCGATAGCCCGCTATAAGACGAGGAAATTCAAGCTGATCGACTGGGACGTTTTCCGCAAGATCAGAGCCGAGCGCGCGCCGATGGCGGAGACAGATTTTGAAGGTTGGTGCAAAGGGACCAGGGATGACGCCGCGGCGGCAACCAAGGAGGTCGTCACTGAGCTCGACGTTGACAAGATGGATAGCAGATTGGCGCACCTGCTGGAAGCCAAGCAAGCCCTCCTCACGAGATGGAAGGGGCAGAAGCATAACAGGCGGCTCCGCAAGAAGGTTTCGGAAGTTAACAGGCAGATCGAACATCACTTCAAGAACCTGTGTAAGCAACAATGGGATGAGCTCTGCGAATCCGTCGAGGGTCAGCTCAGATCAGGCAAGAGCTGGGGTCTGCTCAAACACCTCGATGAGGGCAGCACCAGATCCAGCCAGAGACGATCCCTCGCGCGAGCCATCCACCTCGCTACGGACTCTACCCCGGACGTGTCAATTGTCGACAGGCTCATAGACAAGTACCTGCCGGTCGCGGATAGCTCTGCCCCTACCCAGTTCCCGGACTACGCGGGGTGTGCGGTGCCGGAGTTGGACCAGGACTTTACCGCGGCCGAGATCCGAGATGTCCTCTTCTCACTCAACGTCAAATCTGCCCCTGGTCCAGATGGCGTCACTAACAGGATGCTGAGGAATCTCGATGATGAGTCGATCGACTTCCTCACTGAAAGAATTAATGAAGTCTGGCGCAGTGGACAGGTCCCCACACAGTGGAAGGCGGCCTGCACGGTACTCATCCCCAAACCCGGTAAAGCACCAGGAATAGAGAATCTAAGACCAATTTCCCTGACGTCCTGCGTTGGTAAGGTTGCAGAGCATGCCCTGCTCAACCGGCTCAAGGTGCACATCGAGGCCAATGACATGTACACCCACAATGTGATTGGTTTCAGAGCCGGCCTCTCGACACAGGACGCCATGAAGCTGATAAAGCATCAGATCATCGACCGGAGCACGGGAGATACCAGAGCCATCCTTGGACTAGACCTGCAGAAGGCATTCGACAATATTTCACACGAGTTCATTCTCCAGTCTATTGCCGGCCTCGGGCTCGGGAAGAGGGCCTACGACTTCGTCCGATCCTTCCTTAGCCAGAGAACTGCCAAGCTCAAGATCGAAGGATACCTTTCGCAAGAGATCACCCTCGGTTCACGCGGCACGCCTCAGGGCTCAGTCATCTCGCCAACATTATTTAACATCGCAATGGTCGGGCTTTCTAAGGAGCTCGCGAAGATTCAAGGAATCAACCATACTATCTACGCAGATGACATCACCATCTGGTGCGTCGGCGGGAGCGACGGCCAAGTTGAAGCCGCCATGCAGAGCGCCATCGATGCGACCGAGCGCTTCCTCCACCCCACTGGGCTCAGATGTTCTCCATCAAAATCTGAGCTACTTCTCTACAAGAAAAGACCCAGAGGTGGCGGCCATCGTGATTGGAAACCGGCGTCCGAAAGCGAAATACGGCTTTTCACTGGTGACGGGTCTCCGGTGCCTAGAGTGGACTCACTCCGAATATTGGGGATGTATATCGAGTCTAACGGTTCCAATGGAACCGCACTCAGAAAGATCACCGCCAAGACGGAGAGTGCTCTCGGCCTCATTCGGAGGATCGCCAACAGGCACCGGGGAATCAAGGAAGAAAATCTCATCCGCATTATACATGCTTTTGTTCTCTGCCACCTTTCATACTCGGCGGCCATGCATAATTGGCATGTGGCTGAGAGGAACAAGCTCAATTCACTCATCAGAAAGGTTTTTAAGCTTGCCCTCGGCTTGCCTGCAAGCACCCAAACCGAAAACCTGTTGAAGCTCGGAGTCCACAACACGCTCGAAGAGATTATCGAGGCACAAGAGCACTCACAGCTGCTCAGGCTATCCGGCACCCCGACGGGCCGCAAGATACTCGACGAGATGGGCCTCAATCCTGTCGACCAGTGCCCTGACGCCATGCGGATTCCCAACGACATCAGGTCTCAACTGCACATCGCGCCCCTGCCCCGCAATATGCACCCCGCAAACAACGTCGGCAGACGTCGGGCCAGGGGTACAGCTCTACTCGAGCATGTCCGCAATAACCACATTGAGGCAAGCTTCGTGGATGCCGCGGCATATGTCCAACAAGAGGCATTCGCCGTCTCCATCGTAGACTCCAATTCAAGGCTCACTTGCTGCGCTACGGTACGCACTTCGAGGCCCGTGGTAGCCGAACAGGTTGCAATCGCGCTGGCTGTGCTCGATGGTCGCAGAGAAGCAATATATAGTGATTCCAAGGCAGCCATTAAGGCGTACCAAACCGGCATGGTCTCCCCCCAGGCCCTCCGCATTCTCCAAAGCGCCAAAAGTATCTCTCCGCATTCTTTATTTTGGTTTCCCGCTCACTTGGGGTCGATTGAGGGTTTTCCCTCTAACCCTAACGAGGGTGCACACGAGGCCGCGCGAGGACTCACTGACCGCGCCGCCTCAGCAGTCCCTCAGCCCCGCGAGGAACCCTTGCTTACGTTTAATGAGATCACTACGCACTACTATCTGTCAAGACGGGTCTTCCCCCTCCCGCACCCCGCCTTATGTAGGGCGCGGGCGGTTACCCTTCGACTTTTACAAGCCCGTGCGTACCCTAACCTCGCGGTTTTTCATGCCATATACCCCGAAAGATATCCCAGTGCGGACTGCCCTGCCTGTGGACTAAGGGCAACATTGGACCATGTGTTGTGGGAGTGTGAAGCCATCGGCTCCTCCTTCAGCGAGGATAGGTGGGCTGCGCTCTTGGGCAACGAACTCAACGACCAAACCCTGGCCGTCCAGAGTGCCCGCGATCGGGCCGTCAAGCTCGGCTTGGCGGTCCCTACGTGGGACTAGCCGGGTGGCGCGGGATCTCCCCTGCGTCTTCTCTGGACCAAAATAAAGTTACTTCACTCACTCACTCACTCACCTGTCCATATTCCTGAACAAAGTGATAATACGTGCACAACTGCGAATAAATACAGTACTAGCGCCATCGTAAGGTATGTTAATAAATATAGCCTTAATGCTTACCCTATAGACGACCGGGGTCGGGATTTTTTTCGGCGGGCGTCCAACGATCGCCTCATCTTGGTTGACCCGAATTAAAGCGCGTTCTAGTTCGTAACCGCTCAACCATATCTCACTCATCGATGCTAGCAGAAAGCTAGAACTGCTAAATAGCTCAATGCAGCCATTACATTCTTGGTCCTAAAGATGCCCGTCCGGGCAGTGCTGTTCACAAGCTTTTCTTCAGAAAAAAAAAATCTATAAGCAGACTCAATGCCAGTTATCATATCCGCATGCTGCGAATAATCACTTTCTTAATTGTTTTGTGATCAGCAAGAGTTAGGCCGATGTTTCCGTTCTTGCACTTTTTAACCCGAGCCTCAGCTAGAAAATGGTCAGTCTTTTTAAAAATTGAAATCCAGGTGGCTTCACCTTTGTTCACCACGTGCTTTGCGACAGTTAGCGACGGGTATTTCTCAAGTGCTTTATCAACTTAAATATACAGCCTCTCAGCTCAGTCGATTGCATATCGGAAAACCAACTCTGTCGCTAAAGATTGTGGGTTATTTTTTAGAGATAAATGTTTTACGCAAAAGCAAAACGCTTAAATACTCAAAGGATAGAACAATCTTTCATTTTTAGCGAATATATTTTAGCCAAGTTTTCTTTGAGTAAGTTAACCAGAGTAAGTTGCAGTTCTGCAATCACAACGCATATTTATTTTTCTTTAGCCTTACAGGTCTTCATGAGGGAGTACTTTATTTTAGTGGATTGGTAAATATTGCACAAATGTAGGTCATAGAGGACATAGTTAAAAGAAACAGAAGCAAAGCATGGCCTTGTTGAAATAAATGGAAACACAAGTACATGATAAGTCTATCGAATAAGGACAGCAGCTGTGTGATTGAGGACGACTCCTTTTTCATGCATTTTTTTTAGAAATGGTATGAACTGTCGGATGTACACCAACAACTACCGTACATACTCGACTAAAAACCGCACCCCCAACTTGGCAGCTCGAAATTCGAAAACGAAATGGAAGACGCCTGACAGACAACTGAAGAGAGCAACTTGTGGGAATGCTCTTGGATTCTGAGCTCGGTGTTTCGGCATCGTTGTCAGAAGCTTTGACGTTACGGTCTAACGCCATGGAAGATGCTGATGACAACTGCATTCAAGAGTGTGCTACCGAAACGAATCCGGATGGATGGATGGATGGATGGATGTTATGAGCGTCCCCTTTAGAACGGGGCTGTGGGTTGCACCACCAAACTCTTATTTTATTGCCTAATGTTGTACCTATGTTAAAGAAGAAAAAAAGAAAAGCAGTAAAAACACACGATGAATTCCCATATTCAAAGTTTCTCAACCCATATTGTGAACTTTGTTTTGTACGCCTCCGTTGTTTGTCGTTTCCCTACTTTTCTTCCGCCAATCTTCCAATTGCCTCTTACTAATCCCTCTAGCCGGCATGTTTACCTTCCCCCTGCTCTTGCTGAATCCAAGGGCTTCCAGGACGCCAGTGATTCCTAAATCGACCGCATGGCAGACATCTTCGCATTCTACTAAACATGCTCCATCGTTTCCGTTGCTTTACCGCAGCAAGCATATGCTTCTTCTTCCTTCTTGTATCCCGCTTTACAAGTGCGTGTTCTAAAGCGTCCGGATCTCACTTCGAAAAGTAGTGAACTTCTCTTTGAGTTATGAAAAATAGATTTTTTTTCCTGATTCCGTTTTATGCTCTTCAAATATAGTTACTCATAGCAGGTTTCTTTTCCATTCCCGCCACCCATGAGATTATCTCAGCCTCCTTGACTTTCCGCTTGATGAAAAGAAATGAGCGCTACAAGGACGCGGACTAAAAGAAAAACATGTACGACGGACAGAAGCTTTCCGTCTGCACTGCCTGTTCGTCGTACATGTTGTTCTTTCAATTCGCGTCTTTGCAGCGCCCCTCATTTCTTTTCTTAAGTATGTTAAACGAACTCGCCCAATCAAGCTCCTTTCCGCTTGATGTTCTTTGTTTATGTGTTGTTCACCATACATGCGGCATACTTCCTGGTAAGCTTCCTAGTTCGTTTCGTCCACAGTGAATGAACGTTTTTACTGCACATATACCTGAAAACTCTCCCAACCCATTAACTTTCTTCCATATTCCTCATTCGTTCTTCATAATTAATTTTACTGTGAGCTTCGCTCACTTCAAAACTTGTCCAGCCCGTATCACCCTGCAAAGCTCGCGGTGACAGCGACAGTAGTGAGGACAATGATGAATAGCCAAACGAGTATCTGACATGTGGCAGCGTATCACTTAGAGGAAACTTACTTTCCAAGAACCTGCAAGTCCGCCACGTGGTTTTAAACACAAAAGAATGGACCTCCCTTAAATCGCTATGCATAGCATGTGCACGTGTTTGCACCCACCAAGCTCGCCCAGCAGTTCCCCTATCGTTCGCCGAACTCCCTTGTACCTCTCTTGTATCCCTCCCTCGTACACAACGGCAGATTGATGGGCTAGGGTGGTGCATGGCTTCATGCACGCTTCAGCGCAAACCACACGCGGTCCTGAACACCTCTCTGCTGTCCTTTCTGTCCGCTACAATCTTTGGTTGACACTGAAGTGTACGTGACACCACGTGACCCTGCGAGTGTGGTCTCTCCAAAAACGACGCGCACAAAGGCCGAGCAAAAAGGCGTTCCGCCAATTATTCCGAAAATTAAGCTGCCATCCTACTTGCTGCACACCCAACACCTGGCCGCCCAGAGGGCAGGTTTTCTTGCCTCTGAATACACTTTAGCACCAGTGAACCCTTGCACAGCGGAACGAATGGGCACAATTCAGAGAACGCAAAGGAGAAACTTTTTCATGGGTGCAGTGCTCGCCTCTTTCCTACCTCTCCAACTGCGTTTATCTTTCTCTCTATCCACGCAGTGGACAAAAGAACTTTCTGTGGCGCATTCTTTTGAGCACGCGCAGCAACGTTTGCAAATGGTCCAAAAATGCTATGACACGGGACTTTGTTCTTAAACACAAATTTTTGGACTACAAGCTACAATTCTACAGCGGCGTCTTTGTAATTACTTAATCTCGATGTTATAAGAAACAAGACAAATGGCCCTTGCGGTGTTTTTAACACAATTAAACCAATGATTCCGACAATGAAAAGGTATTCAAAAATAGGTAAATGTGATCTCGTTAAAGATATGCTTCAACCGCGAATAGGCACTAAGAGTACGAAACACTATAAGATGTTCTTTTCTATGAAAATGTCTCACTAGACGGCACGGTATTGATCACGCCGTTAGGCCGTCCGTTACACATCCTACTTTTTAAACCGTTATTCACGTTTAGGAGGCGGTGTGGTGCCACTGATAAAGAATAAGCTGACTCCCCGTGTGACAGAGCATTACAACTTCTAATGCAGATGATTATGAATTGTTGAGTGCACAATGCAATACTATTGTTTTTTAGTGTCCTTTCGCGGCCCCAGCAAGAAGTGTTCCCTGTTTTATTTATGTTCTTGGCAATAATGCAAGTTCGGTTAACGATACGCGCTTCAAGTTAGCACTGGCAGGCTACCCGAATATCGACCTACTAAATGCATCTGCGCCAAAAAGATTTGCATAAACGGCAATAAATATTCCGAGGTGGACTTGGCAAATGATTATAATAATTATTTCGTGTCCCTCACAAATCGGCTGCATGATTCAAATGCACACATTTCCTTAGCAAGTATTCCAGCGATGGCAAATGCACCACGCTAAATACATTCATAACCACTTTTCAGATATTCTCATTTACTTTCCCTTCCTAAACTTTACGAGCGTACATTCGTTAGGCGCTACGAAATGGAACTCGGGAAAAATTACAATTCCTTCGAGAATATTTGCCTGGTAGACACATAACCAAGATACACGTGGTATTCGATTTCATGAATTGTGGGAAGTGCCCCTTTGCAGAGTCCACTATGGTGATCAAAGATTGTGCATGCAGTTGCACAATCTACTGAAATAAATAACTTATATTGCGTATGCACCGTACTGGTCGTTTCTTTTTTCACATCGTTCTTTTTTCCACATGTTTGTGCCTCAAGCATGGATTTTAGTGCTTTTTTTGTTATTCTTGTAATGTATTTAGCTTATTGAATGATTTCTGTATTTAGTAGACGCTACACAGCACTTATTCTGTCATGACTGAAGTTTCCCACATTGTTTCTTTTCTCTTATTTTTGTTAAACTGTGCTCATGTGATATGTCAACTTGGACGTACGTACTTTTTCGACTGTTTAATATATTCCTTTTGTGCAATGCCAATTTTGTCGTTTGCACATTTGCATCGTCAGATCTGTTGACCAGCGGACGCTTTCAAGCCCATTATCGATGCTTTTTGTCTTACGTTCACAGCATCATTGGGTTCTGATGTTGAAAATAACATTAAATCAACGTAGCCAGGATATCAGTTGTATCAACACGCGACATACATGCCACAGAAGGCGCGTTGCTAGGCGATAGATTGTTAAAACGAGGGTGGATGCCACGTGGTATGTAGAATATGCTGAATGTTATTTAATATCAAATGGCATGGTTTTACCGGCCAAAACCACGATCTAATTCTGAGGCACGTCGTAGTGGGGGACTGCGGAAATTTGGACCACTTGGGTTGCTTTAACGTGCACATAAATCTAAGCACACGGCTGTTTTCGCATTTCGCCCCCATCTAAATGCGGCCTCTGTAACTCAGATTCGATCCCGCGACCTCTTGATTAACAGTGCAACGCTATAGCCGCTAAGCAATCACGTCGGGTAATATTATTTCACGTTCACGATTGCAAAAAAAAAAAAAAGATAGAGCGCGTGCTGAAAAGCACGATAGGTAATTAAAGACAGTAACTTAGTGTCCTTTAAGTGTGGTTGGAGAGAAACGCTGTGATAACCGTGGTAGAAAGTCTTAATTTTAAAATCTGCGCGTAGCACTGCTCTTTCCTCGATATATAGTACACTGACGACGGAATTCCTTCGAATGGAATTGCTACGCCGGATTTCTTATCAGCACCACGTTCAATTTTTCCGTCTGCTCTGGCGATTTGCTGAACGCGAGATCTTTGGTGGGCTGGTATTAGTAGACGATTAAAACCCATCTTAATGTTCCTAGCCGGTAAATAAAAGGATTTTCACCATCTTCTGACGCCGTTTGGTTGGGTGTCCACAACGTATTTCTACGGATGTGTGATAGGCATATTGAGGAAGTATATTTCCTATTTTCGACGCTATTCTGCAGTTCGGCCATACAAACTGTATAAAAGTTATGTGAGGTCTGAGCCTGGGTTTTATTCGACTAAGTGTTTTCAAGTAACATAGCTCAAGATATACCGCAGATGTGTGAAGAACGGCTGGTCAACATGAGCAAGATCAAAAGTAAGCCTCGTTGTCTTCCCACGTGGTTGCGCTCTCTCATTCATGGCGTGTTATTTCGGGCTATACGGGCTATTTATCGCTCACAAATTATTATCCATACATTGACGTAGTCCTAAACGCAGTGCTCTTAGAAACAACGAATGCACCGTAAAGTACTTCCAGTAATTAACTTATTTGTTGTCTACATATGTATTTGTCTTGATACGGTAAAAAATTTCCTTCGCGGCCTTCCTAACGACCGAAATTATTTTTCCACGCATAAAAGTTAATACTTACACTGAAAAAAAAAAGGAAATACAATCTAGGAGGCAAGTTTGTCTCGACAAATGCTTGTCGTGCCTCAACTTCTACGGAAACACCGTGGCGCATTAGGCTAGCTGATACATACCCCAAAGGGAGGCATCCACGGGTCACGCCAGCTAACTAGTATACAAAGGCCACCTGGAAAGCTGCTAGAGTGGGCGTGTTTAACCCAGGGGCTCACACCTCCGAGTGCGAGGTTTCCAAGACCCCACCCTTCTAAGCATGCACAATGCCTGATTATTTGCGAACAAGAACCAGAGTGGGGGAAAAAGGATACATGATGGGGATACATGATGGGGATACATGATGGGGGCCAACTTCTTTGCCTTCTCCAGAACAGAAAGCCCACAACTTCCTTTTTCTTTCGCCGTGACTTTCTTTTTCTCTCATAAGGTGCCCGCCTCACCCTCTCTCCTAATGCCTCCTAGTTATATATAGGAGGGAAAAAAGATTTCGCTTCAGACTTGACTGCGACAATTGCTTGCTGGTGGTCGCCTCCTCACGCCAGCATTACCAGCGCCGTCTCGAGCTCGCCATCCCGAAGTGTACGACGTCGCCCGTCTCAACTCTTCGAGCACGCACCATCGGTTCTGGCTACAGTGTCAGGGCAGTAAACGATGTCATCGTCCACTGAGCTAGCACAACCAGCCCGCGGAGCACCGAACTTCGTGGGACCCTTTCCGCCCGAAGTATGGAGGAAGATATTCCGTCACCTGGACGCCACGTCTCTTTTAGTCATGGCCCAGGCGGTGCCCAAGCTCAAGCGCTTCGCCTTCTGTTCGAAGATCTTGCGGAGAGTGACCTTCGATCCTGAAACCGACGAACGAGCGGTCAAGAAGTTTATGGGGGCAACTCGCGAGCAGCACATCGAAGACCAGGTCGAGAAAGTGCCCCTCGTTGTGCACGTGCGACAACTGCGTTTCACAAATTGTCTCGCGTTGTCGTCCGAGGTGATCCTCGACTGTGCCGGCCGCTGCTACAACCTGCGAGAGCTGTACTGCGTAAACTGCCTCGTGGAACCCCCGAAACTCTTCGACGTCTTGTCCCTGAAGCTGCCCGGCGTTAAAAAGCTCGAGTGGTCGCTGTGCGAGGACGCGTACTACAAGTCTTGGCTGGACAGTCACGCGGTCACGCATATTCGCACCTTCCCCAAGTTGCAGGGGCCGAAGTTAAACACCATGTACGTCGAGCTTGTCGTCACGGAGGCGACCGTCGTTCTTTTGGACCACTTCTTGACCCGTTGCCGCAGGCTGCGCCACCTACACATCCACGCCGTCCACAAGGAGCCGCCTGTTCTGCCGAGCGCAGAAGCCTGCCGTAGGGAGTTGTCCAGACACAAGCGCCATATGGAAACGTTCAAGTACAGCTGTGAACAACTGTTGATGCCAAGTGACCAAGAAGCTCGCGCGGAAGAAAGGGACGAGCGACACCGCACCTTCAAGCCCGAAGGTGCAATATGGGGCAACATCGCCTGTCGATTCAAACCGGAGCACTCCAGCAGCCTGGTCACCTTCACCGACGTGGTCGAACAGAAGGTGATTCTGCGCGGTGTGAGGCAAGCCGTCGTGGTCGTGGAGGCCGACACGAAAGCCACCCACCTATTCGAAGCAGCCGCCAGGATACCCGACTCGTGGAAGGACCCCACACGCCTCTCACTCGTCCTGATGGCACCCAAGGGAGTTGAGGTCGCGAGGTCCCCGACCGCGCACAGCGGCTACATGTTGCCGATGATGCAGTTCTTCAGCGCATGCGTCTCCCGAATCGTGGAACTGAACTTGTCCGCGTACCACTTTACGATAGAAGCCGACTGCTGCTCCGCAGTGGCATCGACGCTCTCCAATCTCCGCTCGCTGGCACTCCCGTCGTGCGGAGCAAATCATGAAGACTCGCTCACGTGGCTCGCGGATGGATGTCCCTTTCTCGAGCAGCTCGACGTTGGCTCCGACGCTGCTTTGTCGTGCGAAACGTGCCAGCTTCCCCTGCTGTTTTCCGGTTGCTGCTTCGAACGACTCCACAGCAAAACCAGGCTGCGCCGACTGAGCATCGACGAGACTGCCAAGGTCGTGAACCTGAGGTTCCTGCTCAGTTGCCGGGTAGAGGAACTACGTATCAGCGTGGACAGCGCAGACGTCACGGAGCTTGAACACTGCCCCTGGACACTGGGTCAGCTTCTTTACGACAACCCTCGGCTGACGTCCTTGACCCTTCTAGCCAGTAAAGAGACCCTTGATGCACGCTTCGCCTCCACTCTGAGCATGGCCCGCAGCCTGCGGCATGTGTGCGTGCTCACGGCGACTACGACCCCGGACAGTGTGGCGGAACTCTTTTTCATGATGCTCGAGGCTCGCTTGCCGCACCTGCAGTCTCTTCACGCGCACTACAGGAGCGCCCGGAACACGTTGCAGGCCCTGACGTGGATGCGTCAATGGAGGCCCGATTACACCGAGCCGACCATCGGGAAGTGGCGATCATCGGAGGGCCTATTCCTGGATAGAAGCCCCTGCCTTGGCCGTGTCTGCAGCGTAACCACTTTCATCGGACTGGCCCGTCCAAGAAACCGCCTTTGAGTAGACGTCCTCGCAAGCAGCTTTCGATTTAGTCGGTGATGTTTGAGTGTATACGTAAAACTCGCCCAATACACCACTCGTGCCAAAATAGAGTCAACGTACTCTTCACTTGGGGTATAAGAACTTTCTCGAAACTGTCTACCAGTTACTACCGCACGCGTCATTATAGTCACTGTGTGTTTTGTGTATTTTACTTGTTCATGTCTAGCCTTGGCAGTGCTGTTGTCTTAATGTACAGTGATGTCCTGAGCAATAAATGCAGTTTATTACGCTCGATTTTCGGCTTCTGTGAGTGATGTCTGTTTGCGCTCGCCAAGTCGAAGTTCGCTTCCTTTGGCAGAGTGCTTTCTAATACGTCCTGCTGTTCTAAAGAACGCGAACGGTGTTTTGTCACTCCCTCTCGAGTTCTGTTTCAGAGAACACGCTAAGCACTAATATAAGGCACCCTTATGGTTTGGTTCGCACCATCGCTAACAACCCAGCCGTATGACGCAAGATTGAATTTGGGGCAAATGAAAATTTTCTTTCAATACTTGTTCATCTTACGCCATGTTAAGGCGAAACCGAGGGCGGAAGAATGTTCAGGACAGAAAAGTCACTACCAACTAAGTTGCGAGTGATGCTCTGTGATAACTTAGTTGCAACCAAATTCCTAGTTCAACTAGGCCTAGTATTCTTAAAATTAGCAAATTTCTCTCATTACGTAGTAGGCTATGCAGCGTTAAAAGGCCAAGTGGAGCATTAGGAGCAAACAAGTAGAGAGTAGAGAGAGCGAACAATGGCAACCTAAGTGACGCAGCCTGAACCACTATATATAGGCAAGTTCGCACGGTGTGCCCAAACAATAACAGCGGGGATGAAAATTTGCTTTTCCTCCAATTTTATGTTTACTATGGCGCAGTTGATGTATGGCAACATTTACATTTAGAAATAGTGACTATACTTGGTTCGAAGATCAAATCACGTATTCGGGCGCCCATAAATACTGTTCTGCCTGCATTTCGGTCTAGTGCGGGAGTTTTGCCTAATTAAGCGATGCCCAGCTGTGTGAGCAAAAGAAAATGCTGCATATGTTTCTAGTTATGCGATACTTGGGATGCGACAATCCTTGCGTCTCGACAGCTGCACCCACGTCGTGTCACGGACGACCTTGTACTCTCTCATTCATCAAAGCGACTTTCTAATGCTTCGCGTCTTGCAAACTTGCGATTTCGTGCCCGATTTCGGTCAACCCACATCTAGTTTTCTCTTAGATGCCTTTCAAACGGGCCATGTCCACCTACCACTGAAGGAAGAAATGCGTGACCGATTGTGGCATATATCGGACATCTGTCTCCCAGGAGAGCAGCCTAAATGCTCGAACCATTATAGGATAAGATCGCACGGACGCTTCTCTCGTCCCAAAGTCGCACTTTGAATCGTCCGGCACATGCATCACTTGCCGGTTTCCAGCATTCTTCGCTCGTGGCAGCTAGCGCTTTGAGACGCTGTGATACGCTGCACTGCATTCGGGGGCCGGCTTATATATTTCGTAGAAGGAACGTGATTCGAGACGTACTAAATCCCGAGGGTTTTTCGTAACGACTTAGAATAGGAGCGTGTAGCCCACACACCGATGCACTGTTTTGTCGAATAACGCGGTGTCCTCAATCGTACGCGACTGCCAGGCGCACGGTGTCACTGCCTTGGTGACGCTAAGCGACCCCCGGGGAATTCACTCTCGAGGATGGGCGCCATCGCGGGTCATTTGGTGGGGCGGCCATGAGACGATCCGTTTTCCTGACATGCGTCTGTCCCTTGCGCGGCAGCCCATACAGTGCGTTTGCACGTGGTGTGTCGCGCTTCTCGCGACAGTGTTGGTCACGTTTAGCCGGTGGTGGTGCGCGCATGCGCGAACAAATTGGGGTTGCGCTGCACGTTCCTCTGAACTACAGGGATTACCACGTGTCAACAGATTTAAAAAAAAAATGATGACTTGTAAGAAAAAGGTATCGCAAATTTCAGCGACTGTTTGATTACTGTAGTTCTGTTAATGCGAACGACAGTGTGGGCCCCCTACTCTACAATGCGCCTAGAGTCTATCACGTGATCTTGAGAGACAAAGGGACGAATAAAGGAAAAGGGGGAGGGATCTTCAGAAGTACACACTATAGGAACAGTAACACTTTCTTGGGGGAGTTGGTGTTAGCCGAACGACATTTATTTATTTATTTATTTATTTATTCAGGTACCTACAGCGCCCGTTGAGGGCATTTTTGTAGGGGGGATACAATTCCAAAACATACATCGTCATGCAGATGACAATGTGTAAATAACAAACAATAAAGATACAACGCATTCCAATACTGAGCAAAATGATAACAAGAGAATCATGAAGGCAAGAAAGACGTAAATATTGTCATAAAAAGAAGCGTATACAAAGAATTCAAAAACACTCAGCAACACAGCACAAAAATAAGTTAATTCAACAAAACGCGTGACAGAGCATTTTCAAAAAAAGATTGCGAGGCTAAGACAACTTCTTCTGGCAATTTATTCCAGTCATGCACTGTTTTGGGAAAAAATGAGTTTTTAAAGACATTTATACGGCACTGGTATTCTTGAATCTTTAAAGAATTATCTAAACGGGAAAAAGGTATCGCAAATTTCAGCGATGGTATATTTGCGCAAAAAACCGTAAAATCAAGAATGTGAGTTACATACCTTTCCCTGTTCATTTTTCCGCCACAATACCATGTCGAACACTATAGGAAGCGCTCCCACGCGGCTTTGAAATGACCAGTCATGAAACTGATCGCATATGTACCATTTCACTATTATTATTAATATTATTATTATTATTATTGCTTTTGTTATTATCATTATTTTCGTTTTCAATTTGTTCATGAAGAGGTAAGAGTATTGTATTCTCACAAAATATATTAGTATTTCAACTCTGGCAGATATCTTCTAGCCTAATTTCGTTCCTGGAAAGAACCATATGAGGTATAAAACAGAATTCGCAATTCCCCACGCCTCTGCGCAATATTTGTGTTTATAACCTTTATACCAATCGCTCGAAGTTTGTGAGAACATACGAGTTCAGTTTAGGTCATAGTTGTGTTGCGTACAGTAAAACTGAAAAATTAAGTAAAGTTTTGTCACTGGCCAGGTCATCCGGTGTGCGAGAAATACATTTAAACCAAGGGAAGGCATCGACTGAAGCACAAATGACAGCTCTGTGGTTGCGAAAATATGGCGCCGAATACGTAGCGGACGCTACACGACCGAGATTCTCATTCGCGTGTGTAACCATAACGCAACATTGACACCGCCCTCTGAGCAATCGTGGCTTGCTTGTCGGCCGCTGGTGTGGCCTCAGAGATCGCATGAGCTCGGAGGCCACGCTATTGGCGATAGAATTTTGTGGAAATCTGCAAGGGTGTGGAAGTTTCATGAAGGGGAACATATTTTGGACAGGCTGCCCGAGAATGAATGGCACGTCTGAATATTACGGCTATGTCTAATAAACAGAAAACAGTCTTAGTTCTAGAGCGCTCAGCGTATTATGAGGTCAGAGTTTTGTTGTATTGCACAGCATTGTACCACTGTTTTGCTGCATAGATACATACACTTTATGCGAACAAACGGACGCTAGACAGTTTCCTAGCCAGCGTTGGCAGACTACTACTGTCGGAGGAAGCTATCCTCGGCCCATGGCCTGACACTGCAATTTCAATGCGTGCAACAAATGTATTGTTGAAGTTCCTGCAGGACACCAAGCTCGACGAGCGGCTCTATAGTGAGGCAACTGTCTCATGTACATAAGCAATCACCACTTCTCTTATCATCGTCATCCATCCCAATACTTTCACTCCCCTTCCCTCTTCCCCAGTGCAGAGTAGCAGACTAGAGCGCACTAGCTCAGGTCGACCTCTCTGTCTTTCCTATCAATAAATTCTACGCGAACAAACGGACAAGCGAATAAATTGATGAATTACCTCTTTATTGACAAAGCCGGCTGATCAATTCTGAAGGCAAGGAGAGATAGTGTATATATGGGAATATGTGGAAAGGTTTGGGATTAAACATATAATGGCAATCACTCACAGAAGCTTCGTGAGGAACAGTTTTCTCTATGCATAATAAGTGCGCGCAAATGCATTTATGAACGCTGCACACACTACCTTGTGTAAATGTTATCATGCGTATGGCCAACAATCTTGTTCATTCTTTCATTCTTTCACTCATTCAACAATCTTGTTCAGCCTGTGGCAGCGAGCTGCTTGCGTAGGCATTTGGCTTCGGCCAAAAGCACCAGGTCGAGCTCTGTGCCACCAGGTGGCTGCACCGTGCAGACCATTCACATTTGCGCTTCTGCTCATCCAGTCTCTATGCGTCCCGTAAAACGACACGGTCAAACGGCCAGGCCCAGTTCCCTTGCGCATGTGTTTACCCTAATGCCGGACTCGCGAAACGCTATTGCGGTGCCAATCTCCCGGTGTAAAGTGACGGACGCAAACGCGCAAATCCTGGCGCCGGACGGATAGCGGCAGTCCGATGTGCTGCAGCCAGGCCGCTCGTCTGCTGCCTTGCTGAGGGACACGATGTCGCAGCTTGACATATTGCCAGTCGCTACGTTTGCAGTCCACAACGCAACAAAGTCGAATCATAGTGCTCGCGAAAAGACTGAGACTGGCTCTGACCGTGGAGCTCTCGTCAAAATGAAACACGTTGTAACACAAGCAGACGACGCTTGCTGTGCCGGAAGTGCTTAAGTCAAGTGAGAAATTGTTCTTGTGCATTCTCTTTCTGTTACTTTCCTTTTATAGAAACGAATTAACTAACATCCCAACTATACGCACATCATTTGTTCACGATAAAGGTGGAAAAATTATCGATGACGCGCCCTGGGCAGCCAATCGGATAGCTCGCCCAGATAACGTCAATTGGGTGATTTACGTCATATTGGTAAGGGCGGCTGAAAATTCCGTCGAGCAGTGTGCTGCGATCGGCAGCGATGTACATTTTTAAAACCTTGTGATAAATTACACGCTTTACACGGAGCACTTCAAGGCGTCAATTAATGATCATAAGGGCCTACTCTAACCGACTCAGTACGTTTGTAAAAAAATCGTCAAAATCGTTTTAGGGTCCATTTAAGAGCGATAGGGGCCTACAATGATCAGAGCAATTCTGATAAGTTTGATATGAACCGGTAAAGGTTGATAAGGGTCAGATCATCTCCGATAAGGATGATAGGAGTTGATAATGATCGCATCGCTTACGATAATGTTGATAACGACCAATAAGAGTTAATAAGGGTAGGATCGAGTCCGATAAGGTTGATAACAACCTATAAGCGTTACATCTAGTTCCATAATGTAGATAGACGATGTCGGTTAATAAGTGTTTATACTGGTCGGATGAAATTTGATGAGATTCATAATGTCATCGGGCTGCTTGGAAATGAGCAAGTAGCCCGATGCTTACGCATACATAGACAACTCCAGTGAAGTTCCTGCGTGAATTTTTCAACAATACAAACGATATTTGCAGGTCCCTGCATTTCCAACAGGCGATTCAACACAATACCGTTAATGAAAGCAGATGTACGAGGGCATTGCCACATAGGCTATCTTGGAAAGCTTCCATAGTTGCTCTGGTAATTGTGCCTATCTTGTCCTCGATATCAATGAATCATTCTGGGCAGTCATAACGTGGAGATAACTGGTTAAGAGACTTCAAACTCTCATATGATCTATTAATTAAACATGACAAAATATGAGGATAATTATGTGCTTAAAGCTATTTTGTGCCTATCTTGTCCTCGATATCAATGAATCATTCTGGGCAGTCATAACGTAGAGATAACTGGTTAAGAGACTTCAAACTCTCATATGATCTATTAACTGAACATGACAAAATATGAGGATAATTATGTGCTTAAAGCTATAGCGTTCGCATGTCTCGTCATATTCTATTCACAATGAAAGTGGCCAAATGTTATGGACGTTTACGATTGTGTTACGCTCGGTGGCGAAGCATCTATAGCGACAGCAAGGTTAAGCGTTGCGCTAAAGGCGTCTATAGCGCAGGAGTGAAGGGCGTGCCAGCGACGTTGCGGCTGCCAATCATCGACGTTGCAAGATAGGCTCATCCAAAGCGCTTGCGTTCAGGCTCCCTAGTGCAAGGCCAAGGAGGTTAAATCCTTTAATGCGAAGCATTCCTTGGGAACTTCAGACGCTTTGAATGTATTTATCGATATATATATATATATATATCGACCTACGTCGTGATGCGTCGTGGTCGTTTCTTCTAGTCGAACAACAACTGCATAGTTGTTGTTTTATAAGTATTTTATAAGGATTATAGAGGCTCCACAGCCACCGCAGTCCTCCATAAAGAAAGCAACAAAATCCCAATAAAGAAAGGCGTCATGCAGGGAGATACGATCTCTCCAATGCTATTCACAGCGTGTTTACAGGAGGTATTCAGAGACCTGGATTGGGAAGAATTGGAGATAAGGGTTAATGGAGAATACCTTAGTAACTTGCGATTCGCTGATGATATTGCCTTGCTTAGTAACTAGGGGACCAATTGCAATTCATGCTCACTGACCTGGAGAGGCAAAGCAGAAGGGTGGTTCTAAAAATTAATCTACAGAAAACTAAAGTAATGTTCCACAGTCTATAAAGAGAACAGCAGTTTACGATAGGTAGCGAGGCATTGGAAGTGGTAAGAGAATACATCTACTTAGGGCAGGTAGTGACCGCGGATCCGGATCATGAGACTGAAATAATCAGAAGAATAAGAATGGGTTGTTGTGCGTTTGGCAGGCCTTCTTAGATCATGAACAGCAGGTTGCCATTATCCCTAAAGAGAAAATTGTATAACAGCTGTGTCTTGCCAGTACTCACGTACGGGGCAGAAACCTGGAGGCATACGAAAAGGGTTCTACTTAAATTGAGGACGACGCAACGAGCTATGTAAAGAAGAATGATGGGTGTAACGTTAAGGGATAAGAAAAGAGCAGATTGGGTGAGGGAACAAACGCAAGTTAATGACATCTTAGTTGAAATCAAGAAAAAGAAATGGGCATGGGCAGGACGTGTAATGAGGAGGGAAGGTAACCGATGGTCATTAAGGATTACGGACAGGATTCCAAGGGAAGGGAAGCGTAGCAGGGGCCGGCAGAAAATTAGGTGGGCGGATGAGATTAAGAAGTTTGCAGGGACGACATGGCCACAATTTGTACATGACCGGGGTAGTTGGAGAAGTATGAGAGAGGCCTTTGCCGTGCAGTGGGCTTAACCAGGCTGCTGCTACTGATGATGATGGTGAAGTATTCCAAATTGAAAAAAATGAACCGATGAAATTCTAGATATTTACGGCCCTTATAAAATACGGCACGAGTTCGAACGGAGTACATTCTGTTGGGCTGAGTTGCAGAGCTAAAGAGCGCTGCACACGAACTCCAAAAGCACAAAATTCCGGGCGCATTCGGCGAGACCAGCTCCTGCTGAAATCGCCAAGGAAGCTGCTTATCGTTTCTGGAATGGGGGAATCTTTTCGTCGTCGTAAACAGGCCTCCTCCTTGCTGACGAGGCGTCTTTCACGCTTGACGTTGCTCCAGTCTTCGTTCACGTACACTCAACGAGCCGCATCATATATATAGGAACGACAGCTGAGACACGTTTATTCTTGGCGAATTCGTTCATGCGTGCCTGCCTTGCTATCTCGCATGGCCGTACATGCAACAGCACAACGGAGACATCGATGCTCTTGGCGATAACGCTGCACTTTTTTCGAGCGCCCTCTGGCGCGTTTCGGCAGCTACACATTCGCCTCGGCAGACTCGTTTCCAGCGGCAACGCAACGAGCTCTTCAACCGGCGCCTTCAGTCCAGGATCGTGACACCAGACAGTTAACGACGTCACCAACTTCACGCCAGTGTGGTTAGTCTCACCTTCTCGATGGTGTGGATGCCTCGATGATGGAAACAGCGTTGTCGTTCGGGAGCATCGCAGCAGTGACAGGCGTGCCCGTAGTTGTAAATGGGTGCTGAGATGTGGACCGTAAGGATAGCGTGCTCATTGCCAAAGAAGCACTGCTATACGTGTAAAACCGTGTCGAGACTTGTCCACTTAGCAGTGAAGAGACGGCGCAGCATGTCATCCAAATTCGTCTAATGAAATTCTCGAAATTTTGATAGCTCGAGACAGCTCTCTCTCAAAGAGTTCTTCAAAGTGCGTTCGAAGAACGTTTACATGACGATGGCGAACGTAATGCGGCTGCTAGGAGTACGTTCCAGAAAGCGAGCCGACGGCGGATCCCTCTGCCAATTGACTCTGAACGTCGACGAAACTGACGACCAATTCGAGGAGCCAGCTACTCCTGCCCGGCCCGGCCCGACCGGCCCCGTTGAGCTGGCATACGTCGTCGATGGTCTACCGGTACCACCGAAGGCTTTCAACGTTGAAGTCGTGCGGGACGCCCTCCGGTATCAGGCGCGACCGAGTGACGTATTTGTGGCGACCTACCCAAAGACGGGCACCACGTGGACGCAGTACATCGTCTGGACGCTCCTGAACCTGGACCGATTGGACGAGGGAGTGCCGTTTTTCACGGATGTCTTGACACGGCACGTGCCCTTCCTGGAGCGCGTGAGCCCCGTTCCGTAGTGCGTAGTTTTTACTTCCGATAGCACGGTGACACTTGAAGCCTCTCGCCTAAAGCCTCTTGATCGTCATGCGGGCCTTCCGAGATGCTTATAACCACGCAAAATTCGACTATCGGCAGGATGTCATACTTGATGTTTGCAGTGATTGGTTCCGTCTTGTATGAAGCCTCCTGTGTGCCCTATACGTGTAATCACATAAAAACAAAAAAAAACTAGAAAACGCGAAATAAAGGGGCATACGTATACGCCTAAATTTCTGTGAAAGCAGCCTTCATTCCCCGGGCGCTCGTTAGATGGCGCCACAATAACCCCCCTCCCTCCCCGCAAAACACAGGGATGTCACCAAAACGCGTATCTGCGTCTTTCTCAGGACCGTATGCAAGCGACAACTCGGTATTGCAAGTCCTTTCGGTCACCGTCGAGGAGGCAGAAAATTAGGTGGGGTGGCGAAATTTGGAAATTCGCACGCGCGAGTTGAAATCAGCTCTAGCGCAAGACAGGGGCAGGTGGAGATCCCAGGGAGAGGCCTTCGTCCTGCAGTGAACATAAAAAAAAATAGGCTGATGATGATGACAGTTAACTTCTGAATCTCCGCAGTTCGATTTAATTTAAGCGCGTGTTAAAAAGCGAGAAAGACCGACGGGGGTCTACGGTTAATTGTACAGCGTACCTCCAGTAAAGATGTGCATGAAAAATCTGACAGTAAGACAAATTACATTATACGGTAGTAACCGCGCGCTAATAAGATAGTGCGACCTTACAAGAAACCATACAAGAAACTAAATTGCGACTACAGATTAACCATAATGGAGGCAGAGTCCTTTAAGTATTTAAGTATTTAAATAACGAAGTATTATAGTACTCTGGTGGAAACGAGTGCAGCCTTCGAAATAACAGTTCTGCATGCTGGGGTTGAGCCCATCGTGGCAGAATGTGGCAACCAGTGCATCTGCTGACGTCTGCGACCAGTATTCTAGCACTACGCAAACGGTAATAGATGTACGGACTGGTCAAAGCTTTATAATCGAGAGCTTCAGCTTCTTCGTAAGCGTACTTGCCTTCACGAAATGTCGGGTTAATGGAGACTTATGCGGCAGCAGTCGCACTGGTAGCGACATTTTGCTTTGTCAACTCACAACGCGTTAGACACGTTCTCGTAATAAGATGAGCGTTCTTATACCAATAAAACAAACAGGAGGGACTGCCTATTAACGATTACGTCACTGTAGACACCTCGCACCACCAGTTAAGCAGTTAAGTATTATTATTATTATTATTATTATTATTATTATTATTATTATTATTATTATTATTATTATTATTATTATTATTATTATTACATGTCGAAACATACAAGCACACAAAAGAAACGGAGGGAGCAAGCAGACAACTGCCACCGAAAGAGGTACAACGCCTGCCTATTCTTTCGGGAGGAGGGACAGAAAAGAGGGGGGAAGTGTAAGCTAAAGAGCGAAGCAAGCTAAGTAGAATTTAAGTAGCTAAGTAGCAACTCGATACACTGTGGTAGCAACTAAGCAGGACATGTTGTTCAATGCAATATTTGCTCCGTTATCTTCTACATCACGATCCCTAACGTTTACGTTCTGAGTAACCGCAACATGTCAAAACCATTACGGACAAGCTAAAATCTCCTAACGTCTCTGTGTAACGACGCAATCTGCATCCAAGCCCTACCGCGCAGGTTGGCCGAAAGGTGGTCGAAGCGCTTCCCGAGCCTCGCATTATCAAGCACCACCTCCCGTTCTGGCTGTCACCGTACCACCCGCTTGCCAAGTACGTCGTCGCTGTGCGCAACCCGTTCGACTGCGTCGTCTCCTTCTACCACCACTGCCGAGCAGAGCCCTCCATGGGCCTCCGCCCGGTGACCACGTTCGACGAGTTCTTCGAGCAGTTCCTGGAGGCGCGCGTGCCCTTCGGCTCGTACTTCGACCACGTCTTGTCCTGGTACGCCCGCCGCGACGACTCCAACGTCTTCTTCTTCTACTACGAGACGCTCAAGCAGCGGCCGGCCACCGTGACGCTGGAAATCGCCGACTTCCTGGACGCCGCCGCAGCAGCGAGGCTTCGCGGAGACGAGCGACTCCTACGCTACGTAGTCGACAAGACGTCCGTCGGCAGTCTCAAGACCGGCCACTTCTCGGCTATCCCGTCCCGTCGCGGCGCGGGGACGCCTCGTCCAAAAGCAGGGGAACCGTTGGACAGGCTGTCCCCGAATCACTTCCGCAGGGGTGAAGTGGGCGAGTGGAAGCGTCACATCAAGCCAGACCAGGCGCGGCGCCTACGGCAGCTATGCGAAGAAAGGATTCGAGGGACCAGAATGTGGTACACGTGGCAGAAGTGGATGGAGTGATCAGTCGTCAGCGCGACGCGTGAAATGTGAAAGACGATCTTGACGTCTACATTTTTTTTTTACTCGTGACAGCAAGTTACACGTAGTGTTTGTGTACTGGTTAGCCAAGCCCCTTGTCTGAAGCTTCGCTTGTGTCATATGTGCTTTAGAGATGTGTGAACACACAGAATACTACTTGCGATAGCGAGATACACTGCACCGCATTTTATTGTAATCTTTAGATTATACATTGTGCGTTTTTAAAATAATATGTGTTGTCTTGTTTCCCCCCCCCTCTATTTTTATTCGTACACCGAAGGCATTATAAATAATTTGTGGTTGCGCTAGTTCATAAATGCTATGGCACAGGCATATGTGTGCGTCATATTTGCCTCCGAGATGTGCGACCTTGCAACATGTTACATTCGATCGCAAGCTGTGCTTTATGTTTATGCAGATTCATATAATCTTATATAAAGTATCTTGGTGTGTAAAATATTTAAGCATGCAAAATAAAAACGCTGATCGACACGTAAAAAAGACGCCGAATTTTGCAGCAACATCGTGTAGGTGCGATAGAGATTTTGTTACGCATTTCTTTCGTCGCACATTCCGAGAAATATCGGAAGTATGACGGCAGAGACCAAAGCTTGTGCGACCATCAGTCGCACGACCTAGAGCAAGCACTGCATGGAATCATCTACTCGGCATCACTGCTGTCATAACTGATGCTTCACAATTCAATATCGCCTTGCAACGTCGATTGTATTTTCCATTGTTGTTACTAGCTGCACGGATTTTCCCCATTTTTCATTTCCTTCTGTAGTGCCTTGGGACCCTGAAAGTATCTGATAAATAAATAAATAAGTAAATAACTTGCATTGCAACACTGGACCGTAAAGAAACATTGACGCTATATATATTGAGGCTGCATGTTTTGGGCCCGATTCAAATTTAGCATCGAATCATGCCCTTGATTCAGTCGTTCGAATATTGAAACGATCGAATAGAATTAGAATATTCGCGGCGTGCAGGCTTCACAGAAAGAACTTTTTTTTTGCTAGGGTTTGTAGCCGTGGACAGAAATGGCGTAAAAAATATTTTATTTCCTTTAATACACGTAGTGGTATATTGAAACAAAAAAGGAGCTCGTAAATGATCAAGACGTTGAAGTTCAGCATAGTTTCTGATCGGTAGTGGGCGTGCGCTTCAAGCGGCCAATCGGCTATGTGCAAGGTCCCTCTTCAACGACAGGCATGCTACAAAGGTATTCTAAACCACAGGGCAAGGCCGATAATCGAATGTGCGAAAAACGAACGATTGCGATATTTTCGAATTAGACGTTTCGCAAGAGTTATGAATTGATCTTGTTGACATATTGAATTTTGTAAGTTATAGAAACTTCGTGCGCATGACAGTGTCGAACGTAATCTGTGTTAGCGTTTTAGTTATAGCGAATACTTATTTGGAATCGAACCAGGTATTTGTAACGATCGAAAAGGACAATACTGTCCCGTTCTGTTATTTTTCTTGTCGGTGTGTGTTCGCGCTTTATTGTCGAAAGTTTTGCGCACATTGAACGAGAACAAATGAAGTCACACAATGAAGTCAAACCAACTGGCCCGCCTTTCAGTCTTTTTCGCGCTTTAGGTTTGACGAATATTTCGAACGGAAGCACGTGACTAAAAGCCGTAGAACGAGGAACATCGATGAGATCCGCGACATTCCTCGTTCTAACACTGTTTATTCACTTCAGCTAGGCCTCCGTCTTCCTGCTAACCTCTCTCTTGTTTAGAATAGAAGCAAACACTTCGAATATTTGAAAATGACAACGGTGTCCCGTTGTGTCGCTTTCGCCATGGCGTGTTTGCGCTTGAGACGTATACGTATCATACGTATATATCACGTATATACCACGTATACGTATATACCACGTATATATCACGTATATCGCGTATCACGTATGTATCACTTATATATCATACTTACATATCACGCATACGTCGAGATGCAAAGAAGCATTTCGAATATTCGAAAAGCAATATTTCGAATATTCGCGCATTCCCGCAATTTACACATAGTCGCAAGAGGGATTTGATAACTAGCGAGGAGATAAATAAATAAAAAGACAACGTTGGATAGTGTGTCTATTATTTCACGTCAAGTCTGGATTGGTGACACGAAGAGGCGCTCGAGCGCTATCCGAGCGTTAGTGATGGCGATGACCCTCGGCTGCTGTCAATTAGTGGACTGCGCCTTGGCCTTCCTGGAGGAGACTCGCTTGACGGAGCCAAGGACCAGCACCGCGTCGGGGTCCTTGTTCATGACCAGGAACATGAAGGGGCGGTCAACGGTGAACCTGACCGGCTCCAGTGACGCCGCAGAAGTGGCCGCGGACGACACTGTGGTGCTCTGGGGCTCGGACGAGGGCGCCACCTAAGGATTAAGACCGGAGTACGCGTTTCGATGGCCGTCAGTAAGCGACCAGAGTCCGTTTCAATACCCGTCAGTAAGAGACCCAAGTCCGTTTTAATATCCATCAGTAAGATACCCGAGTCGGTTTTAATACCCGTCAGTAAGAGAACAGGCCTTGTGGGGCCGGGTATTCACTAAGAAAAAGCGATAACCGGAGCGTTTACCAGACGGAGACTAGAAAGTGATAAGAGACGGACGCTATACACTGACGACTTTGCGCCCGTCTTGTAAACGCTATACCGTTATTGCTTTAGGTATATGAACCGGCAAGCCAAAGAACAAGTTCGGCCAATTCCACTCAGAATTTAGCCCGAATAAACGAAAACGATTAGTCGAGCAATTAATTTAAAATTAAGATTCGTAACTTTAGATGGGTGAGCTAAAGAAAAAATTAACAGAACTGGTGATTTGTGTTTGCAAACATTGTGACAAAAAAAAGAAAAAAAAACCATGGTAGTCTGAATCTGCAGTAGCCTGCCAGCGACATATGCCAGCGACGAGTGGACCATATCAACCTCATTTAGACACAACTGAAGGTCCAGCAACAGGGGCGAGGAGGCTCGTTGACGTTTTCTAGAAGCAGAAAGCAAATTTTCTTATTAACAGTCATGGCCAGCTACAGTGAAGAGGCGCTTGCACGCGCATTGGATTTTTGCCTCGCTGCCTTAAAGTGCAGAGCACATGGAGGCTTGTATTCTGACAGACCTACAGGCAGTCAGAACATTCAAAAGGGACTTAGTCTGTTTAAAATAAGCTTAGCATGATTAAGGTTCTTTTTTAACTCGATTTTCGTCACTTCCGGTGTGGGAAGTTGACTGCTATAATTTTTCGCGCTGAAACCTCGAGCGGTTGGTATACGTCAACAAACGTGGATTTCAAAGTATCTCTTTTTCGCGTTTGGACCTTCGTGAGAGAGTAAATGTTGTCTAAACTCGTTACGTTCAGTCGTTGGCCCTTTGAAGATACCAATGTACTCCGTCTTTTAAATAAAAGATTACTGCGGATCCCACGCACATGTGGGAATCGTTCTTCAAGACATTTTTGTAGGCCAATGTAGACACAGTGCTGCAAACATTTGCACCAGCAACGAAGTATAGAACACCCTTGGTCACTGGAATATATATTCGCTCTGTGTTTTGTCTGCTTTACGTCTCTGCGTCACCACGCGAAGCTGCCATTCTGGCTGCCCGCGTTTACGCCTTGGGAGCAGGGTCTCAACTGTATCGCTGCAAGCCCCGACTGCGGAAACCCAGCTGATTCTGACCTATCATATATATATATATATATATATATCATCTTCACCTAGGGAGAGCTGGCCCGCAACTCGCGAAGAGACGATTTCTTCGTATGCAAGGGCCGACTCCAAGCACAAAGAAGCGGTTGTCGTCTTGACGGTCTTAGAATGGGCGGGCGATACGGCAATAAACCTTGCTTAAATCTCGCGGACCGTATGCGGTGGGAGTCGTATAAATGAGATCTCGCTAACGTCTGGGAAAGTCCCACGTATAGGGCAGAAGGGACGCTGCGTAAAAGATTGCGCACGGGAGCATCGGCTGACTATAAAAAAAATAATGAAACGGCCAATTTGCCCGCGCATTGCGCGTGCCTGCACCTAGCTCCAGGCGCAATTTCATCTTGCCGAGATCTTATAGGAAGAAACAAGAACTCATGTGCCCGAGAGATTTTGGAAGCGTCTTTAATCAAAACAAAATGTAACGCCTGTGTGTAATTTAGATGACACATCTATATCGCTATACAGTGCAGAAATTACTTTTCTTTTTTACTAATCAGATGAATTTGAAAGTTCTGTGGAGATGTGGGTAATGGTATGCATCTTTCTTTCCATTTATCTAAGCCAGCGCATTTGGGTTCTCTCGTAACGTTCTATTTTGTAACGGGCTCAAGGTTGCAATAAACCGGTTGGTAGTATGCGCTCGCTCTTTCTCTGCGTCTCTATCTTGTGCTGCGTCCCGTTTCCCGATTTTGCGCACTTAGCAATCAATCATCCTTCCCGAACCTTCTCCCAATTTTTTCAGACCTTGATCAGGTGCTGCTGTCTCGCCGAATAGCTCATACCTTTAAAAAAATCTGAATTACGTGCTCAACGGATGGGATTGCACCTGCGTAATTGTTCTTCAACGCAATTGCATTCGAATAAAGTTATTTAACTCTAACAAATGTATTCAAAAGTCCATCATAACTTTTGCTTGAAAGGGGATGTGCATGCACGTCACGTGCCCGCTCTCACCTTTCCTCCTCTGGCGTTCGCGTGGAACATGGTGACATGCGTGAGCGTGGACACGAACAGGCTCTTGTCGTCGCTGATCCCGCCCAGCTGGCCGCGGCTCTTGAACACCTCTGCCGTGCCCAGCAAAGACACGATGCGCGCCAGCTCGGTGTGCCGCTTCAGACGAAGTACGGGCATCGTCACCTTAATATGGGCCCAAAAAGAAAAGACGCGGAGTCGGAGCCACGTGTACATCATAGGTTCGGGCCTCACGTTAGAGCGTTCGAGCATGTCCGTGTACTGGTGTAATCGACGCGTAATCTGGTGTAGGCCCCAACCAGATTGCGCGTCGGAAAGCGTCAGCACGCGCCGCGCTGCACACGGCGCCACGTCGCGCCCGATGGAGGAAGAGGGCACGCACCCACACGACGCGTGAGTTGCCGAGCGTCGTTTGTATTTTGGGTTTCTGATGCGGTGGCGTAATGCTGACAGGTAGGCATGTTCAATGTAGTCCGGCGGACACGTAAGGTAATGTGTTAAACAAGGCAATTAACCGTTTAAAATGTAACTTAAAATTTTTTTTTCTTGAAGCTATTAGTCCAATGCTAGTTATCAAACAGCTTCGTTCCGGAAGTCACATTGGCTCACCATATTCATCTGGGGCCGCGTCACGCAGGTGAGATGGCCAACAGCTTCAGGCGCGGGCGTACAAATTTAGGAGAGCTAGGTCTCGACGCCGCCACGCGTCAACGCGCTACGCGCAGCTACCGTGCCTGACGCCGAACGCGTCCAGACGTGAGGCGACGCGTGCAGGCAGGTTCCGACGCGTACGTCTGGTTGGGCTTTTACTTTCTAAAATGCGTGTTACAAAAGTTGTTTTATTACTGATTTCACCGCAACATATAATTTCTTTCGGAGTTTCACTGGTGTTCTCGCTGAACGAAACTATACAAAATACGACTGCATGTTGACGATTATGTCGACGCCTATACTTTTAGACAAGCATCTGTAGCATAATATGTTTAGTGTTTGCAACTGCAGCTCCTGCAAGTCTTTTGGTAGGCATATGCTGCCTATTCTACTACCGTCCACGCGCATCGGAAGGCCCGCCGTAATCCGCAAAGGGTAACACGTTTACGGAGAAGCTAAAACCGTCTATTTCGCAGCATTTGCAGTGCGGGACACCTTCCGTGTCATTTGCTTCGCGTGACACGTTGGTGTGTCACACCAACGTGTCAGACTCTGAGACTCTGACTCTGAGGAGCAAGACGAAAGGCTATACCCTCCCCAAGGAGTAACAACACGCAAGAAGCGGTCAACGCGACACATCTCCTCTGGAAGTGCACCGGCACAGAATCGACATCCGAGAAAGCCACCTTCCTCGAGGAACCGGTATCACCTATACTGACCCGAATAGCCTCCGGACGTGAGTTCACGGCCGCCGATCTAATTCACTACCCTCCTACATATCGCGGGCTCTGGCTTGGATTCCCTGAATTAGGCGATGCGAGATCAACCTGAGCCTGCGGAGCCAGTATCCACGTTTTAAAACAAAGACGTTGACAGCACCATCACTGTCCCAGTGAAACGACGACCAACGAAATGCGCTCACCTCGACCTCTCGTTCCTCGAGTTTAGCCAGGCACTGGAGCAGCTTGGCCGGCGTCAATCTGTGCTCAAACGCTGCGAGGCGCTCCATCCGGGGAAGGAACACTACCATCGTCTTGCTGGGGTCCTGGTACGGGATCTCCAGCGCCGTGGCATCCAAGTCGCCGCAGTCGCCTACGAGGAGCACAACCTTAGGCGTTATCCAAAACTAAGTGAGACGGCGTAATGTAAATGGCTCCGGGATAATGCTGACCACGTGGAGGCACGTTAACACGCACCTAGATGCATAAGTACTCGGCCGTACGTTCCTTATTTGATTAGACGCCCTGCCTCAAACTCGCGTTCCCTAGTTCGCGTTTCGAACAAAAGAGTAAAAATGGGGATGGACTTGACTGCAACAAGGGGTGGCGTAAGGCAATTGCCTTCACTCCGATTGTTGATCGTTATCGATGCCTGCGCGATTCTCCGCCATCCATCGCACCGCGAAGTCCTCGTAGGAATCAAGCCCCCCCCCCCCCCCCCATCGACACGCGGCCTCTGCTGCGACCGGGAGTCACGCCCACGACCCCTCACCTATGCGGAACTTGCCATGCCGGCGCATGACGCGCACGGCCCGCATCTTGCTGGGCGTCTCGTGGAAGTCGCCGAAGCCCGGCTCGAAGCGATGCCGCCATCGGCCCTTGACGAACAGCACCGCGATGGAGACGAGCAGGACCGGGTCGCGGCCAGTGTTCGGCGGGAACTCGAACACGGCGTACTCGCGGAAGGCGAACGCCGTCAGCGCGCGGATCCACAGGTCCATGCGGATGACGGCGCTGCCCATGTCCGCCTGTGTGGAACGTATATATGGAAGGCGCTTGTACATGGAAGCGGCATATAGCGCAGTGACGTCGGTGTGTCTATAGTTAATGCCCACTTAAATATACTGTGAGCGCCCGTATATTTGAGCGCGCGCCTCCGGCGCCTTCCTTTACGCCTACACGACACCAGGACCAAGCGAGGCCCGGGCTCATGCGCTAGAGCTTTTTCTCACTCTCTCGTTCCCGCCGCCGGTGCGGAGGCCCGCGTTTCGGTTGGCCGATGTAATAAACGTGTTCCCTGCAAGAAGTTATGTCGCTTCGACTTGCCATGGCACGCTAACATACCTAGCCTACTGGCCCGGGTCGGCCCTCACTATATACATAGTGTTCGCACTGGTTCGTGAAGACTCTTGTCTGAAGCCTCTTGTGTGTCATACGGCTAATAGCGCAAAAAAGAAGGAAAAAACTGCGAAAGAAAGACTCACTGGTATACGCCTGGGCTGATGGGACAATTAGGAGTGCCGTCTTTCACAGACATCATGCCCACGTATACTTTACGAGTATACTTCCTGGAATTCGTTAGCCACGTTCTCTATCGCGTCATATATTACTTACCATACTACCACGCCATGTTACCATGTCCTGCTTTACCACATCGTATTACGCACACCCGAAGTGGCGATTTGTGAGCAGGAGCACGTACAGTCGGTGTAAGATGTTTATGGGTCAGGTATCTAAAGAAAAATAATGTTTAATTCTCGAGTCCTCTGTGCGTAGAGTTAATATAAGCATTGTGACAGTCGCCAGTAAAACTGGACAGCGCCACATTGTTCTGATGGAGTATAGTATAGCTTGACACTCCGAATACTATAGGCTGCCTGCCCCCGGTTTTCTCAGGTTCCGGTTCTTTCTCAGGTAACACGGTCATAAGCTTTTGACGCCGAGTGTATACATCAGCGGCTCTGTGTCTAAAAAGTGAGACCTGAAAGTTTTACGCGAAGAGCATATTACTTTGTTGTTTTAGTAATCAGGGTTAGATGCCAGGTCGGGCCATACCCCCCTCATGTGTGTGTATATATATATATATATATATATATATATATATATTGAATTTAAATTGAAGATTTCACAAGAAGACCTCCTGGACGTTACTGACGGTCGCTATAGTTACTAGCATATACAGTAACTCTAACCGTCGCCGCTGTCGCGGGATGGTCCTGTTGCTGTTTTGCCGAGTAGCTCATAGATAGGGCACCACTCATGTAACAACGAACAGAGTTACATGGTACTGTCCATACAGATTTGCCGGTCATCGGCTCTGTTCTCAGCACGTAGTTACCCAGCGAAACGACAAACACCACCTTATTAAGCATCCTCATTGCAACAAATTACACGCCTTAAATAGCATAATTCTGATATGAAAGCGTAGTCTTAGTACATGTTACTTTGTCCGCTACCAAGGTAGTTAAATGATGTTATTGTTAACGAACTTGAATATTCATTAGTCTTGTTATCCCTCTGAACTTCTTGTTTTTTTTTTTTTTACTTGAGTATGTAAGTAGTTTGCTGTTATATATAAGATGTGAAGTAGATTGAGATATTGTATTTCGGTATTCCTTGCTCTCTCTTTTCTCTACTTTGTGCATCTAACTTAGTTTTTTGTTTCTTATTTTTAGTGTATACAGCGTGCTGTAGTGCTTGAATTGTGAGCTACTAGGGAAAACTGTGCATCCGCTCCACCGCTCCTTCTGGTTTTACAGGTATCGGGGCTGCTTATAAGCTGCGCCGGTCAGCTTTTTTTATTTTCTCCCACGCCCCGCACCAGACGTCTTGCGCAAGCGTTTCGTATGCAACGAGGAACAGAAATGTCTCGTCGTTGCTTGCACGACTTTCGCTCACTTCGAAGAAGTCCGGCTCGGTGCGACACCAGGGGGACAGCGAGGCCACGTACGCGGCCTGCATGTTCAGGTTCCGGTCGCGTATCAGCGCCAGGTCGTGCGTGGCGCTGAAGCCCTGCCGGTGGTGGTTGGGCCACGAGGCGAACAGCTGGTCGTGGCAGCGCGCGAAGTAGGCGACCGCGCGCGGAGCGTCGGACTCGTTCAGGTGCAGCAGACGCGCGAGATGGCGCGCCGCGCGACCCCTAGCGCCGTGGAAGAGCGCGATCAGGGCGCCCGCGGCGAGAAACGGCGAGAAGAGGACGTTCTTGGAGCCGCCCACCTCGCGCAGCTTCTGGTGCAGCTCGATCGTGAAGGCGAGCAGAGCGCTCGTCATGGTCGGGGCCAGGGCCGTCACTTCCTCCGGGGTCACGCTGCGTGCACAAAGGACGTCAGTTTGGACGCCGTACTACAGTGTACTAGAATTCTGGTACACTGTAGCCGAACGAACGCGTGCGCACACTATGCAAGCACCAAGTGGGCGCGCTCACTCACTCGCACTCGCTCGACACTGACTTCGCAGACGTGGGATAGAGGGCGCGCGAGTGACAAACGGTGTAAATGGGCTAGGAGAGTGTTGAGGTATCTGTACAGAAAAAAACATTGATTCACAGTGAAGGAAAAGAACTAGGAAGCTTACCAGCAAGTATGCGGCCTGTAGGGTGGGCAACACGGCAACAAAGACCGTCAAGCGGAAACTCAGAGAGGCTGAAATAATCTCATGGGTGGCGGCAATGGAAAAGGATGGAACTTGCCATGAGTCACTACTTAAGAGGAAAAAAACGAAATCTGGAAAGAAACAATTTATGATAACTCAAAGGGAAGCTCACTACTTTTCGAAGCGAGATCAGGATGCCTTACAACACGCAGCTATAAAGCGAGACATAAGAACGAAGAAGAAGCTTGTGCTTGCTGCGGTAAAGCTAGGGAAACAATGGAGCATGTGTTATTATAATGTGAATACATCTGCCCAGCGGTCGGTTTAGGCACCCCTGGCCTCCTTGAAGCCCTCAGGGTTCAGCGAGAGCATGGGGAAATTAAAAATGTCCACTATAGAGATTAGTAAGAGGCGATTGGAAGATTGGTGGAAGAAAAGTAGGCAAACGACAAAAAACGGAGACGTAAAAAAAACAAACAAAGTTCACAATAGGGGGTCAAGAAATTTGGTTATGGGAATTCACCGTACGTTTTTTTTTTTTCTTTTTAAACATAGGTAGGACATCAGGCAGTATAATAGCAAGAGCTTGGTGGCGCAACCCACCGTCCCGTCCCAAAGGGGTCTTGCAAAAACTTGTTGACACCTTCCAGAAAAACGCGAAATCTTGCCACTCGTCAGTTCAGCACGTCCGCTGTGCGACTGCAGCGCGCTCCCACATACCGGCAAGGCGCCGGATGAGAGACGGCGCTGCGATCGCAAGATGGTGGCCGGCTATAAATAAATCTGTGAATTAAATCATTGTGAATTACCTCGCAGTCTAAAGTGCGATATGATAGCGCAAGACCAGCAGTTCGTCTGATAACGTCTGCGGAGTGCATTCAGAGGACGCGTGTACAAGAACAATCATACACTTCAGGAGCTACAGACAGCCATTACCCGGCCACATTGCGCAGATAACTCCACCAGCCAAACACTCCAACGAGTATTAAATAAACGTGCAACGTCGTTTTGCAGGCACGTCTTCAAGCCAGTGATGCACATTTGCAGCAAATGCTGTCAATGGCCACTGCCGCTGCCGTAAGTAAAGCTTCCAATTTTAGGACCACCACTTCCACTGCACAGTTACTTTTCGAACAGCCAACGTGTACAGAACCGAACTCTCATATTCTGCTGAAATTAGAGACATGGGCGCCCATTTCGAAGCCAGTCTTGAACGCCTGTTGCAAATTGGGACTACTGATAAGACGATATTTGTAAACGCCCTCGGTGCGAGGATTGGGAAAGACTCACGCCACTCGCTCCTGCCGTTGTTCGGGTTCATCGGTCGCTTGAACGGGAGCCATGGGCTTCGCCGAAGACGCACACGACTGGACGGACCCCGGTGGCCGCGCTTGTTGCTGCTGCTGCTGCTTCTGGGACGGTTGTTCGGCCTTCTGGCTGGCACCCTTCTCCATGGCGGAAGACGAATTCGCCGGCCAGCCCGATCTCGCGATACCCTGCACGGGCTGGTTTGGCTGGTTGTCGATGTTGATTCCTCAAATGTTGGTCCCTACCCACGTAAAGAGGGAGGGGTTATTGACCACGCAACGCAAATTGAAATGTCTGGTATAGTGGTTTACAGTGAGCTTGGTTTTGATGATGATCGATGATCTTTATTGGTGTCCGCTTCGAAACGGGCGTGGCGACGAATAGCCTGCTTAGTAAGCTAAATACGGTACTATGTACATGCACAGCAGTCTATCACTTTGTCTACACCTCCTTCATCTTTTCTCTCGTCATTAAAACATTTATCTACATGTTACACAGCTACATATACACCGGCGCTAGCGTAAAGGCGCGGATGTAGCCCGGCCTAATGCGGACGCGTGTCCCCGCGCAGCGCAGTTATAACGCGAAGCCGGCGAAAAGCCGATGCTCTTCAGTCTAGCGTCACGGCGCTTCCGGGCGTGACCGCCCTTACAAAAACGAATTTTTACAGTCTACAGACCATTCTGCATGATTTTTGTGCAGACGCTGTATAAAGTGTAGTCGATAACGTTGTAAAGCAATTTCTGTAAAGGGTTCATAAATATTCTACGTACATTTTGTGAATAGACATTTACTAGATGATAGTCTGTAAAAATGTGTGAGACCACGAGCCCCTATAGGTTACCTGCAGAATCGCCTACGTGATTTGTCTAGAAACATTCTAGGGACAGTAGCCGATGAAATGTGTAAACTCCACAGGTTCTTAGACTAAGTATAGACTCTGCCATAAATTTTCTTTACGCACGGTCTATAAAAATTGCCTATTGACAGTGTAGTAGTCTTATAGATAAATGGGAATGGTCACTTCAAAGACTTTCTAAAATGTTTTGTAAAGGCGGTCGCGTTCGGCGCGCTTTGACAAGGCCCGGCGCAGGAACACAAATGTCCCGTACATAAATAAACATGCCGCACGCGAAAGGGACAAAACACAAAAGACCTACTAATACCATCTGATTTTATTGCTCCTTCGTGAGCAGCGGCATATGCAAAAAATCATGACAAGGAAAAAAAAAAGCAGAAAACCCAAGATAGGGAACCTTCTTTCACATCGCATTGCACGTGGAAGCGAGCGCGATATTCAACGGCGTCATAGATTTTCTTCAAATTTCAGTATTTGGCGGGCCCGACTCTTGGGCCAGCTGAGTAGGCACAACAATAAATTTCGTCGTATACGACCTGTACATAAAACGTAGACTGACGGGTATCTCAAAAACACGTCCAAGTAAGAAAAAGAAATGGCTCGAACGAGTTGGAAATTTCAAATTGAAGCGAATTGGATATGTCCAATTGTGTTTTGGAACACCTACTGGAAAATTACGACAGGTCTAATTGGACCAACTGTTTCTTTGAACCCAATTTGACCCAATTGGTCTCTGACTTGGAGTCGTTGGGACTCCAAGTCAGAGACCAAGAAAAACAAAGGAAAATAAAATGAAAAGCTTACATGGGCCCTAACCTTGGTATGACACTCCTTTCGAGAAGCATACTCATGCATGAACACACTACGGCAATTATCTTCATCGACATATCCTACATTTACCGCATGGCTATGACAGATACATGTCAGGTGTTAAATGTGTAAGCAGTATTTGGCTGACCAAGTGGTACCAGTGGTTCACGAGAAATTTGCAAAATTCAAGAGCGATTTTTAACTTGACAGAACGCTAAATGCTTCTCTCCATTGATCACACCAAAATAAAAGATATTTTACTGGAAAATGAACATTATAATTGGACTACTTCTATAATAAATTATTTTGTTGTTTCACGAGATTACTAATCTATGGTGACATCCAGTTGGGTCCAGTTGGGACCAATTGGCATACCAAGCTCCAGTGATGTCCAAGTGGAACCAACCGGACGGACTTCTCATGAAGCCCACTTGGAACTTGGGCCTCCGATGATGTCCAATTGGAACCAGTTGGGTAGACTCCTTTATGTTATAGCATATGATATTCAATGGCTTCTTTGATTTACTTAAATTTATTTGGCCTACCATACGAGGATACGGGACCATTCTTGGCCAATCCTTCAGAATGCGTGTGCCACTCTGGGATAAGTAGAATCCTTAATTGTATTTGATAATAATACTTTACTCTTACTCACAGAGGGTCTGTTCAGGCATACATGTAGGGTCTCAGAAGGCATAACTGCCCATACCGGAGTGGTTTGCCTGCCCAGCCTGGGACCCGGGGGGGGGGGGGGCACTAAACTTGTAGAGGGGGAGCGAGGTAGATTGTTCAGAGTAACAGCAACCTCTGTGCGGCCTTCATTATAGGCCCTAAGCCTTCGAGTTCGGGAAGGAATGTCCTGGTAATAGTCGGTGGAAGCCATCGCTACAACAGCAAGCGACATCCAAGAGGAACTGTGTCTCTCCCTTCGAGGGAGATGGGGCCCAAGGCGATTTGTGCGAAGGTTTAGACGCGGCGCGCCCGCTAATGTTTGGTGGCCAAGAGCAAGAAGTCTGCACAGGAGGCGGAACTGTGGCAGCCTGAAGTCAGGATGCAAGCGGTTGCCAGGAAGCAAATCGACGTAGTGCATTAGTCGAGACTTGCGTGTAGGAGAGGCGCTGCTTCATTGGCGTGCTGCGCGGCTATAGAATATATAGGCGACCCAACACTGTGCCCTAGCAAGGCGAGCCTGAAACGTCACGGATTGGGGTAGCCAGATAGGGGAGCAATATTCAAGGATGGCCAACACCCGGGCAGTCTCCAGCAGCCGGATAGATAGGATAGGATATACTTTATGGCTCTAATTTACAGTCATTCAGCGGTCAGACCGAGTGCTTCCATCTTCTTCTTGTCGATGGTGACTCCCGTCTTGGAGGGTTGGCGCCCCTATTCCAGGGCACCACTGAGCGTGGCTGCTCGTCGGGCATGGTGTACCAGCCCCCGTTGGAAGCATGGGTTGCCGCTGGAGAGCACACTCTACCACTGCTCCGCACTCGGATTTTCGATATTGCGGAATGTTTTGTTTTTGCTGCATTGCCACGTGATATGATAAAGGGTGGGTTTTGCGCCACACCATGGGCACATGTCCCTGTATTGGTTTGGGAACATTTTGCTTAGTATGTGTAGATTTGGGAAGGTTCCTGTTTGCACCTTCCGCCAGCAAACTGCCTCTTATTGATTAAGCATGTTATGGGGCGGGGAGTATTTGACCTCCGTTCCTCTATGATAATGTAGTATTTCGGAGTACGTCGGGGATCACCGTCATGAAGTCCTCGGGGTCTCCATTTAGGTCCGCTCGGTTAGTATGCTCGCGAGCGGTCCTGTCGGCCCTCTGGTTGCCCTCAATTTCAGTGTGTCCCGGTATCCAGAAAATGTTGTGTCTAACTCGTCTTTCGTGTTGGCCCGCGCGGTGGAAGATTTGGAGCGCCTTTTGGCCAATTCTGCCATTGATGTACTTGCGGTATGCTTCCTTAGAATCCGTTAATATTGTAAGACATTTGTTTGCGCGGTAACCCACCGCGGCCGCTAGTGGAACAGCCATTTCTTCTCCCTCAGTTACCGTACAGTCCTGTGTCGACGCGCAAGTGATCTCCTTACAGTTCGAGCCAATTATTGTCGCGCCGACTTTTTGCTCTGTTGTTCCTCGTTTCCAAGGATACACCGCGGCGTCCGTGTATGTTGTGTTCGCCTTGGTTGCTAGATATTTCTCTACATATCTTGCCCTAGCATTCCGCCTGGCTGCGTGTAGGTTTGGGTCCATGTTTCTTGGCAAGGATACCCTGATGGTGCTGCGGTACTCATCTGGTAGGTTTGCCGTTCTCTGTTCTTCCCTTTCTATTTCTTGATGTCCCAGCCTTTTTAGAAGCTTCCTGCCCGTGTTAGTCGGCTGGAGTCTGAGTATCTGCGACCCTAATTCTGCTTCTTTGAGCTCCTCAAACGTGTTATGGAGTCCGAGGGCTAACAGCTTCTCTGTCGAAGTGTTGGCCGGCAGATGAAGACCTGTTTTGTAGGCTTTCCTTATGATGGCATACTGCGCTTAACAAGTGCAAGCATTCAATGCGGCCTGCCTATACAGTGCGGTGCACCTGGATGGCAAAGGACTGTCGCGAATCTAGCTCGCACTGTAGTTGCCTGGTGTGATGTATCGTACTTCCCTGCGCGTACACCTGTCATCAACATTCTTCATCTTCACTCTTCATAGGCAACCTTACAGGTATAACATTTAATGAACCGCTCCGCAAAAGCTGTAAAGACACACGATGGATTTTCTGGCCCACCGTATTGAGCACCGGATTTCTGGACACTGCCGACTGTAAAGAAATGATCTCGTTCGTGCAAAAGTAAAATAAAGAAATGGCCTTATTTGACGGAATTTTTCTTGTGTCACCATCCCATCTTTAAGTGCAGACTGCAATTTTTTCTCAACGAAGATACAAGGGAAGCAGCAGCAAGAGATTTGGCACAAGAAAATCGCCTCAACATTCAGGCGTCCGAGCGTACTTTAGTTTGTGGCTTTGGAGTTCGGAGTGCGGTAACTCCTTTCGATAAGCAAAACAGGATGACGGAGACGGAATTATACAACATATATCGTTTTAAGCGTGCAATGTCACGCGATACTCGATCGTAAAGCTGTTTGTATTTCGTTCTTCCGTAAGAACTACTTTGAAACTGGCGCCTTCGCGCTTGTTGAAAGAGCAGAACGCCGACCGCTACAGCAGTGTACCTATTCGAGCGATACCGCACACTTGACAGCGCTTTGACCACTGTCAAAACACCTGAGCAGTGGTGATAGGATTCATTAACCTCGTTTCACATCCGAGTCGCAGTGATGCTGCGTATTGTGGTTACAGCACGCATGCGGCAAATGCCGCCAGAAGCAAGCATTGTGCGCTTATTCGAGGATGCGCGAGGGCTCACAGATCGAGTGTGCGCGTTTCAAGCGAATTAAAATGTGCTAAATAACAGCAATCTCCTGCAAAACAAATGATGCTATGCGCTTAAATAGCTCCTAAGAAGACTCTAATTTCAATCCGGCGTGGTCTAGTGGCTAGGATATCTGGCTTTCACCCAGAAGGCCCGGGTTCGATTCCCGGCGTCGGAAAGTTTTTTCTGCTACGTTTCTTTTTTTTTTTTTTTTAACATAGTAGTATTACATTTATTGACTTCGGTATCTTAATTGCGAATTACCAGACATGCGGACGTATTTTTGCAAGTCTCTTGATGCTACGCACGCGTAAGTGTAGTCACCAACCTGAAAGGGAACAAGCGTCTCTCTCTCTCTCTCTCTCTCTCTCTCTCTCTGTGTGTGTGTGTGTGTGTGTGTGTGTGTGTGTGTGTGTGTGTGTGTGTGTGTGTGTGTGTGTGTGTGTGTGTGTGTGTGTGTGTGTGTGTGTCGACGTTTTATTTATCTTTATATTTTCCATCTTTCAAGCGGGCCTTAATCGTCACTGCATGCGACCACTCGTATACTTGTCCTGAATATAACGCTGCGCGTATTTGATAAAAGATTTCAAGCTCACCGCTGTACTGTTGTTGCTCAAATTTTGTCGAACGATCGCATTTTGGCGTCGACTTCCTTTAGTGTAACACTTGGCGCAGTTAATAGCCTGGCTTTTAAGATAAAGGTGCAAATTTGTCTGAACTAATGGGGATGGGAGCTACTGCGGCGACAGCGCAAGCACAAACTTGTTTCGCTATATTCTAGGCACTATAGTTTCGCCGCCTGCCGTCAGCTGCAATTGGATTGGATTGGAGCCAACTTTATTTATGCCTGCAGTTGGGCCACAGTTGGGCGCTCGCGCGCCCCGACGAGGGCCTACGTTAGGGTGGCTACCCCATCCTACCTACATACGTCACCCTATCTACGTCAGCTGCAGAAAGCAGCGTTTCAGGGAGGGCAGTCGCCTGCTCCAGAAGTTGGCAACAACTCTATGTTGGCAACAAGCGGCAGCCCTCCCTGAAACGCTGCTTTCTGCAGCTGACGGCAGAGGGCGACACAAGTTCATGCTTGTGCCGTCGCGTCAGCAGCTGCAGCTCGCTGCTTGTTTACACATGTGCGCGTCGGCATGCATATCTTTTAGACACTGTTTGTCCCTGCTTTTAGCGCAGACGTAAATGCAGGTTCGCATTTGTTTTCCCTTGACGATGTAGAGAAGCATCTGGCCTTCCACTGTATTGTTAGCGGTGTCTAATAAGATCAGCGGCTACACGTGTGTCTAGCGCGCGGTGTGAATATCGTGTGTCCTTTCGTTCGCCGAAATCATTAAAATTTTATTTCCGCGTTGTGTTTCAAACTCATCGCGAAAAGGATCTTGCGTCGTTTTACACAGATGTAGTGGGTCCTGCGAGACCTGAACGTATCCCTTTAGCAATTTCTTGTCTCGATGTGTTGATCATTCGATAATTAATCATTTCGATATACCACGAAACATGAGCGTCGTCGCGAAAATACCACTCACCAGTGTACGAAATAAAGAATCTCACTTTTGTGATATTGCAGGATACACTTGATCGTATGCGTATGATTGCATTACGCGACCATTCTTAGCTGTTGATCAGGTGGCTTTCTACAGTGCGGATATGCCACTACTCAGAAATAATTTTGCCTCGCAAGTGAAAGTTGGCGCTTTGGTACTTTAACACTACGGGAAATTGCATCCTTAAGGGTGTTTTCTCGCGTCTATAACTCCCACCCTTAAAGTCATAGAAGTGGGTGCCAGTTTTGGCGAACTAATACGCTCATTTGAAAGGGCGACTTTCTTTCGGAATTGCACGCGTTTCCACGTGTGTGTGTTGCCAAAATGCACATTGCATTTCATTTTCGCTAGCGATATCTTTTATTCTATCGCTACCATAATCTTTCGGATGTCCGCGGAAGTAATCTCGAAGTTCTTTCCGAGAGATCTATAAAAAATGGGCGAAGAAAAACAATATCCGTGCAGCTTAAATTCGAACTGCGGAACTACAGATTCCTAGTCGGAAATGTTACGCCGCTGACATGACTGCAAGAAATAATACTGCACCCTATGAGCAGTAGCGCATCTAGCTGCTCGATAGGCTGACGCCTCGCCCCTCAATTTATCTATAAATACCCATCAAGGTGAAACAACTCAAGCGAAGCTATCAGTAAGATGTGAAAGGCAGGAAGCAGAGAGGAAGGCAAATCAAATGGGTATTTCCACTGTGCGACTGGGTCTCAATTTTCCTTGGAACAAATAGTGCTCTACCAAAGAGACTGAAGTAACCATTACGACACTACGGTGCCGAGTCTCCCCACTGAACCTTTTACCTCCACAGGTCTGGTCTGGCTATATCGCCTTTGTGGCCTTTATGCAATGAAAGTGAATCTCTGCAACCCTTCTTTTTGACATGCCACCGTTCCATTATTCAACGCAAAGTATTTTTAGAAAAACCCTTCCAAAAGCTTGGCTTGAATTTGACTTTTTCTGGAATTATCTCCTTTGAGGCTACCGTACTAGGTTACAGCCACAGGAACGTTTGTGAAGCCCTGTGCATCTTTCTACGTGAGACATAAAGGATTGCATGCTAGAATTCTTCTGAATACTTATTATGCTCACAAAATTCTTTTTTTATCTGATACTTAGATAATCGATTATTCGTATGTGTAGCAGTCGACATTCTAAATCCGATTTGCAAGATATTTATTTCATTTCACCCTAACTTATTGAAAAATTGATAGCAGTTTCTTCACCGCCCGATTCATGGCTGATGCCACCCAGTGGGTTGCGCCATTTCACTAGGGAACAAAAACAAGGAATGAGGCGAAGGTACCTCACAATAAATTAATGATGTGTTTTTGGTCGTAGTAGATTGTTCTACACGCATCTGTGAATGTTTATTCTAACCGTGCGCCCGAAGGACTATGTATATAGGTCCGTTCGATTCGCCTGCACCTCTGTGAACCAGTTAGCACCGGTTCCCGAGAAGTTCCGAAAATTGTGCAGCTCGACTTCTGCGGTGCAGGCACCTTGGCACTCGAAAAGAATGCCAAGGTGCATGGCGCGGAGCAGGCGTTATGTTTTGTCCGACATTTTTAGGCGGTACTTGTCAGCGCTATAGCCATTGCTTTTCAAGTACTTACCCTATGCTTTTGTTTGTTCTGCATCACTGACTGTTGGAAACAGTGGCGTTTGATTGAGAATGATTTTGAGAGATCGACAGTGAAAGGAATAAACAAAAATGCCGGGAACCAAACGTGAATACCTAGTTTCCCACCCGCATGGGCAGGCTTGATTGTCGTTCCTCTGAATTAGAGAAACGTATAGTTGATGAGAGAAATGCAAGAAAGGAAATCGCCAGGAGGCATGAGCGTGAGATTTTTCACGAGGAGAAGAAGAAGAAGAATTAGGACCGAGCCTTTTACGCAGCTTGGTTTGAGCTTTTCAATTATAAATATCCTTTCTCTAGGAGCCCTCTCTCTTGGACAGTGCCACAGGGATATTTGCTCAACCATGGAGGATTTTATAATTGCTACAAAGAGATTGTCTTGAATTCTTAAACATTTTATTTTTGTTCATTTCCTACAGTTAGCTTTACCATTTCCGGTTTTTAATAAAGATAGCCTAATTTCATCCAAACCTTGGCCAATCCCCCACAGTGGGTGTGCGCCATCGCATAAGGAATACCATACCATACCATACCTCGGACGCGTCCTCAGTGAGGTCTCTCGTCTAGTACCGCTATAGCGCTAGAAGTCCGTCGCCTTCCTTTACAGCAAACAGCGACCAAGCATCCCCTACACCTGTGTCGCCGCTGTGGGTGAGCATATTTCGGTTATATTAGGGGTTTTCTTTATCTGAGGGCAAATGATTCCACTGCTCTATGAAAAGAGACGAAGTGGATGATATTCCGGCAACTTAACTGTGAATCGGGAGCTAACTTGCCCGATCGTGAACGTTGGCGTAACTAGTAGCCTGGTAAACAATAAATATGCCGCAGTTGGGCCCTTGCAAACCCGCTTAACCCACTTATCTATGGCTACCAAAACTTATCGAAAAACTGAATTCAAGCTTTTGTAAGGCACACCGTCAGAGAAGAGTTTTTTGTGTAGCTGCATAACCTGCAACTGAGGAGGTTACATTTTAAACAAATATAGCATATTCTTGTTATTTCGTGATGACTCCAGTTAACATTGAACATTAATTGTACTAAGGCGTTCTCTTTCTTATTTTAGGGGGGGGGGACAAGGCATTGTTGAAACGTATAAATTTTGCATCGCCCGATGATCGGCACTGCGTCGCGCGATGAACTGCCTTAACTGGCATCAATTCCATAGACTTGACACTTAGCTTATTATCGGGCGCCGCTGTCGAAGGTCGAGCTAGTGCAGCCATTCCTTAGAAAATTTTGTCTGGTTTGCAATGGTATTAAACTTTATATAATAGGGGGGGGGGTGCGTTTGACCTCTTGTATAGCTAGAAGGAAAATCGCATTTCATCGCTGGTCTCTGAACTTAGAAAATTCTCAAGCTCCCGTTGAGCAAATGCATAGAAAACTAGGAGAAGTGAGGCGAAGTTCGGAATTGGTATTACGAATGCGATTGAATGAAGTTATGAAATTTTCATCCGCTCATGAGTATGAAGACCTTGCAAAAAAAAAAATGCCCTTACGGGTTTCTCAGAAAGAAAAGGAAAAAACTTAAAATGGAGATCGAACTAAGAAGCGAGAATATTCTGTGGCGATCGCTCTGTCATGTGCGCTTACAGAGAGAGCTAAGCTAGCAGAGCATAGCGCGAGGCTGAACAAATCGACGACTCGAAGCATGGGCAAGAAGAATACAGCAAATGGGTTCCTCAGATATCAGGAAAATGGAGGAATTTTCGTGTTACAGAAGAGATTGTATTCCGCCAGCGATTCGCATGAGGAGACTCCCGGATGAATTAGGTATTATGTAACTTGGCGCCGCTACAGATGACGTCAAAAACATCGCGACCCATGACGCGCTTTCGGCTCCTGCAATCCCTTCCGGCTCTTTGACGAGGTCAAAAGAGCGGCCTCTGAGATTCGCTTCCGAAGGAGCTGTCGTTGGAGTTTCGATTAGCGTACCCCCACTCCCACTCCCAACCACGGCTTGCGCGGAGTAACGGGTGCCGATCTCCGAGGTCATGGTTTGGTAGGCAGCAAGAGCCGGAAGTGATTGCAGGAGCTCGAAGGTGGTCATTGTCGCTATTTTTCGGACTTCATTTATTTTTGTCGTTGCCGCTGTTCTCGAAAGTGGCACGAGCCTCAGATTTCCGCTATGTTCGAAATCAATCAATCAACCAATCAATCAATCAATCAATCAATCTTTATTTTGCAATCATTAGTTTACAAAAAATGAACGCTGGGAAAAGAACTAAAAGCTGCTTCTTTGCAGCTTGACAAGGTTTGGGCAACGCCCACTTCCGTTCTCATTACGTCAGTGTTTCGGTGCGCGCAAAAAAAAAATGGCAGTGGCTATGCCAGGATATACGTAGCGAAAGCTAAGGCATATAGCATGCATGGTTAGTCTTGGTTAATCTTGATTGCAAGTCCAGATCATGCCTGGTTGTCTAGCTATGTTGCGGCGTTTAGCCAGTCGTTCGGCGCGCTATTCGTCCGTTTCCTGGGCGATCCGTTTCCTCTTCATCTCTTTCCGATGTCGATTCCAGGCCTCCTCCTGCTTATCAGAATTGTCGCCGCCAATACTGCCGCCTCAACTGTGGTTGCGGCGCACGCGAGCTCTCCTTTTCAATCCTCCGACATGTTATCAGGCATGCGACGCAACTGGCGAAGCGAGTGGAGGCGAGCGCAACGACGAGGAACGCGGTGTGACGCCATGCCAAACGGCGGCTGCGGAAAGGCGCGGCGCTGCGCAGCGTCGGAACACCTGTGGCTCGGTGCTACTAGTGGCGCATGCGCAGTAGTGACTAGGGAGAGAGAGAGAGAGAGAGAAATATTCGCGGCGAGGCGCGCGTTGTGACGTCATGTGCCTCCTCGGAGCACCGCCACGGCGAAATCGCAAGTTCACGGCCAGTGAAGCTTTAAAATCTTGGCCCTCTCCGCAGGTGGTCCGCAACGCAACCCCGCTTGCTCGGCGCCCGTGCGAATCCGCAGCTGTATTCCGGGCGAAGACACCAACATCTCCCCGTACTACAACTCCGGAGGTTATTGCTTCCCCGTGGACAATGGTTCGTGCCTCATGGGCCAGGGTTTCAGCTCCGAGCAAAAGTGCAACGATTCGTGCAAAGGTGAACGCTCCCTGGATGGCTAGTACTTCTTTTGCTCCGTCACGTGAACTTTCCCGGAGAGCTGGAGGACGCTGCGTTCTTTGTAGTGACATGAAATACGTCAGCTCGCGACATGTCCGCATACGTCCATCTATTCGTATGGCGCGCCACAAAACTAGCACTTTGTTTATCAAACGCTTTCTCTTTCATACAGTAAATCTGTTAAAGGGCAATTTAAACGAAATTTTACATTGGATAAATTTGATATAAATGTGTACGTAATAAGGGGAAATGAGACGTCCGCCACAACGCAGCTAAGTGCTACAGAGGAAACCCATACGGGTTCCTCGAAAGAAAAGCCTCGCAGCTGAAGAAAAATTCGCCCTGGTCCGAGACTCCGCCTTTCCGGGGCAGCCATTCTGCCATCTGAGCAAACCAGGCGGCTAGCAGATGGCAGGGCGAAGTCGAATCTATCAAGAACTCGAGAAAAAGGCACGAGTTTGACGTAATAGTTCTGCGGAAACCCGCAAGGCGGAGAGAAGCAATTAATAAAGGGAAATGGGTTCGAGACCCGGGTTCGAGTCCCGGACCAGGACGAATTTTTCTTCAACTCTGAGGCTTTTCTTTGAATGAACCCGTATGGGTTTCCTTTGTAGCAATTGCTACGAACGGGTGGATGTCCGATTATACCTTTATTAAGTTCTAAAGTTTGTGTGATATTTTCTTTATGTATTAACTAGACAGAAAGCATGGAAGCATGGAAGCTTTTAAAGTAGCAGCATCATTTCAGACGAGCTAGGGAAATAGAGCGAGTGCCATGACGTCACGATGTCCACACTTAAAATAGTACGACAAATTCTTGTGTCGCTCGTCTGTTCACTCATCTTCGACATCTGCTCCCTCTGTGTCGTCTGCTCAATCCATTGCAAATGCTCTTTTTTTCAAGCCTATAACCTAACCAATCAACCAACCTAAGCAAATATATTGCTACACTGTTTGAAAAATGCTTTAAGCAACGTACAGCGTGGACCAATATGAAAGAAAATGCCTATTTGTGAAATTATTTCGCCGACTGCTGTTTTGCCGAAATGAGAAAAAGTATTACGAGAAGTATTCAAAAATGGGGGTATTTTGCTTTTATCAACAAGTTGCACTCTAACCGACGAATCTGTATACGAAATAGGTGTTTCCTTACATACTTAACACTCGTGCACAACCCACCATGGTACCCGCCATGGTTGCTAAGTGGCTATGGTGTTGGGCTGCTAAGCACGAGGTCGCGGGATCGAATCCCGGCCACGGCGGCCGCATTTCGATGGGGGCGAAATGCGAAAACACCCGTGTACTCAGATTTAAGTGCACGTTAAAGAACCCCAGGTGGTCGAAATTTCCGGAGTCCCCCACTACAGCTTGCCTCATAATCAGAAAGTGGTTTTGGCACGTAAAACCCCACAATTTTAATTTTAACCCGCCATGGTGGCGTAGGGGCTATGGATATGGCTTTGCGCTGCTAAGCCTTAGGGCGCTGGATAAAACCCCAGCCGCGACGGCCGCATTTCGATAGGCGGCACAGAAGTGTTGCTTCCGCTCGTGGCAACCCTGGCGGAAGACGGAGTTGCAAACTTCGATCCAATCTGTGAAGACGTGCGTTCGTGAATTCACCGGTGTTCCACAGAGTTAGCGTACGCTCGCGTGCGAGGGAGCAAAGACATGTGGCTGGATCTGTTATTGACAGAGGTATTCTGGGCACCATCGTGGGCCGACCGGGCAGCGTCATCCGCACTGTGATTTCCCCAAATTTCGCAGTAACCCGGTATCCACTGGTAGATGAGGTTGTGTGCCTAGTCAATTGCGTAATGGTGGAGTAGTCGGACGTCTGCGACTAATTGCACATTAGGTCCGTGGTTGAAAGGGGACAGCAGACACTGGAGAGCTGCCTTTGAATCACAAAAGATGGACCATGAATGTGGTGATTTGGTACTAATAATATCCAGAGCAGCACGGATAGCTGCGAGTTCTGCAGCCGTCGATGATGTGACGTGACACGTCTTGAATTTGATGGTGACAGATTGAGCGGGAAGTACCACAGCTCCAGTTGAACTTTTAGATGAGACAGAACCGTCCGTGTAAACGTGGGTGCGTTCGTTGTGTTTTGTCATGTAGGAATGAAAACACGGTTTGTTTGAGGGTGAAAGATGACATCTCCGTTTTCTTTTTGATGCCGGGAATGACGGAAGAAGACGAGCGCGCGAGCAGTGGCACGAGCTCTCCGATTTTCTGTACCTCACAACGCGACCTTGAAACATAGAGTGCGTGAGTGAGAGAACTTGGCGATTGTAAACTGATTTAGCATGGTTCTCTAGTGCGCTGTAAACTTCTCGAACGGCAGCTTAAGATTTATTTAGTTAGTTAGTGAGCTAGTTAGTTTGCTTGTTTTGACCTTCGCCGATAACCTTTGACCCTTCTAAGAGCACGGAGCCATGATGATGATGATCATGAGGAATCCTCAATTAACGGCACAAACGCGCTGTGGGTATGAATCGGCCATGAATCGGGTAGTAATATGACTGGGAAATGAAATAAATTAGTTTATCAATAAATAAATAATACAAAAAAGGAAAATACATGAATAACCCAAGATGAGAAATAATGTGTTAATAACTGAGATAGTGTAGTCTTTAATAAGATAGTCAGCTTTGCCTTGAGAGGTGTGGTAACAAGAACTTACTACTGCAATACATAAAGAATATACTTAAACATGAGTAAGTTAAATTTTGAGTAATAATAATAGTAATAATGATACTTTAACTGTGAATTTGAGTTTTTTTTTAATTTTCTATACGTACAATTTATTGAAAGAGAATTAAATCAATCGTGGAAACTACGAAATTACGAAACTACGGAGCCATCCTCATGAATCCACACGTTCATTATTGCCTTGGCCATTCAGGACGCCGAGCGCCAAACCAATTCGGCTGTCATATTATCCGACTCACAAGCGGCTTGCCGCCTGTTTTTACAAGGAACGGCACCCAAATCAATAATCAAAATTTTAGGCACTCAACTAGAGGGGCACCACACTATCGTCTGGTGTCCGGCACACGAGCGACTGGCAGGAAACGCTAGGGCAGACCGTATTGCTCGAGGTTTGAACGTCCGAGCAACGGCATGGCCTAGCGACGTCCTTCCACCGAATTCTCGTGACATCCTCCTACAGCAAAGGCAGGAGCGGAGACGTTTTGGACATCCTCACTCCGATTTAAACAGCGAACAGGAGAGGGACTGGCGTCGTATTCAGACGAATACATAACCCAACCTGCACCACCTACACAGAATACACCCCACGAGGTTCACTGACGAGTGCCCGTGGTGCACAGACACACCCACACTAAAACACATCACATGGGAGTGCCCCAGGAGGCCTCCGCACATAGACAGTCCCATATTACACCAACATCCACTAATGAGGAATAGGCAGTGGGAGGCATGGCTTGCGGACGAGGGTCGGGAGAGCCAGTTGGCTCTTCTGGACCAAGCCCAGCGAGCCGCTCGTGCCAGTGGGGCCCTGGAATAGGGGCTCCAACCATCGTGCCTTATTTTATTTACATTGAATAAAGTTTTACTCTCTCTCTCTCTTCTTCTTTCTCAAACGTCACAAAGAGATCGGCTCGGGTTGGAGTCACGAGACGCAGCCGCCAATCGTTCACGACAGTCATCATCATCGCCATCGCGAATGGCAAGCACAACATGAAGCAGCAAGCTGTTATATCACCACCCGAGGATTCTTCACAGATGGAACGATGCAACACCCATCACGTATCTCACGAAGTTACAAGCAGTTTCGTGATTTCGATAGTTCGACAGATTAGTAGATGTACACTGTGCAGGCTAAACGTTTTAATGCAGCAATCCGTTTGGGTGATTCAGTCGTTTACCTGTGCCGGTACGCGTCATAGAAGGAGCCGGTCGACGTGTTTCATCTAAGCTTTCGGAAAGTCTGTTGAATGTTCTCCGACTCGCCCTCTCTCAGATTCAAGACGCGATAGCATCGTAAGTTGAACGGTGTACTTGGAATCGAGTACATTGTGGAATCGACTACATTGTGTTCAGTCTCTTAATCACGTACGTTCGTTTATGCGAGTACGTTAGCATTGGAATAGTTATATAGATCGAATTTCCACCGGACAGTACGTGCCTCCGTTGCGGCTAAGCAGATACGTTTGATCTGTTTTTTGCAAAGCAGTTGGTGAGTCTGGTGCTGTTATCGCAGTAGTGCTGTCTGCATAACCTCTCAGCACAGTGGTAGTGACTCGGTCGTTTTAAATCAGCTTACAACGCGACAAAAAAAAAAAAAAAGCCACAGTATGACCTCGACACTTCAGACAGAAGGCTGTCCTGTGTAAGCAAACGACTTCCGTTTGATTTTTGTGCCCTAGCCATATCGGCAAGGTGATCAATACTAATCAATGAAAATTATTGTTTCAGCGCAGTGATTGTAAGTACGGCATTAATAAAACGGTGAACGCCCATTAATCAACTACTGTTTCAGCGCGTGATTGTAAGTGCGGCATTAATCAAAATGTGAACGCCCATTAATCAGTAACAAATTAACATTTCAGATGTAACCTTGGTGAGTATAACTTCATTCAAACAAATTCAGTGCACGAGTGATACACCTGCAATGCTCCTAAGAAATATAACTTAAGCGCACGCTGCCTACTGTCTTGTGATGTGCGGGATCGGCCGTTGTTCAAGTTGAAAGGTGGCCCGAAGAAAACTTTTGTCCCAAAACACGTGTACAATTCACGGTGATTCGCGCATTGTCTTTGTGCACCCTTTGGACCAATCTTTGCTTTCGCCGTTCCGTACACGTGACATGCGCAAATCGGGTCTATAGACCTACAGGGGAAAAAAAAACGTGGCATTCAATCGCTCGTATTCGACGAGCCAAGGCCCGAACCACTCCAGGAAATCCGAACGACCCAGTTGTGTTCCTGTTCACTCTCGCGCGCGTGCCCTGGTCCGTTCAAACTTTTTGCTAGCTTTTGCGCACGTCACTATACCACCCATTTTTCGTCGGATGTTTTCCTCGGAGCAACGACTCTTATTTTTCTTCTTCTGCGTTGGACCTATACAACGGTGCGGTAAGTTTACAATATTTGCATTCGTCTTCAATTTATTTTTTTTCGTCTTTCAAATTTGTGTTCGGTCGAAGCGTATGGGATATACGCAGCTTTCAAAAGCAGTACCAACACACACATATTCGAGGTTGTAGAAGTTAACTCTAGCATAACCCGCCGCAGTTGCTTAGCTCCGGCGTTGTGATGCTAAGCATGAGGACGCGGTATCAAATTTACAAAAAAAGTATGGGGTTTTACGTGCCAAAACCACTCTCTGATTATGAGGCACGCCGTAGTGGAAGACTACGGAAATTTCGACCACCTGGGGTTCTTTAACATGCACCTAAATCCAAGTACGCGGGTGTTTTCGCATTTAGCCCCCATCGAAACGCGGCCGCCGTGGCCGTGATTCGATCCCGCGACCTCGTGCTCAGCAGCCCAATACCATAGTCACTGGGCAACCACGGCGGGTGATATCAAATAACGGCGGCTGCATTTCGATTGTGGAGCGAAATGCAAAAGCGACGTCTACGTGGTTACCGTGCGTTGGACGCGCGTTAGAAAAAAAGGAAGAAAAAAGAAACCTAGGTGGCCAAAGTTAATCCGGAGTTCCCCCACTACGGCATGTCTCATAATCATGATCGTGGTTTGAGCACGCAAAACCCCAAAATTAAAAAAAAAAACGAAAGTAAAACATAAGAAAGCTCTACCGTATACGTCTTTCGCACGTAAACCGATCACGCTTAGATGTACATACATCGTGAAGGGTGGGAAAATGAGTTATTTGAGCGAAGCTTCCTTATATAGCGAACCCTCCCTGGTCTTTCCTTATAGTGGCTATACTGACGCTGTCTCGGCGAATAGGCCTCCCTATACGTGTAGCATGGTCGGTCACCCAAGACCACATTCGCGCGAGAGCAAGTGCACGAGCAATTTTCATTAGGCCACAGACGCGAGAATTAAACGGTTAAGAAAAACAAAGTAGTCAATCTCACCCGCGTCTTTCGCGCCGTATTCGTCGCGGCCGTACACTCTTAAGCGAGATTACACCCTTTTGCCGCACAACGACAATCGTCATCTGTCTTGTCCGCATGTCCTCTCTTTAACGCGGCGAGCCCGGTACTTCACACTAACGAACGGCATGCGCGTTACCAGCATGACATAGCATTCCCGACAGGAAAGTAACGAGCGCGGCGTTTTCACGATAGGAAGTGCGGGCAAGACAGATGACGATTATCGTTGTGTGGCAAATATACACTCCAAAGGGTGTAAACTATCCTTACTCTTAAAGCGGTTGCACCCTTTGGGGTGTATATTTGTATATGGTATGGTATGGAGAACTTTATTGGGTCCTGAAGGTCAACCATACGTTGACGCGGGCCGCTCCCACGTTGGGACTGTCAGGCCGAGCCCTTCAGCCACATCGCGGGCCTTCTGGACTGCCCGTAATTGGTCAGAGAGTGATTCACTGTGTAGCATTTGCCGCCACCATTCTTGTTCCTTGTCACGGTCTGTGAAGACCGCGGGGCACTGCCAAAGCATGTGGTCAAGAGTAATGATGCCATTGCACTTATTACAGTTGGTTTGAATTTCCCTCTCCGGATAGATCCTGTTAATAAAATATGGACTTGGGTATGTTCTTGTCTGTAGCAAACGTAATGTGACCGCTTGGGCTCTGCAAAGCTTACCGTGTGGCAATGGGTATTCCCTTCTGCTTAAATAATAATGCTTCGTGATTTCGTTATATGTTAATAATCGATCCCTGTGTTCCCCGGGTGAAGTGTAAGTTGCTCGGTCTTGAAGAGCACGGCTAGAAAGTCCTCGTGCTGCTTCATTTGCCACCTCATTGAGGTTTCTCCGAGCTCCGTCCACCACCCCCAGATGTGCAGGAAACCAGCGGATTTCGATCCTCTCACTCTTGACCTTCTCTAATAATTTTGTTGCTATCCGTGTCACATATCCGTTGGTAAAGTTGCGTATGGCTGTTCTAGAGTCGCTGTAAATATGTGTCCACCGATTAGCCCGGATGGCTAAGGCGATTGCTACTTGTTCTGCTACTGTGGGGTCCTTGGTATAGACGGTGATGGCATCCTGTATGTTACCTTGAGTGTCTACGACAACGGAGGTATACGCATCCTTATTTTTAACCCAGGCAGCGTCAACGAACACCGCCTGCTGCTTATGTTGATCTATGTCTTGAAGGAGTGCCTTCGCCCTTGCCTTCCGTCTCTCGAGGTTATGTGTCGGGTGCATGTTCCTAGGGAACGGGGTCGTCTTTATTGTTTCCCGTAGTCCCGCTTGCAATTGTGTTAATAATTCTCCTTCGTTGGTGTGGTTAATTTCTACGCCAATTTCTTCAAGTAGCGCCCTCCCAGGGCGTGTCCCCATTAGTCTCTCCTGGTGGGCCACCTGTTGAGCCTCAGCTATCTCCTCTAGTGTGTTATGCAGCCCTAGGCGCAATAAGCTATCATTGGCCGTGCTGATGGGAAGTCCTAGTGCAGTCTTTATAAGTCGTCTGATTAAAGCGTTTAGCTTGTTCTTATCAGCCTGTGTCCATTGGAGCATGCCAGCCACGTACGAGAAGTGGCAAAAGGCGAATGCATGTACCAATCTTATGGCACTGTCTTCTCCTAGCCCCTTATGCTTGTTGGTAACTCTACGCAGAAGCCTAATGACTTCTTCCCCCAACAATAATCGTCATCTGCCCTGCTTGCGTTTCCTTTCCTGAAAACTCGGCGCTCGCTACTTTCCTGTCGAGAATGCTGCGTCACACTGATAACGCGCATGCCATTCGTGACTGGAAAGTACCGGGCCCGCAGCGCTAAAGAAAGAAACGCGGGCAACACGGATGACGATTATTGTTGTGGGACAAGATACGCCCCAAAGAGTGTAAATTTTTCTAAGAGTGAAGGGTGTAAGAGTTTACACCTCTCCTAACCGTTCTTGCTTGCTTCCACAAACCCTCGTCCTCGCGAAGTCGCTGCGTTGTCGTCTCGCAGTGTGCAATCGCGTGATCTGCTCATTGCGGTTCGGCCGACATTGTACGGAAACGGCGTAGCGCGCAAACTTTGCACCACGTCGCCGTTGTGACCGGTACGTGATGCGCAGTCTTAAAACATTGCATGTCATTACACGTTCCGTAGATGACGATAAAGCCAATATTGCGCGCATCGCGCAAGCCGCTTCGCGAAACTGTCCTTTCGCAGAGTGCCAACACGTGCGTTGGACCTACATGATTTTTTTTGTGTGTGTTTAACTCGATAGCACAGTTTTGTCCCGTGAGTGGTGCACCGTGGCGTCATCGACATCATCACAATGTCATGACGCAGCGCAAAAGTTAATTGATATCGCGTGGCAATATGTAAGGTTGGTATGATGGCGTTGCCCATAAATAAATGAAAGCGCTGAACGCGTTTCCTTTTTGTTTTACTGGCCGCCCTCGCGTGTGGCAGCAGTAGCAATCACAGGAACGAAACCAGCCAGTGTATCATGACGTCATGATGTTCATGACGTCATGACGTATTCACATCCTAGGTACGGAAACCGAAGCTGATCCGTAAATTGTGAAAATTATTGTTATGGTGAGGCTTGGACCTTGTAGTATCGAAAATAAGAGAGGGGGGAACGTGGTACACATAATGTCTATACCCCTTTATAATATAGGGATCGGCATATAGTTATCGGTGATGTTTAAAGGCGGCTACTGGTCACCGGTGGCAGAATTAAAACTGCTGTTCACGAGGCGGTTACAAAGCAAGGATAATACACCGCGGTCACGAAACACTGCGGACTTTTCCCGTCTTCGCAGGGCTCGACAAAGGGTGCGATTCGTTGCCTTCGGACGTCGTCGCTCATTACCACCAACGGCTCACCCACCGCCTCTCGGACAACCGTTTTCCAAGACTCGCGCCTGTTGCTTTAAACGTTATGTCAGCGTCATCACTGTCGTCACGATGAAATACCATATTAAGCACACAAAAAAAAGTCAGTGACTGACGGAGATAGCTACGGATATACACCGAGCAACTACGTAGCTTATAGAACGTAGCTTATAGATGCATCCAGGAAGACTCGGAATCGAACAGCAGGGCCTGTGTAACGACACGTTGCGACGCTACGTTTAGCCAAAATAACAAATCAACGCTTATTGCAACGACCGACTGTGATCCGCTGATGTGATAGCTAAAATGGGTCGTGGCGAAATAACGTTTTGCTTCCCCCTCAATTTCTTTTCGAGCGAAGCTTTTCGTTTAACCTTCGTTGCCCGACAAGGCACTAATCCTGGAGGCACTAATTGCATATAGACTTCGGCTAGGGACCAAGAGCTCCCAATATATCGCGCTTCTCCCTGCAAGCACCTCGACTAACCATTATTCCCTCGACAAACGGCAAGCATCGTTACGCCGAAGTCTCGCACTGCGCGTCGATCCGCCTGATTAGAGAGCTTTAGATTAGCAAGAACTAAGGGCGACGGTACCGCGCATGCGCAGACTCAGAGTCCGCGCATGCGCAGTGCCGTCGCCCCTAGTTGCGTGCACAAGCCGCTTGCGTCCCCTAATCTAACTCTCTATTGAGAGTTTGCATTTCGGCGTGTAGCCTGTGAGCGGAGTGCATAAACGTAGACATGCAAATCAGACCAAAGATGTGACCAGCTGTGCGGTGCACAAGCATAAACCGTGCATGAGATCAGACGTCGCGCGTCGGACGCTAATAAACGCGATTGTTGCGCGCATCGCGTTTAGTTGTACAGCACTGAATTAACCGCTTCGCTAAAGTTTCGCCTACGTAGACTCCAAAGTGCCGGAGAGGCGTCGTACAGTGCCAAATCATTTCCAGCGTAACGATGGTTGTCGATCCTATCGTCGCAACATGTCTGTACCGACGTTCCCCGTCTAGCTATTCCGGTATTCCGACGCAAAGTCTATACGCTCGCTCGTCTGCACGCTATTGCTAACTCGCTTTGACGGTCCAACAAACCATAGAGCTAAAGCTTCTCAATCTTTTACAACGCTTATGTCGACCATAGAGTAGGCTCGCTTTATATGGAGCCTTTGGGAAGCCTGTGTATAGGTTCCCTAAAGCGAGCCTATGCAGTAACTCTAGTCTACAGACACTCTATCATCTTCTGTGACATGGTGCTTTCGTCGTGCGCTGACGATAAGAATAATCCCCACCTTTTTTTTTAGATTATTGATATATTTCCATAGCGTATAGGCATTTCCCCAATAAAGCAAAGCACTGACGCCAGTGTATTATTCTTTTTTTTATTATTCGCAGAGTTCGCAGAAGAGGATGAGACCGGGATACCGGGTAACGTATACATTTCTATCATACGATGGTCGCCGGCTTGCTAGTCGTTCAACTGAAGTGCTTTCTTTTTATACGTCGCAGTCTGCTGGCCGCATTAGAAAGCTTTAATATTTCCCCTGTGTACGCATAACGACTTACGGAATACCATGGACTTAGGCAATCCTCCATGCACGTAAATGCGAGCAACTCGTGTAGAAGAACACGATTCTCCGAAAGGGAGTTATCGCACGCTACAGAAGTCCTATAGGGAGAGGACTGTATTTGCCGCTGCCCAATAATCTAACCAAGTCTTTGCAAACACTTCACTACATCAGGTGCGATTGCTGCGCTGTACATACCCCGCACCTTTTTCGGTTGAATTCACAGCATGCGAGTTAAGCACGCCTATATATATATATAGGTTGTCGCTTACATCCAACGCATGTTCCTGCATTCTGAGCCGGCTCTGCCAACGTCTCGGCGTCGAATTAAAATTCTGGACGCAGACAAATCACCACCGTATTGTCGAATTCGCCATCTCGACAGATCTGATTGGCCGAGGGAGCTGCCACGGGCCTCTCCGATTGGCTCAAAATGCCGCCACTTCGGAATTTGACGGCGTATACGGCGGAGTTTGACGATGTCCATGAGTAGCTTCGCGTTCCGACTGCATACAGGTTCCGACAACCGGGAATGGCTGCATCACCGACGCCGGCTTCCGACGTCTGCGCCTTCTGCACCGACGCCCTGATCACATATCGCTGCTTAGGGGATCCGATGCCGAACTGCACTGCAGGCGATTTTTCTTGCCTTTGATGTCGACCATGCCGAGCCGCATGCCACCCTTGGCTTTCATAGCCGCCGAACGAGAACCACTATTCATGTAACTTCCGCTTAACACTGTCGCCGCAAAAGAAAAAGAAAAAAAAACGAATGAATTCCCTGACGTTACTCGCCTCTAAGCTTCCTCCTTTCTGCGCAAGGATCTAACTCACCTCCGGAACATGACGAAGGTCATGTTCCGAATCACTCCGGGGTCACGTCAAAGCGAGCAACGAGGGGGAGGGGGTCGGGGGGTATTCTAGTGTCCACCTAGTGGGTATGTCCATCTCCTCTGTTGCTGATCGTTCTGATTGGCTGGACTGGAGTATGCGCGAGAAGGAGACGGGTGACCCGGAGCCAATCAGCATTCAGCAGCAGACGAAATGGACGCTTACACAATATACCCCTGACTTCAACTATTATTTTATCGTTTTTTTAAGCCTTCTGCATTCGCATATACACTAGTATGTCTTGTTCTTTGTTTTCTTGTTTTGTTTTTTTCTGTAAAAGATCAGTCGAGAATCGGCGCCTGTGCCGTATCTATATACTTCCTTCTGCCTTTATCTCAGTAGCGACTCTGCCTTGTGGTGGTATTATAAAGCCCATAAAGTTTTTTAGGAATTCCCGTATGAGGTGACGCGACGAGTGCCACACGCACGTGCGTTGCATGCGCAGGGATGTGCCAGCATCCGCCAGTGACCCTATGCCGACAGCCGACTGCAAAAGAGCCGGTGATGTACGACCCAGACGGCGACACGTGCAACTATCACCGGCCCGGTCGCAGCTGCCTCGCCGGTGACAACCGCTTTCGCGACATGGCGTCCTGCGAAGCCGCCTGCGGTAAGAAGACATTTACTTCTGCGAACCAACGGTCAACCACACAAAGCTTACGGACGGCGGGATCTCTAGGAAAACGTAGAATTTCTTTTTCCCGAGCAGCCTGCGGCAGTATACATAGTATGCACGTGACGTCACATCCGCTGCTGTCGTCTGCTTCCGCTACCTTCCGCCATCTTGGGACACCCTATCAACAGGCGCGCGCATAGGCCTGTAGGTTCCCCAACATGGCGCCGCCGTAAACCGGAAGTCGGGGAGTATCCTTGAATGACGTATGTGCATACTGTGTGTACGCACCCAGTAAAACCGCGGCATCACAGTGTTGTTCGCATGCATTAGAAGAGCCCGGAAATGCGAATACCACCAGGCTGCGTTGCGGACGTGTAGAGATATTCAGCTTTTTTTTTTTATCGGATCCCAAGGTTCGTAAACTTTTGTGCTGGACTGTACGTACCGAGTTGCGCCATACCTTCCGAAGTCGTCACGTGGATGTTAACTGAGTTGTAATTTTTTTTTTATGCGCCAAAGACTCCACAGCAAGTATGGAGAACTTGCATGCGAAAACGGTCGAAACATGAGAAAATATCTTGAAATTCGTGACGTCAACCCTAAAGCCTATACAGTATACTCTAGTCACACCTACCGGCACTCAGGTTTCGGTGCGAAATTTAAAGGAAAATTTTGGCGATTTTTTCCGACAGTAACGAACCTTTCCCTGCCGATTGAATAACAGAGTGTTGAATAGTTTACCAGTCTAAATCTGACTAGTGTTGCTCCTCCATCATCAATTCGCCAGGCTATTTTATATTGCCGAGGTTTTGCAGCAGCTTTCGTAGAAAACAAAAATAAATGATTTTTCAATTAATATAAAGACCGTGGCAAATCATTAAAAATTAATGTACCATGATGCTTGACAACTTCAAAATAATCAATACGCAGCCTTCTGAACGAGTGAGCATTCGTATATTGTACAAGCACTGACAAAAAAAAATGTAATTTCTGAGCTTTTTTCGCATAAAGCATCGCCCACAGAGTTACCCACAAAATTTCTATACGGAATTCTGGTATTCGTGTCTAAGGAAGCTACAACATAGCCTCCGCATGGCTCCAAGCATGGAGCTTCAGCCAGCATGGGAATCAGGATGAGTACACGGTTTTGCCTAGACTTCGTTCTTCTGGCTTCAAGCGGCTTTGTGACTTAGCACATTGATCGCCTCCATCAAAATAATGCGGCGTTACGAACTCGACAATTCGCAGTGATTATGCGTGTACGCAGTCTTTTTTACCATCTATTGATTTAGAAAAAAATTATGAATGCTTCAAAATTTGGGAATGTAAAGATAGATACATCGTACAGTGAACGAAGCCACAAGAACTCCGTAAAGGGGCACTAAAGCAAGCCACTGAAACAGTTTAGAGGGGCAAAAATTGTTTTCGAAAACTCTGTAGTCGTTAATTTCAAAATATTATAGGTTATTAGAAGGGAAAATGAGGGTCAATATTTCAGTTTTTGAATTTCACGCCGAACGCTTAACGCCCGGCCCGGTACGTCACTGTGAAGTCATGGATTTCAATTCTTTTTTTTCTTCTGTTTCATATTTAGGTCGCGTTGGCTCAGTAAAAGTTCCCGAAACTCGCCAAGTTCAATCTTTGGTTCCTTTAGAAAACAATGTAGCCGATGTTTAACCACTAAAGAATTAACTAGACCCTAGGAGACGCTGTCAAAATCCATGACGTCAGCTGCAGCAAGCTGGTGCTGGAACTTCAAGGATACGTCGCCAGCCGCGTCTTTTCGTTATTGCACTTTTACTGGCTTATCAAGCGTCTCATCGTGGTAAGTGTGGTGTTCTCGATATTGTAGAAGGGTAGTTTACCGACACAGAATAAATAATTAATTTTTTTCTCTTCAGTGTCCTTCTAAGCCACAGGCGCGAAGATCAGACAAATCCATGTGCTATATAACTATAGTGTACTAGATTCACTATAGTGCTAACAATCATTCCCATGGTCGCTGAACGATCGCTAAAGCCCCTTAAACTTCGTAAAGTAGTGACACTCTCCTCCTCCGGCTTTACTCCTCCTTGTTTCTCCTCTCTTTCACGCTCCCTCCTCGACCGTGGCGCCGCCTACACTGCTCGAGCGTAGCAACGGCGCCAACATGCGCTCCTTGCCACTCCGTAGATGCCTCTCGAGCAAAAATGGCGCTGATGCACGGCGCGAGGGCCCACGTGATGCTATTAGGCCAATAGCGACGCGGCGTCGGCCTCGGCCAGAGCGCACGAGGAGGAGGCGGCATTCTTCAATGGGTGGCACTACTTTACGAAGTTTGTGGGGCTTTAAACGATCGCAGCGCCAAAGCTCCCTCTATAGTGCTGGACAGGAAAGACGCTGCACTTGCAACTGAGTTTATAATTAACTCGGTTGCAAGTGAGCGTCTTTCCTATCTAGCCTTTTTTTTTCTCGTGCCACTTCTGCTCTCCCCTTTGAAAGATGTTGAACAAACGAGCCTAACTATTCCCTCAAGTAATTTTTGTAGAAAACTATGCCATCACCAGCCACCACCAAGATGGCTTTCTATGGCAAAGATGAAGCTCTTGTAGACGATGTTAATTATCCGAGACCGGATGTTCAGGCACTGAATGCCGTTATAGGTGCATATAGCAATCACTTAATCACGTAAGACACTTATAGGTGCGAAATACTTTCCTTTAGGTCTCTTGTATAAAGGCTCAATTAATAAAAAACTTCCGCTGAGCATCTTCAGATAAATTATGGTTTTCTAAAGAGCACAGCTCACTAAACACCTGTTGGTTAAATTCACTTCATTTAGTCGATAAAGTGGAATGAGGCAAGTTGCGCAGGGTACAAGATTTACGTGAAATTTACTGTGACTAGACACAATGAGAAAATTTGCGAGGGAAGTGACAAACAAGCACCAAAGCAATACTTCGACATTTCACGTTGCACCTTTTTTCACCGAATATTGGTTCGTATGCAAAAAAAAAAAAAAAAGACTGCCAATGCACCCCGTACAAGTCATAAACCAGCGAAGCTGAAATGTGCGGCCCCGATGTTTATCGCTGAGTTAATTCCGACGGTTTATTAAACTGTTTCTTAATTATTGGTTACGTCTTCTTGTTTCTTAATGAGGTTACGCACACGTTCGGCTTAGGTTTATTATAGTGTTTACTTGAAATCAAGGCGTGCAATGAGCGGTTTGTGTTGATCAAGCGGCTTCATCAGTCTTGCTGAATTACGTTATGCATTTGTTTCGTAATGCGTTATCCATAGTGTTTGACTCAGTTGTGCAGTGTAGTTACCAAGTGACACCGGTGCTGCACATTCCATTTAATTAAAGATGGGAACACATTTTCGAACCTACGGCGAAGTCGGAGACTGCTGTGCGCGTGCTCTGCTGCGAGAGAGAAACAATATGTCACTATCGGCGTAGCCAATGACGCGCTACATCTTTACGGCGAGAGAGAAACGACGTCACTATCGGCGCAGCCAATAGCGCGCCGCAGCTTCCGCAGGAGGGTTTGCGAGCGTTTCGCCTAGCCATATAAAGCCTCGTTGTAAACGTATTTCTTTAATTATGTCATCATGATATAGCCTTAACCCCATTACCTTCTCTGTCCTTTCCCTGCAATAATACGTAGATTTCTATGCCTACGCAACGAGAAATTAGTCCGCCCGTCACGTAAGAGGAATGCAATGGCTCATACCTCCGCAGTACGGTTTCTGTGGTCGGACCACGAGTGTTTCGCCTGGCGTATACAGCGTCGCTGTAAAAAAAAAAAAAAAAGAGAAAGTAAACGCTCAACATCTAGAGATTAGGGGCACGTATTTGTGCTTCGGAACATTCGATGATCCAACGGCGTCTGGCATTACAGAATTTTCGCCGATCGGAAGCTTTCACAGCTCTTTCAGTAGTAGAAAGCTGGGATTTTTGCCCGAAAAGATCGAGCTAACTGTATTAGTAACTGTGTCATTAGGGATAGCGGGGAAACTTTCCTGAAAGTCCAAAATGAGCCCCACGTTCAGAGTCAGAGTTGCGCTCAAGCAAACAAGTTTCTTGGTGATGCTTACCTTGAAGATATATCGTGTAGTGCCGTTTGGACGCTTCTCACAACGAAGCTCTCGTCTGGTGCAAGGCTGTTACGCACTTTGCCTTTACACCGGCGAAGCATTTGTGGTAGCAATCGGCTGCCTTCAGTCTAGTTCCTCAGCGGGTGATGACATTAAAAACAAAACAAGGCGAGGACAAAACACCGAGAAAGGCATTTTTAAGCTCTGAAAATCCAGCATAGGCACCAACATCAAAATAGGCACTCAGTAGCGCAATAAAAGTGCCACTAAAATGTTTCTAGACTGAGTTCACGCATAATCTTAATTGGGCACGATGAGAACTTTTTGTATATACAGTGAAACTTCAATATAACGAACTTCAATATAACAAAATTCTCGATATAACGAAGTATAACTTTTCATGACCTCTTGTCCATACAAAAATGTATTTAGAACGTCGATATAGTTAAGTGTGTTTGTATACAACTTCAGTATAACTAAATTTCACTGCCACCACAAAGAAATGCAGAGACAATACATGGAAACTTCCGCGGTCGCAGATGGTCAAATGATTGAATTACAAGCGGCTGCTTGCAAACGCATCTCTCAAATGGCGCGCCGCGCGACAAGAACGACCGCCGAAGTGGAGCCGCATCATATCATATAAAATCGGGGGGTTAACCCCTTTCTTCCCGTTTATGTAAACTCCAAGTGCGATAAGATCCTATCGCGCACCGCGCGCTTTAGGCGCGAGCGAAAGTGTGCAAGGGTGAGACAAGAAAGATGGTGGCTTTACGAGTGCCGCCTTCCTGCGAGAGCAAGAGAAAGAGGGGAGGGGAGCGGGAGCTCGCGGTCACGTGATCAAGCGCGCGAGGGGTCGGGGAGGGGGCGGAACGGGGGAGGGGGTAAGTAGGCGCATGCGCATTGCTGTAAACGCGACTGAGCACGTACGCAGCCTGCTTTAGATAGTCTGCCGCGTGTGCGGAGAGCGGGCGTGCCGGAGACGGCGTGGCACCACGTGAGCTGTCTTCCCGCGCGTTTAGTATTGGAGGATGCGCAATCTAGGGTTTCGGTGACCCGTTGGAGCGAGAGGCAGACGAAGCATTCGCTGCCAGAGCTTCTCCCGATAGCGTCGTCCCAGTGCGGGCGGCGCTATCAGCCGCGGGGGCGGAGTGCACGCGAAAGCGTGGCTCGCTTCGCTTAATTCGTGCCGCCGAGAAGATATCGTCGACGTGCGTGGCGTGAAACCGCATCATTCGTCGTCGACTCCCAACTTTATCAAAATGAACTGTTTTCTCATTCAAACATGTTTAGTTTTTTTTTTCGATTGCGCTATAATTCGGAAAATTCCGCGGCCCCTTCCCGTGCAAGATAAATCGATCGGCGACTGTACTTATTTGCATAAAAGGTCGAATTTCAATAGAACGAAATGTCGATATAACGAAGCGAATTGCCGATTTTACCGACTTCGTTATATCGAGGTTTAACTGCATATATTTTATTTTTATTTAAAGAAACCTTAAAGGCTCCTAGAGACATTGTGCAAGGGGGGAGAGTACAATCAAAGATTATAGCATACAATAATTAGAATACATGTGTGAATACATATAGAAAAAATACAGGGTAAGAGATGTGCTAACAACAGTAATATAGTATTACAATATGTACAATATGTTTCAAGTTTTTTTTTTTGTTGTTGTTGTATACCGAAAGCAGACACACTGATGCCATATGAGATCCTTCAGGCACATTCAAGCTGTATGTTGCAGCTTTTCACCCGGACAACCCCCAGCAAGCTTGTCGGAAAATAACAACATTCTGTATTCTGTAAAGAAAAAAAAAACGTATTTCCTTAAAGGTGCATTTTCTGCTGATCACATTAGTATGGTTAACTTTTGTCTTACATAAACTTTGTATTCAAATACACTAAGATTCATTATAAGCTTAGCTGAAAGCAAGATTTAAGGGCTTTCAAGGTCTAGAAAATGGTAGTTTCGCAATCAAAGGACCTTTCAAGGAGGGCTATAAACCCTGCGGTTACTACAGGACAAAGACATGTCCCATTGATCTCCTAATAAGCCTCTTCAAAGTAACGTGAACCTATAAGAGCTATATTTTCAGTAAAAAGAAAATCTTGACCCTGTTTGCAGGTGGTCCACGACGCGATCCGGCTTGCTCGGCACCTGTGCGTATGCATACCTGCATTCCGGGCGTCGAGACCAACAGCTCGGCACACTACCGCTTCGCAGATTATTGCCTCCCCGTGGACAGTGGTTACTGCCTCATTGGCCAGGGCTTCAGCTCCGAGCAAGAGTGCATAGATGTGTGCAAAGGTGAGCGCTCCACTGATCACAAGTATTTTTCGGCTTCATCATGTGAACATTCTCGGGTAGCTGGAGGTCACTTTATTTTTTTTGTAGCGACAGCTTACGTAAACTATGCCAGCTCGCGACATGTCTGTGCACGTCCATCTATTCATAAGACACACCACAAAACTACTTTTCTTTTTACAGGGAAGCTGTTAAAGGGCAACTGCAACGAAAGTTTACACTAGATAAATTTGATATAAATGACTATGATATACCAATAAACCCATCTTGGAAAAGCCGCACAGCTGGCAATTGTATAGGTTTTTTAGCAACCTTTAAACAGCACCTAATCGGACGATGCATGCGCCTGGTGGTGACGCTGTGACTTAAATCTCAGCATCGATGGCAGGCTTCGGCTTTACGAAGAGAAAGCTTGCTTGTACAGCTTCACTGTCTTTGAAGTATGAGCTGCTCGGCATACATCCGAGGTTTTTGCTTAATCATATATAAGATATTACACAATCTGGCCTGCTCAAGTGGATTACCTGAAGAGGCAGGAATTACTTGCACGACAAGTGGAATGGAATGCTCCCCACATGGGAACGCCAATCCCCCTTCTCGCATTGGGTGACCAAGCAGTATGTGCCATACGCACGCAAACCACCCCCCTTCGCCCTGCTCCTACTTCACGTGCACAGATGTCGCCTGCGAAATGTGCACCTCTTCTGCGTGTATAGTCACCTTTGTTATCCAACACAAGCCGTGCATGCTCTGTGTGTCTGCACGTATGTACTATTCGTGACTGCAATAACCACATCACCACATGTGCAGACGAAGGCACCAACCCGGCCAAGTGTGAGAACAACAACTTGGTCGTGTGCAACCTGTCGGCACACCTATACCAGGTGGCGTTCTTCCGGGGACACTGTGAGCGGCGAGCGCACATCTGCCCGAAATCAGTAGGGTTCACCAGCATCAGCCACTGCACTCGCATGTGCACAAGGTCAGAAACACTTTGCGTGTATCTCGCCCCGCATGCTCATGCAGTGTAAAGAAAACCTCGTTAAGAAGTAATCAGAACAGAAAAGGTACCTCGTTATACGTGGCATTTCGTTAAAGCGGAGAGACGCTAAAGAGCCGTGGTAAGGCGGGATACGCACTCGAGCAGATCTCGTCCCGCATGCTTGTACAGTAAAGAAAACCCTGTTATAACGAACTCTTCATTATATAGAAGTCATCAGAACAGAAAAGGTACCTCGTTATAGGTAGCATTTCGTTAAAGCGGAGAGGCGCTAAAGAGCCGTGGTAAGACGGGATGCGCACTCCAGCAAATCTCGCCCCGCATGCTTGGACAGTAAAGAAAACCCCATTATAACGAACTCCTCAGGGCATGAAATGTACTTCGTTGTAAGCGGTATTTCGCGAGAGCTGAGTAGCTCTAAAGAGCCACGTAAAGCGGGACACGCACTCCTAGAGTGAAGGAGCTCATAAGACATATATGCTGAAACATCTTTGCGCTCTTGTGGTGGGGACATCGCAGTGTAGAAATTCCGCTGACAGCCATGAGTAGCTGCTTCAATCTTCTACTGGTCATCCGTCGCATGATACAGTTAGGCTCAAGGTGCTGCCGTCACATGGTGACCGTCACAGTGCTACTTGCCTCTTCTGGTTAATCAGCGGAATCGTCATAGGCCACTGCTTGCGCTTTAGCATGCAGTACAGTGTGGATTTCCCATTTTTTAACTTGACATGGCACAAGTGTGCTGCCACTGAACCTGCTTATCGCTATCGTGAACCACCGCGAGGGAAGCACATCGATGACATAAATTGCATAGTCAACGCCTGGATCACTGCCCTGTTGCCTTTTATGTGGCAACACACCCTGCTAGATTCTGTTTGTTTGTACAAGAAATCTACGAGAGCCTTGCAATCACTACGTGCAAGCAGGCATGTCACATGGTATCTTTTCTATTTCACAGGCATCTGCAGTAAGTGAAAAAGCACTAATACCTAATAGATAGAGAGTTAGAAACTGTTTAAACGGACGTTTTGCAAAGTGCTCTACACCTTTCTAATTGGAATTTTCTGTCCAACTTCATTGCTTCCGAAGTTGGTTAATTAATCTTGACTAATTATGTAGTTACAAATACAAAAATTAGTGTGACTTACTCCATACAAAAGTCAGCAACGTGCATTTGGTGCATCAGCATATTCTTAAACTCTGGCTAGAGTTAGCTGGAACACCCAGTATACTATGCTTAGAGTTTACTACAATAGCTTTTCAACAAACCCGTTTAGGTTTAGTTTCCGTGGAAGTGTGTGCGTCATGACAGCATGACACAGGGAGTCACGTGGGAGCAGAACATTGTGACATCATGGCTAGGGGTATGTGAATATTCTAAACTTTTCAATAACGAATCCAATAGTCGCTATTCAAAAATATGAATACAACAGAACCTCGTCGATATGTTCTTGTTAACTTTTCAATAAAGAATGCAATAGTTGCTATTCAAAAATACGAATACAACAGAACCTAGTCGATACGTTCCTGTTACGTACATTTTCCGTGCACCAAAATTTGCAATCGAGAACAGAAAAAACTTGCCCAATAAAGTTACGCTCATTTTTTACCAGTTCATACATTCCTGGAAAACAGATGCGGCCCTTACAAGAGTCATACCGTAATCTTAGGTACGATAGCTGGACTATGAAAAATATATTTTTTGTCCCTTAAATTCGAAGCTTGGCGAGTAACCCACATGGGATTCCTTTGTAGCTCATTTATATAATTGTGTGAATTACGATTTTCTTTTCAAGTCAAAAGTTCTTGCACCAATGCAACCGAAAATTATTGAACCTCGTGGTATTACATGTACCATCGCTACTTTCAATTGCAGTGAATTCATCACGTTCCCAGTGCCTACCCCCCAAAGGCAGCGAAATGCTGCCTCTGTTGCATGAACTTGTGCCCACGTGTTGGTGCGACATCATGCGAAGAATGCCAATACGACATGTTGTCTTCATAAATACCTTTGTTTTGTTTTTACACAGAGCGCATCGGGTGTCTCTGCAGAAATCATTTGCACCTCAATACCAATTAGCATAGCAATTGTGCCCAATCCAAGGAAACACTTCTTCAGAAATCCCTAAAGTATTGCAAGTTCAAGATCCTTGTGTTTCTAACAATTTTCTGAAAAAGTACCTGCAGGTATGCCATTATGTTATGACCAGCCACACACTGAAGGCAAATGAATTTTATGGCAGCATCACAATGTGTCATTTCCATAACACACAAAGCTTTACTTCGATCCTGGCATCGCCTTCATCATTCATAAACAGGCAGTATTTAGCGCAAAAATTGTGTGTTGAACTGATTTCTGTGAAGTCAGTTGGATGTAAAAAAGAACAAAAATATAGTTAGATTTCGTGCACGGCATTGCTTTGTTTTGAGACCACCGCTAAATTTTAAAAATTAGCTCATTTACAAGCTTACAGTCCTGCTCCAAGTCTAAGAACTCTGTAAACTATGCCCGTTGGATCATATGAGCTGCCAAAGTTATTACCATTAATTTGGCTTTAAAACATGCCATTATTTCAAAATTATTCTATTTACAAGACTTGCCAATAAGCTTAATGGCCTTTAAGTGCAATTTAAGTACACTCTGTCTCTTGTGTCAACATAAAATCACCCATAAGACGTACTTTACATAATTTCAGTCAGCTTCCATTCAGGAACTATAAGCTGTCACATGCCGTGTCTAATCTATAGGGTGTATTCATAAATCTATTTACAATGTTCCCAGCTTGAATTTATTCTGGCTCCTGCAGTCTCCTAATTCTATGAATTGAAGATTTCACCTAACAAGGTGCAAAGAACTGCTTTCCATATTTTACATGTAGTTGAACAGGGGCCCTACTAGACGCTCTGTCTTTTTTTTCTAAAGAAAGTTTTACTTCTCAAACCCCAAGAATGCTGGTGTACGAAGACTTGGGCGCACATTAATGAACCCAATGTTGCCAAGATTAATCGGGAGCCCTCCACTATGGCACCTGCGCAGCTTTGGGGTGCTGAACCCTAATAAACAATCAGCTGATCAACCAGTCTTCAGTGCTAAACTCTAACAATCACTCAATCAGTAATCAATGCTAAACCCTAACAACCTACCAAACAATCAATCCTCAATGCTATATCCAACAATCAATGAACCAATCAGTCCTATGCCCTAACAATTTACTGACAAATCTATGCTATGTTATGCTAAAACCTAACGATCAACCAGCTAATAGCGCTCAGTGCTAAACCTTAACACTCAATCAATCAATCAGTAATCAATGCTAACCCCTAACAACCTCCTTAGTCCTCAGTGCTATGACCTAACAATCTACCAACAAATCGCCATCAATGCTAAAGCCTAACAATCAACCACCTAATAAGTCCTCAATGTTATACCCTAACAATCAATCAATCCATCAGTCCTCAATGTTAAAACCTAAACAATCAACCAACCAATCAGCCCTCAATTTTTTTAATAACAGTGCAAGGGCAACAGAGGGGACACAAGGGAGAACAGAGCGCTGGGACCTAAGTTCACAGCTGAGACAAAGCATTCCCCACCAGACCTCCTGGCTACCGTCAGGCAAGTTTCCCAGCATGCTTCTGAGCAAGAGTATGAGTGATGCATAGCAAGACAGTGTCCAGTGTTCTGTTCTCTCTTCTGTCCCCTCTACTGTCCTTGCACTGTTATTCAAACTTTAAAGCATGTTTCACCAACAGGGCCAATCCTACACCCAGTCCTCAATGCTATATCCTAACAGCCAACCAATCATTGAACACAGATTATCATCCAGCGAGGTTTTATTAAAGCATCAAAGGTACTTAAACTGTGACCCTAGCATGCACATTGTTGTCAGTTTTTACAACCACAGACAACTACTTCACAACTGCTAAGTACTAACAGAAAGAATAGGTGCGACAAACAAGAGTAGGGACGTCCATTTGAGGGCAAACAAGACAACTGTACAAGTAACGTGACAATCACAAGAGCTTATTTACAGAAGGTTCTTGCTATCCAGGGCCTTCACTATGAATTGTGTAGCTGAAGTTCTTCCTTGGCCTTCATCACTTCTTGCAGCTCTGTCGCCTTCTCACGTGCGCGCATGACGACTTGCTCTGGAATCTTCGCAAGTCTGGCAACATTGAGTCCATAACTTTTCTCAGCAGCGCCAGGCTGTAGACTGTACAAAAATGTCACTGCATCTGAAAAAAATAATAAAAAATTTTGGACAAAGTTTGCACTGCAGCCAATACAGCTTGCCAATACTATGAGGTATTAAGAGAAAGCTTTATCCTGGAATGTGCTGCTTAAATGTATGGGAACAGAAAAATTATTGCTCAGTATCCCCTGCATTGAATTTAATTAGCTTTATTGCAGTTAAAAGAAAAATTTTTTATCTTAGTTACTTCAGAAGCAGATTTTTTTTTATTAGGCAGCCAATACGTTTCTATCTTCAAGAGGTGGAGCGAGTGCCAAGACATCACAATGTTCACATTAAAACCGCATGACAAATGCTTGTGTCGTTCATCTGTTCACTCATCTTTGACACCTCCTCACTCTCGCGTTCTCTGCTCAATTCAGCGTAAACGTTTTTACTGCGATAGCAATTATATGGACACTCCAGGTGCATGTCTGCTGTCGGTGGCGCCGTGAGGTTCTGTATAAGTCCAAGGGCAATAAAATCTTCGTCGCGTGCCGTATGTTGCGTGTGCAAGTGAAAGCGTGCGAGGGTGAGCTGGCAAACTCGGTTCGTTCTCGCATGCACGAGCGAGGGACGCAGGCCGGAAGCATGCCCTCTCCTGTTGTGTATGAGGCGGGGGGAGTGAGGCGAGGGAGGAGGGGCGTTCTTCTCCGGCAGCTGCTAGGGTGCCTTGATGTCCTCCTCACCCGCTGCTCCGTACAGAGTGGAGATAACCACGGCGTCTACTAAAACGTTGGGCATGCAGTTTGCGGACACCGTAGTGCACGCATTGCCAGCACTCGTGTGTCTTGAAAGCGATCTGCGACGTGGCCAAAGTGCGCGTCAGTGCGAACCTCATCTTCCAAGCGATCTGCGATGTTTGCAGTATGCATGGTACTGGCAGCTTCGTATACATTGTGCTTGCGAAATTTGTTCCCGTTGAAGCGGGAGATGCACAAAGGTCAATTCGCTTGCTGCTGCTGCGATTCCTCACTCAAGCATTGTGACAGCGTGTTTGTCAATTTAGTGAAAACACGTTGGCGGGCTAGTTGGTGCGCTAGTTAGCTTAAATCTATGATAGAATATCTATGTGCAACTGAACAAGGACGTAGAAAGAAGCACACACAACGACAGCGCTGTCTCTGTGTGTCTGTCTCTTCCTACGTCCTTGTTCAGTCACACTTACACATTCTATCATTGTTAATTTAGTTAGTAAGCAAATGTTTAGTTTATACGGCTGCTAAAAGTACTATCCTTACTTATCCACTAATTTGCTATCGCAATCGGTGCTTCACCTTTAGGGCGAAACGAAATTTTTTTTCAAGGCCATAACCTAACCAACCAACGCAAGCAAATGTATTGCTACACTGTTTGAAGAATGCTTTAAGCAATGTACAGGGTGGGCCATCACGAAAGAGAATGCCTATTTGTGAAATTAGTTTGCCAACCGTTTGCTTTTTTGGAGAAGTAAGAAAAACTATTGCGAGATGTATTCAAAAATGAAGCTATTTAGCTTTTATCAGTACATTATTTTCAAACTGACCAATCTGAATACCAATTAGATGTTTCTTGCACACTAAACACTTACGCACAACCCGCCAAGGTGGTGTAGTGGCTACGGCTAGGGCATTGCAGTGCTAAACTAAAGCGCACTCCATCAAACCCCGGCCGCATTTCGATGGGGGCATGTGAAAAAACCTTGGTTGTCAAAAATTTGGAAGACGCTTAAGCTGCACCTTTATGCTTCACCTTTAAGAGTGGAACAGGCTGGATTTCAAAGATCCCTAACTGCTTGTCTCGCTTCCTGGCAATTGCAGCTTTCTTACGAAGGCGAGCGCGATGTTGTTGCAAAGAACTGAGGGGAACGCACCGCTCGAAAAAGGGGTTTCCATGTAACAGAATTATGTTTTCTGGTAGATATAAACAAATTAAATTCCAATGCTACCATGGCTGTAGGTTGCGTTAAGGTTGTACTTTAAGATTTTTCTGACGTATTTTACTTTGAGGAATTCAATTAGTTCAGTAACGCCTCTGCGCCACGTGGGGGGCCTGCGTGGCTGTGGCTCGGAACGATTTTTCGTCAAACGACGTGAGACGTCGATATCGGATATATTGCGACATGGGGCCCTTAATGCTATTGCGTTAAAATTAATCCCAAGTCCCCCACTTTAGCATGCTTCATAATAATATAGTAGTTTTGGCACGAAAGACCCCAAAATTTAAATAAAATTTAAAACTCTTGCACATATATTTCAATGCCACTCAAGCACAGCCAAATGGTCAGATCAAGCAATTTTTACTTCGTTCATGAAACACTTGCAATCTTTGCTCAATTTCACTAAAAAGTTAAATCTAGACCAGCACCAATGGTGCTAAAGAGAATGCATGTGTCAGCAGGGGGTATTATCTGTGAAGTCATCTTTCAAGCAGCACAGATTTGCTTACAGTTGAGGGGATGTGTTCACGAGTTCAAATCACATGTTATGTTCCTTTTTTTTCCTTTTTTTTTTCTTTTAATGTATTTTCCTTCCTTTTATCACTGTACGGAAACCCCCCTAAAAAAAAAAATTATATATCCTCAATTATGTGTGGCCACACATGTGCAGGTCATAAATACCAGGTTCTCTAGCCGAGTGCCATCCATGCGGTATAACCGAGCTCAGATTGGTCCACCTTGACTGATCAAATAGGGCACCACTGTAGGTTAAATGAGGCGTACAACTCCTGCGGGACCCGCCGTGGTTGCTCAGTGGTCATGGTGTTAGACTGCTGAGCACGAGGTCGCGGGATCGGACCCCGGCCACGGCGGCCGCATTTCGATGGGGGCGAAATGCGAAAACACCCGTGTACTTAGAATTAGGTGCACGTTAAAGAACCCCAGGTGGTCGAAATTTTCGGAGTCCTCCACTACGGCGTGCATAATCAGAAAGTGGTTTTGTCACGCAAAACACCATAATTCAATTTTTAATTTAACTCCTGCGGGGACGGTAGAGTATCTGTCTCCAGTGCAAGAGGACCGTGATTCAAATCCCGGTGCCGCGCAATTCTCCACCGGGAAATACAAAAAAAAAAAACCGTGTGTTGAGAAAATTGCACAAACAGGCCTGGAGTGCGGCCTGATCCCGGTGACCAGAACCGGTAACGCACTCTCACCAGAGCAGGATTGGCCACCCTGGTGCAGTACTTGGCCACAACCTCCTATATGAATACAACAATCAAACCCCGGCCCTCAGTCCCCAGCAGCCGCGAAGCAACTGACTACGGCGGCGGTCGGATCTGTAACGCTGCAGAGGGTGCTAAGAATACCTGGCTCCGGACAGGCCGCCATTGGAATCTGAACCTGGCAACGTTTAACGTTAGAACGCTATCTAGTGAGGCGAGTCTAGCAGTGTTATTGGAGGAATTAGAGGGTAGTAAATGGGATATAATAGGGCTCAGTGAGGTTAGGAGGACAAAAGAAGCATATACAGTGCTAAAAAGCGGGCATGTACTGTGTTACCGGGGCTTAGCGGAGAGACGAGAACTAGGAGTCGGATTCCTGATTAATAAGGAAATAGCTGGTAACATACAGGAATTCTATAGCATTAACGAGAGGGTGGCAGGTCTTGTTGTGAAACTTAATAAGAGGTACAAATTGAAGGTGGTACAAGTCTATGCCCCTACATGCAGTCATGATGACCAGGAAGTCGAAAGCTTTTATGAAGACGTGGAATCGGCGATGGGTAAAGTCAAAACAAAATACACTATACTGATGGGCGACTTCAATGCCAGGGTAGGCAAGAAGCAGGCTGGAGACAAGTCAGTGGGGGAATATGGCATAGGCTCTAGGAATAGCAGAGGAGAATTATTAGTAGAGTTTGCAGAACAGAATAATATGCGGATAATGAACACCTTTTTCCGCAAGCGGGTTAGTCGAAAGTGGACGTGGAGGAGCCCGAATGGTGAGACTAGAAATGAAATCGACTTCATACTCTGCGCGAACCCTGGCATCATACAAGATGTAGCCGTACTCGGCAAGGTACGCTGCAGTGACCATAGGATGGTAAGAACTCGAATTAGCCTAGACTTGAGGAGGGAACGGAAGAAACTGGTACACAAGAAGCCAATCAATGAGTTAGCGGTAAGAGGGAAACTAGAGGAATTCCGGATCAAGCTACAGAACAGGTATTCGGCTTTAACTCAGGAAGAGGACCTTAGTGTTGAAGCAATGAACGACTATCTCATGGGAACCATTAAGGAGTGCGCAATAGAAGTCGGTGGTAACTCCGTTAGACAGGAAACCAGTAAGCTATCGCAGGAGACGAAAGATCTGATCAAGAAACGCCAATGTATGAAAGCCTCTAACCCTACAGCTAGAATAGAACTGGCAGAACTTTCTAAGTTAATCAACAAGCGTAAGACAGCGGACATCAGGAACTATAATATGGATAGAATTGAACAGGCTCTCAGGAACGGAGGAAGCCTAAAAACAGTGAAGAAGAAACTAGGAATAGGCAAGAATCAGATGTGTGCGTTAAGAGACAAAGCCGGCAATATCGTTACTAATATGGATGAGACAGTTCAAGTGGCTGAGGAGTTCTATAGAGATTTATACAGTACCAGTGGCACCCACGACGATAGTGGAAGAGAGAATAGCCTAGAGGAATTCGAAATCCCACAGGTAACGCCAGAAGAAGTAAAGAAAGCCTTAGGAGCTATGCAAAGGGGGAAGGCAGCTGGGGAGGATCAGGTAACAGCAGATTTGTTGAAGGATGGTGGTCAGATTGTTCTAGAGAAACTGGCCACCCTGTATACGCAATGCCTCATAACCTCGAGCGTACCGGAATCTTGGAAGAACGCTAACATAATCCTAATCCATAAGAAAGGGGACGCCAAAGACTTGAAAAATTATAGACCGATCAGCTTACTGTCCGTTGCCTACAAAGTATTTACTAAGGTAATCGCAAATAGAATCAGGAACACCTTAGACTTCTGTCAACCAAAGGACCAGGCAGGATTCCGTAAAGGCTACTCAACAATAGACCATATTCACACTATCAATCAAGTGATAGAGAAATGTGCAGAATATAACCAACCGTTATATATAGCTTTCATTGATTACGAGAAAGCGTTTGATTCAGTCGAAACCTCAGCAGTCATGGAGGCATTACGGAATCAGGGTGTAGATGAGCCATATGTAAAGATACTGGAAGATATCTATAGCGGCTCCACAGCCACCGTAGTCCTCCACAAAGAAAGCAACAAAATCCCTATAAAGAAAGGCGTCAGACAGGGAGATACGATATCTCCAATGCTATTCACAGCATGTTTACAGGAGGTATTCAGAGGCCTGGAGTGGGAAGAATTGGGGATAAAAGTTGATGGAGAATACCTTAGCAACTTGCGATTCGCTGATGATATTGCCTTGCTTAGTAACTCAGGAGACCAATTGCAATGCATGCTCACTGACCTGGAGAGGCAAAGCAGAAGGGTGGGTCTGAAAATTAATCTGCAGAAAACTAAAGTAATGTTTAACAGGCTCGGAAGAGAACAGCAGTTTACGATAGGTAGCGAAGCACTGGAAGGGGTAAGGGACTACATCTACTTAGGGCAGGTAGTGACCACGGATCCGGATCATGAGACTGAAATAACCAGAAGAATAAGAATGGGCTGGGGTGCGTTTGGCAGGCATTCTCAAATCATGAACAGCAGGATGCCACTATCCCTCAAAAGGAAAGTGTATAACAGCTGTGTGTTACCAGTACTCACATATGGGGCAGAAACCTGGAGACTTACGAAAAGGGTTCTGCTGAAATTGAGGACGACGCAACGAGCTATGGAAAGAAGAATGATGGGTGTGACATTAAGGGATAAGAAAAGAGCAGATTGGGTGAGGCAACAAACGCGGGTAAACGACATCTTAGTTGAAATCAAGAAAAAGAAATGGGCATGGGCCGGACATGTAATGAGGAGGGAAGATAACCGATGGTCACTAAGGGCTACGGACTGGATTCCAAGGGAAGGGATGCATAGCAGGGGGCGGCAGAAAGTTAGGTGGGCGGATGACATTAAGACGTTTGCAGGGACAACATGGCCACAATTAGTACATGACCGGGGTAGTTGGAGAAGTATGGGAGAGGCCTTTGCCCTGCAGTGGGCGTAACTAGGCTGATGATGATGATGATGATGATGAGGGGATGTGTTCACGAAGCCGACAACAGCAGGCCCTACGTAGGAAAGGCGACGCTTAATGCTTCTAGTGATTCTTAACTATCCAGAGATTCAAGAATTTTGAGACTTTTTGCTAGTTTTCTCAGTTTTTCTTTTGTAATGAAGCCGTTAATGCACTTACATGCTGTTCCACCTTCAAAGGATGAATGCAAAACACTCAGTTAATGAATGTATGTGCATTAATTGCACACAGTAATGCACTTGCACGTGTTTATATGCATTAACATAAATAAATGCAACAATATATGCATCAATTATGTGCAAAAATGCATTTACATATATTTGCATGCATAAGTGCATGCACTAATTACATGCATGGATGCCTTTGCACATGAAGCCTGAGCAAATAAAGATGAATTCAGACATACTCTCACTCAGTTATTAAATTTACATGCATTAATTATATGCATTATTAATGTTTACACTGATGCCAAGCATTAACACATATTTCCAGAAAAGGGACAAATGCAAGCCTATTCTCAGGTTCCTCTCCGCCACTTAAAATAATTTCACATCCCAAATATAGTTCATAGAGTCCAATAACAATGTACTCGAAAATAACATTGGTCCATGACTTACCTTCATGGTCCACATCAAAAGCTGTGTGGCAGTTCACAATGTTGTTGGGATATAAATTTTTCATCTGTGTAACTGGTGGGTAGTGCGTTACAAACAAGACCAGGCACCGCTTCTGTGAACGAAATGCAGACAGTCAGACACAGACTGGTAGTATCTCCCATAGTTCTCCGCATATAACCAGCACTCCTAATAACGGCGCGGAAAGAAATTTTTAATATAGTTCTAAATCTCAATTTCACTATAATAGTGTTTTCTTTAGTTGAATACACGCCTACAATGGCTTCATGCTTCGAGGCATTATGAAAGTAAACACCACATTTGTGCTTAATACCAGTAATTTCCTATCTACCGCTCCGCAGTGGAAAAAGTTCCACAATGAGGAATCTTTCACTTGCATGTTTACAGGTAGCCCTCCTTGAACACAGATTACTAGGTAATTCATACTGGTGAGGAGCTGTTCAATCTAAATGCTAAAAGCACAGCCTGGCAAGTGTGATTTATGTTGGCTGTCCAGTAACAAGCATTCTCCTGCCGGACTGGCAACGCCAGCGTCAGTGGCCGCAAGACTGACCGCCCGGGCTGGGCCGACTCGTGCAACCTGCCCAACGAGTTTGGCGACGCAGACAACCTGAGCCCGGCAATCGTGCACGAGACGCTCGACACCATGGCCAACCACATGCAGGCCGCCAGCAATGCGGCCAACGAGACCAAGCGCAAGTTCGTTGCGGGGACCTTCTCGGACTCGGAGTTTGAGCAATCAGTGGCCGACTACTCACAGCCGTGGCTGCCCGAGATGCCGACGAACAACTTCGAGTCCATGACCACAGAGGAGGTGTACCAGACGGTGCACCAGACGGCATGCACCGACCTGCAGTACTACGCAGTGGCCATGGAGCAGGCCATGATGGACCAGGCCGCCTACCACAAGCCCTTCCAGCAGCTGTTTGCCGACATGAAGCAGAGCATTGGTGAACTGCTGTGCGAGCTGTGGCTCGGGATTGAGCGCTTTCAGCTGGATGGAGGGCCGGACGTGCAGCATAATGTGATGCCCGACGAGTTCCGTAACATGGAACACGATAGCCAGCGCAACGTGCGTGACTACATCGCCCTGCGCGACTACGGACGGCTCACGCAGCGCATATACGAAGGTTTCATCTACCTGCGCGACCGCCACTGATGGTTTGCCTGTCGATGTTCGTGCGACACCCCTCCTTCCAATTCCTCTCTGTTCACGTGCTCACGCATGGACCATGGCAAAACTCGCTAGCACATTACAACTTGTGTGCGCATGCCAACCTAGCAGCAGCCTAGATGATAGCAGCCCTACATTACAGTACTACGCATACTATGCACCGTCCGTGGCTGCCCAAGATGCCGACGAACAACTTCGAGTCTATGACCACAGACGAGGTGTACCAGACAGCGTGCGCCGACCTGCAGTACTACGCGGTGGCCATGGAGCAGGCCATGATGGACCAGGCCGCCTACCACAAGCCCTTCCAGCAGCTGTTTGCCGACGTGAAGCAGAGCATTGGTCAACTGTTGTGCAAGCTGTGGCTCGGGATTGAGTGCTTTCGGCTGGATGGAAGGCCGGACGTGCAGCATAATGTGATGCCCGACGAGTTCCGTAACATGGAACACGATAGCCAGCGCAATGTGTGCGACTACATCGCCCTGCGCGACTACGGACGGCTCACACAGCACATATACGAATGCTTCATCTACCTGCGCGACCCGCCACTAATGGTTTGCCTGTCGATGTTCGTGCTGATTGAGACACCCCTCTTTCTGATTCCTCTCTGTTCATGTGCTCACTCATGGACCATGGCAAAACTCGCTAGCATGTTACAACTTGTGTGCGCATGCAAATCTAGCGGCAGCCTAGATGATTGCAGCCCTATATTACATCACCAGATGCGAGTCAGTACCTTGGCCTTGTGTTTCTTTCTTTCCATCCCTAAGAAGCTTTATCTCGGGAGTTCCTGTCTATCTACAGTCGAACCTCAATAATACAACGAACATGGTTGTACATGGTTGTACAACGAACATGGAACGAATGAAGCCCACTTTGTCAGACTGTGTTTGTCAGTGCAATGAATAAGTAAACAAATGCAGAGAAAATAAAGTCTGTCAGATGCGGTGCTGTTTTTTCCTGATGATGAGTCTAGGCTAGTTCGACTACGCCTTTAAAGGGGCCCCCCTGAAACACTTTTCCAACTAATTGTAGAATGGCCTCACTAATAAAGTACGTTGTCCCATGAATTTCATGCCGGCAATTTTTTTTAATATTACTTCAACTAAGAGGAGTTATTGCACTGATACTCTGCCTTCTCTCTCTTTTTCTCTCCTCTATTGCGCGGGAAGCTACACAGCGAAGAAACTGGAGGGCAAAGCCCCGGCCAAAAGTTGAGTGCAGCAGCGGTGAAAGGGCTCGTCACGGCCCCCTATGGAAGCTGCGGTAAACTATGCCACACAGCATGACGCTGCCATTTTGGAGGTCACGCAGCTACGCACAGTGTAAAGAAGAAATGATTTTTGTGTCTTTTTGAGATAGGAGACATATTTTTCATTTATTTAACCCTGAATTAGCAGTTATGTATTACAGAGAATGTTGTTGCGATCATGAAATCAACTAATAGCGTTAGTCGGCGAACTGCTATCAATCGGCTTTCGATAATAAAATTGTAGATGCAAGAGCAAGCGTCTGTTCATTGCTTTCGACATGACAGTGTAATTCCCTGCTGCACGCAGTGTAATGTTATTTGGCTCACATATACACAGGAGCCTCATAAACATCAATTTCATGTTTATTTTTTTACTGCGTTCGAAAAGTGTTTGCCCCCTTAACTACATCACTTCAGCATGCAGTGGGAAAAAGGAAATTTTTTAGTGAAATCGAGATGTATGCAAGATCACATTTTTCAAGTTCAAAGTGAGGTAGCCACAGGGTGCTAGACACCACTGTGGAGAAACACCATTCTCTCTCCATATGCAGATGCTATCAATGTAATTAAAGGCAAACTGCAACAAAACTTTTTTAACACAAAAAAGCCTAGTTTCAGATAGTGCAGGTATAAAGCAGCTTTCATGCAATATTTTGCACTTGAAATACATGTGTATGGTTCATAAAAAGCTTGCAGAAAGAAATGTTGGACAAAAAAATAAAGGAAAGCGTCACCATTGCCATTTGCCGACAAGGGCACAGAACTTCACTGCAACCAACACAGAATCTTGTTGAGGCACAGATGCCTCAACGAGACGTCAAACTTCACTGCACTTGACCTTTAAGCTGTTGACTAACACTGGTCTCCAAAACGTCAAACATGCTCGGAAACTTGCCTCTTCCACGATGTGACGAAGCGTGGCCCAGGCAATGGCTGTGCCATCGTGTGTGGCAGTGCCTCGACCCAACTCGTCCAAGATGACCAAGGAGTGGTTGGTGCATTTGTCCAGGATCTCCGTTGTTTCCAGCATTTCGCTGAGGAACGTGCTTCTCCAGCGAGTGATGTCATCCTCAGCGCCCATTCTGTTAATTGAAAAGCACCACAACAAGCTTGCAAAAGAACAAGTGCAAAAAACATTGTGCTACTACGAACTGGCACTGAGTAAGAAGTCAACAGAAAATATACCAAGGAAAAAATATATATATAACACATAGACACAACAGATACAAATATGGTGCTACGTACTTTGAACCGGCACTTACTAAAGAGGTAACAAAATATGTACCAAGTAAAAAATTAACACACACATATAACAGACAATTCTGTGGTCTACAGCTTGACAAGATATCATCTGGTCAGGTAAAATAATTGTAACAAAAAAAAGCAAATCACTGACCATAGTCGAAACATAACATTTCGAGACCTGTACAGATGCCTTTCTATAGGGATCCGTTATCTGTGTGGATGTTGAAACTACATCTTTGTTTACAATGGTCAGTGACATGCTTTGTTCCTAACAAGACTTCATGCAATCTTGGGTGAAAATGCAAGGTACCAGAGTTTATTATCCAATAATATAGACAGAGAGCTGATGGTCCTCGCTTTCAGAATTAATTTCTGCTGCTTCTATTCTCACGGACACTTGTGCCCATTGTGACTAATGATTCAAGAAGTCGCGAGCGTCTGCACGTTTCTAAGTGCAGCAACATATCATTACATCCAATACAAGATAAAAAAAACTCTGGTACCTTGAATTATTTGCGCTGCATTCGTAAGTTGCCTTTCAACAGCACTAAAAAAAAAAGCTACTCTTACGACAAGAAGTGGCTTGATAATCCAGAAAATGCGCAACAAAAGACAGTTGGCAACGCTGTCTTCATGTTCCCCCACCAGTGCACTATAACATCATGGATTTTGATGATGCCTGCTAGCACCTGGTTAATTTTTTACCTGTGAGTACGGACTGCATTGTATTTTAAAAGAGCCAAAGACTGAACTAAGCAAGTTTTGAGAACTTTTACTGAGCCCCAACAACCAAAATATGAAACAGTGTTGAAATCTGTGACATCCCACTGACTTGTCTCCTTCTGCGGAATCAACACGAAATTTTAGAAAATGGATTTCTGACTTTCGTTTTATTGTCTAATAATCAGCCTAATTCTGCAGAATTTTTTTAAAAAAGACATTTTCAACAAACACTGTTTAAGCTTACATTAGTCCTTCTTTTAGCGTCCTTTTAACCACATGAAGACAAGATTAACTGCTGTGCCTGCTTGTTAACTGGTCTTTATTTTTTTGCTGGGCACGTTCTGTTGTTAACTTTTCAGTAAACACCAGTTGGAAGCAACCCTGTGCTTATTGTGATTGTCTTAGTGTGCTTTCATACTTTTGTTGAGGAAAAGCCTAAGTTCACAATTCTTACAAAAGAACAAAAAGCAACAGGACTCTGTGCGTGTCGCCTTCTTTCCTTCCTTAAGAATTGAGCGCTAAGTAAGGCTTTTCCTCGCCGAAAGGATGTTTAACCACCCAGCCAGGGCAGCTACTCTGCTACAGCCATTTCACAAGTTTAATATTAATGACCAGCTTGCCCAAGTTCATATCCCGTTAGGCACAGCACAAGACTGATTTTTCCCTTGAGTGGACTGTTGAGATGCACATTTCAGGCAGCGTAGTCTGCTACATGCCGCAGTGAGGAATGGAAAAGTAGAAAGCAAGTTGACAGTCTAGAGCACTTTCTTTTCCTGCTTCGAATCTTCCCTTCTCCCTGAAGCATGTGTCTCAACATACACATTTTGCCTAATCATTCCTTCAGGAAAACCTTTCACTAGACCCTGCTAATGTTAGGACATAAACTAAGGGCAAACGTTAGGACCAGTCACAAAGTACCCAAGCTGTCACTCTTACTTGGTGGTGCTCGGATATTGAAATTTTCAAATCAGACCAAATCTGAACATGCATATTTGAAAAATGAAAGCTTGGAGTACTCAATTGAATACTGCAAATTTGCATACCGCATTCTTCTACCCATGTTTATTTTTCTATTACAGTCAAACCCTGTAATATCTAAGTCGTACCTGACAACAAAATTGTGCCTTCTTTATCCCTAAGATCTTTTAAAGCATACGTGCCATTAATGGCAAATACAATGTTGAGGTCTATGCGAAATAATCGGAAGCATGAGGTCTCTGACAAGCCAGAAGTAACAGTTTCCTGTCAATTTTGATTGCCTCTCAGCGGATTGCTGTGGCCATTAAATTACGGGGTTTTACGTGCCAAAACAACGATCTGATAATGAGGCACGCTGTAGTGGGGGACTCCAGAAATTTGGACCACCTCGGTTTCTTTAATGTGCACCTAAATCTAAGCACACAGGTCTTTTCACAATTTGCCCCCATCGAAATGTGGCTGCCGTGGTTGGGATTCGATCCCGCAACCTCATGCTTAGCAGCCCAGCACCATAGCCACTAAGCAACCATGGCGGGTGGCTAGCCATGCCCATTTGTAGCTTACGAACACCATTAAATTAAGAAAAATTAGTACTTTGTGGCATAATTAATAAGTAGCCATGCTATCAGTGTGATCACACTGCATTGTGATATTAGCTTACAGGCTGCAGGCAAGCCAAGCCATTAGTCAAAACGAGCATGCAAGTCTAGAAAGTGTCGTTTTAAGCTACTCTTGCCAAATATGTTACATCTTCTGCTACCAGAATACACACGTTGAGCTGCCAAGTGAACAAAGAGCATTCGCTTTGCTGGAATCAATATTGTCTTTGAACTTGCATTAAAGTAAAGCATAGCCAGATCACACATCTTATTTACTTCATTTATACTATAACTCGCTAAATCCATGTTCATTGTATTATGGCTCAGCAGTGCTATATAAGCAGGAACGTATCCGGTATATACTCTATATTGTCACATGTCTCCAAACAGGACTGGCAACGTTTAATGAGGACCCCAGCTGGTGCCTGAAAAACAACGGTGGCAGGACCAGGCTATCGAGTGGGTGGGGGTAGCACGCACATTTCTTCCTTCTTGTCCTTCCTACCTCTTCTTTTGTGCTGTCCCCACTAACGCAGGTGGCAATATTAGCCATTCAAAGCTCTCATTTTTCAAGCCTTCATATTTGATCAGAAAGCTTCATCACCACTGGAACAGCTCTATTCAGTGGGAAATTCGTCACACTGGCACCGCCATGAACCCTGACCTGATGTAGATGCCATCGATCAGGCTGATGGCTGCTGATTCGGCAGGCACGTAGGACCCGAGGTGTGCCATGATGACAACAAGGGCGACCTGGCGCATGTACGAGCTCTTGCCGCCCATGTTGGGACCAGTAATGATGCAACAGCGCATAGTCTCCTGGGAAAAAAACAACAAATGTTGCTCGTTACGAGAGTTCATGCTTGACAAATGGCAACAGCTTACGAAGTGCAGTCGGTGTTTTACAGACAGATTCCTCCTGGAATCACACTACTACGTTGTGGGTTCAGAAATGGTTCAAGGAAGTGAAAGGCTTGTTACAAGAGTAGCAGAATGAGCCAATTCACCATTAGGAGACAGTCGTCAATGTATGGCCAGCAATTACACCGGTACACAGAGCAGTTATGACAGTAACCCTTTCCTTAAACAATAAACGTTTTTCAATTCAATTCTTTTTGACAATGAGTGTTGCAAAAAAGCTTGCAATCATTCAGCTATGCAAGTGCAGTCAACCTCTGTTCAAGCTGTCAAGGGATGGAGATTCGGTGCAGGCATTGCTTTTGCAGGCATCGCAGGCATTGCTGCAGGGACCGCAGGACAATGATTGAAATACAAGATGACCAGGTGGCGTGCAAGCATATGTGCATTAAAGACCATGTTGACAATCTTCTGAATTTTTTTGCATTATTTCGTTGCCACTTCTTCGAACCTACAATGTTATTTCTGCCACAAAATGGTCTATCGGGCTAGTTGGTTGATTTCCATCTTGAAAGTTCTTTAAGCGCAACGATAGACTGTACGCGATAGAAACAACAGGACAAGACACATAATGGCAACCAAAAGATTATTGAAAGGGAGCACAAGTATATATACACAAAGAAAAGGGGGGGAGGGTGATCCAAAGCAAGACAGGGTTGACAAAAACCTACAGAAAATCCTGAATATTGAAAATATATATGGGCTAACTATCAAGAAAGGCAAATTCTTTAGCATGGAGCACGACATTTCGGCCTTTTTATATAAATTGGTGTGTCCTACACATGGCAGGAGAAAGAACAAAGCGACACAAAACGGCCGTTAGGCAGGCGTTAAATTACCACGACAGTTTCCCTTCGAAATGCATGTACGCCACAGTTTGAAGTCGGCTCACTTGACCATGCAATGCTGTGGTCCCCTTACACTGAGGTCAGTGTCGTTGCTCACGTACTGCTGCTGCGCGGAACTCAGCTCCAGCACTGGATGCCTCCCCTGGACAATTCGGATTGTTGCCGGATCCTTGGGCAGCATCTGTGGCCTGCGATGGCATTCAATATTGCAGATTGCAGGCTGCTGCCAACAGAAAAGCATTGCCTCTAACTATATGTGGTTTCACACACACCATGGCAGAGGTAAGCATGGGGCCCCGAGAAACTTCCAAATGCGTGCATCTCCAGTCAAGGTTACGAAGAAGTAAGTTCTTATTTTTTCCCCCGGAAATCAGTGTATGGGACATCTCTTTTATGCACTTTCGAAAAGCAGGAAGAAGCACCGTGCCTCAAGTGAATCTGCAATTTCACGTGTATGTTACAGCAAAATTAATTTGTAAGGTTACGATTATCTGCAAAACTAAAAGCGTCATATATGTGCAAATTTCTGCATTGGTACAGTACTATAGCTTGCCACTGTCTTTTTTACGTTCTAAATTTGGTGGGCTATATGAGTAGGCGAAGTCGGAAGCTTCCAGGGTCTGTGTTTGTCAACAATGACAAGCTGGATCAAGAACTACAGGGACTTGTGCGGTGAGGGACGGGTCAGCGGAGACAGTGCTATTCATAGCCCATGAGTTTTTAATACGCCCTGGCATTGTGTCTGTGGTGGTATAGAAAAAAGTTAAAATTATGGGGCTTATGCCAAGGGAACACATGGGCTACGAGAGACACCATAGTGAGCGAATAGCACTCACAAATTTTTTACCCCTTGGGATTCTTTAATGTGCCTGTAAATCAAAGTACATTTGCAGTTAACCCACATCAGGATGCAGCCATTCTGGTCAGGTGTCGAACCTGCAACCTCTTGCCCAATGGCAGAGCACAAGAGCCACCACGCAGACAGCACTGTGCCATGCAGACGTCTATGCGCAGATGGCAGTTGCTGTATCTTACAGCACTACAGCACTCACCTTCTGCTGCCGTCTGCTGCGGCTGAGAATAGACGATAGACAAACACACGCTGAACAATGAGGGAGTCAAGTCAAGGTCAAGTCTGACCTGCAATATCCAGCCTGGGAAGCAGTCTCGGCCAGGGACAAGAAGCAGTCCACCATGGCTATGTTCTTCACCGCCTGTTGGTAGTCTGTGTACCTCACACTGAGCTTCCTGCAAGCACAGTAACAACTATAACTCCTAATACTATATATCTTTTTCATGAACAGATGTTAAGTTTCTATGTAAAGAGCTGAATGTTACTGAATGCTGCCAAGAGAGACTAAGAAAACACCATTGAACAAGAAGGACAAGACAGGATCAACGCCCATCACCAACCAGAATATGACTGCATGTCTTGAAATACAGTCAATATGCAATGTGGTTCATGACTATACATGTGAAGTACACATGAAACCAGTTACAGGCACATCAAGTCAACAGACAATTTCTTTTTTAATTGAGACATAGAATTCATCAGGAGAAGAAGGCAAAAAGTGGATGAAAAGACAACATGCCGTCGATCGGAGGCGGGCCCCCATCTTCCCCGTTACATGTGCTGTACTTGCTTTCATGTACACTTCTGCTTTCTTTATTAGTTCTACATTATAATTAAAGGAACAATTAGCTTCTGCTATGATTTCCTCTGGTGTATTGGTTTCATTGGGTTGTAAACATCAAAAATCTATCCCAGTGGTTCCTGTCCTTCTTCGATTAAAAAAATAAACTAGAAACTAAGAAGACGTGATTTTGTCAACAAGAGTACGCAGCAATCACTGCAGAGCTATCTATGGAATTATGCAGGGTACGGAAGCCCAGTACTATATTATATGGCTGATCTGACTAAAACACTGACTCATTTCTGCACAGATTCTTGCAGAGAGGTTGAATTTTGCAGTGGACTTTGTCTAACACCCCGCTTGCACACACCACCTTCGTGCCTCGCACACAGGAGGTCATGATTAGACATCACCCGCAGCAATGTTGGACGAAAAACATAAACTGTCACAGCACAGCGCGTGGCAGCACTGCCTGTCACCTGGAACATAGAATAGCTCCCCATTTCTTCATCTCAGCATTCTTAAAGACAGATGAGAGATGATGCCAGCGTTCCCTTCCCCTAACATATACATAGATGCACTTATATTTTTATTACAATAGCAATTATGTGAACTCGAGGGTCATTCACGCTGCTGCTGCCCTGGGTGTGACAATGCATGTTCACCCAGCGCAGCCCATCTTGCCGAACTGCCACTTGCATACATAGCCTGCACGCCATGCATTTGAGGTCGCATCATCTGGTGTAGGTTCCAGGGCAAAGGGCGAAGGGTGAGCATGCATGCGCAAGCCAAGAAGGCTGGTGGGTTGATGCATGCTTCATGCCCGCATGCTGAGTGTTGAAGGTGACGTGGTGAAAGGAACGGTGAAGGGAATGGCAGCCCACGACGTTCAGCTGGTATCGCGCATCCTCGCTGCTGCTAGTGCTCCTCATCCTGTCACCGTTGTGATTGTGAGTGCTCGCAGTCATTGGGTGAACCCTGTTCATATTTGTATTTTGTTACGTGATGCCACACTTCTTTAGTTGATAATGAAAACTTTGCTGTAATTCACACCGCCCACAAAGCTACAAGCCTATTACCTCGTGTAATAGTCTAATACTTTGCTATCACTATCAATGCTTTGCCTTCTGGTCAAAACTGCGACTAGTTTTCTCTAGCATCGACATAGGCAATGCGTACTTCTGGTTCATCATACGGTGAAACAGGTGAGCAGTGCCACCTAAGCATGGTACTTAAGGTATGCCCGACATGCAGCATCTCTGCAAAATTTAGGCAGAAGATATGCTGCGAGGCAACACACAGTTACAAAACAAAGGGTACTTACTCCAGGAAAGAAACCCAGGACTTGCGGCTTTGCATCAGCGCCACTTCCTTGGCAACGCACAGGTCTTTGTAGAGAGACTCGACCACAGGTGGCCGAAACCTGCTTACAGCCTTTGTCCTAAACGAAACAGTCAAACCAAAACGGAAACAGGCTCAGCACAAAGCAAAGGTTCAGAAAAAACTTTTCTTTTTTTGATGTTCAGTTATCAGTACTTCCTAATGCAGCTCCCTGCTGGTTGGTGGCACGATTTCATTGCAATCTGGAATGTACTGCCACGAAGCAATTACTATATTTTGCCACATAACTATTTCGGCGTATAACTAGCACTCAATTTTATGGTAAGACAAACAATATTTTAATGAACACAGATATTAACAGATTTGATACAACAAAGTAAATCTAAAATGTTTCTTGCTGATACTATAAGCTTGCAACAATACCCGCTTATAACAAATATCAGATATAACAAAAGTACCTTCGTGTTGGATGTGACTTTGTTATAATTTATAAAGACAGTAAACAGCTAAATTTTCTTGAACTTCTTGAATCTCTGGTGCTGATAACACGCTCAAAAATAAGCGACTAAACGACCCATGTTTTAGGCAGCATGTAGCTTCATTATGGACAGAAAGTGTTGTTCCATCTGAGGTAATCAAATCACGCTGAGCAGTGTTGTGCGAATATTCAAATTTTCATATAGTAGTTCCAAATATTACACTATTCAATATTTGCTTTGAGAGCAGTTGTAATATTTGTGCTTTTCCAAGTGTCGGCAAACTCATGGTTACGAGTTTGTTTGCTGTCTGGTAATCAGAAAGGCACATTTTTTAATATCAAAAATAGACTCACACGTTTGGCACAACTATATAAATATTACGGTGGAAGCTTTCAAATATATGAAATGTAGTCATTTCATCAACTTTATTTAGCAGCGGGCAAAAGAAACTGAGCAACGAGCCCCAGATACGCCAGTATACACCGGCGCCATCTTTGCCAATCATGGCGCCCTGGTTGCCCGCACTATTTTTTTCACCACCGCCGTGTCCAGACACTAAGTTAGAAAAACAAGTTATGGATAAATATAAATGCCTTTAGAAATTTCTCATAACCTTTTATAATTGCTCAGAAACATTATTTGTGAGAAAACTCAGACAGCGTTCCAAAACATTTAAACTACAATATTCCGAAAGAAAGTGATGAGTGAATGACATCATTAAACTCACTTGAATTAATTGTGCTCTCATTCTCAAAAATTATTACACTTAATTATCGTAAGTATCCAATAATTACCTTGCATACCACTTTGCAGCCAAAATTTTTGAACGTCAACTATTCAATATTCAATTCGAAAATATTCGGCCAAATTCACTATTCGCTTCAAATTTGCTTCGAACTCAATATTCATTATTCACACAACCCTACCACTGAGATTCTGGCTTCAAAATATAATTTCGGTACTTTTATAATATGCATTACAGTAAAAATGCCAGGCCCAAAACACAATTTGCTGTATTCTATGCGATTTATAGTCAGCATTAATTGCACCATTTGTTAAGTAGGCATGGCTCAATTCAATTTCCCTTTATGGAGTACAGAAACTTTCCTGACATTAGCATGCATCCCCAAAAATCTCAAATCATACACAAGGATACATACGAGCTTATTTTGAACCAGTCCCGAGGTAGTGCCGAAATATTCTTGACAGGCACTTCAACAAGATACTGAAAAGATTTGCGAAACCAGAGGCTCTGTTATCTTATGCACATGGCCAAATCTGCGCCACTTGGGCTACAAGTTATCCTACAACCTTCACACTAACACAATGCAATAACTAGCATAGCAGCACATCTTATTAAAGGGGGTAATGCATTATAAAGAGTAAATTGCAACCTTTTTTTCACACGATAAACAAACATAACAAATCGACAGACAATGCTGTCTGGAATATTTCAGCCAAATCTTGTTCCTAATCACACAGCAAGGAGCACTCACTATTGCTAATAATACCACCTGCCCTTTCCTTCAAAATTTTTAAATCCTTGTAGCTTCTTGTGTTCACTGTGATGTGCTTATAGAAACAATGGCTATTGGTCAGATTTCTTTAGACATCACCATTAAGGCATGGAGCATCGAGATTCCATACTTCAAGCCACCGGATCAAGTAATTTGGCATCCATACAACGTACAGACGACGGAGGCACAGAACAAATGCCACTAATTCGGCTTGACTAGGTCTGTGCCCACTACATAACGCATTTAGCCTACATAAAATTTATTTCTGTTTAACAAGGCATCAGGATCAACTATAAACACCATCATTAAACAGGCCCTGACACACTTTCTTAACTAAACATTTTTTGTATCTTTCAACTATAAGTGGAGTTATCGCACCGATACCAGGCTTTCTCCCTATTTTCGTCTGTGCTAGCATGCTGGAAGCTACACAGCAGAGAAGCCAAGAGGGCAAAGCCCCAGCCAAATTTGCATGTCGCGGCTGCCAAAGGAGTCGTCGCTGCAACCCATGGCGACTGTGGTAGACTATGCTATGCGGCCCGCCGCGGCCATCTCAGAGCCCATGCGCAGGAGATGCAGCTATGCACAGTGCAAAGACGGAATGATCTTTCTGTCTTTTTTTGAGATTGGAGACATATATTTTTCAGTTGTTTAACTAAAAATTAGCGCAATGATGTATTACTGAGAATTGTCTCGCAATCACAAAACCAGCCAATAGCATTGGAAAGCGAGGGCAGGCAAACGTTCGCTGCTTCTGGTACGAGAGTGTAAATTTCCTGCTGCATGGAGTGCAATAACATTTGGCCCACACGTTCACAAAAGCCTTGCTAACAGATCGGCAACATTTATTTTACTATGTTCGAAAAGTGTTCCAGGGCCCCTTGAAGTAGGACTGCAAAGAAGTATTAGAGTTACCGGCAATCCATTGACCGATTTGTAGTCAAACGTGGCAACTCCAAGCCGCACAGCAATATCCTTTCGAAGTGAAAGGAGCTTCTCCTCAATGTTGAAGACATCCTTATGGCACCTCAAGAGGTCGGGATAGTTAGACAAGTCCTTGAAGAGTGTAGCCATGTCATCACGCCTGTAAAGACGTAACAAGATTCAATTCATCTTCTGTTTGATTCACCGGAATCAGCACATCTGTTTACTTCAATGGTCTTTAATATAAATACATTATGGGGTTTTACGTGCCAAAACCCCTTTCTGATTATGAGGCACGCCGTAGTGGAGGACTGTGGGAATTTCGACCACCTGGGGTTCTTTAACATGCACCTAAATCTAAGTACCACGGGTGTTTTCGCATTTCGCCCCCATGGAAATGCAGCCACCGTGGCCGGGATTCGATCCTGCGACCTCGTGCTCAGCAGCCGAGCACCACTTCAATGGTCTTTGTGCGTGCATGCGCTACAGTGAAATCTCCGCATAACGAATACCGGTGCTATGATATTCCCAGCACAACAAAGTTGCTGTTATTCCCCATCAGTGTCGCATAGTCGCGCAATTGAATCGCGGTCACAGCAGTCACATTTTGACGGGGGCAAAATGCAAAAACTCCCATGTCCCGTGTAGTGGGAGCATATTAAATATCCCCAAGTGGCCAAAATTAATCCGAAGTCCCCCACATCTGTGTTCCTCATAATCAAGTCATGGTTTTGTCATATACTTTTCTCAATGTCCAAGAGTGCGCTTACATACTTGGCTGAATTGATGTCCAAGCATTCAAGATGGCTGTCAACATCTCTCAAGAGCTTGGCAATGTTGACAAAGCAATTCCTCAGTGCAGTACTCGTGATGCCCAGCGAAAAGTTTGTGCTGAGTGCCCCGAAGAGCCTTTGCGCCCGGGACAAGGCAGACAGTATTTCCACAAGATCAGACGGCTTCACCTGGAAAAATTTGACAAGGAGCAACTATATCGGTAACGTGCGGCAAGAGAAGTTGCTGAAAGATCTTGCATTGTTAGAAAGAACTATTTGTCATGGTGACATAATGTTGTTCATTGCCAGGGAGCTATTTCTGCAACCTACATCAACGGATCAGATGTATTTAGGAAGTCCTATAACAATAACACTGGCATTACAGATGGACTTTTAGTTTTACTTAATTGAATTGATGTGAAGAACCTTTGTTCTGTTGCCTGCTCAAGCAAGCAACGGGCAGGATAACAACCGACAAGCACATATATGGCCCAGCATTGTTACACAAAGAAATAACCAATACCTAAAAGCAGCACACACTTTTTAGCACAGTGGGCAGGCAGGTCACATGACTGCTAGTACTGGGGAAAGGGTGGCTGGGGTGTGCGTAAAATGCAAAACTTCAATACAACGAAGTTGAAGGAGGAGCTAGAATTCGTTCCTTATATCCATTCCGTCATTACATCTATTCTTGCATGCAGCACTGCAATATGAACCTTCATAAGGATTTCAAGGAGAATTTCCCTTATTGTACCTACTGTTCCGTTATATCCAGTTTCATTATAATGAGGCCGTGCATTTATTTATACTAACTTATTTAGGTAGAATACACATTTCTTAATGTTCCAAAAATAACAGACTAATAATAGACTGCGTAACAATATATCTACAATACTCAACAAGGCAGTTTTCTAATACACGGTACAAGGTCTGTCAATGATAATTGACTGGGTTCTGCAACCTAACAGAACACACGGCACACTGCAGACAGTTTACAGTCCAAACAGAAACATTCATTTGGAATGATTATTGTTTGTTTAGTTGTTTGTGTGTGCATGTTGTGCACGCACAAATAAACCCAGTGTTCCAGTTGATGCCATGGCCTTTTCAGCACACACATTTCTCTTTAATCAAGCATTTCTTCAATTTTTTTTTTCTGTACTTCAACTGTGTTTCACGCTGGTTTGTTTATCTTTTGGAAAATGGCGTACCCTGGATCACATCAACCCGCAATTTCGTCAATGAGCGAGACCAGACACTCTCCTTCCGAGGTCATCGAAATTCTAAAAGTTCACCGCGAGATGATCCACTGGGCTTTCAAATGTGGCACTCTTAAGGATGTAACCCGCAGTGGTTGTCCTGTCTCTGTGGCCACTTTTCACCTTAATAAAATTGTGAGGAAGAGAATCGAATGCCAGCCACGGAGAATCATCAGAAAGGTGGCCTTGGGGCTGAATGTGTTGGCGACAACATTGAGTGAGTGAGTGAGTGAGTGAGTGAGTGAGTGAGTGAGTGAGTGAGTGAGTGAGTGAGTGAGTGAGTGAGTGAGTGAGAGTGAGAGTGAGTGAGTGAGTGAGTGAGTGAGTGAGTGAGTGTGAGTGAGTGAGTGAGCGAGCGAGCGAGTGAGTGAGTGAATAAACTTTATTGTACAACATTGAGAAAAGCTGTGCAAAGGGACCTCAAGGTGTTCCCCTACAAGTTCCAGAAAAGACATGGAACAACGGAGGTGAAGAGAAAAGGACGATGGGGAAAAATGCCGGCTGCTGTTGGTATGGCCCACGAGTGGGGAACACTAGGCAACTGTCTTCACCAGTGAGAAAATTTTGACAGCAGAAGCCAGTCACAATGCTCGGAACTCGTGCGCTTGTTCCAACATCAGAAGTTGCTGATGCAGCCAGCTGGACAGCTTTTGAAACTCCCATGTAGTGTCTGTCATGGTTTGAGTTGGTGGTAAGCCCCACTGGCTGCATTCCTCTTGTTTTTGTGACAAAAGGTGCAAGGACCACACTCACTCATACTTTAAAGATATTTTACAACCTCATTCACTGTCCTGATCTCTGTCCCATTTCGGCGAGTAGTCTTGGACTTTGCAGCAGGATGGTGCCCGAGCACAACGTTGTGATTGAAGAGCAAATTAACACCACAGCAGTGGTATCGTACTCTCAAGCCAGACTTCAATCCTGTTGGAGAGTGGCCGGCGAACTAGCCTGAACTAAACCTAATCGTCTTTTGTGTGTGGGCTATTCTTGAAAAGGAGGCCCGTGCCCTTCAGCACGCCAGCATGGTGGCCCTAAAGGCATCGCTGCAACGAGCATGGAAAAATATTCTCTCAGAGATACCTTGCGGGCCGCAACTGAAGCATACCCAAAATTTTTAAAGGCTGCGATTAAGGACAAGAACGGCGACATTGAATAAATTGTTCCGTGTTGCATTTCTAATATACTGGGTAAATATACTGGGTAATATACTGGTAAATGCAAAAGCTTTCCTAAGATTTGTTTCATTCTCAACCAAAATATTAGGCAAAAACCTTGTGACAGCCTTCGTGGTGCACCCTGTATGTACGTACGCACCTATGTATATGCAGAATGCAACAAATAACGAGGAGAATACAACCAAATGGCAAAAAGTCAAACAGAGGTTGCCATATATGTTGGGTCTATTGCAAATACAATAACACATAGTTTTTTCATAGTGGAACAAACAGATGTGAAAAAGTTGAAAATTCAAAACGAAAGTTCATTTTGCTAGATTATATTCATGAATCTATCCAGATAATCCATGGATGACTCATACTGAATGAATCATTTGTCTCCCTGAAGCTAAATAATCAATCCATAAATAATACATCCTGATAATCCGTGGCTAGTATAGTGCTTACTGTACAAACCCTATAAGAACAGTGCATTCTACAGATAATCCAGATGATGAATGAATAATCTTGCTCGCTGAAGCCAGATTAATCAATTCTCGCAAGCCAGTCTGCGAATTCTTCGTTTAGAAGTACACTGAGAATTACTAGGCAAATTGGATGCTTGCCTTCTGGTGCAAAATTGCACAAAGTCCTCGCTGAACGTCGGGCATTCTTGAGAGAAACTTTCTAAGTTCGGGAAGACTCTTGGCTCCCATGGAAAGTATGCTCGAAACAGCATCCTGACGTTCCTTGATCAACCTGTGTGAACACAAAGAAACTTCTAGCACTGTTTTTTCAGTGCACCAGCTATTATAAGCACACAGTGGTGAAGTCAAGCTCAAGAAAGAAACCACATGCTGGAAATGGAGATGCAGATGTTACACCACAAGATGTTCAGCACTGCGCGAGAGTGTGAAATTGGCCTCGTTTGTGCAAGTTCAATGTTGTAATACTACGCAAAAGATTGAAGAAAGCAAGGTCCTGATCGTGACAACCATGGTTGTGTTATCATGACCATACCGCCCGTTTAATCTTTAGTTAAAAAAGAGATTTAAAATATTGCCTGCGGTGCCTTTCAGGTGTATTTCTGGAAGAGGTGAACATCACTTGCACACCTAACCAAAAATGTCCAGGGGGCTAATTGAAAATTCACTCATTAACGTTTTAATTATTCACTTCAGCACACATGTTGCAATTGTGAAATTGAAGCTCAGCTTTAATGAATCTAGGTCAACTTAGCACAAATCCCAAGCCTAGCAGCACTTTCCGGATATCTGGCTTTAAAGTGTGCCACGAAATACATTAGCACTCCAGTTGACAGTTCCTTAAAAGTGTGCATCAAGTCAGTCGCGATGGTCTTGTGGCCGCAAGAATATCGCTTCCAAAGCCGGCAAAGAAGAAGAGGGCTCGCCTGCAGGTAGCATGGGAATAGAACACTCTCGCACTCTCGGAGTGAGTGGCCGCGGTGTCGGCCACTCCCAAGATACCGTTACACCAGGCTGGTCGGCCTAAATAAACCGTGGCTACGGTGGCTACCTCTTCGCACTGCCTTCCGCAATCTTAACTGGAATGCCAACAAATTATTTAGCAGATTCTGGGATAGGATGTTTTCAAAGTTTGTGCTAGTCAGTAGGATTTCTGATAAGCAGACGTGACTTCACTACTGCTCCACTTTAAAGTTAACAGCTAATTAGCAAATATTTTTATTTAGCCACCTGGACACCACAATTTGCAAGTATGTCTACCCCTAGGATAATGTACCTGATCAGAACAAGTTTTGCTATACGCTTCATGCCACCTTTGCAAAATTTGCTCAAAGTTAAAAACAAGAGCAAAAAAAATACCTGGGTACATATTTCAATCTCTTGCTTTGTCCTGTCGCCCACAGTAAAAATGTGTCTTGCTTATTTAAAATATGTTATAAACGCATTACTAAGTGCTTCCTTAAAATGTAATAGCTCTCTCCATGGTTTAAGGCAGCAAACAAACAAAATATATAATTTTTTTCTATCAATCACGCAACTCACTCCAAGTCGGCCAGCGGTTGTCCTATCCATGAGAAAAGCATGCGGCGGCCAAAGGCTGTCAAAGTATGATCCAAGTGGCCGAACAAGCTGCCTTTCACTGTGCCATCTGCCGAGTTACGGAACACGTCCAACCTCCGTAGCGTTGCCGCCGTGAGATCCATTTTGCGACAGCCGCTGGACATGGGAGTGAAATTGCTGCAAACAGCAACCAAACAGGTTCAGAAAAGGAGCACTTCCTTTGCCAACTGCACTACACGAATGTGCGGCCACATAAAGCCTGTCATAATACAAGAGAACCTTGTTGGTACTGTAATAAAGTACATTTGTTGTAGTTGTCTTAAAGTTTTGTTAATTCCAAAAGAACTAAGGAACTTTAGAAGTAAACTTCAAGGATGGTATCACAAAAACATCTCGCCTTACAAATGTTCGCTTCACTTCTTACGTCGCTAGTAGATGGAGTTCAACTCCTGCTCCTGCCCGTCGCGCATGCGACTGCTAATAAAAGCGCAGCACCCAGCGAATCACAAGAGTGGAAACGAACATTCAGAAACCAATATGCTTGTGAGATTGTGCCCCAGTTTTGCGACGCTTGCCCGACACCCCCGAGAATTTCTCCTAGTTTGAGCACTTCTAGAATTGAAGTTATCTTAGAGCTCAAGAAACTTTCAAGCCAAACTTTAGAATTGTGTTCTAAAGTTCGAACTCTAGAAGGCACTTGCCTCACATCCCTGAGGATTTCCTCCAGTTTGAATGCTTTCAGGTATTCGAGGAGAGATCCCAAACAGCAGATGACGACTGGTGGGATTGCCGCTAGCTGGGCAATACTCGACGAGTGCTTGCCATTGCCAGAGAACAAGGTGGTCAGGGCATCTAAGCTAGGAGACAGCTTGAAGTAATCCGGCGGGAGTCGCTCCAAACGTACACCATCACGACTGCATCAACAAGCAACAAAGAATGCAACAGTACTTTCTACCACAACTGTTCTCGCAGTTTTACATTACAGTAGAAATGCTTTTTTTTCTCTTCTAACATCACTGATGCATTGATGCATACGCAGCCTCTAAGATGGTTCACAATGGCATCAAAGTCATAAGTGAAAGGATAAGTTGTACCCTTTAATGGCAGGTAACCTCAGAGTTGTCTCAAGGAAATAAATTTTAATTGATTGATTCAATTTTTCAACTGAAATCCACAAAAGCACTGTGACTTAAAGAGAAAACATCACCAAAGCGGCTAGTGTAACAGAAAACTCTTACTCTGCAACACAGAACAGATAAGCATTACACTACTGAGCAAGTATGCCGGGTTAGCATAAAAACTAAAGCATTATTACCTGCTACGATCAGGCATAGAAGTATAATAGCTGTCGTACACTGGCCACTCTTTGTCAACCACTCAGCTTTTAACCTACAGCTTACACATTGTCATCATCTATTTGCTTGACTGTCTGATGCTTTACCCCTAGTTGTTAATGCAACGAAACATGCCAGTCACAGACAGTTGAGGCGGGCTGATATTTAACTGCAGCGAGTACTGCGGTGCCAATAGAAACGCATCAGCTAAACACCTTCTTTAAGGCTTTAGCTGTTGCGATGTTCCTGCAAATTTAAGAAACTATAGTATAGTAGTATAGTAGTAGCATGATATGTTATATTTAAGAAATCTGTACTAACACAGGCTTGCAGACAGCAAGATCTATAGAAGTGCACAATCACAATTTTTTAGGCAAGTGCAGCTATTCCACAAGAGAGATTATTATTTATGGTTTGAAAAGGTAAATGTAGATAACATGGAGACAAGAGGAACGAAAAGAAACGACACAAGAGAAAGAGAAAAGGAGAACTCACAAACACGTCTGTGTAGTCATTTTTGTTACAGGAATGTGAAATGATAAGGAAAGAAAGAGAAAGAGGAGAGGATTGCACAAATGTGCTCGTGTTGTTCTTTCCGTTTCTCTATGTCTGTATTTGCAACACCTTCCTCTTGAAAGTATGAATCTTCATACATTTTCTCAGCTTTCTGCCACTGAAAGCTTGCAATACATTGAAGCCTGAATGAAAAATAGCAAACAAATCTTTCAGTAACATTGCATCTAATTTCAAGCCTAAACCACTATCTGCAACACATAAAATTGCAACATAATTACACTCTAGAAATCGAAATCTGGCAGCACAGGACTGATGTCATAGCACCTCATTAGTGTTTTATAACAGGAATGTACAGTGCTCACAGAATGAAACCTGGCAGCACAGGAGTGATGTCATAGCACCTCATTAGTGTTTTATAACAGGAATGTATAGTGCTCACGGAATGAAATGCGTCAATTTAGAGCTAAGTAATGTGCATGCTTTCATTTCAACTGGCTGCAGTTCGTGTCACATCGACGTAATTCTGGCGCGTACACTTACATCGGAGTCCTCGTCACCTCTGGTGACCAAATTCCCAGCGACATGACATGGTGTTCTCGCGTACTTTGCACATATGTAGGGTTCTGCTAAATGCTCCGTGTCCTATTTCATTCCTGAGCACTGTACAGTCACAAGCTTTACTATTGTGAACAGGGGAATGCATTCTGATGATCAATGACACTCCTCAACGGCATCCCCTTTAAATGTGGGTGGTGACATACAGCCACCTTGCATTTGTATGCTTCTTTTGTTCTATTCTATCATAGTGTAGCCCTCTGCCTACCTCTTGTCTTATTACGTAAGGTTACCTATGCCTGTGACAGACCCATCTCTTCCTTGGTTTTGTTCCCCACCCATGCACCAAAGATTTCTTGCTTATCTCGACCGCTGACTAGCTAACATTCCACCAACTTTGTTGCACAGCCCGTTCTGGAATTGGATGTTCCCTAGGGTTCTGGTTGGGTGAACATCATCAAAACAGTGGGGTGGCTGGTGGTGGCTAGTCTGTGATTTTAGCAGGAACACTTCCTGATCACGCACCTGCGTCGTCCGCTACGGTCTGCTGCCAGAATGGAAGTCAAGGTGCGTGAGCATGAGATAATACGTTCCGTCATTTTCAGATGCTGTATGGTACTAAAGGTACCACATGGCGCGCCAGCGCAATTAGGGGGTGCATCCCTAATTATGCACACCAGAGAAGTGCACCGGCTGCTCAACAGGGTGCTCTGCCTGTGTCGAGCGATACACACTCCAATGTTCGGTGCCACAAAACTTGTGACCATACACTCTATTTTAAAACCAGCGCCCACTCACCTCGTGCTTGTGAAGCTGCACACTGTCTTCTCCAACATGGGGTGGCACTTCTCAGAGAAAACAATCTCAACAGGTTGAAGACTCTCAAGCCTCTGCTCCAGTTCACAAGAAGATGCGCTCTCTTCAAATGTGTCGTACAGAACTTCTCCCGTAGTTGGCTGGGCTGCCTGCACACGTGTTCGACCAGGAAGCACTTTTAACCCTTTAAGTGCAGTGCCCGAGGATACTTGTCTGCACCCCGAAGCACACCCCCAACTGTGCTCAACATAACAATAAAACATTCATAGACTGGTTGTGCCACCTACTCAGAAGTTGGTTTAACTGATATTTTTCGGAATATCTTGTTTTTATACGATGAATGGCATGACAAAGCTTTTTGTCTGTCCATGTTGCTCACATCTCTCGTTTTCCAATGGAGGACCAGCACAAAAGGCCAGCACATCTTTTTTTTTTTTTTTACAATGCAGAAACTCAAGAACATCTTATGATCTCTGATTTAGATAACTTGTATGTTTATTGAACGCAGTCTTCAGGTGACAACAAAAACAACGAAGAGATCATATTGTATGAGCAACACTAATCATTCTAATTTATAAACTTAATTATCATAAGTCTTAATTTAAAGATCTGTAAGACATTCAGTCTGCTACTGTATTACTTAGACAGAAATGTTATTTATTCAGCTTCAGAAAAACAACCAGCGCTGAAAGGGCTATGAATGAAAGCAACAGCCACTCTCAGTGCAGATCTGACCTGACAAAACCAAGGCAGTTATACATACCACAACCCCGACAAGTAAGTGATCGGGAGTCGCACAATCGGCCTCACATATAGACACCAAGTATCCTCCCTTGGTTGGGTCTTCACACCCTGTTGTTGACAGTTCTGGCAATAAAAAAAATAAGAACACATAATGCAAGAATGTTTACAAAGGTCATTCTATATGCTTTCGTGTTGCTTTGTAAAACATTGTTTTAACTTTCAAAACAAGAATGCACTGCACAATGGTCCGCAATGGCATCGAAGTAATTAAATATGGAATAAGTCACGCATTCTATGGTATGTAACTTCACATTTGTCTCAAGAAACCTAGTTCTTGTTGATTGAGTGAGTGTAATGTCCCAGAGACACGCCTGGTCTGCAAAAGATCCTAGTGCATGGCTCGTGCATCTAAATTTATGCTAGTATTTAAAAATCCCTATTGGTATGTGGCTTCCACTGCTGGAAACCAAAACTGCAAGCTCGTGTTCTGTAACAGTAAAATATAGCCGCTGAGTCACCACCGTGAGTAGAGCAGATACTGTTCAGTTATAAGTGCTGCTGCTGAGACTCACTAATACATTCTATATTTCATTAACAATTCAGCTGTACTCTCTGCGTGTTTGTGCTGATGGCTATCAGCATTATCAGTGACGTTAAACATCGTGGCTCACGAGATGTTTCATGTCTCATCACAGATAAGGTGTCATATTACTGCTGCTGCACGCTTCGTGTGCTGGTTGGTGCGCTTCGGGAATCGCCATGTCGTGACAGCTGCGTTGGCGCCGCCCTACTGGAGACATAGTGCACTTCTTCAATGCAGCTTGTGGAATGTGCTCTTCTCTAAAGTCGCACCCTTACCTCACTGACAATTCCCAAGGCTGATAACAGGTGTACACACTTGTATATTATCTTTCACTGATCTTGGATATGGACATAAGATAGATATTACAAGCGGATTTTCTCTGACCTCTCTTTCGTTTCAATATATTTTTGTTTGCAGCCACGCACAAATTGGATCCAGACAATAAAGTAATCTGTCCAAACATTGAGAATTTCACTTAAGTGTTTGCCAGGAAAGCTTAACAATAAGAACTACAATTAAATGTCAGCTCATGACCCTAGACTCAAAGCTTCATTCTGTAAGTCAAGTGGCGTGTCCTCACCGCAGATAGTCATATAGAACCTCCCACATAAGATATATGGATGATAGATACGGAAACAAATAACATCTAGAACCAAAAATATACCACCTGGTCTACACAAGCTGTATGGCTTCCCCAAGCTATGAAGCAGTTGTGGCTAACGTCCTATCTAACACACCAACAATTTAGCCAGAAGGCTTTCATGCAGTAGCATTCAAGCGTGTATTTACACTTGCTACGAATGCTGGAAAAAACTGGAAACTATTAGCAGCCCAAGTGTTTCTGCAAAAGTTGTACGGTTACAGCAATGAAATATACTACTGAGCATAAACAGTGGAAACCATGAAATCTGAAAGCCTTTTCACGCATCTCGCTATAAAATCAGGAATACCTTCCCCAATCAAGGTCGACTTGGTGAACAGTGCCGTCAGTTCACGAGTGAACACGGTAGACTTCGACGCTCCAACCGACTTGAGTGCTGCCGACTCAGTCTGACGGACTATGCCCACTTTGTGGCCACGAGACACAAGGCGCTCCACGTGGAAACCCAGACGGTGGACAGGAATGCTGGCTGTCATAAAGTTGTGGTCTTGATGGCACATGATACAAAGCTCACGGGAAGCCAGCTGCACAAATAGAAGTAAACGCTGGATCAGCAAATGTAGTCATATATATCTGGCTTGCATGAATGTGCTCAGTCAGAAACAGGCATTAACTAGGAGTTAGGAAATGCCCGCTGTTTTACACTACACAGCAAGAACTACTCGCAATGTACTTCCATTTCACTTTTGAAAGTGGACATCATGTCAATGCATACATTGTAGTTCGAAACTCTGGTTTCCGTAACCTCAATGAATCGAGCGTTTCACATAAAAGTGAGAACTCGGTCGTGTAATCATTTGACCTCAGAAAGCGAAAGCAGCCAATGATCAACAGAGGTGGGAGTAAACTGAGACAAAAAATTGATCTATTATTGCAACACATTTACGCTGCATCAATATGCACTATTCCTACAGCTTAGTACGCACATAACTGCTCTGCACGGATAGGATACCACCAGAGACGATAAACACAACATTACCTCCGCATCTTCTCCGAAAAATCGGAAACGATATCCGCATTCAACCAGCAGGACAGTGTTGGGGTGCCGCTGCTTGATCGCCACGACTTGACTCTCAAGCGGCGTGTAGCTAAGAAAAGAAAAAGGAAACGGAACCACGTGAAGGTTTCGCAGAACCTACTCATTCATACTATCACACAAGCAATCGAGCAGAGCGTCTTCGCAATACAACGTTGTGCTCTGTAGTATCACTGCACATGTGTTTACCGCGCCAAAACTGACCTGGTTGGTTTCGAGCTCCCTGCATCGTCGCTTTCGGCGAGCGCGTCATCGCTTTCTTTGGTCACCGTGGAGTCCACTTGACGCGATGCCGCACCGAACCGGGAACACAGTCTGTTTTTGATGTTTGTGAAGTCTCCGCCTGCCAGCCCTTTCCTTTTGTTCGACGCGCACGCTGACGAAGACGACGGCGCGTCGCTCGCCGATTGTTTGGAATCTCTTTTCCGCGTCTTGCCACCGCTGCCTTCTTTCTGCGATTTCGACGCTGCCCTGCGCCTGATTATAGCGCGCAGTTGCGCCGGAGGAACCATACCTCTGTCGCCCTTATATTGGGCTCCCGCGGATCACCTGCCACAGATTTTGATCGAGCACTCACGGAGAAAGAGAGCAGCTGAAATATCCGTTACTAACACCTTGGTACGTATTTCACTGGACTCGGCATCGCGAATTCACATCACGGTGTTTGTTAAATAAACAATCACGCGCTGAATGAAGGACAACTCGGATGTTTTGCCCACACATGGGTACCACCATTACGCTGAAACGAAACTGAAACAAAAAGTTTCATTGTTTTCCTGATTTTGTAACTGAGTCAAATTATTGTATCAATCTCTATGAAGCCAAGTAACCGTCACATGAATTCACAGAACTTACAATACCATTTAATTACCGGCTTTAAGAAATATAGGGAAAAGGGAAAATACTTTTATGGGATTTGTTGTTTTATTTCTCCTGACGGTTACGTCAAGATGCAACCAAAAACATTTGCGATTGCGCAGCTAAGTAAGCACATTGCGTACAGTTATTTCTTTTAAACTATAAAAGCGCAAAAGTATAAAAACACAGCGCGTGCAATCTGGGAGGCTATGCTCAGACCCAGTTACGATCGTATTTTGTTTCTTTCCTCCATGGTAATCTAGCAAGTTTAAAGTTAGATTATTAATGCACAGGTGGCATGACCATACAGAAATATTTCGAGGGACCGTAGTTTGGCTGCTGCCTACAATGTCCACAGCAACGAGCGATGGTCCACAGCGCGTTGGCAATCTCAAAGGCTGTACACGCATTATAGTGGGGGGGAAAAAAACTTTTCCGTGGTATGCCTATCTTTATGTTGCCTCCGAGCAGCATAACGTTGCCTCCGAATACTCTCCAGTACATCTTGGAGGCCACACACTTTCCGTCACGTTTCGCGTTAACGTCGCTTCACGGCAGCACCTATTTTGTCGACGCGAAGAGCGCGAAATTCGGACGTGCGAAATTGTGGCTTTAGAATGTACCCCTAATGTGTCTTTAGACACGGCCGTATTTCAAACTTCTTGATTTGTTTTAGATTCTCGCAGGAGAGGCCAGTCATATTGTATGTGTTCTTTGTGCGCTTATTTCCTTGCGCCGTTGATTTCCTGATGTTTCAATGTATGTTCAGGCACGGCCGTGTTTCAGATATGGGACCTTCTCACTGAGGTAGGGTGAGGAGAGGAGGTGTCGCCGGAGACGGTGAGTGCGTATGGGAAAAATAACCAGTGATGTCAAAGTAGGGAAGAGCGAGAGAGAGAGAGAAAACAAGAGGTGAAAGGCAGAGAGGTTAACCAGATGAAGTGTCCGGTCGGCTACTCAAGCCGCACAATGCACCTTTACGACGGTTAGTTGCGGTTATGCGTTTCTAGGAATGACAACGCTTGTAGGATGGGCGCAGCCTTGTTTTGAAAAATGGCTAAGCAAAAAGTCTGAGAAAAGAAAATGCGACAAGCGCGGCCGTTATCGTTTCTTTTTATTAATGCGTTGGTATTCGGAGTGTCAAAGTGGAAAAAAAGTGTATGAGTGAGAACTGTGGGAAGCCGGCTACGTGGTAGATGTTGAGAGGAGATGGTAGATCTTAGAAAAGCTTGTATATGTGCATGTATATACAGGGTGTCCCATGCAACTTTAGCCAAACCTTAAAAATATTCAAATGCCACGTAGCTGGGCAGTACCAAGGTAATGTTGTTTGCGGTCACTTGGAGATACTCATATTATAAAGGCGAAAGCCTTAGATGGGTCATACCCGCCGTGGTTCCTCAGTGGCTATGGTGTTGGGCTGCTGAGCACGAGGTCGCGGGATCGAATCCCGGCCACGGCGACCGCATTTCGATGAGGGGGAAAACACCCCTGCACTTAGATTTAGGTGCACGTTAAAGAACCCCAGGTGGTCGAAATATCCGGAGTCCTCCACTACGGCGTGCCTCGTAATCAGAAAGTGGTTTTGGCACGTAAAACCCCATAATTTAATTTTTTTTTTTTTTAGTTGGGTCATGGGTCGAAAAATTCCATGTCCGGCATTATGGCACCAAAATTCATAGGGAGTCGAAGCCACGACCTATAGTGTTAATTAAGACGAAGTTAATTGAGACTCACGAGCTTTGGTGGGAGTCGAACCCTCGATTTTTGGTGGGAGTAAGATCTGCGACCTTTGGTAGAATAAAATAAGTAATAGGAACTAACAACGCATTGGAATGAAAATTTCACATAATATAATTAGTGTATCGTGAGCGAGCAGGCTTTCGCCTTCATCTTCTTCAGCGTGTGTTAAAGTGATTGCCAACATTTTTTTTTTTTTGCATTCCATCTAATTACATAATTTGTCTTAATTACATATTCAACTTCTCAAATATATGTAGATCAAAAGTGTCAATGAGAAAATTGTAGAGTAACATGAAAAACACCCGATACAGCTTTCTGTTGCTGAGTACGTGCTACATAAAAGTTTTTCCGAGCGTGAAGAAAGCCCGCGAGTAACGCAAAATTGCCGCGCGACTGGCCGTTCGAGGCGCTCGACGGAGTGGGGGCTCTGCCTCCCCCCCCCCCCCCGCAGGGCGCTTGGGCCCCGGAACCCTCCCGTAGTCGGCGCCTATGGTCGGAGGTGTGTCGAATGAGCTCCTGAACAACACTTGGCAACGCGCTGAACGCTGTTTAAATCATGGATACGGGACCTCAAAAAGGTGCGACATAACGCTGACTCGTTTCTCTCGAATTTACCGCTAAATCGCTACTGGATTTTCGATGGCAATTATAGGACGCTCGATGAGCACCTACGCCGCTGGCACCGCCGCCGTCATGCTGTCTCGAGATTGAGGGGGGGGGGAGCACTGATCTAACGCCGACGCGTTTTCCCCACGGTCTCATCTCGTGCGCCATCGAGGTGCGACGTTTGCCACGACCGCTGGCGGCAATCTACTGCACGCCACCGTCGTGAGACGCATGGTAGCTTCCAGGGCGCTGTTCCTTGCACCCAGCAGCAGTTTCTTTATACTAATGGCGTCGAGCGAACATGTTGCACCCGCGTACAATTAGAGCACTGTCTGAGAAGTTTGAGACGGGATAGAGGGCACCGGAGGAGGTGGCCTCACGTTGCGCAAGCGTTGCACCGCCTGGCAACCGCGTGGACGGTCGCATCTGCGCCTCCAGGGGGTGGTCGGGTGTTACAAACAAATGGCGCAGAAAACCAGCTTTCTCCTCTTTCAACCCCTATAACGCTGGTGACGCTCAAAGGTGCGTTGCATTCTCAGTCAACACGAATAAAGCGTTCGGTTTCACTTTGCACTCAAATTGAATAAACTGCTCAAAGCGAATTAGCGCGAACACGTTTCAGCACTCCTCGTGCATTTACGGAAAGTTTCGCTGAATATCGATTCCAACGGGGCACGTTGGATCTGCTGCACCATTTTTCCACTCTCTCTCTATCGGCGTTTGCGAAATCATTCAGGTGGAATGTGTTCCTCCTAGACAGACCGTCAATCAGCGCTTTTACGTGGAGGTACGCGTTTAGGCGATTGACAGTGTAAATGGGAGAGGGCGACGAGCGAAATCGTGGAATGCGGGTGATTACCTTCTCTACGGCCGCTCGATTTGATCGCGAGCGGCTTCTAATATTTCTCCATCGCGAAAGCGACCCAGCTAAAATATTGCATTGTCTATGATGTGGTGTACAAGGCTTTTCTGTAAGGTATCCGACCATATATGCTCCCCCCCCCCATACAAAAAATCGAAGCACCGGTGTTTTGATTGTCCTAATCACCTTCAAAGTATGCTCCCCTCCTGCTTCCACACACAGTCACATGCTCTTTCCACTTTTCGAAACACTTCTGCAAGCACTCCTCGGGAAAGTGCTGCTAGGGAAGCCGTCTCGATTGCACATGATTGCACGTCCTTCCCGGTTCGAAAGTGCATTCCTTTCAGGTGCGCATTTCAATTCTTGCGAACAGCGAAAAGTCGCGTGGGCTCATGTCCAGAGACTACAGCTCGGGAGCTTGACGGAACACTGAAGTACTGTGCTGTGCCAGGAAAGACAAAAAACATTGGACCGATTTTAATGAAATTTGTTGCATTTGAAAGAGAAAGATAAATTCTAGTGACTGTTGGAAGCGGAATATAAATTTTGAGCCTGAATTTTGTTAAAAAGATTTTCAAAAACACGAAAGTTTGAAAAAAGTATAAGTACGAAGTTTACAAATTAATATATCTGCATCGAGAGCAGATATCGCGGTTCTGTAAACGGTATCCACTAGATAATTGAAAGCGGACAAATTCAATATGGCATTCTATATCTTACGAGAATTTGTTATGTTGTGTACAACGCTTCTGCAAAAGGTGTATTTCCATATTACTACAGCTTTCGAGATTCATGTGCAACATATCGCTTTTGTCCGATTTAGATGCACTATTTGATGCAATTCACATAATTGTGATATCGTTTTTCGTTGCTCAGTTACAGAGTTGTAAACTTGATAGTTTCGTTTTCTGGAAATTTTCTATATTTGCCAACTTTCAATAAAAAATTTGCGACCTAAATAAAAAATTCGGAACCAACAGTCACTGGATTTTAAGTTTTTCTTTTCAATGCAACAAACCTCGTCAAATTTGATGCAGTAGTTGACAGGAAAAACGAATTCTCCTTTTTCATGTATTTAGATAGGAGCACCCGAGCTAAAGCTTCCCCTTAAAAAGGCATATCACAGCATCTTTGTTGCTATCCCCAGCTGAACAACTTTCTGCAAACTAAAGACATGGCGGACCCCATCCACTTCCTCATCGAGCAGTGTAGGAACCTGCGCCTCGCACTTTTTTCCAGAATAATAAGGTCGGATGCTTTTCAGACAGGCTTTGTTTTAGAATCTATTTTTTTTTGTAGAATCTACAACAGAGCTACCTGCTACTTTTCCTTTTTTTTTTTATTCCAGCAAAGAAAGAATATAGTAAATGAAGGCGATTTGTCACTCTGCACGAGGTGAAAACAGCTTCACAGGGGTACGTCACGCAGCAGGAGAAGTTGGACAAGCGTTTTGACTTCGATGGGCATTACTTTTAGGGTAACTATAGGAGTTTTCTTCCGTAAATGAAAGGTTTTCTTCCCTTTTCTTTTTGGGGGGAAGTCGTATTTTTTTATTTCTTCGAGGGGAGCACCCACGTATAATCCACTTAGAAGGAATTCTGAGGCTGATACCAATTTCGAAATATGCTTTGCCAAATTGTGCGACGAAATACACCGGTGTTTCAGTTAAAATTTGTCCTATACTCTTCTGAAGAAAATAAGGCGTTAGACTAAAAAAGGACATTTTGCCGCTAGTTAGACGGCGTAATTATCCCAAAGATGGTGCTAGAGCTTCAAAATTCGTCCCAGGTGGACATGCCGCTTCGAATTATCAATCAACATATGTTGCAAAGAAATCGGTTAGAGTTAGCCAAAATTTGCCAATTATCGGAATATTAAACGTGACTTTTTTCGTCCAGTTAAATTTCAATGTACTGGAATAATCTGCCTCTGGCAGCATAATTGTGCTATATGCTACAGGCGCGTTTATAAATATTCTGTTGAGATGAACAAAATATTAGCAAAAGGAAGCAAATGCTATTTTACATGTAGCGTACATAAGCCTGTATGCCAAGTTGTATACGGTGCATGACACATATATGTGTGTGTGTGTGGTATATACGTCCACCAACGTGCGTACGCCATTAGACGTTGAAGGGGGGGGGGGGGAGGGTCAAGTTAAGGGTACAGCTAATACTCCATTTGTGGCTTAGGGAGCGATTGAGAGGATGTGAGGTGTCACGTGATGCCTTGTAGCACACTCATTTGATCGAAAGATCCTTGGAGAAATGAAAAGAAGCAGTAATAATTGGTTTTCTTTTTGCAATAACACTTTTATTACACGTGCTGCCTTGCATATCAAACAGGAGTCAGCGCACTGCGCCATGCGCGCGATACAGATCGCCGCGGTGGACTAGAAGAACACTCGTCTATGTACAGAGTCACAACCTTGTCTTCGATAGTTCTTGGCGTACACTTTTGAGAAAATCATCGTAACTACAGAAAATGCAAGTGAGAGAGGGAGATTCGTCATAACAGAAATACTGAGAGTGCGACCTGTACTGCTGTGGTCTAGCCTGCTACTGTGCGTTGGGGTAAATGGGGGGGGGGAGAGAGAGAGAGAAAGAGAGAAGACGATGATAATTGGAGAAAAATAAATGCGCATGAATAAAATAACTAGAAACATTTGTTGCAGTCGCACATCCAGTTAACCTGCTGTCAGGGAAGCACCAATGGAATTAATGGCCTCACACATAGAGAATTGAGGCCATGGCCCCGAGAAATGTTCTATAAAATGTGATGTTTGTGCAGATATATGTCTTTGTTCTATTTCAGGTAACGAGCCCAGTCAGTACTTCCCTTCCAATTACAATAACATAGAGGAACAGACAGACAGACAGACAGGCAGATAGATAGATAGATAGATAGATAGATAGATAGATAGATAGATAGATAGATAGATAGATAGATAGATAGATAGATAGATAGATAGATAGATAGATAGATAGATAGATAGATAGATAGATAGATAGATAGTCGAAAGTCCCAAAGCAACACTAGGGTTCTGTGGAACGCCTTAGTGGAGTGCTCCGGGTTTAATTTGAGCACGTGGGTTTCTTCAAAGTGCACTTAAATCTAAGCATATGCGGCGCGAATCGAACCTGAGACCTCGCGCTCAGCAACAGAGCGTGATAGCCGCTGAGCCCCCCTGCTTGCATTCGAATACCCCCAACCTGCACTGACCTATCACCAGTTTTCCCTAGCGATGTCCAGACACACTCCATATTGGTGCTGAGATGAAATTTGGTGGCCGTGCACGTTGTCTAATACAGAATTAAAAAAGCACAATTCGATGAGATTCAAGGGGGATTTTCTGATCGTAACAACCACAAGAACACAGGCACCACAGACAGAAAAAAATTCAATGCACCCGGTACCAGCGTATGAAGCCGACAGAGCAGTTCTTCACGGGAACGAAAACATTAATTGGTGAATCGCATCTTGCCAGGTTTTGATAGAAGCTGAATTTTAAAATGAAGTAGGTCACACAATATAGCACGATTAGCTTACATAGGTTCACGACTCTGGACACCTTATTGAAGAAGACCCTTATGCTCAGCACCATAATCCATATGGTCATACTGGTTTATGCGGACTATAATGGGGGAAGGGGGGGAGGAGGATGTTCATATGGTATACATATGATCATATAGGATTATGGCACAGGGCATATGAAGCATGCACGTTTCTGTATACGGTGCGCATATAAGTCCCTATAACACATGTAGATGTAGAAATATCTAACTCATAAATACCCATATGTGCTACTGAAGCGTGACAGAAAGTACCAGAGACATGTACAACATACGGTTCACGGTGGTATAGTCAACAATGCCATGTTGAAAACGTGTCAACATGAGGTCTGTACTAAGGTGTAAACTAACTTCACGTCATGGTCCTTGTGTACTTAAGGGGGCAGATCCACGTACTATATTTCCATGGAACTGTAACGTACAAAGAAAACAAATCTGTGCTTGTAGATGTTGTGACGTCACTTTGAAGGCTGTAGTAGCACGCACCGCGCACCACCAATTCAAGCAGACACACGCGAAGATCGGCATCCACAATATACATACTACATAGTCTTAAGGCTTATTTGGCACTGATGCACTTTTGGAATGTATAAGCGTTGAAGGTAGTAATTGCACGTTGTTTTCGTTCGAGCGAGAAAAAAAAAACAAGTTGCAGACGGAACAGGAATACATCGGGAAAGCGTCGGTGCGGAGCCCCGTCCCACGATCATGTCCGCATTGAAGCAAGTCCTCAGGCAGGTTCATCTGTGATCGCCTCAATGGCAATATTGCCATAGCTCAAGCCATCAGCGCAAAACACCGAGTCTCGCTACCACGGTTTACACAGTCGCGCGGGCGATTGCGCTTCTCATTTCGTGCGGAAGTGACGTCACGATGACGTCCCTGTTCAACATTGTGCGGCAAGTCTTGTGAACGCTACTGTAGAAACAGTAGACACTACCGCAAAAAAAAAACACCATAGCTGCAGCCAACGCAAATATGTCTCCTTCTGGCTCCAGACAAAAGTGACGTTGCGCTCACACGCCTCGGCTAATGTTCCTCATCTCTGCCGGAAGTGACGTCACGAGGGCGTGTCGGCCGCCAGACAGCGACATCGATGCACCCGCCGCAGCGTCCTCTTGCGGAGCGCCGGTTTCTGGCCGGGACACACGAATGTGACGCGGACCGGTCGGAACTTGACCGGCTTGCAGGCGGCGCATGACACGAACGCCGCCGCTCCTCCGCGTCCTATCCCGACCGCGTTCAGCGATGGAGCCGTGCCGTTGTTGCTCTTGTCCGAGGCGCCGGCGACCGCGACGTTGTAGCCGTGCGGAACGTAGAAGGACTTGCACTGTCCGTAACAGTAGCGGTTGCGTAGCAACGCCGAATGACAGCCTCGTTCCCAGACGCGCTGCACTAGCGGGGCTGTGCGACACCAGTCGCGTCGAGGCCGTTGGTCCTGGTCTTCGGCGTCGTCGTCCTGCTTGTTGTGCTGTCGACGGTGGTGGTGGTTCTTGCGAAAGTCCCGAACCACGATGGCACGGCCCAGGACCAGTCCCGGACCGCCGTCCGAGCGAAGAACCCGCTCGATGGGGGATCCGTTGCCGAACGGATGCTGCAACCGCATGCGACGAGGGTGGTGCGTCGCCGGCGGAGACGCCGCTGATTGGCGCGCGGCAGGCGATGACGTCATAAGCGGCAGGCTGGCGAGCAGCAGCAGCAACCCTTCCGGAATCCGCATGTTTTCGGCGAGAGCGCAGTGTTCCCAGACAGTCTCGTATACCTGCGGAGTGAAACAATGGGACAATCAGTCGGACAGACAGACAGACAACGAACTTTATTTAATCCTGAGGAGCTACCAGGACCTCCTAACGGGAGGCCATTGTAGCCGCTGGCCGCGCCCACGTAAAGGACAGAACGCCGTGACGCTCCGCTCTTTCCTGGGCCCTCTGGATAGCCTGGGCACGGTACTCCAATCAGTCGGACAAGCACGTTTATTTAGGTTGCTGCTTCCTAGGCGAGCTACAGAAAAGGTTACGGGAACTAAACGACGTAAATTACACTGCGCTGCAGAAGTAACGCCTCTTTACGCTATACTGTAGAGCGGCGTGGTCTGTGCGTTATTTCAGTTATTGACGCGAAAGCCTCAAATGGCCCATTGAGCAATAAAGCAAGGCGTCTGTAACCGCGAAACGGCACTTAAATTCCCATTGGCTGCGACACCACGTCACGAGCGCGCCTCGACGGAGCAGAACGGGCGAATCGGAACAGCTGCTGGGAGATAGCGCGCCAGGTGTTGCTGAGAGGGCATCGCCGCGCGCTACGTCATCCGCGCTCCTCGACGGAGCAGATACGGCGACGCCGAAGGGCAAGACGGGTTGTCGGCGAAGCAGTCACGTGACGTGCGCGTGCGGGTGCCGCCGGCGCGCGGTCCATATCTCTCTCTCTCTCACCTCACTTGGCTTAGCTGCTGTGCGCGCGTGCTGGCCTTGGTGGCCGCTGCTGCTTCCCCGGTCTCTCGTCGCGCAGGACGTCGGTGTTACGCGGCGTCCTTAATTTCTCAGCAATATCGTCCACATGATTCCGGTCTACAGCCAACATGCCAAGTAGAAACTGTACGAAAGAACCGCACCACTTTAATTGCAAAACTCGAAAACATTACTAGCAGCGCAAAACTTGAAGGACCGCTCAGCGGCGTTCAATTGGACATATACTTTCGCGTTCCCAACTCATAAGTGCTTAGGTGTCCTCGGATTTCTTGAACGTCAACAATATATACGCGGATATGGAGCCCACGGCTTCATACCCGACCACACTCCAAAAAAAGTTTACACCCTTTGGGGTGTATACCTGCTACTCAACAGTAATCGTCATCTGCCTTGCTTGCGTTTCCTTTCTTGAAAACGCCGGGCCCGTTATTTTTCTGTCGGCAATGCTATGTCATGCTGATAACGCGCATGTCGTTCTTTACTGGGAAGTACCGGGCTCGCAGCGTTAAAGAAAGGAAATGCGGGCAAGAGAGATGACGATTATTGTTGTGTGACAAGATACGACTCAAAGGGTGTAAACTTTGCTTAGAGTGCACAGAGCACTGTATCGTACAGATCATATATGGTTAGTAAAGAAACGCCAAAGGATAGCATGGGGCTTGTGTATCGCAACCACATCCTCATGGAAGTCAGCAGTGTGGCCGTATACGCTCAGCATGTGCCATGTGCTTACGCACAGAAAGGCAGTATGTCGATGCTTGGTCAATAGCATATGCTTTATCTTAATTGGTTGTTTGGCTGACCGTAGAATTGATTATAGGTGTTTAATGTCCTAAAGCAACACCGGGCATATGGAAAACAGAGGGCTTGGGATCAATTTTGACTAACAGAAGCGCCCTTAACGAACAACAGCTCAACAGATCAGAATGAAGTTCGTTTCACTCTAGATAAAAAGACTAATTATGCCAACTGTTGCATGCGTATATTTCTTATATAACACCTTTAATTTCTTTTGAAGAACACGTCGTAAATCAGCCAACTTCAAAAAGTAATTAATAAATAATATAAAGCCAAATATGCTTGTTGCGATCTCATATATCTGCTCCAAAAACAGATATCACAGTTCCGTAAGCTCTATTCAGCTACCTAAAATGGCTTTAGCTACGTGCAATTATTAACGTTTTTACGAGAGCTTCCGAAAATTTCTATTAAAAAATGTCGGCTTCGTGCGCTGTGGAAGTCCTGATAATAGCAGCTCACAAAATCGCTATATATATATAACTGAATTGGCGAAGCTGCATAATTGGCGCGTCCTTTTTTTTTTAGTTTTTAGGCAACCTCTCGCAAAATTAAATGAACACTGAAATCAAGAATCTGCTTTAACTGTCGCTGTGTTTGAAATGTTCTCTGTTAAATTCTAAAAAAAACTCACAATTTGTTAAGTAAACGCCAAACAAAATAACTTCTGCTTTATCTTGTGTTTGAGCCCCCTCAAAATAATGTTATCGCTCGACTTGCACCATTAGAGGCCATCATGCATTGCAGTAGTCTGATTCTCGCAGTCAGACAAAACTCAAATATTTTATTTCGATGAGCGTATCAATAGATGCACCATACTGGAGTTTTTCGTCGAAAACCAGGCTCGCCTAGTTGCGGTCATGAGTCAAATAAATGCTGTACAGAATTTCAAACACAAGTCGTTTGCTTAGCTTTTTGAACTGACTTGTATAAACATCTAATGCCACATACTGTACCACAATAACATGTGATCGAATGAGGTTGCATATAAAACACTCGTGTTCATGTGAGACTGTTACACACTTAAAACAATTTACACCCTTTGGGGCTTATCTGGCGTCACAACGATAATCGTCAGCCCTCTTGCCCGCATTTCCTTTCTTTAACGCTGCAAGCCCGATACTTCCAAGTCACAAACGGCTTGCGCGTTATCAGCGTGTAAGGATACTCATCATTCTCGACAGGAAAATAGCGAGTGCTGAGCTTTCAAGATAAGAAACGCAAACAAGGCAGATGACGACTATCGTTGTAGGACAAGATAAGCCATAGTGTGCAAACTTGTTTAAGAATGTGGATTATATGGACTATGTGGCATGTGAGATTTTTTTTGGCAAGCGCGGACACTGTACCACATATGATCGAAAATACAGAGTGGCGCGATACAAGAACCGTCAGCAGATCCCAACGCGTGCAATGATTCCATGACTGTTCCAAGACTGCACTACACCAGGGCATTTACCGGAACTACGACTGGGTCGCACGTTGCAATATGACGTATACATGCACATGACAGTAAAACCGCATGTACTACACTCTTGAGCCAAAGGATCAAACGTGGAATGGAAAGGCCGTTTCAATGTGTACACTTCTAAAAAAAAAAATGAAATGCGAACCGCAACGAAAAGCTAGGAACACATCGTACGCACAATTAGATAGATTAAAGTGCGACGTGTAATCGCTCTACAGCCAAATTATAAGCATGGCTTAGTCCCAAGTGTACGTCTTGGAGTCTCAATTAAGCCGCTGTTACAGATTCAGGTGAAGCTGAAAACGAAACAATGCAATGGTGTTTCTTAGGAATTTTTAGCACTTTATTCTTTGAGCAATTTACATGAAATAACGTTGCTTCCGTTATTCCTTTATGACGGCATTACATGAAATCGATCGCCTGAACTATGACTGAATTTCATGACTGCGCGTTTCCATGTGAACAATGTGTTATAGAAAAATGAATTAACCTCGTGAAGTCTATACTAGTGAGCTTTCTCGTATATAGCTCTCGGGATAAAGACGACGTTCTGATCATCAGAAAGTCAGTAACGTTGCTTTCGTGGTCGCGTGACGTCTTCATGACGGCATTCGCACAAAGCCACATGACTGTGTCACATGCGTACGGCAGAGGTCGTAGTAGTAATGTTCGGTCTACACGTAAAGACCGTTCAGTCGCAACACGCAAAGATTGTGCATTTCATGTATATGTAGCAGACGTCATTGTCTTGACTATCGATGAAAGCCTCGAAACCGATTGCACAGTTTGATGAGAGGCACGTGAACGTACACGTTTGAGTACACGAGCAGTTTAACTAATTAACGCCTAGTAAAAATAATTTTGACCATTTCTGCATTCGTAACACATGACCTATGCAAAATATACCAAATTTGCATAGTAAACAGCCTCAGCTGACAACCTGTTAGGTGTGAGATAGTAATCGTCTCACAACTATTGCAAAATTATAACTGCTATCTTGGCAACTTTTGATGCAGAGAAGTACAGGTTAACTCGTGGTAATTCAAGAATTAAAATTATATACTAAACATCGACTTGACAGTCAAAGAGTGTAATCTTCCTGCTGCTTGTGAAGTAGTAGTAAAATACACCGTTTACTCTGCGTAGATATTTCCGCGCGCGGATAGAACGATGGCAGGAACGGGATTGCAGCCATTAATATTTGCGCGATTCTAGCGACTGAAATTGTCAACTTTGCAACTGGTGTCAAGCGTTTTATCGAGCTGAACGCGCAAGTTTTTCCGTACTCTTTCCCGGGACCATAGAGTATATATAAATTTTGCAGGTCATTGACGCAAGACCCTGTACATACTTCAGCTTAGCGAAACCGCAGCTGTAGCTCTTCAGAATGTACAATAAGACGAATCAAATTAATAACACAACACAGAAGTTTCAGTAGAAAAGCCAGCGATGGTGGGCCACTAGATTCGCTTCTTATCCGGTTTGCAACGAGATTTTTGCCCGTATGTGAAGCATGGATGCCCGATGCATGCGGTAAAATTAGGTTGAGGGGGGAACAACGTACTCCGTGAAATAATGACATGATCACTAGCTCGCAAGAACACTTACCACGAACTCCTGTCGATGAAAGAAGTCGACGCTCTTATTTTCGCATCTCACATAACATACGTTGGCCCTGGTTCCACAGTTTTTTGACGGCACGGCGAAGTATGATCAATCCAGTGAGCTCGGCGCTGAAATCGTCGCACCGCACTGCCGAGCAATAACCTCGAAAAAGAAAAACAATAGACTTTCACGAGAGGAAAGGCGAGAGAATGTCGATTGTCAAATACGGCGCTGACTAAAAGCGAACGGGGTCCGTGAACACCGAACGAAGGCGCTCTCACGTCCTTCTTCACAACAATTTTTAAGTAGGGCGGCCAACAACAGCGAATACTCGAATAGAAAAGCAGACGACGCGCGCCACGGAGAGGAGCAGACGACGCGGCGGCGGCGCGTCTCGTCGTCTGCTCCGCGGCGGCCATGGATCAACCAATAGCAACGCGGCGCGCAGCGCCACGGAGGAGAGGGGGTCTCGTGGCGCCCTCTCCGAGAGGGCGTGGCAAAGTCGCCGCCGCCGCCGTTCAAGTTCACTTGGCGCCAGTCGGCCAAATGGCGTCGTCTGCGCTGCCGGCTCGCTGCGGCCGTCGTCTGTTTCGCGCTCCCATGCGCAGTGGCCGTTCAAAACCCCGTTGCAAATCAAAAACGCTTTCTTGCCCCCTCCTCACAGCGGGAGATCTCGCACACCTCTACTACCTTCCCTTTCTTAGCCTCTCTCTCTTTCGCGTTGTGCATCTGTTGCTGATTTTCTGCCTGTCAGGCCCTGCCCCTCCGGCCCCCCTTGTATATGTACGTTCGTTCCGCAACATGCGTACCTGCAGGGATCTCTTTATTTATCTATTTATTTATTTATTTGTCGTGACGTGCTTATTTCGGGGCCGTTTCTGTTTCGCTCTTTTGTCGGAGCGGCTCTCTCGCGCTTCATTTACCGAGTTCCTTCCTGGACGGGCCTTCCCCGGGTAGATGCGTGCAGCACGGCCAAGGCTCGCGTTAGCGCAATCAGCCGTACCCGATATTAACCGGCAATCTTCACACTTTCGAACGTTTCGTGACTATACCAGTGTTTTTTGTATCGTGCTATCAAGCGGTGGGTCTGTTCGACGCGTGGACTCCCGCCGAACGCTCGTCGTTATTATACGCACGAGCGGTTTTCGGTTCAAAATTAAAGCTCTCCATAAAGGTGGCGCTCATGCCGCGCCTTCGACAATACTGAAAGGTTCTAGCAACAGACGAAGCCACGCACCGCAGACGCGTTTTTACTGCCGACGTTTTCGAGGTGGATTAGGCAGACAGAAAGGGAGCATTGGAAATGCTGTTGCCCGTAATCGTTTCCTCATACTTTTTTAATCTTGTTTGTTTCGGCGAGGAGGGGGAAAAAGAAAAACTGTCGGGCGTGTCTGGTTGCACTGGTTACCTGTATGCGAACGCATGTTGCTCCGAGCGGTCTATAGACCTCAAGAACTATCATCTTGTAGCGAAATTGGACGGAAAGTGCGAAGTGATTGAGCACTCTTGGCAGGTGATATTTCCGCAGCTCTGAGAAGCTGACAGAATGAACGAAGACGAACTCGAACGGAACTGTCAGCGACCCATTCCGTTAAACAACGGACAGCCGAGTATTGAAAAAGAAACGAAAAATGCGAAATAGCTAGACTAGACTAGACTTCTTCACATCTCATCACATGTTTGCACTGTTCCGAGCTGCAATGCATTCGAACAATTATGCCTAGAAACATTTCTTCAGCATCAATAAAGGAGACGCGGTGAGTGATACATGCTATAGTGGCAGGACAAATTTGAAGAATATCTGGGAGGACAACGTTCTGATGGGAACTTCATAAAAGCGACTAAAACCTAAAGAAGACCATGACCGGACTTGACAAAAAGCCCCCTTATCGAAACGTTGGATGCAGTGACAACCTTTGTCTGAGTGCTGTTTATCTTATAGCATTTTTTAAATAAGTCAGTACATACAAATGTCTGGACCCATAGTCACAAGGCTAGTAGAAAGTGCATGGCAAAATAGGCATACGAAACTGCAAAATCATTTTTTTATTTATTTGTTCAATACTGCGATGCGCAATTAGTTCGAGCAGGAGAGGGCAAACACAGAGAGGTAAAGCCACTGTTACAAAATGTCAACGAAGTTTCTCATAGATGAACAGTTCGAATGTTAGAAATAGAATACACCAGGATGATCAAAAAGAATCAAAACGACCAGGTCAACAAAAGCAAAACAAAAAAATAACACGTGAACTACTCCACTGAACCAAACAACTTTGAATCATGCGGCAGCCAATTCGAGTCATCTATTGTTCTAGAGAAGAAGGAGTACCTGTAACAGTTTGTGCGTGCAGAAATAGGTTTGATGCTCTTGCTTGTGACGAGAAACTCCAGCTATATACTTACTATATGCTCTTCTGGTTTTATATCATCATCAGCCTGTTTTATGTCCACTGCAGGACGAAGGCCTCTCCCTGCGATCTCCAATTACCCCTGTCCTGCGCCAAGCAATCCCAACTAGCACTAGCAAATTTCCTAATTTCGTCGCACCACCTAGTCTTTTGCCGTCCTCTACTGCGCTTCCCTTCTCTTGGTACCCATTCTGTCACCCTAATTGTCCAACGGATATCTAATCTGCGCATTACACGACCTGCCCAGGGCCATTTCTTTCTCTTACTATCAATTAGAATATCGTCTATACCCGTTTGCTGTCGAATCCAAACCGCTCTCTTTCTGTCTCTTAACGTTATGCCTAGCAATCTTCGTTCCATCGCTCTTTGCGCGGTCCTTAAGAGGAAGCTTTAGCTCCGGTGCTCCTATCTAAATACATGTAAAAGGAGAATTCGTTTTTCTCGGCAACCACTGCACCAAATTTGACGAGGTTTGTTGCATTTAAAAGAAAGACTTAAAATCTAGTGACTGTTGGTTTCGAATTTTCGAGTTAGGTCGTGAATATTTTATTAAAAATTGGCAAATATCGAAAATTTTCAGAAAACTAAACTATCACGTTTACACCTCTGTAACAACAAAAAATGATAACACAATTCTGTGAATTCTATCCAATAGTACATCTAAAGCGGACAAAATTGATATGTTACTCATGAATATAGAAAATTTTAGCAATAGGGAAATGCAACTTTTGCAGAACCCTTGTAAAAAACGTAATAAAATCGCGTAAGATGTAAAATGACACATCAAATTTGTCCGCTTTGAATGATCTAATGGATGGCGTTTACAGAACCGCGATATCAGTTTTTTATGCAGAGCTATGAATTTGTAAACTTCGTGCTTCTATTTTTTTCAGACGGTCAAATATTTGAAAATCTTTTTAAGAAAATTCAAGCCCTAAATCGAAATTCTGCTTCCAACAGTCACTAGAATTTAACTTTCTTTTTCAAATGCAACAAATTTCATTAAAATCGGTCTAGGGGTTATCTCACAAAAACGTTTTTGCGTTTTACATGCATTTGAATAGGCCGCGTCGGAGTTGGGCCCGAGCTAAAGCTTCCTCTTAACTTGTTCTCCAGCTTCTTTGTCAGTCTCCAAGTCTCTGCCCCATATGTCAGCACTGGTAAAATGCACTGATTGTACAACTTCCTTTTCAATGATAATGGTAAGCTTCCAGTCAGGAGCTGGTAATGTCTGCCGTATGCAATCCAACCCATTTTTATTCTTCTGTGAATTTCCTTCTCATGATCAGGGTTCCCTGTGATTAAGTGACCTAGGTAAACGTACTCCTTCACAAACTCTAGAGGCCGACTGGCGATCCTGAACTCTGCAAAATACAGTGAATGGGAGAAGTTGAATCTTGCTGGTTTACGTCTGTCCTTCAACGAGTCTAATTTGGTTGAGGAGAGCATCTCAAACTGAGGGCCTTTTCGACGCGTTTCGCACTGATTGGCGCGCACAGATCTGTGTGGCATTCCTCCATTAGCCTTTTATGCCACGTGCCTTCAGTCTTTTCTGTCTTCTTTTGTCTCACACCGTTTTCTCTCTTCTCTTCCTCCATTGTTTATTCCTTGAATCATGACAATATGTTATCCCCCTTCCCCTATATGCTTACACACACACACACACACACACACACACACACACACACACACACACACACACACACACACACACACACACGCGCGCACGCACGCACGCACACACACACACACACACACACACACACACACACACACACACACACACACACACACACACACACACACACACACACACACACAGGTCCCAAGAGGCTTCCGGTGAATCGCTCTGAAACCACACACGTCACAATACCTTATAGATATGGTGGGAACGGCGCGGTCCAGCAGTTCACGTGACCAGTATACACTCCGACCCTGGCTGCATGAAAGAAAACCCTTGTCCCATATAGATCCCACAATATATGCAAAACTTTCCGATTGACGCAGTTTTTCTGTTCAGTTAAAATATTGACAAATGAATCTTACTGCTAAGTATAACAACGAAGTTACACAGACTAGCTCGACACATTCTGAACACATCGACAACATGTACATAGATTAGCGAAACAGGGACTAGTGAAATAAGGGAAAAGATACTTATTGTTTCTTGGCTAACTTGGCTGTCAAGAATGAATGACCGGAAGTTTTCGGCGGTCATGAAACACATTGCCATTGCTTTAAAGGGTCTACTGTTTTAAGGAAATGAAAGGGGACGAAAATCTATCTTTTCATCTTCAAGATGTGCTATGCTACGCAGCATCCTGACGTTGCAATTATTGGATTGCTATGCTGCACGAGTGCCCAAAAGCTGATTCTTTGCTCGTGCAGCCATGGTTTCCTCGTAGGATGAACAGCAAAGCCATCTCTAAAACAGTTCACAAGACACTATAGCACGTCCAAAGTTATGGTACGCAAGTGATGGGATTCCGCTCAGGTGAAACTAGCATTCACTTGCGTATATATCATGCATCTTGAATTATAACCGCTTGTTTAAGATGTTATAACGCATTATTTACAATTCTATGATCACAAGCCCCTGAACTTGATTTTCCAACTTACTGCCTTTGTGTTACTATAGTTTGTGTGTTCGTTTGTATGCTCGCTTGCTTGTTTGTTTGTTTGCTTGCTGCACTCTCCTTCGTAATGTCCACGGCTCTGAGGGCACAGTAAATAAATAAGTCAATGAATAATTGTTGTCTAACGTGCACAAGGGCCTTGCTTTCGCAAGCCACTTGCGTACAGTGCACGCGTGGAAGGCAACCGCACCGTTTGGCACTGCGCGCATGCGCATGCTTTGGTGCGGGCTCTAGCGGTGCGCTCTCGTGAGATCCCGTTGCTGGCGAGATAGCGACAGATGTCTGGAAAAATGGCTGTAGCGTTAGAGCTGTACGAGTGTCGCTGTACGTGTTACGTTTTTCAGTCGCGATAGACGTGGCGTCATATAGAAGTTAAAAAATCTATATAGTATAGTAAATGATGGGATTTTACGTGTCAAAACCACGATCTTACGAAGCACACCGTAGTGGGAGGGACTCGGAAATAATTTTGATCATGCAACTGCGGCTCTTTAACGCATGCTCCTAAATCCAAGCATAAGCAAGTGTTTTTGAATTTCGCCTCCACCGAAATGCGGCCTCCGTTGTAGGGATCGAACCCACGAGCACCGAGTTCAGCCACGCCACGGGAAAGTTACCGTGGCAAGTGGCATATGTGCGGAATTACACAGAACGGGACGCAACAAGCAGCAATTTATTGCGCGGCGCAAGAATCGAAACACAAAATATACGAAATTCGCAAGCATCAAAGGAAAGTTTCACACACACACAAAAACATGGACGACGCTTAAGCTTCGCCTTTAAGAATGGAACGCGATAGCGTTCAAAGACCCCTTACTGCTTTTCATGCTTCCCGCAACTGCAGCTTATGTGACCGTAACGCTTGCCGGGAAACAATGACTGCGAACGCTATGCCCGAAGGAGAGCTTTTTGGTAGAAACGCGGCGCCTTGCGTGGGTTGATCTCCTGTCATTGTTTCGCATATTTAATATTTCGCTCCGAGAAGAGCTAATATAAAGGACATACGCCGTCGGTGTTCTTTTCCATTACATTTGTTTGTGTGCTGCCGTTCTCAAAATTCACAGGAATAACTTTGTAAAGAATGAAGCACAATGTATGAGCAGCTTTTATGGTAGAGAAGTGGCTGGGTGTGTGTGTGGTCCGGAATTTGGTTTGGAATTCTTTTTGCCGAGGCGACGTTGGACTCCGGACGCCGTATCTTCCGCGACACAGGCTCTTTAACGCTGTCGCGTTAAAAACGTCCTGTGACATGCGCAGAACGCAGGTATAGTGCGAAACGCGACGGTACTGCACCCGCGAAGCATTTGACCACTCGGAGCAGAGACGCGCTGGCGTCTCTTGGCGATCCGCGCGCAGAGCGGTATAGCATAGGTGGCGGCGGAGTCTGGAATCACACTCGTCGTCTAACGAGCTGTACATTGTCAGCGTTGCACGAGCCGTATTCCAAACGGGAGTCGCGCGCACCACAGGGGCCGTAAACAAATGTGCCGTTGTCAGATGGGAAGAGGACTTGGCACCCGGACGGGCGCCAAGTCCTCTTCCCATTCTCTTTTTCCTCTTCCCGGAGGTGCCTCCGTCCAAAGCATACATGTACTCATCAATCCAGCATTATTCGGTACATTGACCCCGGCACACCACCTCTACCTGGGTTGGCTGGGCGGGGGGCTTTGGTTCGGGCCAACGGTCCTTCCCGGACAAGGGGGCTGCTATGGAGCAGCACAAACTGAGCCACTGCGCTCACCGCACAAGCAGCCATGTCGGTCTTACAGGACTTGAGCCTGACAGACCCTTGGATTGCCTTAACCGAGTAGAGGTCAAGGGCAAGCATCCACGGAGATCACCAAAGCCGTTGGCAGTGCAGCGCGACCACACGAGGGTACCCCACGACCGGTTCCGGCTCTGGGTTCCACTGAGCCAAACGAAACCCCGTGGATCGACTGGCACACACGGCCAAGTCGAGCGACCTTTCAAGGGCATGCATCACAACTTAATGGAGAGCTTTCCACCTTACTCGCCGAAAATCACGGCAGGGCGAGCCCACACTTCGAGAAACGTCTTGTCGTCTAACTGATGCCGCTCCCAGGTGAGATGGAACCTAACCACCTTCCGTGCTTTCGCAAGCACTTCGTGAAGGCACGGTGCCCCCCCCCCCCCCAACCCCGAAAACCGTATCACAGCGTGCTAACCAGACTTGGTATGAGCCCTCAACTAGAAGAAGCACGAACTTGTTGATCGCCTGCTTATGCAAAGGGTGCAAGAAACGAACAATCTGACATGGAATACCTGGAAGACTACAAAGACTAGCAATCCGTTGCAGGAGAGGCGCGGGAAGCAAACACTGCGTAAATATATGAACCGAATCCTCACGACCGCCACAAAAAGGGGCACACTCCACGAGCCGGTATGGCTGTGAAGCGCCTGCAACTCATCGGCAGACACCCTCGCGCCAGGCGGTACACGAACGTAGCTCGCCTGGCGTCGAGAAAGCTGGCCGTAATGAGCTTCCAGCTTGGTCTGTGGAAGGACAGATCGTACCTTTGGCAATGCGGGGGGAGACCTGGGGTGAGGATATCGACTAGTTCTTGGATTGGAGTCGAAACTACGTCGATGTCGGGGTGAACCTAGCGGAGGCGTACCACAGAGTTGGCAGCCGCAGCATAAATGGTGGACGGGGTACCTGAGCGAGGCACACAGTGGGAAAATGTGATTTGCGAAAACAAACGGAGTCGAGTACTAAGAAAAAAGGAAGTAAAGATTCGAGTCAGGAGCATATCCGAGGTAAGAGCGACTTGGGCCCACCCGACGTGCAGGCAGTAGCCACGAAGCCCAGGTCGGGAATTCCGAGTCCTCCCTTATCCTTGCGCAACTTAAGCACTTGCCGAGCTACGCAACCAGTTGTCCCTTTCCAAAGAAAACCAAAGAGGACCCTCTCCAGGATAAGCTTGGTTCGGGTTGGAACAGGAGACACAAATGCTACGTACGTGGGAAAGGAAAACAGAAGTGAGCGAAGAATTGTCGCTCGAGCTGTCAATGGACCTGACAACGCGCTGAATACCTGAATCTCGGCTTCAAGCTTCTCCTTAGCTTGCTGCTAGCTTTCAGGAGATAGACCATCCTGATCGAATTGGAAACCTAGAATTCGCGACCGCGTTTTCACGGGTAGACCATTAACGGGCTGCGGACTGGATGGAATGGAGTTAAGTTAATGGCTGCACTTTTCGATCTATTAAACCTTGCATCACTCGCGCTACAGTAACCGCCCAGGACATCTAAGACGGTGCAAATTGATGCCTCGTTCGGGCCGACAATGGACAAGTCATCCGCATAGGCAAAGAGTGCAACAGGAGGGGAACCTGGTGGAAGGAGGAACCTGCCAATTCTGCTGTCACAGGACAACCTCTGCAGAAGCGGTTCAAAAGCGAGTACGTAGAGGGCAGGTGAGAGAAGACACCCCTGCCGTACACCACGTCCCACAATGAACGCCTCCGAGACGCTGTCCCGTATGAGAACAGCAGAAGTCGGTCGAGAATACAAAACTTGGACCATCTGCTGAAAACATGCACACACTAAAACCAACCTCTTCCAGGACACGGAAAAGGTACCTATGGCTAATGATGTCGAAAGCCTTCTCCTGATCGAAGGAGCAAAGAACACATGGAAGTTTCCTGGTATTTGCCCACAGGAGAAGGTCCCTCACTGCTAAACCATGAAGCTGAGTAGAGCGCCCCTGGACACTACATGCCTGGTATGGACCCAAAACAGTGCTGAGCACTGGCGTGAGTCGCATAAACAGGCACTTTGCTATGAGCTTGTAATCGCAGTTCAGAAGCCTGATTGGACGCCATGCTCTCAGATCGGAGCTCCTCGACTCGTCCTTACAAAGGAGAGTGATTAGCCCCTCTCGTTGAGACGCTGACAAAGTCCCTTCACTGAGTAGCCTGTTCACCAGTGACGTGAACGGCTTCCCTAACAGTGTCCAAAATTTGACATAAAATTCGACTGTCAGACCATCGGATCCCGGCTGCGATTACGCTTCATAGACTTCAAAGACGAAAACAGCTCGTCCTCATCTATGGCTGAGTCGCACACTTGCGGCGGCTCAGTTGGTGAAGCGGAACCGTTGTCAGATGGGAAGAGGACTTGGCACCTTTGAAGGCGCCGCGTCCATGAGCTTTCGTGTACTCATCAACCCAGCATCATTCGATACATTGACCCCGGTTCCCACCCTCTACCCGGGTTGACTTGGCGGGGGGCTTTGGTTCGGGCTAACGGTCCTCCCCGGCCAAGGGAGCTGTTGTGGTGCAGAAAGTATGTACAAACAAACTAGAGTGTACGTAGCCGACAGAAATCAAGCCGTCGAGTGACACCTATACAAATTACACAGCCCCCAAACCTGCCCAAAGGTTTCTAGCCTTCTCGTCATAAAGTGTGCTCGAACATACCTGCGGAGCGCAGAATGCAAGCAACATTGTACAGGCACACGTCAGTAGCATGGGTCTTTTAACCTATACAATGTCCTGAGTTTAGCAGGCTGTGGAACATCTTGGCCCGAACTTGCCTTACGTTCAAGCAAGCATACCCGCAGTCTGCGCTCTCTGAAATGCATCAACAGCATCGAGCAACGAAAGCTATACGCGTCAGTAGCTTCCACATGAGTTTCTCCGAGGGAACGTGGCACTGCAAAGCGACACCGCCGCAGTGCGGTATGTCAATCACTTTTGTTGCAATGACAAATATGCGGGCCACGTGGTATACAGGACACTCAAGGCACAGTCACGCTGTCGGCATCGCCGTTGCCGTGCGTTCCCTCTCGACTTCGCTTGTGCAGCTAAGTACGAAGCCTGCATCGTTTTTGCACTTCGCTAAGCAGTCTCTTAATGCGTTCGCACTGGGAGTGTCAAAACTGATAAAAGTGATATATATATATATATATATATATATATATATATATATATATATATATATATATATATATATATATATATATATATATATATCTAGAGAGAGAGAGACCTTCAAGCAATTATACTACAGTAGGTCCGCGTATTGTCTTATGGTAAGAATATGCAGGTGGGATACATTTGAAAGGAACTGATTTTTATTTTATTTTTTGCTAATTACACAAAGTGCTACTTTCGGCCGGTTGGTACATGTTGCATAAAAAAAAAGAGTAACAGTGCGAGACACAGCACTCCTTTCGTCTCCTTCTTATATGTTCTGCATGTGTTTTGCCTTGTTACCCGTTTTACATGCAATCTTACATGAGCAGCCTTTGGCCAAGAACGCGCAGTCAACCGTCTAGCTTTTCTAGCGCGATAACTAGCGTGATCACTTGCAATCACCAAAAGGCACCGATAAAACTGGCGAAACGTCGAACTATATATCGACCTCACCTTCATCCGTTCATCTTTCGTCGTCGTCTATCCAGGTGAGCGGCGTTTAACCGCTGCCCGAACGTAACGCGCCCCATATAAGTCACGTTTCCCCTCTGAACGCTCGGACAAAGTGTATGCCGTCGTGTGTGACGAAAGAGTTCAACGGCCTCCGAGGCGCCCGCAAGACGCATGGGCGCTTACCTCGTAGCTGTCGCGTGCCGACCAACGCACGGTATTTTTCTGCACGTTGCAGTCGTCGACTACTCCCGCGGTTCTTCTCTCATCTCACGGGGCACCCTCCTCTTAAGAAAGCTCACGGGGCCAGCAGGCGGGTTATTAGCGATAATTACGGGATGCCCTTTTGTGACGACGATGGCTCTTCTCGGTGCGCCCGAAGCAGACGACGCGCAACAGCAGACGAAAAAGCTGGCGCGAGCGCACGCTACAGCGGCGACTGTGGCGGCGTCCCGTTTCATTTTTAGCACGCGGCTCCTTGGCGTCGATGCCTCCCATTATCTAAACGATATGAGATTACGGCGCGCGCCACCAGGAGGAGACAGCGATCTGGGGATGGGATTGAGAAAAGAACGAGAATCGTTGCTGCCGGTGAAAACCTCTTGTCGTCGCGCCACGAGAGAAAAGAAAAATGACGTGCGTGTCGTCTGCTTCTGGGAGTATATCGTCCGCAAGAAATCTCGCAGCGTGCGCGACGTCTGCAACCGCCGTCGTTGCCGTGTCTTCGTCTGTTACCCGCGCATGCCATTAGCGAAGCGGTGCCATTCCGGCGTCGTCCGCTATACAGTGCAAAAACAGTTCAATGCAAAAACATTCTTACAACAGAGCTTTTCCGTGGACAAAATTTACAATATGCAGATTACTTTGCAGCTAAGTGCTGCACTTCCAAATAGAGGTCGACTACCTTCGGTGAACATTTTTTATACCTAGTGAATTTTTACAGTATCACTTTGTTTAATGACTAGTCCTATATAGTTCGAGTTGCCAGTTAACCTACTGTAGCCTCGCGATTAGCTCAGTTGACAGAGAAACAGCACTGTAAATGAGGTAGTGCCGGGTTTGATCTGTGGGTCACGATCACCTGCAAGCGAACGTCTCCTTATGAGGGACCCATGTGCGGATCCCTTGATACCTTCATTTTACTTTCATCTATATGAAACAGACTTGTTTACCTTATCCTATCCTTACCTTATCCAACTTGCCCTTTTCATAAATCTCCCTTCCCCTTGTAGGTTTCCGCAGAATTAGTTTCTTTCGTCGAAAAATGTGTGTCGTTTGCTGAACATACACCATCTGCGACGCCACGCATTGGACAGAACAGATGGTTTTCACTTACACGAATTTATGCAAACCGGCAATTTTTTTATGCTTGTTTTTCTTCTGTACCCCCCCCCCCCCCCACTGTAATGCCCGAATGGGCGCCGTGGGTACTAAATAAATAAACAGACGACGCCGTACGCCGTTTAGTCTGCTTTAGATTGCGCCAAGACTGACGGCTCTGACGTCGTCTGTTGAAGTGTAGTATAGGGCATGAAGTTTCCGAACGATGCTAACGGTACTGATTTCTTTGAAAAACTAATTTGTCGTACGCAAGGGACAAAACTATAGTAGGCAAGAACATCCTACTGAATCTAGGTGGCACACGTGTGCGGTCCGTCGAGTCGCCGCAGTCACCGCGCGTCTAGTAATATTCAGGCAAGCCTGCCGTATAGCCCAACTGTCGGGGCGTTGATCTAAACTTGATGTCTGCATGCATGCAGGCGCCACCACCTCTCTATGTATCTCTTCGTTCTTCGGGTCTTCTTTATGCTGTGATTTACTTATGTATTTAGGGTAACCGTGCAAATAGCGAAGGCAGGGCCGATATATAGGGCCCCTCGTCAGACGGCACTATTTTTCTAAGTTCCCGTCTGGTAAATTTTGCTCGTCAGTTTCTCCTGGAAGGTGTTCTTTTTTTTTCTGTATCACGGCATGCTTTCGGACTTGCTGCTGCAGCCTCTGTTTGGCCAGAGCAGCGAAGATTAGGCCGTGTTTTTTCTCAAGCACGGATTGTAGAATGTGTGCAAGAGCCTATCTATCTATATGTATCGATAGGCTAATCTACACCGGCCACGACACGCGCGATGTCGGAACTTATCGCCGCGCACACTCTACGAGCATTCCGAGCATCTCTCTTTCCCTTGACACTGTTAAAAAAATGAGCGCTCAATAAACCAAAGTTTTCTTTATCTGCTCGGAACTGGCTCGTTCATATCTTGCTTAAATACACAACGAAACATGGTGTCAGGGCATACTCCAAGATAGAACACAAACAGTCTTGAGCGAATGAAAAGGAAAGTACAAAAAAAGTATGCAGATCCCACGCACTGTGGGAATCGATGTAAGCGAAACCTTGTCTACTGTTTGCGTTCATTGAGATTATTTGACAGACGGCATACGACAGTCGTGACGAGGTGTGCAATGTTACTTTGCCTGCTCCGCTCGACGCTTTATGCGAGCCTTCGTCTCGTCAGCACTAAGTGCACGCTTCGGAGCCATTCTGGGTTGTAGAAATGTAGCTCACAAAACTGCCTCCTCTCCCTCTCTCTGTATTCCTTCGTCAACATTCTCCCCACCTCCTCCCTGTACTGTCGTTGCGGGTGAGCACGGAGACAAGCGCGGCAGCTCCTGCACAGCATTTGAGAGGGGTCACGCCTAGTCAAGAAAGACGCGTCGATGCCGCGAGGGGGGGGATCAAAGTAACGGCGAGCAGCCATATGCCAGTTTCAAATGCCGTATACGGAATAGGTGTGGGCACCTATAGATGTGGGCGAAGACACGCAGCACGGAAGTGCCCAGCATATGGACATACCTGTCGGCGATTCTGGAGGCAGAAATAATTTTGCTGTGCGCTGCAACAGCAACAAGCAGGTCGCGGAAGCCAAAAGCAGCAAGGAAGACTAACGTCCTCGACATCTCGGTCAACAGAGTCATGCACCAACACGACTGGGTGGTCCAAGCAGAAGTAGCGGACAGGGTGGTCGAACTGAAGGTGCATACAAGTCCTAAAGCCAATCTGCCTCAGGTTCCAGTGCAGGTCAGAGGCGCTAAGATTCCAGTGTAATCGCTGGTACCGCTTGGCTTCCAGAAAGTACTGTAGCCACAATTTGCGTCGCGCATACACTCTGACTACAAAACAATCGCAAACCATGACAATTGAAACAAGCGCGAACGATCCCAAACCAAGCAAGCGCGAGCGAGAGCTGACGAGAGCATACGAAACTAGCGGCCCGGCTGAGACCAAATACGAGTACGCATCGAGCGGTCGGGCGAGTTTGCATGAAACCCGTTTCTCACGTGCACGTCAGCTCTCATTGGTGTCCGCCGTTCGTGGCTCGCGTCTTTTTTCATCTGCCGCTCAGCATTCGCTCTTTCATCCTTCGCCGCTGTGCTCGTTCGCTCGATTACGTCGAGACCGACGCCGACGCAGGAAAGGGCGTAAGAGTTGCGCTCTAACAAATACAATGAAAGAGATGACTTAATGTTGACAGGGATGCGATTCCAAAGTGCGATACCGTAGAAGCGAAGTGTAAATTTTCCATAGTTGAATGGGATTTTATTTAAGAGAAGATTATCGTGCACTGAAAAACTATTATGTTTGTTGATGAGGTTATCAAATGGAAGGAAGGCCGTCTAATGATATTTCACGCAGAAACAGACGGAATTGAATAAGACACGAAGATGTTGATATGTAAAGAATGGCAACGGAATGAGCTAAAGGTCATTAATTTTATTGCCTGGTTTTGAAGACGTTAATGTGGTTAGAGATGACTCGCATATGTATTACCCCATGAGGAGAAACAGTACAATAGATGAGCATTAATATAAGCACGATACGATGATCCGATAACATGAGGGTGGAAAAATGCGCGTTTAATTTATAATTACAATGCGCATTAGTAAATCTCATTGATTTAGCGTGTTTAGCGGAAGGGACAAGGGTTGCAGCTACGAAAGCCGACGGTTTTCCTTCGACCTCATCTTGTGCACCTTCGAGGTACAACCTCTGCAACACCGCTGGCGGCGTTTCTCACCACGCTGCAGCGTTGTGAGACGCCTGGTATAGTTGCCAGGGTTGTTTCTGCTGCGCTGCCGCAGTTGCCTTGCGTGCTACGTTGAAACAACATGCCGACCCCGCGTATTCTTGAGCACCACCCGAGGAACTTCAGCAAAAAGCTCACCTTGCCATCGCTTTCAATGCTTCCCCTTTTGGACTATAAACAGCCCATTATTTTGTGACATACAAATCGACATAGATGTTTTTATTTATTTATTTATTTATTTATTTAATTCAGTGCATACACACAATACACAATACTGTTCGGACCCATAGCCTTGGCGGCTAGTTTGGGGTCCAATAACAAAACAGACATAAGAAGAACATCGTACTTATTGTACCAGACAACTTAAATACATGTTATGAAAGCATTTTTACATGGAAAATATAGAATAAACAAAAGACTATGTCATGACATTAGCTTATACAACCAGAAAGACCCTGTGAGCATTCATGAAAGAAGTTTTTTAAGCATTACACAATGTTTTGGCTAGTCATTACACTGAGTTTCCCTGGGATTACTTCGAATATACAAGACATATATTCCAGACGCCTTTAGATACAAGACAATGTGTATTGCCACTATTACCATCCTTTATAAAACAATGCTTTCTTCTTGTAGTCGGACGGGTTTTGATATGTTCACTTGTTAGACTGGATTCCTGATGAGGTTACTTTGAGAGGAATTTTCTTTTGTGCCCTCCAAAGGTATGAGTGATAATTTTCGTTTTATTCGGGAGATTCGTCGAAAGGCATAAGTAGCAAAAAGAACGAAAATTTTGTGGTGATGGGCCTTTAGACAGGAGGTTGCGGGCGGTCAGGGGGAGAGGGAGGCGCCATTACGACGAAGGCGGGAGGAGAGGTAGTACAGCGCACCTATCGATTGGCTCAAGAGAGGACGTAATTGGGTAAAAGGATAGCGCGGCGCCAATTGGATGGCACAAGCGTTGACGTCATCATGCTGCGGCGGCGCAGTGGACGCGACAGCATTGCCCACAGTGCGCGGCATCTGCGCGAGTTCTTTGACCTGCGAGATTTCTGCATGCCCGCCACCGCCAGAATTGCGAATCTCTTTCGCAGGAAGAATATATGAAGAAGATATGCAGCAATTCTGAACATATACTTGATTGTTCACGTAGTTCATAAAGATTGATTTAGTGTATTACATGAGCGGCGAGCTACAATTACCTCTTTTTTTGACCCATGGCACCGGCCTGTGCGTATGCCTATAATGGGAACGCCCTTCCTGTATTTGTTTTCTATCTCTCTCCTCCTCGCTTCCGTTCAGCCCTCATTCGCCCCATCCTAGAGCGGGGTAGCAAACCGGAAAATGTCATCTGTATTCTTTCCTGGCTATATACCTCTTGTCACGTCGCGACGTAACAAGCATACACAAAGCAAAACGTCACTCGGTTAGGTTTACACAAAGTGGTGATATTCGGACTTTCTTCAGAGATCTCAAGGAGAGTGTGTTGGGAGGCTAGTTAGTAAGGCATATTTCTGGAAACTTAAACTGCGCTAGGGACTAGACACCGAGGTAGAAGACAGGACGAACGCAGGCTAACAATTGGTTTACTGAAACCACACAATGCTGCCTCTTCGAGCAATGCGCATGCCCAAGCCAAATCATACCCACGTGACCATGGAACACTTCAATGATGTTTCCAACCAAAATTACTACAAGCGATTCCGGTACTAGTGCTAGTGTCTACTAGTGTCTGCGATCATGGCGGTTCAAGCATTATGGGAAAGATCGACAGTGCATGAATTCGCCTAAACCTCGTCCGTCTGGCTTTAAACGTCTTTCTGACTGTATTTTCGACAATAGCTTGCGTTACAAATGCAACCATTCGCAATGTGTTACGGGTGCGTGCAGAGGCTCGATGCCTTGCTGTGTGCAGAAAACCATGAGGGTTAGGAAATTTCGAAAGGTAAAGTGTAATAGATAACTCCACGAGAGCGTTTGACACCCGCAAGCACGAAGATTACACAAATCCATGTACTAAGTCGTCACTCCCACGGTGACTGAACGACTGCAGCACTCTCAAGTAATTTTTTGTAGGATACTATATGCTTTATTCGAAAGTCGAGGTAGATGAATTTCTGCAGGACTAGAAACACGTAAGCGCACAGATGTCGTGTGCTGGAAGCGCTATATCTCGCAATCGTCCTGTTCGCAACTGGCTGTGACTGTTGCGAAGAACACCGTGAATGTTTATTGGAAAGCAATAAAGTTTGCTTTAAGACGTGACTCGGCTCGAACCTCTCCCGGCAATTCGTCTCGTTTCCTTTGAGCTCCTCCTCGCTTTTTACTTGGGTCCCGCATTGTGTACAGGCAATCACAATGTGCGGGATTGGACAAGGCGGTGTACATCTATATAGGGAATAAAGAAATGCGCTTGGCCTCGCAGCGGTTATTTACATAAAGATGAAAGCACTAGGAATACATCAGGCTTCTTTTTTTTCTATATCTTTCTGTTTTTCTCCTTTCCTTCTCACTGCTTCCGCGGTGATATATATAGACAACATTCGTGGATGCCATACATATGCGAAAGATAAACAGAGGAACTCCACCGAGAGCATTATATGATACGTCCACAATGCCGCATCTCCGAGGGATCTGGGATATACCGGAACGAAAACAGTGATAGCAAAGAAAGAAGAGAGAAATATATGTCGTTCTTTGTCATCTCTTCTGGTCCTTTCTTTCTGAACCGGGCGACCGTCGGGCAGGCGGTCGGTGACACTATGGTTGTCCCAAGGTCTAGCCAGCCATATAGCCAAAACTCGGCAGCATTCTACTGCTGCGTCACAGATGACACAAACAAAAAATGGCGGGGGAGAGAGGGGGGCTAACGAAAGGGCAGGAGGGGTACGACAACGCCACCTAGAGCGCATTGGGTACGAGTGCGGTTTGTAGTGCGGAAAGCAAGGCGGAGGCAGCGACGGGAGTTTGGGGGAGGTCGCGGTTGTCGCCATGATGACCCCACGGGAGGTCTTCTGTCTGCCTCCCCCCCTCTTTTTGCCCCTTGTACTACCTGAGGCCCTCGAGGCGGCTAGACTACAATACTACAATAGCTCTTGTTAAGCGGTCGAGACGCCGGTCGCTTTTTTGCCGCTCTATGCTGCCGCCAGCGGCGGGTAGAACCTCTAGGATATAGCCAGGCTCCTTGAAGCCTTCTCTCCTCCTCTTTCTCGAGCAAAAGCGCTATTCTTTCATTCCCTCCGAGATCGACGACGCCGTGGCGCCATCTTGTGTCGCATGATCCCGACCCCGCTATTCATTGGACTTATTGTGTGGCGTTACCATGTAGGTCCTCCCCCGTTCTCGTGGCATGAGGGTCGCGGGCGCGCCATACATATGCATATATGCGGTATATTTATACACACGTTGTCGTGTACGTGGGTGCTGGCGTGTGGCGAAGCGCAGACGACGGAAGCCTGCGTCTTCCCAGGTCTCGTTTCTTGTATCCTTCCTGAGTGGCAGACTAGAGAGCACTAGCCCAGGTCGACCTCTGTCTTTCCTGTCAATAAATCCTATTCTATATATTCTTCCTTTTCGTCTTTTTTGTGCATTCCGTGCACACTAACCGGGGCACGCTTATAATCTCTGTATGGTCCGCATCCAGACAAGGTCATGCACTATTGAATTGTGCAGCCCCGAACATATCTTTATTATGTTAGCCTATAAATGAGCCACCGGCTACTCCCCGTCTCGAAACACGTTTTACACATATGCTATTATACACTCTTATACATAACTCCAATACCCTTCTACATGTAACACACACACGCGCGCACACACACGCACACACACACACACACACACACACACACACACACACACACATATATATATATATATATATATATATATATATATATATATGTGTGTGTGTGTGTGTGTGTGTGTATGTGTGTGTGTACTGCCTATGTAAACAACGTAAATTCAGTGTAATCAACGCATTACAAATTGACGAAGCAGCGCAAACAAAGCAACCCTGCCACTTAACACACAAAGCGCAGAATGACACTACAAAAAATGTTGTGATAATATTTTTTTAAGAAAAGGGTCGCATTGTGTACGTGCATCAGAAAGCTTTAAAATGTGAGAGAATCGAAAACTTTGTTACGTCTCCAACTTACCCACACCAATAATAGTGGAATAAATCAGGCTCCAAAATGTATAATTAGGTCATTATGCTCAATAGCCGGCTACGAAGCAATTGCATATTTCACTCCATTTTCAATTACAAGGAACACATGTTCCAAATGTCTTTTTTCTCGTCACGTTTTCATTGATGCTGATGGTACAGCTGCTAATAGCATGTGATTATGCCCCAAATTTTTCTGCAAGCTATATTACATAACACATCCTTACAACATCACCACAGAGCAATCTTTGTGCGCTTTTGTGCATGTGTAATGCAGATCTACACAAACATACAATCCTAAAATGAAAAAGAAACACGTGCTTCCTCTTTTGAAGATCAGCACAGGAACCATGCCGGATTTCGTTAACAGCCTTTAGAATATCATCACAGGAATCGTGCAAGACTTTGTTGGCAGCCTTTAGAACATCCTTATAGCAAATGTGCAGGGTTTGTTTACAGCCGCTTGAACCTCAGCACTGGCATTGCACAGGGATTTGTTGACAGCCCTTAGAACACTAGCACGACAATCGCTCAGGGATTTGTCGAAAGTCTTTCGAACATGAGCACAAAAATGCAGGATTTGTTTTTTGAACATCAGCACATCATCAGGTTTTTGAACATCAGCACACGAATCATGCAGGGATTTTTTATAACTTTTACAACATCACCATGGGAATTGTTCAGGGATTTGTCGACAGCCGTTCTAATATCAGCACAATAATGCAGGGATTTGTCGACAGCCTTTTGAACACCATCAACTACTGGAATCGCGAAAGATTTGTAGACAGTCTTTTGAACATCAGCATTGGAATTGCGCAGGGACCTGTTGACAGCAATCAGAACCCCAGCACAAGAATCGTTCAGGGATTTGTCAACAGCGATTTGAACATCAGCACAAAAACGCAGGATTTGTTGGCTGTGTTTTCAACACTAGCACAGGAATCGTACATGATTTCTTGACAGTCTTTTGAGCATCAGCATTGGAATCGCGCAAGGATTTGTCAACAGCCTTTCGAACATCAGCACAAAAATGCAGGATTTGTTGGCAGTCTTTTCATTTTGAACATCAGCACTGGAATTGCACAGGGATTTGTTTACAGCCCTTAAAACACTAGCACGACAATCGTCCAGGGATTTTTCGAAAGTCTTTTGAACATCGCACAAAAATGCAGGATTTGTTTACAGTTTTTTGAACATCAGCACAGGAATTGTTCAGGGATTTGTTGACAACCGTTCTAATATCAGAATATTAATGCAGAGATTTGTCGACAGCCTTTTGAACACCATCAACCACTGGAAAAGTGCAGGATTTTCAGACAGTCTTTTGAACACCAGAATTGGAATTGGGCAGGAAGTTGACAGCAATTAGAAGCCCAACATCAGAATCGTTCAGGAATTTGTCAACAGCCTTTGCAACATGAGCACAAAAATGCAGAATTTGTTGGTAGTCTTAACACCAGCATAGGAATCGTACATGATTTGTTGACAGTTTTTAACATCGCACAAATCATGCAGGTATTTGTTGATAACTTTTAGAACATCAGCACAAGAATCATTCAGGAATTTGTTGGCAACCATTCTAACATCAGCACAATAATGCATGGATTTGTCAACAGCCTTTTGAACAACCACTGGAATCATGCAGGATTTGTTGACAGTCATTTGAGCATTGGAATTGTGCAGGGATTTGTTGACAGCAATCAGGGCCCTAGCACCGGGATCGTTCAGAGATTTGTCAACAGCCTTTCAATCAGCACAAAAATGCAGGATTTGTTGGCTGTCTTTTCAACACCAGCACAGAAATCGTACATGATTTCTTGACAGTCTTTTGAACATCAGCATTGGAATCGTGCAGGGATTTGTTGACAGCAACTAGAACCTCAGACCCAGAATCGTTCAGGGATTTGTCAACAGCCTTCCAAACATCAGCACAAGAACGCAGGGTTTGTTGGCCGTCTTTTCAACACCAGCACAGGAATCAAACAGGATTTGTTAAGTATTTTTAACATCAGCACTGGAATTGCGCAGATTTGTTTACAGCCAGGTTTAGGCATTTGTCGACAGCCTTTCGAACATCAGCGCGAAAATGCAGGATTTGTTTACAGCCTTTTGAACATCAGCACAGGAATCGTGCAAGTATTTGTCGAGTCTTTATAGCATCAGTAATGGAATCCCGTGAGGATTTGTTGACAGCTTTTAGAACATCAGTATGGGAATCGTTCAGCGATTTGTTGACAGCCTTTAGAATATCAGCACAATTATGCAAATTTGTTCACAGCATTTTCAGCATCAGCACAGGAATCGTGCAGGGATTTGTTGACAGGCTTTTAAACATCACTACAGCAATTGTGCAGGTAGTTATTGACAGTTTTTGAACATTGGCACAGGAACGTTGTGGTGTTTGTTTACGGTCGTGTGAACATCGACATATGAATCTCGCCGGGATTTGTGAGAGCCTTTTGAACATTAGCACAGGAATAGTGCAAGAATTTGTTGACAGTCTTTAGAGCATCAGTAAGGGAATTATGCAGTGATTTGCTGAGTTTTCAGAACATCGGCATAGGAATCGTGTAGGGATTTGTTGACAGATTTAGAAACCTCAGCACAATTGCAGGGATTTCTTGACAGCCTTTTGAACACTAGCAAAAGAATCGTACAGGGATTTATTGACAGTCTTTAGAACATCAGCGCAGGAATGTTGCGGTGTTTACTGTCGTCTCAACATTAGCACATGAATAGCGCAAGGATTTGTGGCAGCCTTTCGGATATCATCCAGCCCATGAATAGTGCAGTGATTTGTGGCCAGTCTTTAGAGCATCATTAATGGAATGATACAGTGCTTTGCTGGCAGTTTTCAGAACATCAGCACGATAATGCATGAATTTTTGACAGCCGTTTGAACTTTTTCACAGGAGTTGTGCAGCAATTTGTTGACAGCCTCTAGAACATCAGCCCAGGAATCGCGCGGAGATTTGTTAGCAGCTATTTGAACGTCAGCACAGAAATCGCGCAGGGTTGTTTACTGCCTTTGAACATCAGCATATATATAGTGCAGGAATTTCTCGACAGCCTCTAGAACTCTAGCACAGGAATCGCCACGGGATTTGTTGATGAACTCTAAACACCAGGAGATAGCAGACGATGCTAAGCGCGCCAATCATGTGACACATGAGATACGCTGGTCGGAGTGCCGCTACTTTTCGATGACAAACTGAGGAGCACCACATCGCCGACACGTTTAGCCCAAGGAGCTCTCAAACAGCCAAATATAGCCTACAAACTCTGGTTTCTACTGATGGTAACTTCTGGATCGGGCTTATAAACGGCAGGTTGTAGTGGCAGTTGAGTTAACACGTACCACAACTAACACATACACCACAATGCTGCGGAACCACTGGCCGGCGTAGAATGAAGAGTGTCATTCTAAAAGCTAGTAGAGAGAGCTCTCAACTCAAAATACTGACCATCTTAGTCATTGCAGCACACGGAAAATTACATTTAAGTCTGTGACGTTACAGCGACGTACCGGTGCTAAGCTCATGTGCGCTATTCAAAATGTGAAAGTTTATCAATAACTTTATCCACTTGTAACACGCCTTTTTCCCGGGACATAAACTCTTGAAAAAATACTTGATCAGCACAAAAAGATATTGCAAAGGAAACTTTCGCAATGTGGTCAGATAGCCACACCCTTTTCTAAAAAAATTCTCAATAACTAATACTCGCACTCGCAAGCTCACTCACATACTAATTCGCTCACTCGTTCAACATCCGAAAACTCACTCAATATACTACATGAATTGTTCTACTTGATCACGCACTGATTCAAGAAATTAAGAAGTGATTCGCTCCGAGCTTACTGCGATCTGTCAGTTCAAAGACTGAAACAATCTAACTAAAATCTCTGAATTAAAAGAAAACTGATATGTCGCGACCGCATGAGGAGAGCTTTGATTGATTTCCTCGATTTCTTACAAAATAGGACAAGTATTATTTAAAGAAAGATAACTAGGATAAATCGTTTCCTTCACAGCTCTTTAACCACTCAACAACTGACGTCATAGTTTTAGAGGCCAAATATATGATAGAATTATTTAGGCGAACTTCGTTATGTTGGCTTGCAGGCTACGCGACATGCTTGCGTTGTTTGCATAAATCACGTAAAAGTTCTATTCATATATAATTGGCGTTTTAGAGCAGTGTAAAATGTCGAATTGGCTCTGTACGTTTCAATACGAATATCCTTAGGTTACATAATCTGCTTTAACGGGAGTTACCAATTTGTAAAACTTATACATATGTCCCTTCAACCTTTGGTATTGTAAACAGGAAGAGCACCTGCACTTAAAAAAGCAAAGCGTCCATTAAAAGTTTAAACGTGACAGTATCGATGCAGCATCTGTTGTCAAATAACAGACCTTCTTTAGAGCACCCAACTGTACTCCATCAGGGGTATAGCGTAAATGAACTCTTGTCATTTAAGGAGGGAGTAGTGGCACTAGAGTAATTCAACTCCACACTGGAGAAGCGGAGTACCTGCGTTAGGCGCTGTTTTGCTCTATTGCAGTTGGGTTCTGCAAGTGCAGTGCTGCAGTTTTACTCTTGTCATTGCTGTTAATGCAGCGGTTCAGTCCAAGCTCTGCAGCAGTTGGATGATGCAGCTCCGCCCCCGCATGGGACAAGACGGCACTTGAAATCTTGTTCAAGAAATTACATATGTAGGAACGTCTGACTTCGAAGGATTGCCCTTATGACTACGTATGTGTAAAATGAAACAATATATTCGACACATTTTCATGTGTCGAATATATATATATATATATATATATATATATATATATATATATATATATATATATATATATATATATATATATATATAGTCTTGTGGCATAGGAGAGCTTCGGACATAGTGATAGGTTTATGGTAACAAACAATGGGAATGATAGGAGCAAGGCCCATGAGGCTAAGGCCTTCAGTAATTTTTTGTTTGAGCAGGTACACTGAACAGTAGCTGACTGACAAACTCAACCGCGAGCAATTTATGATTTTCGCATGCAACGAAAAATTTGCTTCAGTATTCTGGTGCTTTTCATACAAAAACACTGGTTGGATGTGTACAGTACTGGCAGGAAACTGCAAATGGTTTAAACGGACAATGTTGGCAGGGAAAATGCTGATTTTCCCATGCCACAACTTAGAACGAAAAACAAGAGTAATTCAAGACAAAATTTGACTCCAGGAGAAAAGAAACCACACGACATATCAGTAAAGGGCCCGCAAACATTTTAAAGCAAAATCGCATTTTGTGCAATAGCTGGTGAAAACTGAATATAACAATGTGCCAGGGAGCCTATAAAGTGTCCCTCAAGGTGAATGAATGGATTGCAACAAAAGTATGCAGTTATCAATGTTTATCGTTTATAGTATATGCTACAGAACAGTATATGGTTTACGACTGTGCGCTATGGAGACATCGCTGAGATGCTTATCGACATTACTGCGAATAACAATACCAGTAATTCACCATGAGAACCAACCGAAGCGCGTGAGCAATACTCTACACTTCAACACAACGTACGTGGCCCATCCGCCACGCAGTCTCCTTCCTATGTCGAACCTACCTTCGCACACAGCGAAGCTCTCAAGGAGCGTTGCACATAAGCAGTTCTTTAATATTCAGACGACTGTAACACGTCGGAGAAGCATGAGAACTGGCACAAGAACAAGCATGTAGTAAACACAAACGCTGGTCATGGCGTTACACTTTGATGAGTGGCAAATCAAAGAAAGAAAGCGTTGGATCAACCCTTACCTGAACGAAAATACCACCATTGCCACTCGTTGTCTTCAAAATTTTGGTAACCATTAAAGCTGCCTTGAAAGCTTTAGCGCGCCGCTCACCTCGAAGCGAACGTTGTTCTTCGAGCATCCGTAAGGACCAGGTGCGCTACCTCGCTCACATATCGTATCTTGGTTGCCTGTGCCCCTCGCAAGCGGCTGAACTGAGAGGCACCCACAATGGGCCACAAACACGACGCAGAATGCATGCGGCCTACACAATTTTACGCAACTAAGTGGCTGCAGGCTCTGCGGGCAAGAAAATACTGAATACTCAAATACTAAACACTCAAATGCTAAAGTGACAATAAAGAAATTTCCAGTGGCTTCGCTGCCGAGCAAACTGACTCCGCGGATCGAGCTTTCGATGTGGAGTGTATTTGCACGTGCAGCACTGCACTTGCAGCAAATGTTCTGTTGCCTCCTAGTCCACTGTCGAAAACGAGTTCGAAAAAAGTTACTCCATTTCTTGTGGAGTGGTGCTGGCATTTACGCTTGCAGTACTCTTTTGTTTAGTATAAATAACAACCGCCTGCTGAAACCAACTGGAACTTAGCTTTTTATTTTAAGTTTCACTAATTCAAATCGGTTTAGCAGTCGGCGCTGAGAGCGTTTCGTCACGTCACGTGTGATTGATCGAATGATTAATTTATTTGTCGATGAATAAATCGTTGAATTAACCAACCCCTATGCGACGCTTGCTTTTCTGCACGACGCACGTGTCATGCGGTAAAAGACCTTGCGTTAACAGCAGGCGCGATATAAGGCTCTCCAAGGTTGTGTCACCAGACAGATAGGGTGCCTTGATGTCAGCGCCGCCTCCCACCGTAGTATCCAGCGTGGTATCGATGCACCCTAGACTTACACCAACTCTGTGTTTCAAAAGGCAAGCAGCAGTTGCAGCGCTCTTCCTGATTACTTCGAGCCCTTCAGGGAACGCTACACTTTTATAGCTCGCGTGTGTATATCTAAATGCATATGTTAGAGCACCTGAAGCCAACAAATTTGATATATTTGTTTACAGCATACATGAAATTGTTACTATGCTTACAAAAGTTCCGCAAAAGTTTCGCATCAATTGTGCCCAGTTCAGACGCAGTACTAGATGAAATTCACAAAATTGTGATATCGTTTTCATTGCTGAGTTACAGAATTGTAAAACTGATATTCCGCTTTTCTTTACTGTTGCAGTTGTTTAATTTTTTAAGAAATTGATGCCATAAGCTAGAAGTTCACCCCTTACAGTTGCTAGACGGATTTTAATGGAGCAAAACTCATGGAAATTGGTGCAGGGAAAACGATTTCTCCAGTCCCACGTATTTAGAGAGGAGCTTCTCTTTAAGTAGTTAATAAGCATATTCATAAAATAAGAATCTTCCCGATTATGACGAGGATGTAACGGAAACTAAAGACGGGAACAACAAACTAAATTTTGAGCTTCTATCCCCTGTCGCAATAAAAAAAGTTCGAAGCTGGTCCTGAAAGAACTGTCCCCCGTGCTGTTCTCGTCCCTTGAGAAAGTGATTCATGAGTCGAAATGTATCTAGCATAATGACGTGCGTTCAGTTAAGTCACATGAAAATGGCATTGCTGTTAGTATGCACAGTTGAGAGTTACGCTGTAGACATCACAGAGTTTCTGTAATATTTTCACGCAAAGCGTTGTGCAGACATTTTCTCAAGTCGGTTTCTTGGAACAGCAAGCTGGACACGTTCCCTTCTCAGCCCGCGGGACACTTTTCCAACGAAAAGGTTCAGCATCGCTGAAAAACTGGCTTCGAAGGCAGTGTCATACGCGTTGCCTCATCTCTCTACGTGTGCGCACAGTGGAATAAAATGAACACGCAGTTTAACAAAGTGTGAAAGCACGCGTGAGTTTGTCAGGTTGATTTACCATCAAGACAAATCAACTCGCCGAGTCCAAGCCGTTGCATTCTGTTTCGAAGGGAAAGAAACAAAGGCTCGAGCGCCGCGCTTTAGGTCCACGTTAAAGAACCTCAGGCGGTCAAAATTAATCCGGAGACCCCACAAGAGTATCCTCCCTTGATAACAACCTTTTCAGTTTCGGGAGGTTAAACTTACGAATTTTAACTTTTTTTATGTCGTTGTTATGGTACCAGTTCGACTACGACATCGTCCCGATCAGGGGGAAGAGCCGCTAACAGCTGCCTGCTGTACAAAATAAAGATGCAGTTAAGTTGCTCTGATTTTATCGCGCTTCAGTCTTCATTAAGCCGCCGCCGTCACTCCGAGTAGTGCGCAGTCAGCACGAGGTGATGTGCTCGACGGCGCCAGTCTGGCTTGGCGTCGGCACTCGAAAGATCGCATCAGCATCGCGGCGTCATCAGCTGCGCGTGCGTGCGTGCGTGTGAGAGAGAAAGAGAGAGATACAGTGGACGCCGAACCCCACGGCGCGGCGCCGTACGCGCATTAGCTCGTCTCCCGTGCGTGCGCGCCGGTATACATTGCCTCATTTAAAAGCGTGCACCACTGTGGAACATGCACCTCGCGTGAGCCAACTGGCAGAACGGGGCACAGGTTCGGAAACAAAGGACGCTACTGTGACGCGTGCCGCAGAGAACCGCTTAGTTAGGTGCAGTGTCTGAGCAGACGAACTCGTTCAGCAGACGAACACATTCACATGAGCAGGCGAACAAATTGACGTGAGCAGACGAACGCGTCGACATGGTCACACACTGACATGGTCAGATGGGCGTGTTAACGTCTGTTTACGCACTTGTGGGTTTGAACAACAATCTTCGCAAGAAGAGTTTTGTGAATTCGCAAGTGAAACTGGAGATGACGGCCGCTTTAATGAGGGAAAGAGCTAGGAAAGTGGCCCAGTCAAACGCCTGGCATGCTACTTCTAATGACTACGGCAATTGTTTAAAAAAAGAAATGCTAATAAAAATCAATATTAAAGAAAGAAAACACGCATTCGTCACGTCTTTAGAGAGGCAGAAATAAAAAATGAGCATAGCAGGTCAGACGAGTGACGGGTCACTAAACATTAAATAACGATGTAAAACCTGCACATATAACTTCCAGATAGCTCTAAAACGCACATACATCATAATAGCATAGTGTATAATATTCGTTGAACAACTTCTTTGACTATTCAATTTCTCGTTTCTTTCTAGCGCACTCTTAAGCGACTCGGTATGTGCCACTGAGTACATGCCCATTCTTGACCTCTGCATAATGAGTATGTGCCACTGTGACACAGGCATACATATAGCATACACACATGATCACTATCCTTCCCATGACAAGCATCATCTATCACCTCAGTTCCTGTCACATCGCTACGTTGACGTCATCAAACTGTGCACCTGCCTGATTAGGTTTCTTTTTTTGCATTTCGGCGTGTAGCTTTGTGAATGTACTGCATGGACATAAAATCGCGTGACATTACAGTTCTGCCATGTGCAGCACAACGGCCATAACTTTCTTAGCTGGATCATAAAATATCAGTCGTCATGGCATTGCCCTCACGGTCGCACCATCGCCGTCATCACTTTGCTGCTGGCGCCACATACGAACAGGTTCATCCGTAACTAAACACTTTATAGAATCCCAAGCGATTCTGGATAACCAGATACCTTCAAAATGTTTTGCTTAACATCGATTGCCGAAGTTGATGGGATGTGCAAGATATTTTTTTACAGCGAAGCTGCACATGGCTAGCCGATTCGTCCGTCCGTCTGTCGCCTGTACGCCGAAAACTCCTGTGGCGCAACCCCATGCGCATGCGCGAAAAAAAGAGAGAGGCGCGCGAATGGCTGCGCCAGTATACTGGCTAGTGAGGTCGATGCCTTCCGTCGCAGCCGAGCGCGCGCGCAGCAATTTCTCTCCGGCTCCGAAATGGGTAGGCCAGCCGTCATACGTGCTCCTTAGGAGCAGGCAACTGTCGATCAGCAACGCCGCGAGCAGAACCGGGAACGAGCTCGTGAACGCCGTGCAGATGCTGCAGCCCGCGCACTAGAAGAGGCTTGTGCAGCCGAGCGCAAGCAGCAACTGCATACCCAGGATCCGGCAGCCTACCAAGCCGTCGTTTAGTGAACCGTCGGGATTAACCTATATATATATATAGTTATAAAAACCGGGGCCGCACGTTTTCGCTTCGCTCGTTAACCATCTGTACGGAGTGCTTGGGCGGTGTTTTTTTTTTTTCATCTGGGACACTGGGCTTCGCCAATTTTCGACACGCGCAGTTTCAACTTCACGGAAATCGAATCTAGCATTCTTTGGTAAATAAAAAGGCTCATAGTAGAATGAAATTTTCAACATTTAGTAAAAGTACATGCGTAAGTTTAACGCCCGCGAGGCCGCAACGCCATTTGATTGGGTCAAGGAATTAAGCAGGATGATACGTATATCATTTTTTTACTCTCCGCGCTCTTTAACAAAGAATGGAGCGAGAGAGTTAAATATTGTACGAAAATTTGTACCCTCAAGAGGAGTCGCCCCATCGCCGACCATGGTGGCTTAGCAACTCGGCGAAGTCTGCGAACTGATAGGGAGATATGTGCACGGAGGATTAAAAGAAAAACAAGGTCGCCCTCTCCCAGTGCTACAAGCTTCTTGTTTCAACGTTCATCTGATTGCGCAAAAGTAACAATACCGCTGAACGCGTAGCCCATCGAGCTGCATCATACTGCTGCACCCTCTCGCGCCGACGAATCTCCCCTCCTGCTATGACATGCAGGCTCGCCTCGGCCTGGCCGACAAGTCGGAGCCAAGACAAGCCAAGACAAATGATTATCTCCACAGCAAGCAGACGATACGATACGCATGTTGCACATAAACTGCTACGGGCTACCACAGCTCGTGGTATGGCGCTGCCGGTAGTACAAAGAGAGGAGCGCCGACTCGCATGCTCTAAAATCAGCTGCTGTTCATCGAGCATGCACACACGAACACGCACACGCACACGTTAGGACGACGAGAGCGCTTGTATCCTCTCCCGCGTTCGGTCGCGAGAACCTCCGCCGGCGAGAAAAAGCAGCAACGGGGCCCGACCTTTGGTGGCGAGCCGCCGTCGCTGCCGCCGCATCGGCGCCACTGCCCAACCCCTCCGCAAGAACAGTGCGCACGGTATTGCGTGGTATCGTTCATTTTGCCGGAACCACTGGGAGCGAAGAAGGCGAAGAGCCGCCGCCGCCGCCGACGCTTACCCCGCCTACCGACGCAATCTGTCTCGCTAATGCGACTCGCATCTTGGCCCCGGCCTCCGCCGGTACGAAGCTGCGAGAGATCCATACGGGCTACAACTGTTCAGCGCTGCAGAAGTTACAAGACGTTATGAGGTAGCCATTGGGAGCGCGGCTGTATAAATATGTAGCACGTATGCTGTTATCTTACGAAGTGTTCTGACCAATGATCTCCCTTGTGAATCCCTGTATCCGCTGTTCCCTTGAAGACACAACGACAAACAAAGAACTTAAGAAGGATCGATCACTTTGTTGGTAGGGAAGAAAGGTATTCGCATGTACAGCAGCACAAATTATTCGCGCGCGAACGCTTGTCAAAAGGCGAAGTCCTTCATACGAAGAATGAAAGACCTCATCAAAACTTCGGTGGCATCATCGACACTGCCTTTGAACTTAAGAGCTGTCCGCGTTTTGCAGGGTCTTCTGCTCGCTCACTTCTTCAGAAGACGACTCGTGCGCAATTACGTAACGCATATATACTTACACGCTCTAAATTTTGATTGGCTTAAGTCACAAGGTTCTGTCCTTCGCACTGTTACACCGTTTTGCGTAAGCCGTGCAAATCTCCGGCTTTGTGGACGTAGCTAGCTATCAGCAAGTGCGTGCGAATACGATGTAAAGAACGCAAGAGAGAGCAGCGTTTTTTGCTGTTTCTCTGTAGGCGAATGATCGAAGATCGCACACAAATGACAGAAAAGAGAACAGGTAATTCGATCCGCTCCCTACATTCGCCGATGACGTTTACGATGACGTTTACGACAACGGGGTTAGGTGGGTTTACACATTACACGGGCGCTCGATTGCAACTTTAACGCAGCACAATGGAACTCTGCCTTTCGAACTTCTCCGCGTACCCCTGCGCGAGCGAATGTCTTCAGAGATATGTTGGCCAGATAGCGGCATATGAGGGACGACGTGGCTATGTAAATCGCTGAGCCACATCGGGTGCGTGGTTACTGTAGATGTAGTATGCGCCTGCTGAGCAGACGAACTCGCTGAGCAAACGAACAGGTTGAGCAGACGAGCATGTTCACATTTCTTTCTTCCTTCGCTTGGCGCCAGTTCTAAACAGCGATCATCGGCAGAACATTGTTCTAGACACCACTGCACGCAACTTACTTGGGCGTGCCTGCGCGCAGGGGAATGTATCGGTGCGGCGGACACTGCACCGAAGTTACTCGGAGGGTCCGACGGGAGGCTTTAACGCTTCCCTGCCAATGCGGACGCCGAACGTTCTCATAAGAGCACGCGGGCTTGATGTCTGATCGAGGCATACACAATGCCTCGCGCATCCCCTCCTCCTCCCTCTTGAGCCACCCTCCTTCGCTCTATCAAGGGGCTTTACTTCGCTCTGCTCAACAGCGCCCCATACAGTCGCTTCACCGGACAACACGACCCCCCCTCCCCATCGCCCCCCCCCCCCGTTCTCCTCTTCATCTGCCTATGTCTAGCATGCTTACACGCCCAAGGAGGACCAGGCGTGGGAAGAGAATCTTTTAAGACCTGGCGCCGGCGCGTACACCTCGCAGGCGCCTTATGGACGGCGCCCGCCGGTGTTGTTTGTGTGCGCGCGTGGATATTGCGGAATTGATGTTCACCGTGAGGCGACATGCAGGCGCTCGTGAAAGGGGCGCACCCGCGGCAACAAAATGATCGACGCATGCGCCTTGCACTCTCGGCGAATACATTCTCGACCGGCGGGCCGATCATGCGGAACTCTTCGGCGTAGTCGTGTCTTCCGCACGAACGAGAAAGGTCACCGGTTCGACTGCTGACCGGCTGTTTCGTTTCTCTTGTGCGTTACGCTGTCTTATGTTACGCTGGCCCAGCCGGTCGGTACGCACGTGTCAGCGAAATACCGTGTTACAGGTGAGGGGCCCTTTAAAAAAGCACTGATACATACTTTCGGAGTTTTATAAACGCTATCACATGTTCCTCACGCGTAGAGCGATGTTGGGAAACAGATACAAGATAATAGAACTCGCAACCTTTTGCCACTCCTTGCTACCGTTCTCATGACGAGTTACAGGGTACTTTAATTCGACGCTAAATTTGACCTCGAAAACCCGACGTCATCGGCCCTATATACCGTGTGACGTCATGGCACGAAAGCAAATATACTAACGTTGTTTGACAATTTGAACACGTGTTATCACATTGCTCACTAAAAAAATTAAGGTGTGCTGCGTGTTTTTCTTTCGGCTGCGGGCTCACGTGTGGCAGCCTGAGGGATCGCATGAACACAGCACGCTAACGTATCATGACTCATTCACCTGTTGGGCACCGAAACTGAACTGATTCGCAAAGGAAAGTACCGTATAGACTCGTGTAAGGGCCGCACCCGTGTAAGGGCCGCACCCGTGTAAGGGCCGCACCCCAAACTTGGCAGCCCAAAATTTGGAGAAAGAAATTTCCATCGGATAAGCAATCGCGTTCGGTGACCCGACGCCACGCGGGCGCATCGGCAAGTTTTCGCGCTCTGCGCCCTTCCACGTGCCCCTACTAGACCGCGAAAGCTGCACATTGACCTCTGATACAATGTTACATTCGTGGATCCGGGGTGTGCAGTAGTCGTCGGCTGCGCTGACACCATTTTGACAAAAAGGTTCGGTCCCTTTAAGGGCCGCACCTCGTCAAAATTGGGGAAAAGCGCGGCCCTTACACGAGTCCATACGGTATTGCAGTAAACTGTTTATGGGAGCGTTCTGAAGGACAAGTTGGAAATGTTGGCTCAGTACTCCTCTAACAACATATATACCGCAAGCAACAGAACTTGTTCGTATAGTTCGTTAAAACGAAAAAGCTGCGTCTGTTTTCACTCATGGTCCCATTAGTGATCACTACTGCTTCTTTAACGATTGTGTACTCTATAAGGCCTGATTCACACACATTGTAAAATAGTTTACATCCTCAAAGTGAACATCCTTAATTACACAGTTTTTTGGTTGCGTGTGTTTATAGACCAATTAACACCCTTGTTCACTTGTAAGGGTGTAAACTACATTACAGTGCAGCCGTCATCCAATTCATACCGTCAGCGTCTCGGCACTAGCTGGCGTCCGTGAGGAATGAGCCGTTTCGTCGCCAGTTTCTCGTCGAAAAGAAAGAAAGAAAGAAAGAAAGAAAGAAAGAAAGAAAGAAAGAAAGAAAGAAAGAAAGAAAGAAACGCCGCGGGTGTCCCCTTTTCGAGAAGCAACTGCGGCGAAGAAACGCTCTCTGTCACGGCGGATCGCACGATGCCTAAGTGGATCAAGCCTGACTGTAACCATTAACTGATGACGTGATAAAATGGAAACCCTGCTCTACTGATATGGTTCGGTTCAATCATAGCAAACTGAACAGTGCGCGAACCGAGGCTATTTTTCGTGGGTACCCCTTGTTTTACCTTCACAATGAGCATTGAAACACTGTCAGTAGAAAATTGGCGAACGCATATCCGAAAGAAGTTTGCTGCATTTAGGGGAGAAGTTTCAATTCTACTAACTGTGCATAAGAAGCGGGATATCGATGTAGGGCCTCGCACTTTTGACAGAAATTGGCAAAAATCGGAGTTATAAAAAAAATTGAAACACAAAGTTTGCACCATCCGTAACTTGGCACCGAAAACAGATATCGCACTTCTGTAAACTGCACCTGCTAGACTATCTGAATTCGACAACGTTAACATGCGAGTTCACTGATGATACGCGAAATTATCATGGCACCATGTTTCGCGGGCTTTTTTTTTTTTCAAAGTCCTGCTGACGAATTAGTGGTACATTTCAGAGCGATGTAAAATACATCAATTTTGTCCGCTGTGTAGATGTCTCAATAGGTCTCAATGTAGATATCGTTTCTTATTGCTCAATCAGAGAGTTGTAAACTTGATACTTCAGTTCTCTCCAGGTGTTGTGACTTTCAACATTAAAAAAAAAATATTGATGCTCAATACATAAAGTCTGCTTCATACAAGCAGCAGATCTTCGTTTAGCGTAAAGTTTTCTTTCACACGTAACAAACCTCAACAACATCGCTGAAGTGGATGCCTTGAAAAATGTCGGTTCGATCCCAAGACTAAGACCAATTTTGCCTGCACTGGCAAAGTTTTCTTTCTGAGAAACTCCGTATGGGATTCATTTGTAGCTTTGTTCTGCACTCTTGGTGTGTATGGCAACATTTCTCTCACCCGAGACTCAAGTTTTCAGCGCAACAGGTCTGTGTGATCCATGAAGCCGTATGGCGGTCCACCTATAACTCATCTCGCGCTTCAATTGTTTATCTTTTCGTTTCCCGTCCAAGTCTGTCTCAGTTGTTCATTGAGGTCCGGCTCTGCATGTATACTAACGTTACACGGTCTTTTCCTTTTCTTCTTGTCCTTTCTCCATTAAAAAAAAAAAACCTTGCGTCGAGAATTCCTTCTCCTAAAGAGGAGCACAATACCGCTTGACCATAAGTGCCCTTTAAGTGAAGAAAAACAAGGAAGCAAACAAACAACGAACCGACTCCCGGCGTTTTGTTCTGGAGCTTCATGGTGCCGAGCCCCGGACTGATGAGTTTTCCGGGAAAGAACAGGACGAAATGAAGCATTCCGTTTCGTTATCGCTCTCTCCCCCTCTCTCTGTAGGCGTTGTTCGTTACCGACCGCGAGACACGTATACCGCAGAGATCTGAAGAAGCGTGCCACGGCTGGCGTATATGAGCCACCACCGGACATTCCTCGCGGTAATGAACTCCCTGGCCGTAGTTCCGGGGCCCCCACCTCAAAGGTGCCGCTGGATGCGTTTGGCATGGATTCGCCGCAACCTGCAGCCCGGCGCGCCCTGCAGGAGAGAAGAAAGAAATTTAAAAAAAAAAATAAAAGGGGATATTCTTTTAGCTTTTGACCTGCTAAGTGTGGGCGGTATACTTGCAGAAGGGCGCGATCCAGTGCCTTGGTCACGGGTCAGTGAAAAAAAAAATTGTGCGCCGACCGAGGCAATCCCCTCGTTTCAGGAGAATAGAAAGAAGATTCAGATTAGGCACGCTTGAACACGCTCTACGTGCGCCCCGCTGCCCTACCCTTCTCTGGCTACACCACTGCGCATGCGCCTCTGTCCTTAAGAGCATGCCAAAGTATTAAATAAATAATATTTTACCAAATGAGCCAACATGCATCCACGCAGTGAACAAGAAAGTGCACAGCAATATCTTAACCAGCACGCGCTCCCGAGCTGCCCGGCGCGGGCGCAAGCTCACCCGAAAACCCGGGCTTGGCCCGCAGGCAGGGGAGGCCCGGGCCGGGCCGACTACGGCGTTGTTTAGCGGTCCTGGGCCGGGCCTGGTGCCCTCGGGCCTACGCCGGGCTTGAGGCCACGGGCCCGCGGGTGGGGCCTGGGCCCGCTCTCTGATGGGCCTGCAGGTCCCGTTTTCGAACACATGCGGGCGTTCCACATAGATACAAGGCATAATGTGCAAAGCTAAAATGGACAAGCTTGAATTTAGATTTATTTTTCTTGAACAATACATACAAGGAAGGAGCACAGCGACAACGAACTACTGAGATCAGTAGGTTGACGGGGTGCCTGCCCCTTCGCACAGCAGCAGCAGCAACAGCAGCAGCAGTTTACAAACATTTTTCATACGAATGACTGATTTTACGCACGTGTACATGATTTCACATGCGAACTTAAGCACTTTGCAAAATGCGAAGGAAAGCTTGACAATAATACGATACATACAAGAAAAATAAATACACGATTTATAAAAAGTAATCTCGCATTGTTTTTTCAGACAACTGTGACACATCTACAGATTTGTTGGCAATATTATTGAGCAAAACTGAAACAGTAAAAGTGACTTATTGTTTCGCACAGGTGTTATGAGGAGTAGGTATGTGCCAAATATTGGGGCGACGCGTAGTGTATACGGCAACATTTCCCCTTAAGAGGAAGCTTTAGCTCGGGCCCAACTCCGACGCGGCCTATTCAAATACATGTAAAACGCAAAAACGTTTTTCTGAGATAACCCCTGGACAGATTTTGATTAAATTTGTTGCAGTTGACAGAGAAAGTTAAATTCTAGTGACTGTTGGAAGCGGAATTTCGATTTAGGTCCTGAATTTTGTTAAAAAGATTCTAAAAAATTCGAAGGTTTGAAAAAAATACAAATCCAAAGTTTACAAATTCATAGCTCTGCATAAAGAGCAGATATCGCCGTTCCATAAACGGCATCAATTAGATCATTCAAAGCGGACAAATTCAATATTTCATTTTACATCTTACGTGAAATTGTTACGTTGTTTACAAGGGTTCTGCAAAAGCTGTATTTCCATATTACTAAATTTTTATATTCATATGTAACACATCAATTTTGTCCACTTTAGATGTACTAATAGATGCAATTCACAGAATTGTATTATCATTGTTCACTGTTGAGTTACAGAGTTGTAAACTTTATAGTTTCGTATTTTGAAAATTTTCAATTTTGCCAATTTTTAATAAGTAATTGACGACCTAACTCAAAAATTCGAAGCCAACAGTCACTAGATTTTAAGTTTTTCTTTTAAATGCAACAAACCTCTTCAGATTTGGTCCAGTGGTTGCCGAGAAAAAACGAATTCTCCTTTTACATGTATTTGGATTGGAGCACCCGAGCTAAAGCTTCCTCTTAACTCCGAAATCTCACTGTAAAATGAATTGTTCTTTTTTGTTTCCGAGTAGTATGACTGGAGTAAACGAGAGTCATAATAATCACTTACAACCTTAAATTTTTAAACATTTGCCGCGTGCTACAATCGTACGAGATATTTGCAATTATTCTCATAAACTTCTTTCGAACTAAGAACAGTCGGTTTAGATAAGTTTTTGTTGTGTCCCATACCAGGTGTGCGTAGGATAACTGAGAAAGGGCTAACGAGTTATATAGTAACAGCTTTATACGTTGATGCATGCTATTACCACATTTGTTTAGCATACCAGTGGTATATTGCACAATTTTTGTGAGTTTCGCGGATATCAATGAGATCATGATCAAGTGTAATCATCGGCAAGTTTACAACCTTGTGCTTTGGTCCGAGGAGCATTGCTTTTGTTTTTTGTGGTATTAATAAGCGTTTATTAAGAAGATAGAAATAGTGGCGTTGAATTACCTTGCCAATGGTCGAAAATTTCGTTCGTTTTCATGTCTCAAAAACAAACAGTTCTCCCGAAAGCAGAAGAAAAGAAAAAAATTCTTTTTTTCGCTACTAAAACGATTGCACTGTTATGTTACCGCTTTCGGTACGCACATTTTAATGCAATTGCGTCATTTTGCCGCTGTTTATTCATTCAAACACAGAAGATTTGGTTATGGTCACTGCAGAACACATCGATGGCTCCCACTTCAACCGCATTCACAATGTTCTTCGTGGGCCTCGTGGAGAAGTACTTGTTCGTGAGTTCGGCAGGGTATAATTGTGGCAGCTCATTCCTCGCTCACGCGCCCACAACTGCGTGTGATGTTGTATAAATTTCATCACTTGAATTTCAAATGAAAAGATGGAGAAAATGTTTTTATTTCTAATAGATTCTGGTCATATTGGTGATAGCTTGATCATACCGTACACGGATCGCCAATTGCCTCCTTCGTTATTTCCGTGCCAAGGCTAGAATGCGTGTGTTTGAAATTTCGGCTGCGTTTGCTTGCTGCATACGCCTAATATAAATTTGAACTTTTTATTGCTGCACAGACAATTCATCAATAAAAAAAAATCCAGCAGAACCAAGCTCACAATGAAGGTTGACGCGACTGCGATTAGCATTGAAGCAATGTATCGACACGTCGTATTGCAACCACCGAAACGCGTCGTGTAGTGAAGTGAATGCATCTGAGATGCTCTCTCACGTTTCCCTCGGAACACACGTGGTGCCATCTCGCGCCACCGCAGCGAAGTCCCCACGTGGCGCATGTGAGAAGAAGCCAACAAACACTGACACCAAGGACAACATAGGGGCAATTACTTGTGCTTAATAAATTAAATATAGAAACGATAAATTAATGGAAATTAAAGCGGATGAAAAAACAACTTGCCGCAGGTGGGAACCGAACCCACAACCTTAGCATTTCGCGAAGGTTGTGGGTGTGTATATATATATATATATATATATATATATATATATATATATATATATATATATATATATATATATATATATATATATATATGACGTCAGTGTGCGCCCGCGCAGTCGATGAAGGCTTTATAGAAATGTCCAAATTGCCAGAAAACGCCATTTCCTTCTTCTCGCACTTCGGCGAAAGAGCCATTTGGACAAAGCAAACAGTTCGTTTGTTCATTCCTTAATTGTCCCTTCGGTCATTATGACCACGAAAACGCACTCATCGAACGAAGGCCGCCTTGAATATATAGCTGGTCTCGAGCACAACGTCGCCCCACAACAAGGTGCAGCTTCGTCTGTCATACTGCAGCCAGCATTAGCTGCAACGAATGAGCGAATTAATTAATTAATTAATTTGAAGACCCGCATTTCGTGCTCGTTTCAATGTTTGTTCTGTCCGCGTCACTTTGAAGCGCGGCTCCTGATTTTTTTACGAACTATTCGCAACGCCACCGAAACGATATTCTGAACAGATGCGTTGGTTATGGTCTACGGTTGTAGAGAAAAATTGAACGAAGGAAGAGTCCCGCCGCAGTACATGCATCATACATAACTCGTTTCGACGGTGTCAATACGCTGTGTCGCCATATTGATTCAACGCTGAACGCATTACCGTCGACAGTCATTGTGAGATGGGTTGTGCCGATTTTTCCGTTAATCACGACCCATATAATGTCAGCAGGCAATGGAGCCAAGAAAAGCATAGGGGTAATCAGCTGCTGTTGAAACTGAAATGTAGAAAATAATGAAGAAAATTGGAATATCAAAGGGGACGAAAAGATAATTTGTGGCCGGTGGGGACCAAACCCACTACGTTCGTATGACGCGCGCGATGCCCTGCCAAATGTGCTACAGCGGCGGCCATCAATCAGTCCACTAACTTGTGTGTGTGTGTGTGTGTGTGTGTGTGTGTGTGTGTGTGTGTGTGTGTGTGTGTGTGTGTGTGTGTGTGTGTGTGTGTGTGTGTGTGTGTGTACTAGACGTCGCGCTCGGAGTGTTAGCCAGCGCTACTCAGAACCCTGGCGGGAAGATGTGGAACACCCCCGCCCTGTCTTTTTTTTTTTTTTTTTGCCCGATGGCGTCACGTGACACGTGAATTTATAAGGCATTCACGTGGCTAATAAACCCTCGTATGCTACCCAATGGCATCGAGGCTGCCAGACTCGAGACCGTCTCTATGAATGAACGAGGAGATGGGAAACACAGGAGCTCGACTTTTTGTTAATCAAGGCCATATAAAGCCTGCAGGCAATGAAGCCAAGGAAAGCATAGAGGTAATTAGCTGTGGTTGAAATTGAAATTGTAACACGAAGGCACTGTTACAAGTTATTACAAGTTAGTTAGTATTACAAGTTAGTCACCGGCGACAAGTTATATTTTCGTCCACTTTCATTTCCCATTTCTTCATTATTTTCTACGTTTCGATTTCAACCACATCTAATTACCCCTATGCTTTCCTTGGATACATTGCCTGCTGGCTTCATATGGCTCTAAGAATTCCGATCGCATTCAAACCACTTCACAACTGTATTTACTAAACCATACAGTATTTTCAACAAATTATTACGCAGAGCTTTAAATATAATACTTGACATAAATTTTTAACCCAACCTTTGCTTTCTTTTTCTCTTTTAAATGCTAGCTGCTCACTTCCGTAATGAAAAAAAAAGAGATTTTGTTGCAATGTCTTATCGTCACAGCAGTTTTATTCTAATGTCCCTCGATGTACCACCTAGCTATGATGTGTTTATTGTATGTGCAGAGGGAGGTCCCTAGGGTTCCCGGGCACAAGCTGGGCTTGGGCTTCAGACGACGAGCCAGGACCGTGCGCGGGCTTCAGGAGACGGGCCCGGGCCGAAAAATTAGGCCCATGCAGTGCTGTATCCCACACTTCACTTCGTTCTCTGTAACGTTTGCGTATTTCTCTTATCGTATAGTTTTTCTTATCTCTTCTGAGACACAGTTACGTGCGGCGCTATGATCCCACAGGCACCTCTCCACCATGCTCGCTACAGTAACGTGGGCGCTGTAGGGAGATACTATCACATAATGGAGATAGATAGTGAAAGAAAGAGAGAGACAGCAGCTACGGCAGCTGCAGCAGCCCCATCTATAGCGTTTGCGGGCCGCAGGACATGGAGAGAGCGGTTCGGACGAGGAGGAGGCGACGCTGGAGCGGCATTGCAGTGATCCGCATTGATCAATATCTCGCGGAGCGGCTATTCGCTACAAATGCAAGCCTCATGGGAGAAAATGAGGAAGAGAGGCGGCAAGAAAGAAGGGCATCCGCGGCGAGCGCGGTAGCAGGAGCGCAGAAGCTCCAGAAGCATCGGCGCGCGAACACCGTACACCTCACACGCCGCTAAAGACGGCGCAGTGGTGCTCTCTCTGGCGTCAGATACACAGCGGCTTCGACGCCGCATGGAGCCGCTGCCGTTGTTGTGTTGTTGCTCGATAAATAACCTGCAGCCACCGGTTCAGAGAGAGAGAGAGTGGGCGCGCGCGGGAACCAACAGATCGAGCAGACGTGCGCGAGCAGACGACGCCGGGGCCGGCCCTGGATGGATGCAGAAGGGAAAGGTGGTACTACATCTCGAACACGCTGCTGCCGTCTGCTTCTTGCTGGTGTCTTGCTTGCGTGTTTCTTGCTACCCTAACTTTTGCTTCTTGGTGTTCATTTATCGTTCGCGGTGCTCCTTCAGCGATGGCGTCGTCGGTTGGCGCCAGCGGGTCCCGGCGGCGGCGCTCAGACGTCCAGCCGGCGATGGTCCGGCCCCTGCAGTGACGAGCTGACCCCCGCGGCGACCCCACCCGACCCCACCGCAGCCCACCGCCGCTGGCTGGCCGCTGCCCTTTCTCGCCTTCCTCTTGCCTTTCACTCCTGCTTTCTCGCCCGGCTCTTGAGAGTTCTCAACGTTCCGCTCTCCCCCACGACTACCCATGGATAAAAGCGGTGGAAGCCTCCGACGAAAGCCGCCAGACGCCGCCACTGACCGGTCCGGCGAAAGGTTCTTAGGCCGGCGTAGATGACAACTCCACTCGCCCGTTTTGTACTACCGCGCTTTCAGTTAACGCTGAGCCGTTGGGAGGCACAGAACACTGAAAATGAAAGTTATGGTGAAAGAGGAGGGCACATATGTTAGTTGCCCGATCAAGGGAAGCGCGAGAGAAATACACGACGTTGCATTTGTGTTCGTATTGCTTTTTCATCGGGAAAAGAAAACATCATTTGTAAAAATCTAGGGGGGTAGGGCAAAAATGAAGTTGGTTGGCACTACCAAACCTAGCTAAATTTGTGGTATTTGAAAAAAAATAATAAACCTGCAGGGAGTAGGTCTTTTACTCGGGCAACAAGCCTTTTTATCAGTAATTGTGAACGGAAAAATTTACAATAACTGAAGCATTCATAAGCTTAATTACGACGCCATAAATAATCAATATAGAACGGTGTGACAATTACGTAAATCAGCCCAGTTTATGTGGCACCTAGGGAGAAATACAGTGGAACCTCGATATAGCGAAGTTGTGCTTCCCGCGACAAACTTCGCTAAATCGTGAGATTCGTTACTTCGAGTTTTAATGTTTCAGCATTAAAAACAACTTCACAAATTCTCAGAGCATTCCTGGCGGATAATATCTTGCTAGTAAGCACTCATAAACAAATCGCGAGAAGGTCGGTCCCCAATAGCGCGGATATGAACGCCAGCGCGTGCCATGCATCGACGTGGCTCACGGCGTCCGAGATCTACGTGTGTCGTATCGTGCGGCGCCGTAAATCTTGGAGGCCATAGCCGGCCGCGCTTAGTGCCCGCAGCCGGCACCCACAAATTAAAAACAAAAGTGTAAAAAGATAGGGATATCGTTCCTGAGTAAAATAAAAAGTCAGTTTCGCCAGAAAGGTGGAGCATTGACGGCGACAGCAGAGAGACTATATACACGAGGTAAAATTCGCATAGTTTTATCGGTGTCACGCGCATCTCACTCGCTCGAAACTCATTCGATGACCACGAACTCGCAGTCGCAAACGCGAGCGAGCGCTTCGTACCGCGTCTCGGAAACTCGAGATCACGCGAGATCACGCGATCGCCAACACTTGACGCACGGGAACAACAACAAAATGCGCGTGAAGGCACCACCCATTTCGGACTGCCGCGGAGAGGGTACCTCTAACATCATTGATACGGCGCGCGAGGAGGAGAAGGCAGACACACCCGAGTTCGTGCCCCCTCCCCCTCCTCCCCACCAGCGCGTGCTTTATCACGTTACCACGCGTCCTCGCCCTCCCCATCCCGTTTGCGCAGAAGGAATCGTCAGCTCTCGCGTTTCCCGGAGTAATTTACGAACGCGACAAATGGCACAGCGGTGTTTCCTGAGCAGCACGCTAGTGAGGTAGCTAGGCTCAGTGGAGCCCTGGAATAGGGGCCCACCCTTGCCGGAAGAGGCTCCAAGTCGCCGGCGCCCAAGAAGACGACGGAGACCTCGAGACACTAAATCCTTGAAAGAACCAAATAAAGTTTTCTCTCTCTCTCTCTCCTGCCTATACCGCTTCCCGGCACGTGCACTTTGGCGGCGCTTTTGCCGCTAAAGCTTTCCATGCAGAAGGACGCTTGAAATAACTTTTGCCTCGGCTATAGTTTCACGCTAGATCGATCTATCAGCCATACAGGCTCCATGTACGTGAAATGGCCGAAAACTTCGTTAAATCGAAACTGTGTCACCAAGTTGCTTCGTTAAATCGCGAAAAATATATATACACGGTTTTCAATGCAACTACAAGATCGGGAAATGAAAACAGTTCGTTTCATTGCGAATTTCGTTAAATCGAGGTTCGTTAAGGTGTCGAAGTTTGGCTTCTACAACGAAATTGCGAGTAGGTCTTTCGCGATACGCTCGTAAACACTATCAATTTTAACGATTTCACCTAAGCTATCAACTCGTTTATCACATTTGTCTACTTGTGATGAATCAGCTGATGCAAAGCTATATATATATATATATATATATATATATATATATATATATATATATATATATATATATATATATATATATATATGTGTGTGTGTGTGTGTGTGTGTGTGTGTGTGTGTGTGTGTGTGTGTGTGTGTGTACCTGTTTTCAGTGCAGAGCTACGGATTTGAAAATTTTGTGCTTGTATAGTTTTGGAATTTGCTGAGTTTCTGTAATTTTTGCAAGAATCTACAAGGTCATAAATAAAAATTATTCTCGCTACAGTCGGCAGATATTCGCTTTTTTTTTTTTAACGCAACAAATTTCATTCAAATCGTCCAAACGGTCGTGCAATGAGAGAATCTCCGCGTTTCACACGTGTTTCGATATGAAAATTGACGTGAACTCCGAGCTACGTCTTTCATGTGTTGTATGTTAAATGTCAAGCCGCAGGCTTACAGATGTCCCACTCAGCGACGATAGACGAATTTAGCAGTGACTTTTTTTTTCGAAGTCATTCAGCCAACTCAACGTTCCGTAAATTTTCAACAGCATGCCTCGCGCGCATAGAAGCGCATTCTTTTCCTCATCATTGCACATGGCCATCTTGAACCAATCGTCTGACAGACGTTTCGCAATCGTAGCGACGCGGGTCCAAAAATGTTTTCCCCTTGCTCCTGCGCCAATGCGTTTTCCTGAAATTAATTCTGACGCAGGAGCGTTGTGTGAGGCACATTATAAAAGCACAAGTCGGCACAATACGTGGACGTTCGCATATACTCACCGGCATTGATTTCGGTATATATGCATTCGCTCACACTCATGCGTACACTCGCACTCATCGGCCCTCCTTTGCATTATAAAATAATTTTACACATTTAAAAGTGAACAAGGGTGTAGATAGCAGTCCATAACTCATACCCTTACGCAGAAGGGTGTAAGGTGCTAGTTAGAGACCGATCTACACACCCTTAGTCACTTCTACACTTCAACTCACGCAGAAGGGTGCAAGGTGCGAGTTACAGATTGACCTACACCCTATGACACAGAACACTCACGCTTAAACTACACGTGCTCGCCAACATTCACTCGCGTTCATACTCTCCCTTGGTTTACATCTCACGCTCGTACTCACACTCACGCTCATCGGCACATTGGCACTCACGTCCGCTCAAAAATCACCGTCGCCGATTTTTTTGTTGATATCACGGACGTGCCGACTCAGAACTCGCCGTGGCGAAACTTTCATTTTTCTGGCTGAATTAAAATAAGAAGCACTGCAAATAATTACTGAACCCTCGTCTTTCCCCCTATAGTACATATTTTAATGCCTTATTATTATTTTTTTTGACGTTCGTTGTAGTTGGCTTCCCCGGTGTCCTCGGTGATACCAATTGGCTCCAACAACTAATCCATGGCCCTCAGTCCCCAGCAGCTGCGGAGCACCAGACCAAGGTGGCGGTCAGACTTGTAACGCAGCAGAGAGTGCTAAGAATCTCAGGATTCGGACAGGCCGCCAATGGCAACTGACCCTGTCAACCTTTAACGCCCGAACGCTGTCGAGTGAAGCTCGCTTAGCAGTACTCTTTGATGAACTATCAGACATTGTTTGGGGAATCATTGGCCTTAGCGAGATTAGAAGAACTGGTGAGTGCTGACTAACGGCCATGTCCTCTGTTACAGAGGCCTCCCAGATAAGAAGCAATACGGGGTAGGATTCCTAATCCATAAGGACCTAGCCGGCAACACTGACGAATTCTACAGCATTAATAATGGGCAGCAGTAGTCGCAATCAAACTTAGTAACAGTAGTAACAGGTATAAATTAAAATAGTTCAAGCCTACGCTCCAACATCCAGTCACGACGATGATGAACTAGATCAGTTTTATGAAGACGTTGAATTAGCGATGAGAAAAGTGCAAACTCAGTATACTGTAGTAATGGACGACTTCAATGCAAAAGTGGGAAAAAGCAGGCTGAGGATCAAACAATTGACAACTACGGCGTCGGTTCTAGGAACGCTAGAGGAGAGATGTTGATAGAATTCGCAGAAAGAAATAAGCAAGCTTCGGAACAATGCACACCTTTTTCAGGAAGCGTAGCAACCGATAGCGGAACTAAAAAGGCCCTAATGGTTGTTTTATGTCGAGACGGGCTCCCTACAATCATGTCACCCAATGGTGTCACTCTCTAGTAAGCATGTTAAAAAATAAGAAACAACGTAATCCAGTTTGAATAGTAAGGGGCAGTGTTTATTTTATTTAAAAAGAAAACAGAAGGGAGGGGTTAGTAAAATTCACAGCGAATAAAATATTTTCAAAAGAAATAGTAAAACCCATTGCAAATCGAGTCGAACATTCCCAAATACGAATAAAAATGAGATGCATACAGAACATCTTCAAATATAACCTATTTCTAATTGATAGCAGGCTGATTGGCATGAGGCCCGAACTTTATCACAAGTGAGATTCTCTCGCAACAGCTGGTAAGTCAACCTCAACTGTCCTGACATACTCTCAGCTCGCGCACAACACCTCAGTGTTAAGTTTCACTGTTTTAAAGAGTTTCTTTGCTTGGATGAAGGACACCTGCATTTCGGCGTCAGCCAACACTTTGCTTTTAGAGTGCAAGCTCCTTCAAAAAAGCGGCGGCATGCTTCCTTTCCCGTTCATTTCTCACTGCGTAGATCCTTTGTTTTGTTCTCCTTCGGCTGCGTGTTCGCCACACGGACTATTTGAAGCATCTTTTTGGAAAGTTGTACAGTCAGCGTACGAATTTTCGGACTCGCTAGGGGCCGCGAAAACGTCCGAAAATATGAATGCATGTCTTTTACAGCCCTTAAGGGCTCAAATCGCCACACGCGCACCCGGAAAAGCTCTGAAGGCCTGCCAGTACACTTATTAAGCATATCGGTGCTCTTACTGTTACAGGAAATGGCGGGTGCACGTGTGTATAGTTAAGGAATACATACTGGTGTCCAGTGACAGTTGCCCCTTCTCACACTTGTTATGCTTCACAGCGTAACATTGCTGTAATTAGGCGAAGCTGACTTTCGGGAACCAGCATTTTTTTTTTTTTTTTTCATGTACCCTCAGGGCCATTGGCATTGGAGAGGGGAGTAGTTACAGGCATACAAAACAAGATTATGCAACGCGCCGTGCTTTCCAAACTTCAAAGCGAATCGCGATGACCGCAAAGGCGGTGTCGGTGAAATTGCTGACAGCGGCGAATTCTTTCAATGAAAAACACGGCACAGAACGACAAGAAGCTTAATACCGAACCTCGAAGCAGCTAGGCCTAGCATTGGCGCGGTGGTGGCTACGGCTGCCAGTGGATCTGCGTGTGAGTGTGCCGGTTCGAGGCGGCGAGGTTATCAAAATGGCGGCGGTCTGCGGTCACGGCAAAAAGTCCGCAAAATCTGACGGCGACAGGTTCTTGCAACCGAAATTTCAGACGTTCTTATACATTGACCTGATGGGGTACGTAGTGAGGCCGCGAAGCCGTCGCGTCCGGAAAGTCGCTCGTTGACTGTACTCTGGCAACTCCTCCAGCGGACGAAGTGGCGTCGAAGACCATTCGTTACAATTCCTCTATGTTACTCAAGCCAGCATTACCTCGACTTTCGTTCCCTTTCAACAAAATTACAGCTAATGTTCCCTGATCGAAGCACAAGTTTCCTGAGTTTGCCCTGAGTTTTTCCGAACTACTCAAAATCCCTGAGAATTCCCGGTTTTCCCGGTTGGTAGACACCCTGCGCGGCTTCCGCCTCCACACCGTAAAAATACTATACACGCTTATTCAACTTTAAGTGTGTCAAGTATTTTACTGTGCAGCAGCCAGTAAAAGTTAACCTTTTGATATCCGTTTTCATTGCTCAGACAGAGCCTTAAGAGGGGCGTGGACTTGGATGCTACCTGTAGCACCCTATAGGTTAATCTTACGCCGTCGCATCAGAAGGCCGTGAAAGCGCTACTGCACTTCTTCGGATCGACTGGCCCGTGTGAATGCCTTTTCTCTTATCTATTCCTATTCTTCTTCTATTCTTATATTATTTTTTCTCTCACTCTCTTTGCTCTCTTTCTAACCTTTATATCCCCCACTCCAGTGCAGGGTAGCAAACCGGAAACTCGCCCATTGTTAACCCCCTTGCCTTTCCTCTCTCTCTCTCTCTCTCTCTCTCTCTCTCTCTCTCTCTCTCTCTCTCTCTCTCTCTCTCTCTCTCACGCCGTCGATATCCCTCTGGCGCCACTGCCCATTATTCAGCGGTCTCGCGGACGCGGAATTTCGCCGAGCGGTGATGAGCCGGACGTCGCCAGTTTGGCGCGCGATACTTTCCAGGGTGGCCTGGCCGGGTGAGGCAACCGCGGTGAGTGCGTGGCCTCGCGGAAGAAGAAGAAGCGGCGGGTGATACGCTAGTAGCGGCGGCGTCGTACAACACATCCGCCGGTGCGACGAAGAAGCGAAACTTTCGGCGGCACGCGAAGAAGAAGCAGCAGCAACGAGGACGACGACGACGCACGATGAATGAGCGCCACCGCCGCACCCAGCCGGCAGAGCCACCGGGGGTGCGGCACGGCGCTTCCCTTTTTTTGCATTGGCGTGGGAGCGCACCGCGTAGCCGCCGGGAGGGAGAAGTCACGCCTCGCGCGGAGCGACCGTGCGCTGATATCAACAACGGCACCGAGATTTGATAGTTTTCAGCGAACCCATTTTAGGATAGCCGTAAATTTATTACCAGCCACTCGGCGAATAGCTCCGCTGAAGAGTTTAGCCCAACTTTTGGGGTGGCCATAACTTTCTTTCCAGCCGTGGACGGCAAGTATAAGTATCGCTGGTGGCGACAACTATTGGCAGCTCTGTCAGAGTATAATGCATACGAAGCGTTTATATATTGCGTGAGTGGTTCTGGTCGAAGGAAAACATGAATTAGCCGGTTAAATACCATGCCACCTTCTTGTGTGTGACGTCATTATTTCTGCTTTCTACTTCCGGGTTTCCAGGAATTTCGCCAAAGTCGTGCTCACGTGGCGGGTCTCTATAAAGTCTACGATGTTGTACTTTGGCATGCGGTAATCAGTGATTTCTAATTCTAATCATTCCAGACACTGCAGCAACTCCACTTGGAACTAAACTTATACTCTGATATCATATATATAATGAAAACCATGAATTTTATACCGTAATGATTCTTTTTCTATTTTCATGACTTATTTTGAATATCCTCTATCGTCGTCTCAGGAGGTGAACCGGAAGTGCTGCGCAAGAAACAAGAGTGTCAATCAATGCTCCTGCCACTAAGACTGCATATGCTAACGTCTACGTCAGTACCGACGCTTCACAGCAGCAGCCAAGTAGAATATGGTTGGCGAGAAAAGCTCTGTGTCCTCTGCGGTTATTCTCTGCGCCGCAAGAAGGCGCCACCAGCGCTGCCGTTCACGCTAACGTCTCCTGTGACCTGGTTTTCTCTAAACTGCAATGCGTTTACGGGCAGGCTGCGTGTAGACGCTTTACAACAGTGAAGTATAATAGTTTTAGCGTGTCCGCTATTCCGGCAAACCGGGGTGGTTTGGCCGAATTACCGGATGGTCGGGGACGCGCGTAAACGTGAGCGGCCGGAGCGGTGGAGCCGCCTGGTGTTGTAGAGCTCAACCAGACAAACACAGAGCTAAGATTGCAGTAACCTACTTTATTCTGCTTCACTGCTCGTGCACATTTTCGGCAGCGGCATAATTGTGTTCATAATTACACCGCTGTCGAAAACTTACACCCCAGCTAAGAATAATATAGTAATTGGCTCTGTGTTTAGGTGGTTGAGCTTTGCACCACCAGCTGGCGCCACCAATCTGGCCGCTCACGTTTACGCCCCCAATTATCCGCTAATCGGCCCAAACCACCCCGGTTTGCCGGAATAGCGGACACGCTAAAAGCCCATAGTGTTTGCGTAATACCGGTTGGGACGCTTCATCTAACCACAAGGCCTTACAGATACGTTTTCTAACTCCGTAAATTTTCTTGTCGAAAAAAAGTTATTTAGAAGGCAAACGTGTTCGCAACTACGCCACGGCTGAAAATTTGCACAACCACAAAGCAGAATACATTTGTTTACTGCAATATTGGTTTTGGGCTTGTCTGGTTGAGCTCTGCGCCCACAGGAGGCGCCACCACTAAACCTGCAATTCAATTGTGTATACCGGAATACTGGACACACTGAAACTGTCTAATAGAGAGATTTAGCTTGTATTTAATCATACTAAGGTTCGCGGAATATCGGGTATACTGTAGAAGCGTACGGTATGGTACAGCAGAAAATTTTAGTGCGTCCGGTATTCCGGCAAGCGCGGGCGGTTTACCGGATGAGCGAGGGCATAAACGTGAGCGGTGGCGCCTGCTGGTGGTGCCACCAGTCACACCACAGACCAATTTTTGTCAGCAACACGATTACGCCAGTGCCGAAAATTAACACCAGCAGCGAAGTAGAATAGACTTGGTTACTGCAATATTAGCTCTTTTTGTGTTTGAGCTTTGCACCACCAGGTGGATGCACCATGCAGGCCGCTCCCGTTTACGCACCCGCCCCAACGCCCCTTGCGCCTACGGTTACCCGAATACCGGACACGCTGAACCTCTCTTAACGGCGGTATACGTAAAGGCAAAATTTTTCAAACGCCTCACAGTTGGACAAGGCGTCACAAGATGTCGCACCATCTTTTTTTTATGATACTGCAGCCCACGGCTCCGGTAACCCGCGGCAATTCGTAAACGGGAATAAGTTCACGGACTAGCTAAAACCAATTTTTAGCCTGTCCGAAAACGTACTGCAGTTTACGGAATACAGTAAGTCGACGGTGGCGGCCAAGGGCGTAGCTACGAGAGAAGGGGAGGGGGAGAGCACACAGGGCATGTGCACCCCATCTCCATTCCCCGAAATTTCTGTGTACCAAAGATATCCGGGCATAAAACGACGTGCGACGATATCCGTTGGCCCCGGCCCCCAACACCACCGAAATAAATTCTGGGCTACGTCACTAGCCGTGATGATGATGACTGGCATCCGCGAACGGCAAGTAAGCTTTACGGACGAGCCAAAAAAAGAAGAACCTTTCAGTACGCGTTCACGTACGCACTCGACGGTGTGCAAATCGACGCACGGCCGCTCCAACAGCGGGACGCTGCTCTCATCACCCGCTCACCTCCAAGCGGTGTGCGGCTGCAGCCCTCAGGAAGAGTGCGTGCACCATAGCCCGGCGCACAGACGGACCCCACCCTTGAATATCGAGCCACCGCGTCGGTGTGCTACAACGGTAGGGAAAGCGGATGAAGAAAAATAACCATCAGCGCGGCAGGAGAAGTGGCGGCAGCTAGGTGGCGCGAAATAAAAATACAAGTAAACGGCATGAAAAAAATAAAGAGAGCCAAAACGAGGAGATGCTGTGGCGGTGGTTGTATAACTATGCGCTTGCGCGGCGGCGATGCGCCTGATAATGCCCCGGACTGCGCAAAGGACTTGGGCCTGCCGCCGACCGAATATGCGAGCCTAATAGGAGGGCCATCGCTCGGGTGTGTATGCATCCCGGACGCGGCGGCGCGATTCACATTGGCGCCGGCGCCGCTATGTCGGCGGGCGTCCTCGCTTGTCTATTTGTTGCTTCCTTTCTTTTTTTACTCGCCATTGTCTCACGCTGCTGTTTCCTTGATTGTTTTGTGCGGCTTTCTACTCGCCTTTTATAGGCACGCCTTATCCTCACAAATGGTTTACAAAAAAAAAAAAAAAAAAAATGCGCGTTAATGCGAAACACGTCGTCGTCGTCGTGTTTCCATGAAAAAGACGAAAACAAACAAAAAAATCGGATATAGGGTCAATCAGAGACGCAGCCGCAGAGGGGTACGACGTGAAACGTCTTGTGCACGCACTGCAGACAGTGTACGGACGCCAGAGTGTACAGAAATGGACTTAACCAAATATACAAGCTACATTTATTCACGCATTAGGAATTGGTCACATGCTTAACTTGCGGTACAGCGAGTGGTGATCTTAATTACGGTCTAATTCTGCAATCGTGCTCGCTCCCTAGCGGACCCGGTTTCTTTTTTTTTTTTTTTCAGAGAGAGTTTCGGCACTAAGGTAACAAAGCTGACCCGTCCCGCCTAGAGGTGGTGCCCGAGACTTCCCTTCACTGCTTGAGCCCGCCGTGATCGCAGATGGTTTTGGGGTTCCTGCGCTTTCGCAACCTACGGCCGGTATAGTTATACCAGTCATATCCAACACGTGCAAAACTAACCTGAATATACAATCCAAGGTGCCCAAGCCCAAGCCCCTGGTCTACCGCGAAGCGCGTCAACGATATAAGTTATTGCAATCGCTCAAGATTACTCTATCAGAACGCACATAACCATTGAAACAATGCGTGTGCGTATAAGACACTTTGCCCGGACCCCTACCCACCACCTCGCAAGTCTCCCTGTGGAAAGACCCCGCACGACATTCAGAGCAACTGTCTTCGCCCACCGTGCCTCTCTTACTTCAGGGTACGCACCTGCTGCAAGACCTTCGATTCATCCACGGTGCGTGAGCCGTATACTCAAGTAAACCTCACAATCCCAGGACTTCAGAAAAAGCCAGACTTGCAGTCATCAGCACTCAAGCAACAATTTACTCGTCTCGTACGAGAAATACAGCGACTGCGCACACGTCTATACTGATGACTGAACTAAATCAACCAGTTCCGGTGGCGCTGTAGTCACCGAGGAAAATACGACAAGGAAGATACCAACAAGGAAAATAACCCAACGGTTATGGACTTCCCATATCACTACGTCTACAGCTGCAGAGCTCGCGGCTCTTCACGGTGTGCTTCATGTAATCAACACAGAGAGTTCTGAAAAATGAGCTGTCTTCTGCGATCCAAGGCCAGCTTTACGATGTATACAGTCATTTCGCCGATATGGAACTCACGACCAACTGACGTGCGAAATCGGGGAACTCGTCCATCACCTGAGAGAACAAGGCCATGATATCGATTTTCAATGGGCACCAGGCCATTGAGGTATCACAGGAAATGATGACGCAGATAAGGCAGCCCGGACGTCAAACCAAGAAGACCGCCGAGTCCGCATTCCTCTCTCGAGGACAGACGCTGCGAGACTGCTTTGCGTTCTAGCACGCACAATCTCGTCAGCTGAATGGAACACCGCACATGCAAGGTGCACCAGAGTGCACAGACTCAACCTTTCGCTGCAACTCAGACCTCCGGCCAGACTGCACCGACGCGAAATAAGCGTCTCTTCTGTGTCGGTTGTGGTTGGGAGTTGCATTCACGAAAGCTCATTCAGCAGTAATTGGAATGCCTGACCGTCCTGCGTGTGATCTCTGCGGCTTCGAGGAGAATACTGACCACTGTCCTCCGTTTGAAGCACAAAGACAATCTATGACCAACGCATTCAGGAAACCAGGTGATCGTCTTATGAGAGAACAGACAGTACTAGAACACCGTCACCACCGATCATCGGCTCAGAAGGCACTAAAGGTACTTTTGTGCTTTCTGAGAACGTCTGGCTTGTCGAGTGCCTTTTGACTCTGTAGTGCCGTTCGTGCACGTCTCTCTACCCCCATCTCTTTCTTTCTCTCCCTTCTTTCTATTCCCTTTCTCCCTTCCCCCAGCGCAGGGTAGCCAACCGGACTCTTGACTGGTTAACAAACATGCTTGCCTTCCTTTTATCTCTCTCTCTCGCAACCTGTGGCGACGGACACCTTGCACCGTGTGTAAGGGGCTCGATATGACGTGCTGCACCAGTTTCTTCACGCTATTTCTGGATCCTACGCGCCGAAACATCGGGGGACGCCATTATAAAAGAAAGCAATAATAACAATAGTAATAAGAAGAAGAAGAAGGAGAAAATAAGAAAAAAACGCGCATTTTTAGGCCTTATAACTCCTGATAAACATGGATTTGCGTTTGATTAATTATACCAACTGTATATATCAGAAAGAGCGCTCTCAACGCGACCACTTCTGTTCGGATGGACAAACGTATTGATGAACTGTAGCCGAGCTACGCCTCTGTGTGCAGGCACAGTCGAGTAATTGGCTTCTTTAAGGTATGCAGTACGAGTGCAAAGATATAAGTCACGTTAGTATTACATGTTTTCGTTGGATGCGGTTTTAGCAAGCGACCCCCCCCCCCCTCATCTTCCTCTGACCGAACTGACAGATGTTTCGCATGAAAATAATGCAGATTTAACGCGCATGTTGGAATTTAAGTGACACGAGGCCTTACGTGAAGCGGTGAACAGTGCTTTACGTGTAACACTGTTCACCTTTCCCACTGCGTTTTGCGCCGAGACGTGGAGACCCTCCAGCACGTGGCCAACATGACCGCGTATTGTACTGCCTCCGCGATCGGCACACGTTAAAATGACACTGCCTCCCGGATCGGCTCGATTTACTTCGACGAGATGACCGAGCGGACGTACCAAACCCCGGGAAAGAGGTCGTAGAGCTCTTCGTTATAGTAAGAAAGAATTTAGGTAGCGTTTGTTGTTTCACTGCTAAATTTTGTAGAGAACATAGCCGGTAATCAGCACATATCTACTTGTAATAGGTGGCTGTACACCAGGTGCTCTTTGTTTTAATGCGCATCACTTTCCTAAGAAAGTACTGTCATATGTGGGCTTCTGTGCCGTTTCTGAAGATATATAGGCTATGTGGCTAGGACGGACAGCATCAGCAAAAAAAAAAAAAAAAGATGTCAATGATAATTTCCGCTCATTAAGTAGAATACGCGAAGTAACGTTTCTAATTATCAACTTTAGGGCGCATGTTGCGATTGTGTAAGCTTACTCTATTTATTTACAATATCTGCAGCACGATTACTACATTACATCAGAGGGGAATAAAAAATATTAAAAATTTCAAAGTCAGAAAGAACAACATGAATTATAGTAATAAAACAAGACAAATATATGTCAATGCGATAGGTATATATACATTAAAGATCCATATAAGGTAACTGCCAAATTGCGGGTCAGACGTACGAGTAATAACTCCACGGGGTAGTTTGTTCCACATAATTGTTTGAGGGAACAATGACAGTTTGAAAACTTCTGTGTGGCATCTTATATCGCTAATTTCCCAAGTATATCATTTGTCCTTGAAATAATATGCGGAGAATATATACACGTTTGTTTAGACCGTTTAGACCGTTAAAACCGTTAGTTTAGACCGTTAAAACTGAATAAATGTGTAAATCGGCCTATAACTCGCACGCTTACACCCGAAATGGGTGTAAGGGTGTCGTATATATATATGCATGACCGAAATTTCAGGCGTGCTGAGGGGACAGGTTTCAACAACTGTCTCTTGGGTCTCTAGGTATGTAAAGTGGGAATGCGACACGGTATGTGCCGCTCTTCAATGGAAACAAAAGGTGCCCTAAAATGTATCTGGTGCTTTGTCGTCTGCTAAACTAGCTTCGTCGTCTGCTATGAAGCTAGGTCGGGCTAGGGTGGCCTAATCGGACCGCAAATAGTAGTAGCATAGAAAGCGACCGAACGAGTGCCAAAACGTGGCAATCAATGTCCTGCTCCCGCGTGGCCACATTCTGTCTCACGACGTCATACTCAGCTTCTGGGAGGCGAAACTGAAACACGTTATATGAAATTTAGAGCGCTCGGCAGCATTTTTTCTACGGTTTCGAGGTGCTTAATATCCATTTAAGACAGTAATTAAAGAGTAAAAAAATATTTTATCAGCTTTATATATAAGTAGGACTTTTTTTTTTTTATCTTCACCGGCTACACGAGTGCAGCTTGTGTAGCACTGATTCTTTTTTTCTTTAATCAGTGAAGATAAAGCGTAGCTCAGCCCACCTACACGAAGCCACTTTTAATTCCTAAGCGCGGCACAAGAACTACTTCCAGCACCGCAGTTTCGATTAATGTAATAGCAGACGAGAGACACGCGGCCGTTGAAAACGCGTGGCGCCATTTTGTCTGGGACTCCGTGTGTGTACTATGTTGCGTTGTCGAGATAAGGACAACGAGGTGTTGGCGCGACCGTGCGTCGCAGAGGAACGTGACCGTATCTTCGAAGATAATAATTACTGCAGAAACCAAGATAACATTCACTCCCTAGCGAGACTTGTCAGATAGTATGTAAGCATTATTTCCAGTCGCTCACGGAAACGAAGAAATTTCTTAGACTTGAAATTGCAAGTTTAATTTAGCTGATGTGTAGAGGTAATAGTTCTTTCTTTTTTTCGCACTCAAAATAGCATGCAGTGCCCGTCGGATTCCTGGACCACTTTAAAAGTTCAATTTTTAAGAAATGTTGCATATGTTTGCTTATGAGCTGCTGAATATTTTGTTTTAACCCCGTGTACTTTTACTTGAAACAGGATCATGAACTTCTGCTCCTACTGCCATCATTATACAAAAAAGGCTTGATCTGAAGGCTGCCGTTACCTTCGGCGACCGCTCCCGTTTCCTGCCTGCCGTTGTTATTATTTGTATTGCGTTCATGCTTACATGGTGGAGCGGCGACACTTCCATGAGCTAAATGAGAGAGCATTAGCAGTTCTTTTACCGATTTGGAAGGCCGACGAACGGTGCATGTTTTGGCGACTTTCATGCGGTATTTTTGTGGTTTCGCTTATCTTCCGTCTGTGCATGGTGGCAGCCTGCGTGGGCTATTTACGCGATCATGTTTTAATGATGTAACATCATGCAACATGATGATGAACATAACATCGCAACCGCATATCGAGTCAGTAACGGAATGTCACATGCTCCCGTCGTAGCCTCAAAGCCAGTACCATAATCAAGTTGCAATTAGGCAGAAGGGGAAAAAAATGTTGCTAACAAACCTAAAGAAACTTGCAATCTGAAACAGGCTCCGTAAATAACTGCATGAACGTGACAGTGCGAAACGTTATCTGACCTTCGCGGCGTTCGAATCGTGCGACGTGGTTTCCAGCGAAGTAGGAACCCTTCAATCGTATTATCACTCACCGAACCGAAATGAAGCGGTGTTGTTGCTGCCGTTCTTGCAAACACAGTCCAAAGTTCTCCACGCGAAAAATCTCATCACTTTAAGCAAGCGAACAGGACGAACGAACCACCACCACTACTGTCGAAAGTTTCAAAACCGGCGAAAAAGAGCGCGAAGCCATGCGAAGCGGCACGGTTGCATGTGGCGCTGCCGGCGCTGTGCTTCAATCACGGTAGCTCGAATAAAGCTAATATTTTCTCGTGCTTACGTATATTCACTTTAAATCAACTTTAACCCACAGCTATGTTTATTGAACAGCATGCATTTACCTTTTTCCTTGTTCTTTACGTAAATTTTAAATTTCGCGCCCCCTTTGAGGGCAGCAAGTCGCAACATGCTATCAATGTGGCGCCAGATTTGAACAGGCGAACGTGCGCGCGCTTCGAAACGTGCGTAGGAAATTTATGCAGAATCGGTTTCAGTGAGCTCCAATTGTGGTGCCGATTAAGCTACAAGGGGTTTCATATGCGCTGTCCCCGCACCCTTTTCCGAAGGATGCATAATTAACCGTGTCGGCCACCCAGGATCCTCTCTGGCAATGCCTTTGAAATTGTGACTTTTTCCTGCCAAACGTGTACACACTGGCAAGCGTGTATAGCTTGGAGACATCAAGTGCTAGCCATCTTGAAGATGTCTAAACTACAGCTTGACATAGCTCTAGCTGCTTCTAGGCTGCTCAAGCTGTATCAAGCTAGCTAGAAGCCAACTTGTGCCTACTGGGCACGCATTGAGTTCTGTTGGTTTTAAGAAACAGTTGATCGATGCGCTTCGTCCGTGGTTTTCGTCCCTGCGTAATGTTTCAACTTTGCGGCGCTGCTCTGTAAGTTCAAGCATGAACTTCACGTCTTTCATTGCCGACCACCCTTATTTACGGGTCGCCATTTCTGCGTTTAGTACAGCTATATAGCCAGTCGCGCACGCGGCGCCGGCCAACTCAAACGTCACCACTTCCCGCGCCGCTCCCTTGGTCCGTGCACGAAGCGCTTCGCGACACTGCGGCGGGCCAAATCGCCGTTGGGATTCGGCTCGGTAGGTCGCGTATTGCGCCCCATCGCCGTTGCTCGTGCGCCTCCCTCCGGCCGCGCTGTCATCCTTTGTCGCGTGAAATGCTATAGCTGCGATAAGATACCCGATTCACGTCACATATCACGTGACGGATTCGTCCGCGGTAACGTCCCCGGCACGTGAATCCAGCTTATCGGCATCGCCGATAAATTGGGGGGGGGGGGGGGGGGCAAAGCCACTGACCGAAGGTGCAACGTGACGTGGTCGAGTTGGGAGTCCGCCAATGGGGACCGTTTTTCCACATAATTCAAGCGTCGTATGCAGTCGTTTCCGCGGAATGTACGCGGTGGCGGGTTATCCGTGGAGAAATACGGCACAGCCGGCAAGTGCGAGTCCCTGCGAAGTGAAGAGTCGGGCGTTTTTAGTCTCGTTTGACGGGCAGTAGATCCGTTGGGCTGCAAGTCCAGCACGAGACGCGGCATACAATGTCCTGCACTGCACTCGTCTGCACGAGCAAACATGAAGTGCAAGTTAAAAAAAATATATAGCTCTAGCAATTGAAGGTTCTTAATGCTCAGAAGCAGCAAACTGCGTTATAAGGTTTGCCTTTAGGGAAGTCTCTGGTTTAACTGTAATTATAGGGGCTTTTTCATCATGCAGCAAAATTACAGTGTGCAAGTTTTTTTTGCATTCTGCGATTGTCAGCATGCAGGCGTTGTAGGCTGGAGTCGAACCCACAACCTCACTCTCTGCAGAACCGTTAGGCTGATAAGGAACGTATGGAACACAACACGAAGCGTGTAAAGAGCTTTATTTGTCTCTAAAATATTATAAATAAATATAAATTAAATAAATACATCTCGAAGGAATGGACCATCTGCTTTAAAAGAAAGTGGGGGGAAACAGTGGAATGTGCGTCTTGTCAAAGTCAATAAGTGCTGCCTCTGAAAAAACAAGTGTTCATCACCCAGGGAGCTTGTACAAAAAAAAGAAGCTGCTATATGCACTACATTCCCCAACCAAACTGAACAGACTCAAATAAAAAAAGGTCCAGAGTAGAACATCTTTGGCAGAGTCCACCACGTCGATCTGCTGAAATAGGCAGCCACACCATGCAACCGCAACATCTACAAGCATATACAGCAATAGCTACTGCAAGGCAACCTTTCCGTACAAGCAACAGAATCACTCGTTGATAGCATACCACTCGTAACAGCACAAGTTATTATTCATATATGGTGTGCGCTGTATTAAGGGTCCTTCACTTTAGGTTTTCCATTTTTACATCTGGGACGTAAAATTTTGGGCGCTATTGGCTTATGGTAACTTGTAATCGAGGTAAAAAAACTTGGGCTATTCTCCTGCAAACTGTTCACAAAATGATTTTTTTATTTTGCGAGAAATTTGAGGGAGAAAGCCTCGCGGAAGAAAATCACAATCAGCACTCTTGCTTTGTCAGGTATAACATACTTGATTACCATTAAGTGTGTGTTAAGCATGGCTGAAGGCCCATCCTCATGCAGAGGGGAGACCTGTTTGTAAACATTAAAGTGGTTTCATTGCAGTGCTGCGAAACGACTGCGATTGTCCCAACAGACTCCCTCCCAACTCTCACCAAAACCAGTTATAAGAGTGTGTCAAATATTGTCTGAAAATGGATTTCAGCCCAGAATGAAGGACCCTGCGCACACAAGTTCAAAGCCAAACCATCAACAAATGGAAGTTCTTAGTACAAAAAAAAATATTGCAGGTGCAATTCACAGATGTCTCACAAATGATATGTATCATCCATTTCAACAAGTGGGCACAATCTGCCACTCCTCCAAGCAATATTAAAGAACAATTTTGAATTACACAATGTGATCACAGCTGTAGGCGTGCACATACAAATCATACACAAAAATATTTTATACAAAGTATACCCTTTATCGCAGTTAGTAACATGTCTCTTGCAGTCACAGCAATGCGAGTATTCTTGCAGGTGCGCTAAAAGTGCTTATGAAACAAAGCTGTGCAAGCAACGATGTCACATAGAAGTAAACCAAACTTAACTACACAAAGCCACAGTAGAAGCAGTCTACTGTCACATATGTATGTACTATATGTTAAATTAAGCGACACTTTCGCATTTGTGGGTATCATTTGATCTCTGTGACAACCTGAGACATGGAACAGAAGCCCCTCCAGCTAGGTGAATTTCCCACAAGCTGGAAAGGTTCTCTTGAAACAAAAGCAACCAGCATGATGATTAATCTAAGCCTTTCAGGCACAAATTGTCTCTGCAGGCTGAAAATTTTGCTTTATGATTTTTTGGGGTTAGTTAGCACTTAAAAACGAGCAAAATCAAAGCAGTAAAAAAAATAGTATCCACAAATACACTAACTCCAAGCATGAACTCAAAATGCTACTTTAGCATTTAGGAATGAGAATAAGCTTTTTAAGATGCGGTTGGAGACACCCAGCCAGTTCTGAAGTTGACCTGATGTAAATCATATCAAGCAAAAAAAAAAAAGAAAAGAAAAAAAAGAAAGAAAAAGAAAATCTCCTTTTGTGGTGATGTAGTGGCACTGTTGGAAAGCACATCATATCTTCCAGCATTTCTTTTCTTCTTCTAACAAACTTGATCCATGATCAACATTCAACAAGTCTAGTAAGCAGGGATCTAAGATGTTGCAACAAAAAAATAATAACCATAATTCTTTTTACTAGTTGCTCGTTTTGCTAGTTTCAATTATCAGGTGCCACCTATGTAGTTAGCACAATTTTAGACGCCCTGCCACAAAGGCCTAATCATCCTCCAGCATGCCGATCTAAGACAAAAGGTTGCAGCAGCAGTTGAAAGCATGCCATGCCCCTGTACCCCTGCGGGCCTGCCGTGCAACTGATCTAGCAGGCAGTTATATCAGTACAAAGCGCTGAAGACATGAGAGGTTCACCGATCAACGCAACTGTTAAAACAATAAAAATTTACGTTGTCCACAGCACTCATCTATGCTATTCGCCTCTGAATAGATATAGTGAAGATGAAGTTCAGTTAGAATTGCAGATCCAGGCACACTGCTACTCCCTTTTGAATAAATATGATAGCAGTGACAAAGCTTGATAAGAGCTGCACATTCTGGCACACTGTTTCTGAAAACATAATTGGTGCAAGTCATAGTGCTTTGAGGGTCATGCATGGCAAACAGCTGACATGCCTACCAAACCTGGGCAAACCCAATGCCATCTTGCAGAAAAGAGAAAGAATAGGCCTACCCGGTTCTGTGCAGTCATGTGTGAAAAGTTAACGCAAAGTCTGAGCGACTGAAAGTTGAGCAAGTTAGGTGGGATGCCCATTACTGAAAGGCAGTGTCCGGGCACACTAGGATGCAAAACTGTCGTTTCTGCTGTCCTGCCTTCCTGGGAGCCTCTGTCAAAATAAACACTCATCGCCCTGAGACAAAGTATTCAAAACGTAAAAACTTTGGCTACAACTTGAAGCCAGATGTATATGGTACCATACAGGCCGTCCCACATAACTTGAGCCAAGAGTTTAAAAAAGGAAGGTACGTCGGAAGCGAATTGAACCAAACGCATACTATTTGCAATAGCCTACAGTAACTCGGACAATTTATTTCGTTTTCCCCATAACTCACTAATTAAGGTTAATTACCCAAATTTTTAATTATTGGCTGAGGGCCCCAAGTATGATACGCAGATTTGTAGAGCACCTTCAGAAACCACCGATCAAGTTGTTTCCTTTACGATATGTCTCACGCAGTCCTTTCTTTCAGGTTGCAAAGAAAGCTCCGCGAAATATGAAAAAAGCCACGTGATGGAGCGTTTGTGCAGTGGTATTGTGCTGCTCTCAAGCATGCGTTCGGTGCGGCAAGCATTCGAGCATGCTGCTGTCATATTAAAACAGTAATTGAATTTATCAGTCTCGCATATAAGGCGAGAAGGTGACTTCGAGGCTAAGGAGGCTGAAAAAAAAAGAAGATGTCAGCTTATATCTCAATAAATGCAACAATTCTGCGACGAGTACATCTTGTCTTGGGTCTTGATAGAACAGGCAGTTTAAAGCGTGTAAAGTTTGGCAAATATTTCATGTTGCAGCAAAAAAAATTTACTGTTTGTGCAGTGTTATAAAGACAGGAAATACATACGATATTGCTGACAATTACTGTTGCGGGACAAGATCATGACCTAAAGCTAGGGTGCACAGTTCTTATGTTACCAGTATCAATGAACAAATGGGTCCACCACTGTATATACTAGCTTCAGTGGGCGCTCCGTTGAATGAAGCCATAAAAATTTAGGTCTAGAAGTGCGTCCAAATGCTTTTGTAAGAGTAAGTTGTAGTTATTCCCGCAAAACAATCATCAATGCAAGTTACCCAGCTAGCGTGCCATGATGTTTTTCAGATGTACAGTTCTGTGGCATTCTCAGATATCTGGTCACAAATTATCACGGCAGGATACCACATTCTCCGCAGTGCACAAATGCAATCCCAAAGTAAACTTGCATATTGAATTGAAACGCTTTTACATGCAATCCAACAGTCCCTCCACAGTACGATTCAAATAAATTTATACAGTGAAACCTCGATATAATGAATATCACGGGCATACTTAAAATTGTTCCTTATTTTGAAGTATTGCATCGAAGGCACGAAACTAGCATTAAAGACTAATTTCAACAGGAGGAATCAGCTATATTTGCAAGTAATACATCCACAAATACATTTACGCCATTTACAGACTCTGCATGACGACATGAGTGAGAACGCACGCTTATGATCTGATTGTGAAACAAATCGTAATTTTGGCCACCTCAGGTTTTGTAACATGCACCGGCATACACGGGTGTTCTTGCATTTACCCTGCATCGAAATTCTGCCGTCACGGCCGGGATTTGATGCCCCGACCTTGTGGTTAGAGGCAAACCAGCCTCTTTCGCTGTGAAAAGACTGTTAACATGAAGCTTGTAGTAACAAGATTTCACTGTATAAGCACATCCTACTGGGTGTTCCTTTAAGCTGCATAAAATTTTTTAAAGATTGCCTATGGCAGAGGGCACAATTCTAACCTGAGATCTAAATTACTCGACGAGACGGCCGTCACTTATACGAGAAATCAAAATGTTCAATTGAATAATTCACGTAATTATGCTAATTAGCTTTTTTCATTATTTACTTTACGCCACATATTTCAATCTATGAATTATAGCCGCTGAGTTCGCACGGCATATCCACTTGGAATGAATTCTCTGGACAGCATCAGTTCAGATATCTTAATTTTTGAAGTGTCCCTCGAAATGCATTGGTGCTTCAGTTATTTTTGTGCTTCAATGCATAACACAGCGGTTTCTTAAAAAGTAACTGGAACACAAATGCACTTCGTCAGAAACTGAAAATTAATATATCAGAACTGGTGCTATCCAGAGAACTCATTCCAAGCGGATACGCTGTGCGCACTCAACGGCTATAATTCGTAGATTGAAATACGCAGCATAAATTATTAATTTAGAAGTTAATTAGCACAATTACGTTAATTATTCAATTGAACCTTTTGATTTCTCATAGAAGTAATGGCCGCCTCATCGAGCAATTTAGATTGGGGGTTTGAATTATGCTAGCTGCCATATGCAATAAAAAAAATGTGGTTACTTCCGTAACATTGTATGGGACACTTGTAGAATCTATAGCATCACTAACATGCTCTGTATTGATAAAAAAGTCTGAACTAGAATTTCTTGTGTTGAGTTGATAAAGCTGCCCTAAAATGCTCTGTAAAGTGGCAGTTAAATTTTTTAATCCATCTATTAGGTTACAACAACAATCGCAACTCACAACCAGCTGTGGCCAGCCATCCAAATGCCACTTGTCGAGAACTAAAAAAAAGCTAGCATATTTTTTTTTCTTTTTGCACTTGCTTCGTCAACCTCATGCAACCACTTCCAAGACACCTGCTATCTTGCATCGTCGAGACAGTGCCATATCCTAATGACTGGGACTGTATTATACAAGGATTCATTTGATTTTCCCTTTTCTACGTCCTTTGTCACTGTCTGGTGAAACTAAGTCTTCGATATTGTCAGTACTGGCCACCTGCTGTGACCAGTGACAAATTAATAGAATCGAAGGAAATCAATCCTTGCACAATCCAGCCCCTGTTTATCGCACCAGTAAGTGCTCATCACGTATGCAAAAAAAGAAACAGTTCCCTGGCTCTTGCATCTAGCAAACACGTTCGACGACTTGAGATTCACGATTTGACGCAGCCTTGCAACAGCTGACAGACAGATCCAACACAAAAGTTACCCGACGTACCTGTTACACGCAACAACAACTGTGCGCCCTTAACAGCATTAATCTCTCATTAAAAATAGTATGTCACACTATGTATATACATATACTTGTATGTTTGCTTCTGCGCACCGCAGGCTACAAACGTCAGATCTATTCTCACAAAGATTTTTTTTTAAGGTGCTCCAGATGCAGGAAAGCTCTGTCCAAGTTGCTGCATCCTTTTCGTCATTTTCGCTTTCTGTTCAGAGAGAAAGCAAAATGCAAAACAAAGAGTCAAACTCGCAAAATGACATTGACTGCTTAATCTCTCAACTGCCAATGGCAAGTCAACTCATCGTAACAAAGGTTACGCCACCTTGTAATTCAGACACATAACTAGTAAACAATGACATTAGTATTTGTTTATTTACACATACTGCAGGCCAAGTTTGAGCCAAGCAGGAGTGGATTAATAAGTCCACAAACAAGAAAGTACTATATACAGCGGAAGATGCTCGAAATTAATGAAATATGTCATGCAAACACTGAGCCAGTAAGAAAGAAACCAAAACGAAAGGATATTTGGGTTCTTTGAATTTGCTTCCAAGCATTATACAATAACAGGGCACAAATATTTGATGCAAACTGCAACAGTGAAGTGTACAATAGAAGAATAGAATTTGTAAGTGCCATAATATTGCACGAGAGTGAAGTGTGTTATATGTATTGAATATGTCATCAGGCAATGAGCTCCAGCAAAATATTGCTTGTGGGAAAAATAGGCCACATATTTTTTTCAAGAGCAGTAAATGCACTACAGGCATTCCTGGTTTCATATTTTTTAAAGTTCACTATTATGTAACTCAACAATAGAAAATGATATCACAATGTTGTGAACAGTACCCATAAGACATCTCAAGCATTATACACCACCCTGAAATATACCACTACTAATTTATGCATAGCGCCTTTGCAGAATTGTTGTAAACATAGTAGCAAGTTTACATAACATTTGTCCGCTTCAGGTGCGTTAAAGTGCAATCTACCAAACTGCAATGTCTTTTTGATGAAGGGTTATACATCTGTAAACTTGATGCTCCGGTTGTTTTCTTTCAAAACTGCCGATTTCTGAAAATTCTTGCAGAAAGCTTTCGATACAGCTTTCTCACTGAAATGCAACAAATTTCATTTGATTTTTTTTTTTTTCAGCATTTGTCCAACCTGAGCATTTCTGCATTTCATACGCATTCGAATAGGGAAATCAGAGTTGGCTTCCTCTTGAACCTTCATCTTAAAGAGACACCAAAGGAAAATATTAAGCCAAGTTACATCGTTAAGTTATTCAGCTGCAAGTCTCATCTTTTTGTCTGTGCCATGAATGACTTTGTCGCCTAGAAAATTGCCGCTGAAGGTCCTGCTGCTGCTTCTCTATTCGGATAGCCCATGCCTGGCTGGGCGGGTTGACATAATCCTCACGAGCTCCCTCTATGCTGCTCTTTGCGAGTCGGCCAGTGTGGACATCGCACGAGAGGTACTGGAGTCTGCAGCAAATGGAACCGCTCCAATTTTTCCATTTTCCACCATTTTCTCGCCTACGACAATGCTGTTCTCGCTCCAAATGACGAATTTGTTATTTGCAGAAGCTCACTCTTCCAATCTAGCTCGACCTAATATTTTTCTTCAGTTAACCTAACCTAGCCTAATTAACCTAAGGCCAACCTATGATTAGCATCACCGAGCACATGCAATCGCTCACCAGGCCAGACGGCTTGTTGTTCCTGACCTTCACCACCTCGGACATCACGCTGGATTTTTTGGCTTCCTGCAGGTCCTTCACCTTCTTCCTAGCTGCCTCAAAGCTGGAGAAACAAAACAAAACAAAAATTAACCAGATTCTGGAGTTTTAATGCACCAAACCCACAATCTCGTCCACAATCTCGTAATGCAGGCCGCAGGTGGGAGACTCCGGATTAATTTTGACCACCTGTGGTTCTTCAATGTGCACCGAATGACCAGTAAACTAGCATTTCTTTTTTCATTATGCCTCCATAAAAATGCGGCTGTTGCAGCCAGGATCAAACCCACCACCTAAAGCACAGTGGTGCAACACCACAGCTACTGAACCCCTGCAGTGGCACATCAAGCTATAACAAGTGATCATACTGGGTAGCTACATGGGCGTGTTGGTACGGCATCTTCTATTTTGTTGTACCGCACGTATGACTTACTGACACATTGGTATGACATATTGAGGGTTATGATCTATAGTACAACAAATTGAGAGTGTATATAGCAACGAGAACTGGAAATAAATCTGTTGTTGAAAGTTAGCACTGTGTGGTTGTCAAGTGTGCCTTTCTGTTGACCCTGTCGTTCAACTTGTGCTACAACAAAATAGATTACGATATAGGCACTAGCTGTTGTGGTTAGAAACGTCATGCAGCTTTTGCGACTTCCCAACTGGACACCATGGGCACACTTTAGCTCTCCATCTACTCTGTAGCGCAGTCACTGGTTCCTCGCACATAGTAAAGTTTACAGAATGCCAAAACATTGGAATCCTAGCTAATAGCAGTAGCGTTGGTGGTGACACCTTGTGGGAGTTTGTTAAACCACAAGGCATCAGAAGTTTTTTTTTTTTTTTTTGCAGTTCTGTTCTCACTGAAGGAAAAGAAGAGAGCTGCTCTGAATTCAAGATTATGTTGCTAACAATGACTCTGTGCAAACAGCTAAGTTGCCCAGTTGCTCAGGAACCAAGAGGTTGCAACGTCCCCACATGTTCCAATTCAAACAGGGCATTGGCCCCGAGAGCCAAACCCTCCCTCCAACATGGTAACTGAAGCCTGGCTTTCAATATAACAAGGAAAAGTATGCGTGGGCGAAATTGACCCCAAGTCCTGCCACTCCACTCAGCATACTCTTCTGGAGCAGCTGAAAGTTGCACGTAGCCCAGTAAATGCAATGATGGCGTAATGCCTCCTAGTTCAACTCAACATCACGAGGTGGTGCCTGCCACGAACACTGCTGTATGCATCCGGTATCCTGCAAACAGTCGCACACATAGGGACAAGCTAGATCTCTTATTTTCAACTCTGCAAAGTCGGCTTGTCAATACTTGGAGAGAAGCTCCTGCGAGAAGAACGTGTGTGGAAGTGGCTAGCAAAAATGCATTATTGCAGCCCTGATTGCGCTTCTCAATGACGTCCATGGTCATATTTTGTAATGACTACATTTTTAATTCCTTTCTGTCGTTCCACACTCGCTCTTGCACAACCATGCTACCATTACTGTCAATACAGGTCACTTGGCATAATGAATACAATCAGGCGAAAGGAGTCCTTATAAAACATCAGCACTGTGTTGAGCCGCTAGTTGATTCCGTTTGCAGATATGCTTAAAATAGTGGCACTGTGAATAATTTATCAAAATTTCTTCCAAAATCTATTTAAAGATTGCCATTTGTGGGCACCAATTTCATACAGCTAAATTATAGACTCAAATAGAACCTCCTTTTTGCAAGGACCGATGCATGGCCTGCAGTATGTTATAAAAAAGAAATGAAGGTGCTGAATTTAGAAAGCGGTCAATTAAAAATATAAAAAATTTTATGGCCTATATAAGCTGGCTGGAGACAAAAGGTTTACTCTCCAGTGATTTTGAACTTGAACTGGTCAGTGGCTTTCTGCAACTTTGCGAGCACCACTTACTCAAGCTTGATCTTGCGCTGGACCTCCTTCTTCCAAATGTTCTTAAAGTCATTGCAGAAAGGCACCCACGGAGTGAAGAACTCCTTTGGCCACTCGGACTCATTCTTGGACTTGGGCTGCAAGCTGAAGTAGTCCTTGGTCTCCAGGAATCTGAGAACAAGAAGCAGCACAGGCACTCCGAATGGGAGTCTGCAACACCCGTTGTCAAAACACGCACACTGAGGGCATGGATCCGATGCTGATCATACCATCCCTTGATTACATATGCAGTTCAACGTTCTCAGTTTATTTTTACAAAGTTCTTTCCTTTTTTTTCCTTCCAGTGAGTTATACAGGGTCTTCAAAGTTAAACAGTAACAGCGTGCTCACTTGAGCTCGCTGGTACACCTTGTCAAACAGCAGAATTTTGAACAGCACAACACAGGACAAAGAAAGGAGACACGCGACAGAGTGCTGACTGACAACCAAATGCTGTTTGCAAAAGCGGCATATACGTAAATACATGAGGAAGATAGAAAAAAAAAAAAGGAAATGTTAGGACAGATGGTCCCATTTATTTTGTCTATAGGGATATGGACGGAAAGCTAACGAATGTGTCCCTGTGTGTCAGAATGCTAAAAGTTTCAGAAAATCTCCTGCATGTGCTGTCTGGAGTATCTTTTTAACTATTAGGCACTTATCAAAGATTGAGGTGCAACTGTACCTTCGACAACACGTAGCAAGATGACTCTGCAGGGAGCCTCTAAGTAAAGCTGCATGTTCATTAAGGCAGTCATCGATACAGCTTCCTGTTTGCCCAATTTAATAGCAATTGCACTTGAGCAGAATTCCACATACAACATGGGTGCGACACTCAACAACACGATCAGCAATGCTGTTTTACAACTTGTTCTTGATGAACTCACTTGCATGATCTACCGATTTTGTTAGGGGTGCTAAATATTACCTTAAATCCAACCTCAGCTGCGATTTTCAAAATGTAGGGGGACACGCCGTGCACATATGGAAACCCAGCAAACCTAGATCTTGAGGGTGGCATCCTTCGGTTGGATCCGTTCGCCATTTTTTATTCTCACCGACTAGAGCTACAGCAATGCTACGCAGGATCTTGCTCGGATAGCCACCCAATTCTGGCTTGTCAACCTGTGCTGAAAAGCTCTGTTCCACAGAGTGCTTGCACAAGCGCATGAGTGCAGCTCGCAAGCAATGCTTTCATGATGCCTCATTTTACAAGTCTGTAATGCGCAGAATGGAAGAAGGCTTTTCCTCAAGCCAGGCACATAGCTCCAGCACATGCGACAAGGCTTCAAAACGATTCCCACGTCTAGATATCTTATTTTTTAGGTGCAAGCGTGCGCTGTTGATGAATGATGAAGCATAGACTGGTTGATAGATGGACTTACTCTGTGGTGCTGTGTGTAAGCTCGCATATCTGGCATAACGCTCAAAAGACACGGCAAAAGTTAATGCGAGGCATGTTCTCAAGTGTCCATCAAAAAAAAACTACGAAAAGTTGTCCAGGCGTGGCATTAAACCCACACAGTTGTTGTTCAAACCCTTTGACCACGAAACACAGATTGATACATTTTTATGACCAAACTTGTTGCACAGCTTCTACAGGTTTGCATGCCAAGTATGAAACTGGGCATGGTTAGGCGTAAGTTCACGAGTTTCATCCCGTGGGAATACAGTTGAACCTCACAATAATAAAATCTGCGGAGAACGTGAACTTTCACAGGAATTTCATTGGTGCGAATGAGACAGCACAGAAAGGGAACGCGCTGAAAAACGAAACTTTCTTGTCAAACTTTCTTCAGCCTACTTTGGCGAGCCTAAATATAGAACTACATTCCTGACATCACGAAGTGTGCCCCATGCGTTGCCGATAACTTTCGGCGATACGATCACCATTGCGAGATTTTATACAATTGAGCATTGTACATATCTACGTCTATAGGCGACAGCATTAATACACTAACTTCGCAAGATTTTGTCTAACTCGGCAACAGACGGGTTGGTGCCAATGGGCAACAGCATTGATATGATCACCTTTGCAAGATTTTAGACGGTTTAGTCTCTACAAGCAACAGCACTCTTCCAATGCACGCTGTTGCCTGTAGAAGCCAATGCATCCTGTGCCAAGTTAAGCGAAATCTCGCAAAAGTGGTTGCACTCACTACAGCGATCGATTAAACATAATGCCCCATCACACAAACCTACGGCCAGCAATGCCGAATTCACACACGATGCCTGTTGGGTGGTGCCAATACCAGTATTCGTGAAGCAGGAGGCGCGTATTCTCTGATTTCAATCAGCCCACCTTGGTGGGACGTGGAGTCTTTTCTTTATTTGTTTGATTTTGCTGGACTTTTTCTCTTGCAGATTATGCAGTGCACATGGTACACAAGAAAATGTCACATGCCAGAGTTCGACAGCAATGCAGCCGTGCCATTTGAGACGGGCAATTCAAAAACAACATGGCAGCCATGACATCAATCGCCTTCTGCACTTTGCTGTCTTTGTAAGAAAAAATGGTGGTGGCCTCACAAGTGTGCTGCAGCAGTACTTTACGCAATTTAAGCGGACACAAAATCCATTTGAGCACTTTTTGTACATTTAGCATTACATGAATTCCAGAAAATTTAGCTGATATGGGAGTACAGTTTGGAGACGTTTTCTTGTCGAGAGACGCGAAACGCACTGAATCCTACGGCCATTCGCCAGGGATATGAAGACACTTTCATTGTGGCAAGAGTTTCATTGGCTTGCGTTTTCGTCATTGCGGGGGTTTGACTGTAGTACATCCAATGTACTGGGCTTATGTTGGCCCAACACTGGACCAATGCTGGGCCCGCTACTAAGCACTAGCCGGGAGAGACACCCCGATGCCGCCCACCACTCACTTGAGCCTGCACTCCTCAAGGTTCTCCTCCTGCTCCTTCTGTTCCTGGCATGCCTTCTGCAGGAACGTGGTCATCTGCTCCCGGAAGGGTTCCTGGTGCTCGCCGTCCGAGTTTGCCAGCACCTTCTGCACCTTGGACTCGCAACCTGAACAGCGACAATTGACATAGTACAATTGCGTGGAAGCAGAATGCACCCTAAAGAAAAACACGCACAGACATGTTTTCCTTTACAAAAACCTAAGGGTTAAGGTGCACATCTGCATGGCTGTTAACGCAGCACAATATCTGCTGTCGTCATACAATACATACCATACTGCCACACTACAGTACATGCCATACTGACATGCACGCTATGACACAGAATGCTAGATTTGCATTTTGTATTCTCCACTGAACAAGAACATCACATAATTTATACTGTAAAACATGAAACTTCATTGGCATTATCAAGTTTTTCCTTTTTTCTATCAAGCCACAAGTGTGTATCTCTTATAAAAAAATATTACCATTAATTCTTAACGATTAGTCACTGGACTTAAGTTGCCAAGTAGGAACTACACCTTTGCTTGCTGATACAGAAATGGAGGTCAAAGTCAAAAAGGGTGAGTTGTTAGTCTTGCGCATGAAAACCCATTCCAGACTTACTACATGACTGAGGTAACAGATGCGCAAGAACACTCGTGCCATCGTTGGCTGGGATGCAACACCACGAGAAGCAAAAGCGAGAAAAAAAAATCTGACCAAAGAAAGTGTCTGTTCGTGCAAGGTGTATGCAAGCGAACTTTTATAACCATTGATAATTAAGTTTCAAAGTGCAAATTCGACACTCTTACGCAGGTTGTGTTGAAAATTGACATTGACCTCACCGCCACACGCCAGCATTCACCATCACACGAAAATATCTGCAAATCGCCCCTTAACAGCTTCACGGTAAAAAAAATAAGGAAAAGAATATCGAGGACAGAAACAAATGTGCGCAGGAACTAGGTGGTGGAGATCCCCAGAACCATGGCTTTCTCCTTCAAAGCAATGGTTTTTTACATGGCACAACAGCAACACCACAACTTTTTTATATTTCCTCCGAGATTCATTGCCACACAAAGAACAAATTGTTTTTACCTGCTTTAGAAGAAAAAAATGTCTGTCAGTGGGCTAGCCACATGCATAGCATCCGTTTGAGTGGCCCTCAACCACACTTTTCCTGTGCCGAATTTATTGGCTCTGGCGATAATCCAGGAAATTCCAGCAAACATTTCCCGATTAATCGTTAATTTATTAGCTAAAGAAATACGACTGGTATGACAACTACGAAATACGCCTGGTACAAAATATGGCGCCCCACAACAGCTATTCCTGGCTAAAGAAAGATATCCTATCACAACCTTCAGAGATAAAATGTAGCCTATTGAAACCCCCACATAACCCTTTAAAATATGTTTTCCTGTGTATGGTCCTGCTTGTCGCTAGAGACTTGTTTAGAAATTTGACAGCTTTGAGGAGAACTTTACCCCACTTTACGAAGCGTACACCAGGACAGCATACGCCTTGCCAACAGGATTGGAAAAGTAGCGCTCACTCTTGATCTGGGCCTCGAGCTTCTTGAGATCCGCCCTGATGTCATCGAAATTGACGAGTCCAGCTCGCTCCATGTCGGTCGGCTCAGGTAGCGGAAATTTCGCCTTCTCCTGGGAAACGTCCTGCAGCAACAAGAACGCAGCACAATGAAAAAAAAAAATTTCTTCCAGGACATTAATTGCACATGACTGTCGTTTTACTCGTGCAACGAAGACACGTCATCAAAACAAAGTGAAAGACAAGCTGAGTTGCCTGCGACACTCCTAAACGTCTAACAAATATAAACCCGGGAAGCACAAATAGCGAGAGGCCTAAACTCTTGTCGGCAGAGTTCAGCTTTTTCGATCAAATGCAACAAATTTCACTCAAATCGGTTCAGCAGTTGAATAATACAGTCACTTGTGCGTTTAAAATTTATTTTAATAAAAATTGCAGTTCACCACAAGCTAAAGTTTCTTCTTAACTTGCCTCTCTAATGCCTCCCACTGTGGCTAGCATTTCCAGACACAGTTTACTGGTTTTTCATACTCATTACGATTAAATCATGATTTAGAACAAGAAGCTTCCACTAGGTTTCAGAAAGCAATGCGCATAAGTCTGAACTATGTTAGCTACATTGTACAGCCACTCTTTAAATTTCTATCATGAGGCGATCATGTTATTTACCATTAGTTGAACCCGATAATTGTACGGTACCTCCTACCAAGTTAGTTTTCAAAATTCAACTGAAGTTATAAAACAGCTGAAATAATACCCCAGCATGTTTCTGTTAAAGGTTCTGAACGGTATACATTTGCATATGAATACGCACATGCAAATACATACAGAAACTTCAGATACGTCCTTCATATAGAAGATGCATCTTTAGGCACGTCTCGCAAGTTAATACAGATGTGCTCAGCAACAGTAAACTAGACTAGCGGCAATGGCACACCTATCTAGTGGCACAAATAAATGTTAACTGCGTTAGGGAACGCGGCACCGACACTAGACGAGAAAAACACACGTGAGTGCGTTGAGCACTGTACTTAACATTAACAGCACAAGGATTCTCTGGAGGCAGCTGCAAGTATACAAGGGAGGGTTACAATGAACAGTTCAGTGCCAGGATATAAGTTTCGAAGTCCTTACCTCCTGGAACTTGCTTATATAGACTCTGACAATGTAGTGAAGAAGAGTCAAAGAGTTGTCCTGGAAGATGAAAACAAAAAGATATGTTAGTCTCACCTGCAGTGAGACCAACACCAACAAGCTGGCATGCACAATCGACCAACCTTGCTCTTGACGTCCTTCAACTTGGCCAGGATCTCGAGGCCAAAGCCATCAGCTTGTCCACGACTCCTATTCCCTGTGACACAAGCGTTCCACTGTTGAAAGCCTCGTGCATTTGCACACCACGCCACAACGAATGAATTCAGGCAATCTCTTGCAGGTAGAGGTGTGAGAACATTCACTACCTTGAGTTTAAATAAAAAGCCTTTACTTATTTGACTTGTATTCGATTTGAGAAAGTGTGCTATTCATTACAGTTGAATGCTTGCTTCTGCTCGAAAATAACCATCTCTGCCGTGATTCTAAGTGTAGAGATGAAGCTTACTTTTGAATATTCCCGACAAGATACAAGTTTCAATGAGCTACAAACCTTGAACATCATGCTGAAGTTAAACATAACCCTCTGCCTGCAAAAAGCAATATCATAAGCCCCTTTTGATCACAGAATAATGCATTGCAAGTAAATTGCGTGATCAGAAGTCTTGAAAATTCAAGGATCTTCATCATCATCAACATCAACATCATCATCAACATCATCATCATCATCATCATCATCATCATCATCATCCCAGAATAATGCAAAACAATGGTATTCTAAGAGGTACACTACCAGGTTTGATCAGAATTTTGATGCTTTGCTCTGTATCATGGCCGTTAATAGCATTCTTTCTTGCATCAGAAGGCCTTCAACTTAATTAGTGCACTTACCTGTAACAAATTTTTTTTTCGTGAGATAATGCATCATTTTATATTCATAACCAATTATTTTTGTACATATAACTCCTCACCTAACATGACTAATGTTCGTGCTAGAGGTGCAAAACTTCTTTCTCCAAAATTGGTGCCAGTTTTCCAGAAGAATAGATAAATTTGGACGCCTTCTTCAGAACGCTCAATAATATTTTGTTACTTAAGGATATAAGAGAACACTTATTGAAGCCTCTGAGAAGAATAAAGGGATTTGAGGGGTTCAACTTTATTGAGAGTTAAAACCAAACGAAAAAAAAAACGAGACAGTGAAGCCAGAGAAAGTACAGGGGAAATTAGTTATGCTTAATTGAATGTATAAAGAAAAGGCAAGAAAGAAGTGAAAACGGACGAAAGGATTACCTGTCGCAGGTGGTACCAGAGCCCTCTTCTACATTTCACGTGCGATGCCTTACCATTTGGATTGAATTCTGGCATTTTACGTGCCAAAAACAACGACCTTGTTATGAGGTGTGCCATGGTGGGGACGGGGGGGTCGGGGGGGGCTCTGAATTAATTTTGACTACCCGAGGATCTCTAACACACGCCTGATGCGCAGCACACAGGCATTTCTGCATTTCGCCCCCATCAAAATGCAGCAGCCGCCACAGCTGGAATTTGATCCCGCGACCTCATGCGTGGCAGTGTAACACCATAGCCACTACAAGCCACCATAGCGGGTTGCACTACGAATTACTTTACTGTGACCACCACCCGCACATCCACTTTTTGGGGAAAGAGGGGGGGGGGGGGGGGTCATTTGTTTATGTGTACTAGATCCAGCCCTGGGAGTGTGTGTGAGCCAGCACGGCTCAGCACGGCCAGCAGATGTGGAACATTCTTTTAACTTCAGGCATCTTAGGAGCACGCTAGTTGCCCAATAAACCCTTGTATGCCATCTCAAGGCATCTCAACGCTGCCAAATTCAAGCACCTTGCTACGCATTAAGCGAGAAGAATAAGACCTGAGGAGCTCAATGTTTGTTAGTATTCAGTTGTGTAATAGCACTACAGAATGGCATTCAGTAAACCATAATATAATGTTATTCAGGCGGTTTATGCAGCCAACAAAGCTCCACAGGTATATAAAGGCCTATGAGTGTATCGGTCTAAGAATCAATGTCGCAAACACATCACTGGCTTTCACACCGATACACGCAATAGAGCTGTTCGACTGATACATTAATATACGTATTAGACTAATACACTAGTAAACTGTACCAGTGTCAACAACCTAATAGCCTATTAGATTTTGTATAAAAACTTGTGCTAGGGAAAACACGTGCAGTTTCTAAAGGCAGTGCCAACCTGCCACAGCATTTACTGCGCAGGTGCTTCTGACAATGCAGGGAGGCCGGGGTTTGCCACGCATCATGTTTTTTGCTGCCAAAGAACAACCCACCATGTGGTTGAAGCTTGGCAGGTTGTCTACATCACAGACGCTTGTTTTCACATCAATTAAACTTACGAGTTCCGTCAATGGGTCTTGCTTCTACTGTGCAGGTATAAACGACTATCCATAACTTTTTCTTTCTTAATAAATTGTGCACTGGCTGGTGACCTCTCTCTCTCTCTCTCTCTCTCTCTGAGCATGCAGTCCATTTATTATGAACATTGGGACATAAACAGGGACTGTGCGATGCTTAGGTTCGTTACAGGCAGGCTTGACTGTGTAGCTCAACTCAACGTGCTTATAACGAATGTCGAATATAACCGATATATTTGTGACGGATGCACTTTTGTTATAACAAGGTCCGACAGAAGTCTCAACTGCACCGGCCACTAGCCGACGCAGGCTGTCAGTCCAGGCAGTTTTGTATCTATTCCATGCAACTTAGATAAAAAGGATCGAGTCAGTATCAAAAGGCTTAGGCAGCTTACCTCCGTTCATGTAGTTGCCTAGAGCCAATATAAGCCCCAGGATAGTGCGCACCTCTTTACTGTGTAATAATGCCTGCAGCAGAGAAAAAAAAATAGAGACAGTTCGAGTCGGCGTATAATTAGCATACAATCAATTAAACGTGAATGATTCTGAAACTACTTCAATACACAATTCCATTTCCAGGTTCACCTACACTTGTAGCAGTGGCTTAAATCAGGCTCCTGAGACGTACACTTGGTACTATGTTCCATGCCTGGAAACTGGCTACAGGCTGATTACACATTGCACTTCTATGTAATTATGCATAGCAGACGTTCCAATTGGTTATTTTCTGTTAGAGTTTTAATTTATGCAGATGGCATACATCTCTGAACTACAGCTGTTCCTACAATGCCCGAGTCATTCAAAGGGATTCTGAAGAGGCTAACTAATTTTCATACCAAACCTAACTGGGCAAACCTACAAAGAAGAAGAATAACTCTAGAGGTGTCACTCTCTTACCCCTTAGTTTGAGCTCTGCAGTGCCCAGGAAAACTTGGACGCTACCCAGAAAGGTTACAGGAGGTTTCCCATTGGAGTTGACGAGTTGTCTAGAGGTAATCCATTTTTTTCAACTACTTCCCTTGTTTGAAATTGAAAAGAATAGGCATCATGCTAAGAGGCAGGAATACAGCACCATGGATCAGAAAACAAACAGGGGTAGCCGATATTCTAGTCAACACCAAAAAAATAAGAAGTGGACCTGGACAGGCCATGTAATGCACAGGGCAGATAACCATGCAGTGGTCTACTAGAGTTACAGAACAGCTGCCAAGGGAAGGTAAGCGCAGTCAAAGACTGCACAGAATTATGTGGTGCGATGTAATTAAGAAGTTCACAGGCACAATTTCGAATCAGCTAGCTCAAGACAAGGGTAATTGGAGAAGACCACTGGACGAGGCCTTCGTCCTGCAGTGGACATAAATTTGGCGGACAAGTGACCACTTCCTCTGCACATTTTTATTTTAAAGCGTTCAGTTAAGATACAAACACCTCTATTTTAAGTAGTTTCCCTGCAGTTCTTTGTGTACTGGGCAAGTCAAGTGAAATACCTGAGCAATGAATTACATGTGAAACAGGTTTTACTGAAGGACGTAATGCAGTGCAATGCACACGTGGTTGCATTGTTGTGCTGCTGCATTACGCCCTTGAAGGGGTCAATGACACCCAATTTTTTAGCTTGAACTATGTTAAAGTGTACTTGTCCCACAGCAAGGTCACAAAATTTTAGTGCATTCGGTACCATAGAAAATTCATAGTCGAATATCATAGTCGAACCGTACAGCAACCTGGCAACAATGACAGATGACAAAATGAAGCCCGTTCTGCGCAGTCCATGCGCATTGTATACATACGGTTTTGTTTTCACTTGTGCGTCTCAGCAGTCAGTCCGAGGTAGTTTGTGAAGGAATTCGCTGGCCTGTGCCGATTTTCCCGTGCGAGTGAAACAATTGAAAGCACGATGCAACGTTGATGCCCTTGCTGCACCGCTGGGGGCCAGAGTATGCAGAGCAAGACATCCAATGTGGTTTCGGACCATTTCAGGGCAGATGACAATGGTGGCCCCGAAATTCTTGACATTGCACAAGCCATACCAAAATAACAGTCAGTATCTGTAGGTGGGAGGAGTTTGGAGGCAGCGATTTTAAATTGAATATTTACGGGTTAAAAAAGCACTCCGAGAGCCTAGTTTCTTCTTTTTTTTTTTTTTTGCATGCGTACAAGTATACTGGCCCCACCCTCTTGTCTACGTTAAAATGTCATAGCCCTTCGGTACAAGCGCAAATTATCCCAACAACATGTTCTCCCACAGGATTCTGCCAAACATGTTTCCACACAAACAGCTAGTGCCAGCCACTTCAGCGGTTACTTGGGATGCGAGCTAGTCAAGCTGCCCAAGAAGCAAATTCCATTTCTGAATTTGACCATAAATTCCTTTCAACATTACGCAGTTATACTCCCAGTCATCGAACTTGAGCACTACCCCACCCCGCATGTCACCTGGCATGTCATCTTGAGGTTGTTCAGCTTGTTCTCCACGGCGCTGATGGCCTCCGTGTAGGTTGACTGGAACATGATGCATCCGACACGGTCGGCGTACTCTGGAATGCGAGACAGATCGAGCAAGAAGCGCTCCGGCTTGTCTAACGGAATGTCTGGCTTCACAGCTAGGTGGTCCTGGATCAGCTTCAGCTCCTCATTTGTCGGGCGCTGCACGAAGCATAATACAGGGTACAGTCACTGAAGAATAATTTAGACGTGCTCAATTACTCGGTGAAGTTTATTTCTAGGCAAACTCCATTTTTTTCAATAAATGTGAAACGCAGAAATACTCTCCTTTGACAAGCTGTGTACAGACCTTAATAAAATGTAGCACGTAAGTGTTAAAGCCGAGTTCTACTGACCATAGAACGCAAAACGTTGATTTAGAGCCTCAAAAGAAAAAATGTTTCTAAATATCGGCAAGTTTAAAAACAAATTGTAGCACACAGTTCACAAATCCTTAACTTTGCACTATAAGCTGCAACTGCCAGAGCATCTGAAGTGCACAAATTTTGAATACGAGCCGACAGCTCACAGGAAATTGTTACAGTGCTTACAAAGGTTTTGCACAAAAGATCTACTGACAAATATGTCATACATTTCAGAGCAGCATGTAATACATCAGCCTTGTTCCCTTTAGATGTCTCAAGAGGTACAGATTACTCAGTACATATATTGTTTCTATTGCCAGGCTAGAGTTGCAAACTTGATGCAAGAGTTTCCCAAAATATTGCAATTCTCAAGAATTTCCTTTAATAGATTGACAACTGAAACAATTATTTCAAACAAACAGCAGATTTTAGCTTTCTTTTGAAGTGCAACAAACAATTAAATTCAGCCTTCTACGGATGCCAAGCAAAGCGCTTTCTTTGTTCTCGTGTATTTAAACAGGAGCTCTCGCGCTAAAGCTTGCTCTTACAACATTCTTCATTAGTGCCACTTTAGGTACCCGTTGCTGTAATGTGACAAATGGCGTCTTTGTTGCATGCACTTGTGCTCAACAGCTCTACGACAAGTGAATGTGACAGGTAAAAACAGTTGTTACGCACGAAGTGCTTTTTTCACATGAAAGATACATTGTAGAACAGGCTTACAATTTCATAAAGTGCTTGAAGTGTGTCCAAGCTCACGACCGATGTGTCGAAGTTGTAGATGGCTGTAACAAACAATAATACCCGATAACAATGGTAAATCGCAACGAGAAAGGAGGCCAGGACAGCCTATGCCAACAGTAGGTCCCGACATGCGATAGATGTATGATCTCTGCACGCTTTCATATTTTCAATGCACAAAAGCACTGAGCTTCCCAGGTGAGAAATCGAATCCCCAATTTTGGTCCCCATGTTGTTCACCACGATGAATAATCCCCGGATTTGCATTGACCAGTGTTTAGACATCTCAGAGAAATAATGCGAGTGCCCGCTCAAACAACACACTCTTCAATAAACAGAATAACGCACAGCCAACCCCTGAGAAAAAATGCCAAGCTGGCTTTCCCACAATGCAACATGGCAGCTGACTGACTGCCAATATGCAGACAGCAGCGCATTGTTCCTGCTTTCTTGCGCTTCTTCCCATCATATCTAATCCATGAAAGTAGGAACAATGCACTCGCTGCCCAGTAATCATCATTTGAACAATCTGTAGCACATTGTAATGGCAATGATGAACCGTACAGTGCCAAAATGGAGTCACGAATCTTACCCTATAGGGTGTAAACTTGTGCCAAGGAAAACAAGCAGCATTCAAAGCACGACAACAGCAGCGAGCAAGTCGTCGGTCGTTGAAATTTAAATTGCGGGTCAATTCAGTCTTATTACACAAGCATCAGCGTACATTCTGGAGTAATAGCTGGTGTTTCCGTACTTTCAAGAACGCACAACGCTAGTCCTGTTGCGTGCCCTGTCTGGTAGCTACAGCATCAGCGACAAAACTTAAAAATTCAGAACAGCCCTTTCAGTTATATTATGCTCGTACTAAGACATTTCAGCCCAATTTGTATCAGCTAAGGAGCATGCTTACTGCAAAAAAAGTTAAACACATGTACGTAGAAACACGAACAGTGGACTCATGTCATTGTTCCCGTTTCTTTGGCCTTGTTGTTCTTTCTAGAGGCAAAAAGCTTGGCTTACCGTTCTCTACATCGCTTATTTCGAGGCGAAGGCTTGATATCAGTATGCCGACGTTTTGTGATCGTTTCTGATCAAGAAGCTTCGCCACCTACAAGGAAAAAACAATTATGTTCGAGTAAGCAATCTTGATTCAATTTATGGATGCACTAGCAGAGCAATAGTTTTTCAGGGGTTGAATGCAGTGCTGAGAACTTAGCTGGTGGCCTAGGCATTACTGTTCTTATTTAAATGTCGAACCTCCCTACAATGCAGAGTGCATGTCAGTGATGCTTAAGGACTGTTCAATTGAACCCACAATGCAAAATTAGTTCATTTGCAGTCAGAAGTACACAATCTTCAGTAAGAAAAATAGGGAAAACTAAAAATTTAATTGAAGTTCGCTATATCAAAGCTCCTTTTTTAAAATGTACAGTAGGCTTCGAAAGCTTATGGAGCAAGTGACCTACAAAAAAGTTCCGAGCAGCTTGTACCCGTGTATCGGACAATCCTATGCTGACCACAAATACTAGTACAGCTTGCAATCCGAATTAAGGCTGCATGCTTACGCTGAAGAAATATACAGATTTTTCTTGGATTAAACAATCTAAACTGTTGATGTTGAACGTACAACTTGAAGAAAACAGCAATGTGGCCAGACATGTGCTCACAATGGCACAAGAGCTCTATGCTGTTTCATACCTAGCAGGCAATGCTACGAAAGCTAAAGAGACTTCAACAGCTTGCATTCCTGTCCCAAAAATACACAGTGTGTCAGATATGAAAGAACTAAGTAGGTACATGTTATGTAATTCCATGCAAGCATAAGTCTCATACTCTAATGTCGCAAAATGTGCCAATTCCTACATGGTAGGCATCACAGATCTTAAGCTATTTAGCAACGAACAAGCGAAATGACATGTTTCCACAACCAGCTGCCATAGCTTGTGCTCTCGACCAAAATATGCGGTAGTACTTCATATACTGACAGCCCAAAGGTATACAGTAATACTCAATGTGACATACAGTATCTGCCACTTTCAAAACAGCATCTTCTTGTGTACCCTTCAGCTCTGTCTCTCAGTAAATGGAACTCCTGATAAACTGTATTTCCCTTTAACGGGAGCCTACTGTATACGAGGTAGTAATAAGGGTAGAATGTATCACAGGTCAAACACAGGTGCATTGCGAGACACTTTGAGTGAGACACTTGGAGTGAGACACTTGGAGTGAGACACTTGGAGTGAGACACTTGGAGTGAGACACTTGGAGTGAGACACTTGGAGTGAGACACTTGGAGTGAGACACTTGGAGTGAGACACTTGGAGTGAGACACTTGGAGTGAGACACTTGGAGTGAGACACTTGGAGTGAGACACTTGGAGTGAGACACTTGGAGTGAGACACTTGGAGTGAGACACTTGGAGTGAGACTTCCGTGGCCACAATGGTTGTGTAGCTTTTGCAGCGTTGCCTGCTAAGTGTAAAACAGGAGTATAGGCTAGTAGAAACGCATGGAAATGAGCTTGCATTATGGCCTCACATTGCGTAAACCCTCCAATTTATACGAAAATGTGTTGCATTCTCAAAGAAGAAAAAAAAAAAAGGGCGCGCCTCAAAGCAGCCGATGGGGCACAGCGAACGTGGTACCTGCTTAGTCTTTTGCTTGGCACTTTTCGTTTTGGCCGTGGGCTTTTTCTCCTGTACCTGCCTAGAGAACAAGTTTTCGAACTCGTCCCAGTCAGTAGGGGGAGTCTCCTCCAGGCTCTCCCACAGTGTCTTCTGCCTGGAATAGGAGAGGATCGACAAGATCAAGAGAACGGCTTTCCGAAGTTCCGGTACTCAAGTGCCAAACTGCTGCCCTTCAGCACAACGAGTAAATGTAATTACTAAGGATGGTGTCCTTTCACACCTTACGAGCATTTCACCTCGCAAGAAGCGCATGTTGCTGCGTAGTCAAACTTAGTTGTCCGGCATGAATTTACCTTTATTGTATCACATGTTCATTACAATCATGTTTATTTATTTAATACGTACTCCTAGCCTTATATATAAGGGTGTAGCAGGGTAGGGACACAAATACAACTGTGAAAGTGGTATCAAACATGGTTAACAGTTTCTGTTAATAACAATTCCAAATATTGTGGACAAAGAATAAAGGTAGTACAGACACTTTCCTGCAAGTCATGTCAATGTATGCAATTCGTATACACAAAGGTATTAATAGCACTGTAAACAAAAAATGAAAACTTACCACGAAAAATTACTGAAATGAAAAACACCAATACATACGTTTAATTTCTCAAGCTAAGGTAGTAGAGAAATATAATTGGTTAGTCTTGAGACAAACATATCAGTTGAACTACTACCAACGACATGTTCAGGTGGTGCATCCCATTCTGTCATTGCCCACGGGAAAAATGAGAACTTAAATGTATTATTGTGGAATCTATACTCTTTCAAGTGTCTGCTATGTTTCGTTGTTCATGATATGGCGATATGAATGAGAAAAATTTTAGATTTATTTTGTTACATCCAATGATTCCTCATATTTGTGTTCATTAAACCCGAGGTTCGGCTTACTGCCTTGTCGTCAAACAAACCTGGACAGTCATACGATGGCTGACCACTGGAAGGGAAGCCTGAAGATTGTGTTGGGGAGAGGGGGGGGGGGGATGCTCTGGGTTAACATTGCCAACTTGGAGTTCCAAATTACACGCCTAAGTAGACGAGTCTTTTTTGCAGTCTACCCCATGATAATATGGCCGATAATCTGGTAAGCCGCGACCTCATGCCCGGCCACACCCACTAGGCCACTGTGGCAGGTGAACTACCAACTACATATTGAAAACTGAACCTAAAGCATATGACATACTATATGTGAAATCGTGAAAAAAAAAAGTTTTTATACATGTAACTGCCAATCCTATTGTCCAATACCATTACAATGATAATCCTTTTCACTAACAAGGTGATCAAGGCCTACAGATCAGCGTGTACAGTTTATGTATTTATGATGCCATGCACACACCTTGTTCATCATTAAAAATTTATTTGGCAGCCCCGTAATGTGTTGTATTCATTATGCTAGAGGTGGGAGAAGTAGCTCAATCAAGAGCCACATCGCAAGCGTGTACAACATGGCACTCAAATCATCTAGTTGGTTCGACGGCTTGTGGAGATCTGTCTACAAATGGGCTTGTGCAAGCCCTGTGCCAGACATATTGCCAGCCCACACAAGACTAAGAGAAGACATCTACTAGAAGACTATGTGCATGCTGCGTTACATACTCTGCTGTCTTTTCTGGGCTCTCCGGCAAAGCAGCCTGTGGCTGCTTGGCCGTGGGCACTTGAATCCTCGTCCAGTAGAGGGGCTTCATCGCCGCCTTGGGGTTCACAGGTTGCTTGCGGGCTGCACAAAATTGGGCGCATCCGTTATCTCAAAGATGAGGATATGTTGCAGTATCAGAACAAGAAAAGCAATGAAAATGCAGCGTGAAGCCAGAGCATGCGTGTTGCATTGCCAAAAAGAGCCAATACATGCAAAACAATTAGAGAAAAAAAAAATAAAGCTCACAAGTGCTCATGCTACAGCTGAGTGACTATAGTGCAATAGCGTTATCAGAATTAGCCCACCCACATCTTTTGTTACAGTGCCTCACTTTTTTTTTCATTAAATGAACGTCTTCGACCTTAAAACCACAGAAAAAACACATGTAAGCCTCGAAGCACCCTAAATAGTTTAGTGCTATAACAGCTTTTTAACGAAGCTGTTTGAGTTTTGTGTTCCACAAGAGGTGTCGCGACGTCATGATGCAGAAGGAAGTCACATGCAAGCAGGACATAGTAACATTTTGGCACTCCGAACAGCTTGCTCAATTGTCAGCTATGCTGCTACATCGGGTCATGCAATCAATAAGCAGCAATGTAGCACACAGCCGAGCAAGCCGGAGCAAGTGCCAAAACATCCACAGACTTGACAACCTTCGAACTTGAAAAATACGACAGTTGTAGCCAAGAAATACAAAATGTTGGTAGAATATACTAAAGATTGATTGATAAAGCTATTTATTAAAAGTTCGCAGGTTTTATTGTGTAGGGACACTGTCAAGGGGCACACTAATGTATATATTCGCAGCTAGAATGATCTGCACCACAAATGTTTATTAAGCGCATTCATGCAATTTTCCCGAAACCCCGGTCGAAATTTTGAATGACATTAGATACTGATTCTATAAGTTGGTTTCACTGCTGCGTGGGTAGGTCTGTATAATCAATGACTCTGAAGGCTTATAAAAAAAGATCAGTTAGCATCTGTATTTGCGTTCTCTCAGAATATGTTTTGTCCTAAACTAGGCATAAATGAATAAATCCCCATGTTATTGGTGTCTACATAGCAACTGCATAGCAGCTTAAAAAGCGAGCATTTTGCAATAAAATTTTAAAGTTGGCAGGTATGCATCACAATGTCCTGCTCCCATGCGACTGCCTTCAGTGTCATGACATCAAGACACATACACCTTCTCAGAAATGAAACCGAAGCTTGGTTTACAGAAACGCTATAGTAGTAACGAACTATTAAGCATACTGTAGTGTCGTTGAGCGGAAATACGGGCTGAAAAAAACGGAGTGGACAGGACAGACGCTGTCCTGTCAACTCCACCATGGTGGGTGGAGATGCGGAGGCAGCATCTCCACCCACCATGGTTCTACCTTCCGCCGCCAGTATGGACCCTATATTCTCACACGCCGACATTGTAGCAGAACAGTTGTGCGCTATTATTTGTAAAAAAATGACGGTGCAACAAATGTTTCCCAAAGTGATGCCACCTCCCATGTGAAAAAACTACAATCTGAACATCTCATGATGTCTGTTCAAACCACGACATGTTATCAGCCCTTTCTGAAAGGCACACAGTCTGCCCTTAAAGAGAGTTTAAAAGCACTTGCTGAGGGTTTATACTCGTGCATATCTGGCTTAGTAGTTAAGCATAAAAACACATACACACACCATTAAAAATACTTATACTGTGGACCCCATTGCACAACGTCGTCAAGAAATACATATTGTATTTACTCCAGAGTGCAGTACCACTTTGGAATGCGAAAATTTGGAAAGAAAATTTTAACTAAGCGTCACGCGTATACATGCTTGCTGGTTAATCCTGACAAGCTGCTACCAGATCGTGCTAGTCCCATGTCAGAAAAGTGGTTGGCGATTGTCAATGTGTTCATATTCGGCCACCAGTGGTTGCATTTATTTGCATGCCAGTCTGAATGCAGTTAGAAACTTCAGTGAGCCTGCCTCAAACAAGTGCCCGCACTTGGTAAAAATTCAGAAAAGAAAAGTGTGGGCCTTGCACAAGTAAACACGGATCCCGCGTGTGCACGTGCAGCTGCATAAAAAAAAATTTTTTAATGCAGCTGCACATTTGCATACCAAATGTTATATTTCATGACATTACGGAATCAAGCGCCGAGAGCGCCGAGAGTGGCGCTTGGCCCCCCTTCATTTCTTTTATGGTGTTTATGTGTTTGCACTTACTATGTCACTGAAGAGTGCCTTACACCGCAACCTAAGCACAGTACACTTTTTTTTTCCACCCACAGCCGCATGGGGTTGCCGTGGCCAGGGCTCCAACCCACGACCTCATCCGCGGCAGCGGAATGCGACAGCCACTGATGCATTAGCTATCAGAGCCATAAAGCAGCACAATAGGCGCATTGCAGCAGCAAGCACACAGACACGACGGCTGTTCCGAGGGTGCAGCAATGCAAGAAATAAGGTACTGCTGGCTAGTAGCCATTACTTGACAACTCACACTCTAGAGTGCCAGCTACTGAAGAGGGCATTATAAGGTCCAGCCAGAGGGAGAAGAAACGAGAGGTCTGTGGTGAGTGAACATTGCAACCCTCCAATGGCATGACACGATTTCAAGATTTCCCGCAACATAGATCAACTCCAACCTAACACAACAAAAAAAAAAAAGCTCAGCCATAAAGAATAAAAGGCAGGTTTGCATGAGAAGTCACAGCAACATGAACGTGCGAGCGCACGGCCATCAATACCTGCAGCATCATCTCGGGATAACCACCTGGGCTTTCGACGGGCCTCTTGCCATCTGGAACTGGACATGCAATTGATAACCCAGGTGGTTTCCATGAGGCAGTGCTGGAGGTATCGACGGCAACAGGCTTGTATGTCCCTGTTGACATATAGCTCAGTTCTGTACAAATAAGGCAAAAGGCAGGTGTGCTGCCATGCCCTGCAATGAAGGTAACCATCAATATAAACAGAAATGCAAACAGGCTAACATCTACTGGAATATGCCCCTATTTCAGGGCTTCTGTGTGTTTGCACTAGTGCTATAATTCAGGCATGCAGCTTTGATGCTACAGCAGGTTTAGAATCCAGCTGTGCAGCTACTGCATGTTGTAGACTGGAGAAATTACATGCTACAGGTATTCATTTGTTCTTTCCAGTGTTCATGTTACAATTTATGCCAATGGGAAATGCAGTCTGTATAATTTAATGCATCGTATTTCTTTACTGCTGAATATAGTGTTACAAAAGAAAGTAGTAGTGAAAAAAGTAGTAGTGAAAGTAGTGCTTTGAATGCTCTTTACTCTGCTCAGACTAATTTATTTTTGCAGTAGGTTGCAAGAGTCCTTGGGCCTAATCACGCTGTTTCGCAATAGCTCTTTGGTGCCAGTGCTACCTGGAATGAATCTGTCATCTCTGGAAATAAAGCTCCCTTTGAAATTGATTGTAAGGTTTACCTTGATGGCACATTTGGCTGTAGTACATAGATATAGCCTTCATCAAATGTATACGAGCTACTCAATGCCATCACAATATATAGTGGAATCTCGATAAACGGAAATCGCTTAAAGGTAACTGCCTCTTAAATGGAACACCATCCTCATGGTTGGTTGGTTTTGTATTCATGCAATTGTATTCAGCTTTGTCTCTCAGTAAATGGAACTCCTGATAAACGGAACCAATTGCCCTGGTCTCTTGAGGTTCCATTTAAAGAGAGTCCACTGTATGTTGCCTGGTTGTTTCGTATTGTTCCTGTGGCCCTCCTAACACTGCAGAGGGCAAGAACGAGAGTTCTCATCATTTCCCAGGATGTTGCAACTTAGGCCATGTCACAGGTACACCCTGAAATAGCCAGCAGTCAGCCTAGTGATTGCAGAAAACGTAGCCCGTATACTTTTGATGAAGAGTACACGTCAATGCAAGAAAAAACACTGAAAAGAGCCCGCCACAGTTATCACGGCGAAAGAACTGCATGCCAACTAAACACAGAATGCATATATCATCCGGAGCTTACCTGCAGCATAGGCGTTGTGCCAGCCACCCACAGGAGGCGCCGGCATCGGCACGGGTCCCAGCCCCGGCGGAGGAGGAGGAGGGGGCGCCGGGGAGCCATGGACCGGCGCCACGAACGGGGGTAGGGGAGGTAGCGGAGGGGTCATGCCCATTCCTGGCGGAGGGGGAGGGGGTGGAGGCGTGGCCATGCCGGGAAAGGGGGGAGGCGGCGGTGGAGGAGGGGGCGTGGCCATGCCCAGAAATGGGGGTGGTGGAGGCGGAGGAGGCGGCGGTGTGCAAGGAAATGGTGGGGGTGGGGGAGGCGGAGGAGGTGGAGGTGGTGGCGCTGCCTGGGAGAGTGTTGTTGCCGTGGGCAGGCTGCCAGCGCTCGTCACTACCACGGTGGGCAGGACCTATGGAGAGAGAATCCAAGAGTAGCATAAGGTCCAGTGAAGTAGTAATACAACTTTGTGGGCACCAAGTTTCCTGTAAGCTTTCTTTGAAGCCTCGCAACTCGTTTTAGAGTTGATGGGGCAATTACGTCCATCTCATTGGATTTCTTGAACCATGCAGAAGCCAATGACAGCATGTTTCGCAAAATCTGAGAAACTAATTTCACAAATGTTTAAAGAAAAATAAGCCAATTGAAACTTTCACAAAACTAGAAGCACTCTAGAATTTCCAGCTCCATAACGTGCAACATATTGCCATAGTGCTGAAAGTGAAAGTGGTCAAGATAAGCCCAAGGACAATGCTCATAGACTTAAGGGCAATTGAAGTCACTGTACATATTCTGCAAATATATGTTGTGCTTCTCCTTGGAATGTGTTGGAGGTGTGGGCTCTACTCCACACACCACAAAACTCCACAGCAGATGCTCCCTGGTTGCCTCTGCAGTGTTGACTCGAGAAGGGCATATGCCCGAGCGTTCGGCTAACATGACCATCATCATCTCGGTACAACCACGAGACTTGGGTACCCTTTCCCACACCAACTGCATTGACATACTTGACCAGCTACAGATATCAAAGTTTACAAAAAAAATTTTTGGTCTAATACCCTCTCTGCCCTTTAAGGGGACCCATTAAAGAGAAACATTAAATCAATTTAAACAGCTTTTTTTCTTTCAGAACTATTTTTGCCAATTTCGTGGTAAGAAGTGAAATTCAAGAAGAGAAAATAAAGGCGGAACTTCCACTGTTCAAATTTTGCGCCAACCCTTCAGCACCTGTACGTCAGGTTGACATCATGAATTTCAAAGTACTTTCTAACATTTTGGCGGTTGTGCAGCAGTAAATTTCCTGAAACTTGCCAAGTTCAGTTTCTGGCTCCTTTAGCATGCAAAGTGCTCCATGCTTACCAACAAACAATTAACCAGCGAGCAGACTCAAAATCCACGTCATGACAAGGTGGTGTGGGAACGTCAAGGCAGCAGTGCCACCCGTGTTGTTTTTTTAAAACCTTTTTTCTGGTTGCCAAGCCTTCTTTTCTCATAGTAAGAGTGATGTTTTTGTTGTTGTAGAAGCGTAATTTACCAAGACAGCTCAAATTACTTTTCTCTTCAGAGGCTTCAGCAACCTTTAAACATGGGGCCTAGGAGCGCTTTAGTGGGCCCTACACCCCAGTCAAAACCTTTGACCACTTTGAGATACGACTGTTACCCCAAACACTCACAGGCTGCTCGTCTGTCTGGCACTCCTGGTGACACGCGTCGACATGGGTCTGAGATTCCTGGGTCGAGTATTCCGCTTCGTCCGTCTGAACCATGCCCACCGCAAACCTCCACTGCGCCTGGACCCACTTATCACAGGTAGCCGATCCAGCAGTCTGCACTTCGCAAGACCGCAGCGCAGCGGAGAGGGTCTGCACTTCGCAAGACCGTTGAGACACCTGCGCCGTAGCGCGAGCGGGTGCCGGAGTCGTCGCCTGGGGTGCGTCTATGTCTCGCGCCTTCCTGGTCAGCTCTTCAATACCGGCCAGGGTTTGGTACTTGTCGATCTGCAAGAGGAAAGACATTATGCAAGTCAAACGCACGTGTTTTAATATATGCGAAGCAAAGCATGAGGAGTGGTTAATTGAGTGCTATGAAACTAAATGTGACGCAATTAGTCCTTATTTTCACCTTACGCAATGTGTAATCATGTGCAATGTTGATGTCTGTGCACTGCAATATGCACACAAGCCACACCAAAAAATGCCTACAGCGAGTTCATGCAAGCACACACTGCGAGATGTCGACACAGCGATGGCGCAAGGATGAAGGCAATGTGTGACAACAATGCACACACACCTCTTGCTCCAGGCGAACGACTTGGCCCTCGTAGTCCGTCAGCCTGGCAGCCTGCTCTCCTCGCAGAGAAAAGAGGGCCAACTCGTGGGCTTTCTGCAATGTTTAACAAAAAAAAAAAAACAGTGAGTAGGTTCCACAAGACCAACTAAAGAACGAGACAGTCACTATAGCATGTGATAATTTGCACTGCCTTCACCACCGTGTGACACTTAAGAGACGGGAAGGAGTCTGCATGCTACGCATTCATTGCTGTCACTTTGCACAACTGGCAATCCACAACATGTTAAAAAATAATGCAAGAAATTTGACCCCATAAAGCTCCACACCCCCGTACCAGTTTTCTTTTTCAATGCAAGTAAAGAAAAAAAGATATTGTGAGTAAAAGACTATTCCCATCATTCGACGTATTTCTCTGCCATCAAAACCAGGCAACTGCAGCAATATGCCCGTAATCTCTCTTTGCATTGTTTGTGTCTTAAATTTAAAAAATAATTTTTTTTGTTTACCTTACAAGTTTGTCACAACAGAAGTTAAGCTTCACACTGGTGCACTGTATCTATGGGAAAAACTGAAAAAAGGACCCCGAAATGTTCAGCTTATCCGAAAATTCAGCTTCAGGTAAGTATTGTTAATGGCAATTTACTGAGTAATAATCGACATATAGAGGATCAAAGGTTAGTTCAATGCACAAAGCTCATTTCATCTTTCAGTGCTTCTTTTGAACCAAGTGTAAACAAATCTCATTGTTGCAGGGATGGTGAGATAGAAAGGCTGCAAAAAAAGAAAGAAATAAAAGATGAAGAAACAAAGAAAGCAAAAGAAAAGACGACACACTGCGAGAAAGCAAGCTTCGAGATATGAGCAGAACAAACCTGCAGCTTCTCCAGCTCATTCCGGTGGGCCTTTTTCAAGCCCATGACCATCTGCTGCGCCTCTGTAAGACAAGTGTGGGACGAGAGCATTGTAACTCAAGTGTTATAACCTTTGCATATGAGCGATAGTGCATTGTGCACGCGCTGCAGCCCGCCAAAATGAGAGTTCCACGGAGGGCTGCGGTGTTTCGCGAGACTTGCATCAAACTTGTGCTAGCGGTGAAACGTGCCCTGAAGCTTCTTCAACAGGGATCTCATCGATATCGAAGGGATCAACAGTGGCTGATAAAGGGAAGTCTCAACCTGAAGCTAATGTTTGAACAAGGCAACTTTGGCTGGCTACCCAATGGGCACCCACCGATAGAGTGCTTGTGGCTCCAGTGAGGTGTCATGCCAGACACGCAAGGGCGAAAGTACGCTTGAAAGCGATTACTCAAGCCGCAGCCCTTCGACACAGTTCAGTGCTAGTTGCTGGATTATATTCACACACTTCATATTGTGTTGCACTGTGGTTATAGACAAGATGCAGCAGCACCTCTTGGATTATTGATAAAGCTCCACGAAATGAAAGCATGCGTCCTAAATTGCGCTGTTGAATAACAAATCAAGTTTACTGGGGATTCCCATGTAATGCCAACAGGTGACAAATAGCACATTAATTTAAGAGCTCATATTATATCACTGCTGCGTCAACCTTGACACAGTCTGCTGTATTGTTTGTTTTTTGGATGGCTTTGAAAAACTGTTTCTGTGCAATATGAAAAGCATGTATACTTTATAATCTCCTACTTTCACGTTAAAAATGACACAGCAGCCATAGGTGCATTCTGCTGCTCAAGAAAGAAACATGCTATAATCTTCCGCAGCAATTAAGGAAAACCTACAGAGCCGATGCGAACGCATGACGGCGATTTTTTTTTTTTTTTTTTCATGTGGGCTTATATGGAAGCTTCACTACCAGTTTACATATACACTGCCATATGTGCACAGGTTGTCACACGGTTTACGGAATGTGGCCAGTAGATATGACGTCATTACAGTTTTTTTGGCCCCCCCTTCCTCAAACTGTCAATGATGTGTGCTATCACGAAGAGGAAACTTGGGCAGGGGGGCGTGGCAAAAGAAAAAATGACTGCGGCGTTAGGCATGTGTTCTCTTGCACCTAGTAGCACTTATATTTTTTTTATTTCATCACTCATCATTAGTACACACGGAGGTCCTTGAGTTACAGCTGTCAGGGGGGGGAACCTCCTATTAGTAATTTAACAATATTACATTTACAGTTAGTACATTACGGCAACATAGAAGCGACAAACCTCAGATTACGTGAAGTTAGTGAAGTAGATAATCAAATACAAGAAAGACGCTTATTATAATTGAAGTTCTCTGCTCACTGTGTGCCACATGTATAATTGCAAAATGGAAGCTCAGAAGACGTGAAGTCATGTCTGCTTGCATAAATCGCAAGATTGGCACCCCTTATTTATTCCTTTATTTACGCCCCCAAAGCCCAAAGGCATTACAGGGGGTAGTGCATTAAAACATGATAAATAGACCAAGTACAATGTGTAAAACTAAACTTTCAAATTATATAATTATAGCTGGTGGTAAATAGGAAGCATAGCAAATAGCAGTCAGTAAGAGATAAGCAGCTTTGTAGTTATGCAGCATAAGCTAATATTACAGAGGATGAAAATGAATGTGGCGAGTAATTAAATTCTGGCTAAACTATGCTAGTTAAAATTGCAAACATATTAAGATTATTAGTAATAGTTATTTCCTTGGGCAGGCAGTTCAATTCATCAAATCTGCGAGACATAAGCTAGTCCAAGAAAGTTTTAAAGTGACTATATTCTATGCCTACTGTGTAAAGGTGATGAATGCGGTGGAGATAAAGTTAATCATAGAGTGAAGAATGATGATATATTTTAAGGAATAAAGCTAACGTCTAGGTTTTTACAGCAGGAAGCAAGATATGGAAGTTCAAAGTACTAGCAGTTCAATAATTCGAACACGTAAGCAGAGTAATTTTGAGCAAGGTTTGTTGAAGCAATAAGGTTAGTATGGTTGTAATCTTATATGAATACCTGCCAACTCTACAGATTTGTCCAGGACACTCCCGAATTAGGACCAATCCTTTGGACTGTATGGACATGGACACAAATCTCTCGAAAATCGTGCCCAACCTCGCCCCGATGCAGCACAGCCATATCGTAATTGCCATTATGCATTAGGTAGCCAGCCGAGGTCAGATTAAATGCAAGCCATTTGTGTGCACCCAGTGTAGGCCTAGCTCAGTTGACTTCAGATAACGGCATGCATTGCGCACATGAGGCAAAGGTCCAATATCTGTTGCATAATCGCTGGGTTCCTTAAGTCAGCCACTACAGTCTTGTTATGCGGCGAAGCATATTGAGACTGCAAAGGGATTCCTGTCGCAGGACGCAGTGTGCGTTATTCTAATTGTACACGACCGCACAAGCCACCTCTGGTCACAGTATGAACATCGAGGCATCTAATAACTGTACTGGCAGCCATACGGAGCTGTTTGACGTTTCTCTGCCCACTCAACCCCCACCCCCCCCCACCACAACAAATGGAATTTTTGAAGTTGTTCTGTATAGGAAAAATAAACCACCTGGTAAAGCCTACATGCCACTGCTAAAAAAAAAAAAAGTGAACAAGCGTCAACCCTGGTTATTGCAAAACAACACACTGCTCCATGGAGCACACAGTCTGAAGACTGGTACTTTGGCAAGCTTCCGAGCGCTAAGGCACAAAGCATGAGATACACAACGTACGTCAAGAGCAAATGTGACAATTGCTACAGTGGCGAGGCCTTACCTGCTTCTGTGTATCGAAGCCCAGGCCTGGCATCACCTTCAGAGTCTGGCGGCGGCCAGTAGTCCGTGGTCAGTTTTCCGGGCACAACGTTGCTTACCGGGCATGCTGGTACTTCAGAGTGTGTCCAGTAGTACATCAGGTCAGGCTGTAGAGGAAAAGGTTATGGACTCATTAGCATGCAAACCTCTTTTTTTCATTCATAACATTTGTAAACAGATCTCAAGATCCCTTGCATGCGAGTTTATTTCATTTTTTTAAGCTATTGCATTTGAAAGCATATATGGTTCTGTACGTGTTTCTAATGTTGCTTTCGGTGTTGTAATTTTTAATTTATCAAATGAATTTACTTATAGGAGGTCCCTTTCAGCCATGAACAATGGGACTTCCTCCTGTACTTTTATGTGTGTGACCACATTGATGTGAACTAAAGTGCTCCGTTCTGTTCTTATGGACAAAGTTGCAGACAAAATCACAGACAAATGTGAACAGAATGTCTATTGTAGACTAGAGGGAAAAAAAAAATGCTGGTAGAATGGAAACACAAGCCCTATTTCTTGTCATTAGCATAATGAACTTAATGCCAAATAAGGATGCCAAAAGAAATGCTCTCTGCTTAAAAGATTGCAGTCGGCCAAGTAGGTAGTGTCCACAGGCAAGGCAGCAACTATTTCTCTAAAATATTGCCTCAGTTTACGCATTTATTGAATAGACAATACTAAAACGGCAAGAACAAGAAATCTTGTTTTGCAGAAGCACAGTCGAAATATTTCCTAACTGTGGCTTGCCTTCGCTTCAAACTTCTTGGGAATGCAAACAACACGAAAGCAATTCTTCAGTTTGCACTAAGCAGGCAGAAAGAAGCAGAATAACTGACATCGTAATCCATTGTAAATTCAAACTGGAAAAGTAAAACAGCAACTGTGCTTGAGGAAACAGGCACTGGCATAGTCAGCCGAAGGCTTTATTCAATAAAACATCAGTTGGTAGTCAATCTACGGTCTTGTCTCTGACACCTATGATGCCTCTACTTCATGCTGTAGAAATAACAAAATACCAACTTTGCTACTTTACCATTTTGCTTTCTACTTCTTCAGTTCTGTGAGAAATATACTGTAAGGCCTCTACTATATTAAGCCTCATTTTTCACTTAGCAACAGATTAGACGAGGAAATTTCAAGGACTGCAATGGCCATAATGTTACACATCTGTGGGCTTGCTTATTTATTCATTCATTCAACACTGCCAGCAGCATCTTGACAGCCAAGGCAGATATAAGGTTAACATCAGTTGTCAGTTCAATGCGAGAAGACCACCAAAAAGTTTGGGAATAAAGTAACAAGCAGACTTTGCCAAAACTGTAAAGAAAGATCGCAGGCATAGAAAGAGGTTTACCAAATGGAAGCATGATATAAAGACTCTTACAAGTAGAAAAACTAAATGCCACCAACTGCTACAGAAAATGGAACATGGCCAATAAAAAGCTATTCACGCGATGTCACCTGCACATACAAGAATGAGGAACTGCTGCCGCAGCACACGCACCCGAAAGAGGGATTCAAGCGGGGCGTTTTCGTCCTCTATCTGGCGCAGCACCCCTGCGGCCAGCAGGTGAGTGCAGAACTGAGCCGCCAGCAGCTTCAGGTCCTGCTTTGTCAGCAGAAACCGCAGGTAGTGGTCTTCCGGGAACGTCGTGCAGAACCAATTGAGAAGCATCTGGCCTGAAACGGTGAAACGTGCGACACCGAATTTGCCAAACTCGACTAGACAGCCACTATCTCTCAAGTTTAGCAGCTTGGGGAGAGGTTTGACAAGTTACCATATGGCGCGAATAATAATTTATCCCACACATTCATCTCGTTCCCGTGAGCTATAACTGCCAAGCTTAATTACTCTTGTTTGTACGACAAGATCACTAATCATTCGCCCAAAAGGCAGCACTAAAAGCGCACATGGGATGTGATTAACAGAGTAATTGGCGACTTGAAGGTGATTCCGATTGTGTGAGACAATAGACCCTGTTTATAATTTGCAAGCATGCTTTTCTGCACTGTATGTTTGCCCAACTAATGGTGACTCCTGTCATTCATATGAAGGCAAAGTGCCAGCTGCGCATACTGGGCTTGCCACTTGCGCACGTTCATCGCGAGAGCCCCATTTATCGTGTTTTCCATGTCACAAGATAAGCAAACTACGATTGTACATGCTGTTTGTAAAAAATGACCATCCTGCCATTAGTTGCGCGGGCTGCCTCGCAGGAACGCCCTCAGGGTAATGGCAGCGCAGCACCATGCGAGCAGATGAAGAATGAAAAGAATGGATGAAAGGAGGTATCGTCGCACAAGATCATCGCAGAAACGTCGCAAATACACAGGAGCTACAAGAGATGCTTGAGGGGCTCCAGATACATTTTATGAACACTTTAAGTTTAACTACTAACTAACCCAACTAGTAAATAAGTCCTACTAACTGACAATCGCAGAGAACAAGCCACACTCGTCAACTTGGTTTGCTTATGTTTCACCACACGACAAAAATCAATAACTACACCACTACCACAGGGTTACAAACTCTTGCACGCAATTGATTCCTAACTGGGACAGACGGGACACTGTATTAACATACGGTTAAGAGATCATAGTGCATCCGTAAATAATGCAGATTCATACAATCTAGCTTTGCACTGCTGATTGTGTGGTCCACCACTTTTCACACACAAGGAAATAGAGAGAATAGTCAGAATAGTATTTAACTGAGCTCATCTTAGCTATGGAGATGGTGTTTAGACAGAGATATCAGACTGCCCAAGAAGTGGTCGAAGCTTATCGCATTTGCAAAGAAAACAGAAACTGTTAGCCGAACATCAGTTGGTTCGGATGACAAAGATATGCTTCTGCACCCAGTAGATGATTTTCTTAACTTTAACTCATTCAGATGTCAGTGGCAGCTCATGTCACGTGTATATTTGTGCTTGTTCACACGTGTGAATGCATCAATAAACCCTTCAGCTGTGTGTCAGCGCTTGTGTGTCACTCTTCCTGCTGAAAATGGTATGCGACAATAGGTGTATGTTGCTTTTCAACGTACCTTTCTGATGCCAACTTGAGTCACAGGCTATTTGCTTCTGGGTATTTTGCAACAGAACTGCTTGTTGGCCTAGTTGGTGTTTGCTAAAAGACACGTTTTTTGCCACAAGTTAAAACACACACAAAAGGAAGACATTAGTGTCTTCTATGTGCCTTCCTTTTGTATGTGTTTTGTAACCTGCGGCAGGAAACATGTCTTTTAGCCACAGGGTATGTTCCGCTCGACGAACCTCTGATGCCAACTTTGGTCGCAGGGTATTTGCCACTGGATATGTGCTGCTATTCAATGGCAAAAAAAAAATTTTGAAATTTATCTGACGCTGAGCAGAATTGAACTTGAGTTATATTTATTTAATCTTAGTCTGAACATACATTAACACATGCGCGAACCTTGCTGTTGTGCCGCTAGATGGCGCAGTGCATCTAGAAGGAAGGGCAAGAGATGAGCCCAGCTGCATACACGTCTCATATGCAACTTGTTTTGGCATTGGCAATATGGTGTCGCTACATTGCTTCAATGCTAATCGTGCTAACCTTGACATTGCTCGCGAGATGGGTTCAGTCCGATTTTTTTTTCTACTTTCTTTCACGTTTCAGCACATTCGAAACCGTCCCATGTGGAAGCTACACTGATTCAGTGTGTGTTCCAAGAAACAAGAAGAGCTGTCAAATGCCGCCAGAATAGTCTGGTCTACTAATACATGCGTAGAAGCCCCACGCCCCACAGCTTTCCCTTCACTGCCACAGTTAGTTGTCCGTGAGTATCGAGTTTTGTTGGACATGCCACGACGTCAAGACAATGTCGACGGAACCAAGGACCAGCACTCGGAGACTTGTTTTAGAACTGAATCAAAATATGTTGCAAGTGTTTCCTCAGCCTCATACTTGCTAAGTGCCATTGTTTTACATGCGAGAAGCACAGGGTAGTGTTTCTGAAACTACTAAAACACGTACCAGTACTACTTTTAACAAGATGGCACTCTGCCATGTAAGGAGCGCTACAATGAATGCTTGTGTGGAAATTTAACACATTCACTGTGGCTGCAGAACTTTTCGAATACTCGATTCCAGCGTGTCATGACCCAATGCATGGTAACACCAGGCAATTGTGCACCTTTGAAAGTTTCTGACGGAAAGAGGCGGCATCGCGACACGGCCACTCGAACAACAAGAGCTTTCCCTCTCCGCTGATTTCTAGCGAGGATGACACATGCGCAATGCAGGAAAGCCTTTCACAGTCGCACAGTGGGAGTAACTGCCGTGACCCACGTTTGAGTGAAAGCTTTAATCCCAAACCCTCTGAAAGGGATTTTTTGTGCAACAGCAACGAACGACAGCAACGAGTGATGAAACAGGCCATCACCCGAACAGATTACTCATTCTTGTCACTCTGTTCTGCACATCTAGAATTTGTTGCCCAATGCCCGGAAGTGTTATGAGCGACTAGCCAATCAATGTGAAACCAGAACTGGATGTACATCAGTCAAGTACTGCCAATTCTAGCACGGAACAAGCAAACGACTGAATTTTGATACATGCAAGAATTAGAACCTAATGCAAGACCTTCATAAATATTTTATGCTGATCTTTACAGCAAAACACATCAATTTAAGTTATTGAAGCATGTGTCACACCACTTTTGGCATGTGTTTGCAGCCGTACCTCACACCAGCAACACCGGGAAGGCGTAGGTCGCATGGGGTTCAAACTGTAAGAAACGAGTGGATGTGACACTCATCTGCATCATGTCGCTTCTCGCCGTCGTGCCAGAGATCACTGGCATGGGGTTTATACTTTAAGGCTAGCACTTGGCAACTGCAGGCAGATGTTTTCAGCTTAAATTTGAACATTACTGAAAATTATTCATCGCAAAAACCAGAACTAGACAGTTTGCACAATGTTGCCACGGCTGAACACACTTGAGGGTGTACGTCAAGCAACTGCAGCACTGCGCCAGTACAGATACCTGCACTAATGTATAGAGTGCAAAATAATTAGGTTCGCTGTGATGTTAAGAAATCTATATGTGTGCATTACTGACCGGCATGAAGGACACTTCCAACCTCTTACGTATACCAACTGTGGTATTTTAGTTTGCTCGGAAGCACAGTGTAGGTGAGCATGCCCGAGACAGCTGTATAGTGTGGACGTCTGTACCTCTTAATTTATGCATCTCGTTAACAAGTATAAGGCTGCACGCTAAAAACGTGCTAGGAACAAGGCACGCACCTTCGAATTTTTCATAAATGCTGAAGTCGAGCTTCTCGGGAACCACTTTCGGCCGGTTCACTTTCGCCTCGATGGTCGCGCGCTCCAGCGTCAGGGAGGCAACTTTGCGGAGCACATTGCCAGCCAGCGGGGGCGCGTCGTCGTACGCCGAATGCCGGCGTCCACCGCCACTCGTGACACTGGAACCGGCAGGCGCGCCAGGTTTTGCATCGCCACTTTCCTCGTTGGCTGCAGAAGCCGATGCCGAAGGCAGCGCGGTCGAAGGCGCGGAGAATTTGGGTAGAACCACCTTGCGGTGCTGCGTCAACGTGAAGGTGGGAGCGGCATAGCCCGCTGCCGTCGCCGCTCCCTCGCTGGTCGCCTTGTTGGAATCGCCGCGACCCAGACTCGTGCACGACGGGGTCGCGCGAGCGACGGAGTACACCGACGTCGAGTCGGCTTCACTGTGAGACCGCACGCGCAGTCCCGACACGGTAGCACTGCGGTACGCGGGTAGAGCGCCGGTAAGCGTCGTCGTTCCCGCGCCATTCGTGGTGACAGGCGCCGAGGAGGGCGGGGTCGGCTGCTGCGGAAACACGAAGTCGGCGACGTCGTCGCCGAAGACGGTCGTATCGCTCGCGTTGCTCGGAGACCGCTGCGGTGGCGTCGTCCCTGCTTCGCTTTCGGCCGCCGTCCTCGAGGACGACGCGTCCGCTACGACGCCGTCTTCGGAATCTGCCAGGTGCGAGACCGTGTCGACGTAGACCGAACCCGAAACCGAGCTCTCCGGGCTCGACTCGCTTCTTCTCTTCTTCGGGGTGCCATTCGTACCCACCACGTGCGACTCGGAGCCCGTGCCGCCGACTTGGCATTTTCCCGCAGCGACGCCGACGTCGTCTTGCGCAGCGGCGGCTGCCGCCGCCGCTGCCTTTCGCGCAGTCTGCGGAGTCTTCCGTACTTTCCCCCTGACGACGTCGCGGCCCAACCGAAAGAGCCCGGGGCTACCTTTGGGCGTCTCGGACAAGCAGTCGGTGGAGCCCTTGGCTCTCTTTTCGGCCTGATGACCGCTACTGCTCGCCTTGTTGCCCATAGTGTCTCCTACGGGTGCGGCAGCTGCTGCTCTGAAGGTGCTCGCCGCCGGTGCGAAGCTAACACCCGCGTCGTCGTCATCGCCGCCGCCTTCGGCGGCCGCCGCATCACCTGCCGAGGCGTCGCGCAGCAGACGACCTACGCGGTTAGGCCTAGGGATCCTCCGCCAATCGCCGGCCACCGAGACCGCAGCGACGCCGTCCCGTTGGCTCACGCCATGGCTCCGCTTCGGCTGGAACGAATCCGTGACGCCGGCGGCGTCGTCGTCTGCTTCAGCGACGTCGTCTGCTCCGCGGGCCACAGAGATGGGCTCCGATGGCGGCATCCCGGCCGGTTCTGCCCGCTGGTTGCTGCTTTCATCTTGAACGGCGACGGCGGCCGGTCGCTTTTCGAGGAATACCGAGCACTGCGGCGGCGCAGTTCGCCTCGCCGCAGGACGGCCTCGCTGCTCGCAAGCGACGGTGGCTATTCTCCCGACGGTTCCAACACGAGCAGCCGTCGCGGCCGCTGCGGCGAACCTCTCGATCTCGTCGCCGAAACGCTGATGGTTGGCGTTGGGCTGAGGGAAGCGCCAGAAACGCCACTCGACGTATTCTCCCCGTTCGTCGGTCATGGGTCCAACCTGACGCGGCTGTGCTCACGCCGCCACCTGCGAAAACGCGCAAATGTGAACGTCAGCTGCCGGCCGTACGGCGCGGTGAAACGAGACCTTCTGACAGCGCAAATGTGTGTTTGTTTACGGGTAGTGCCGACATCCAATCGCGGCACGTCTTATCTGATAAGCATGAAGGCCCGCCCGTTGTGGTAAGGACACGTCATGCGCGGAGGAAATGTGCAATCTGTGCACGTCCTTGCCACACAACAGTACGGCGTATCTAAGAGCATCGCATATCACGGGCGATAAGCGCACTGCTGACTTTGTCCAACATGTAGCAACGTGCAAAAATTACGATAAAACGGTGACACCGATGGAATGGCATTCGATAGCGATCGAATTAAGTTATGCCAAACAAATTACCGTAAAATGAAGCGACCTATATAGAGAGGCCGCGATGACCAGCGGTCCCGAGATGTCGCATCTTCGTCTTCTATCTCCTCAAGTCAACGCTACCTGCCTCAAGTAGCCAAACTTCGGCCGCTATAAAAGGCTAGTCGGATCGAAGGCTTCCAAATCGCAAGAAAAAGAAACAAAAACGTGGGCGCGGCTCCAGACCAAAATGAAAACGCGTGGGCAACTTGGAAGGACCTTTCGTGGCCGCGATAAATAATAATGCACGACTGCTGTGCATAAAAAAAAAGAATAGAAAGATCAACTTACTTGAGGTAGTGTGTGAATGGCGACGCCCAATCGTAATTAATTGAGTTACAATTGACGACACGCGGAGAAGAAAGCGAAACTATTGGCCAAACTACACGTATGTCCCGCATCGAATGACGTTAAATAAGTTTCAACCAGCGTATAATATTTGGTTCCGATTGACATTAGCTGACGCTAGCTGCCTCAGACGCGTACGGAGTCAAAGTATCTACAATCATGAAATGAAACATCGTACCAACTGTTCGACTTGATTAACGCGAGACCATACGCTAAGCAAACTATGTATAACTAAAGCCGTAATGTCAATTTCTCAACAGCACAAACACGTGCAACTTTCTTTATTATTATTATGACGCACCCAATTTGCCTCGCCGCTTAATTTTCAAGTCGTTCTCCCGTCGCGTGTAAAAAAAGTGCGGTACGCATCGGACCTTGTCCGTCGTGGGTCGTTTAGAAAGTCGAGACAGACCTACAAAGGCGCTGTACCTTTCGAGCCGTTTCCCGTGAATACATTGTTCTAAAACCGAAACGAATTTACATTCCGGGCTGACCAGTGCGCATTTACACACAAAAACCGACGAGCTCCACTCTCGTCTCACTCGCCACATACACAGCTCGCTAGCTCGGTAACCGGCTCGCGCTACAGCACACACACATACACAGCGCGCAGCGCCAACTTCTGTTCTGGGATCACGGGGCGTTGCGTGGACGCCCAAGCAGCCCGTGCCGTGATATATCTCGCTTTCGTATCTGGCCTTTGCTCGTAGTACGAGTTCTGCGGCGGAAAGCCCGAGCGGGCCCAGCTAACCCCGCTGCTGTTGGATGGCGCGCGCGCTCGTTTCAAAACGACGAGATCGCGCCGCCTGCTACCTGCACCGTTCCACTTGACGAAATAAACTCACCTGTTGCGCTTTGCCAACTCCACGTGCATCGTCGTCTCGCCGCGTACGACACGGACGCGTGACATACGCACACACACACACGCAACTTTTGTAGAGCGAACGAAAACAACTCGCGAAGTCCACAAAGCCGTACGGCCGGCCTTCCGTCTGTGTCGCCGGCCGCGCTGTCCGGTTTAGGAGGCGAGAGGGAAAATATGGCCGCCGGAGTGAAACGACCTTGGCTGGAACGAAGACGCGAACGAAAGAAGCGATGCCTCTTTCTGCGTTCTTGGACGCTTTGTTCTTGCTTCGCAAAGTTGCGTGAGCTTGCTGGCTGCCGCGTTGAAGAGCGTATTCTTCCCTTCCCGTATTTTTGGTGGGTGTATGGGTGCTAGCCAGTGGCGCGTCGCCGCTTTATTTTCCCCCGCATCCTGCGGTCCGCCGGCTCCGTCATCCGGTCCGGTCGCTCGACCAGCGTTGTTGCGGAACCGTCGGCGCGTCAGGTGCGTGGTTGTTTGTGCGTGCGTGCGGATGCGAGCGGAATCGGTAGTCACGGTCTGTTGTGCGTCGCTGTTCGTGGTCGTGGCGTATGGCGGAAGTCGTCGCGCACAGTGGTTCCTCGCCTGTCGCCTTTTTTTTTCTTCTTCTTCCTTTTCCTTTCTTTTTTTCATTTCGTCCGTACGGCCGCATCGCCACCGTGCTAACCGTGTGCTTCATTTCAGTATGTCACGCCACGCGCGAACACAGAGGTCGGAGAGGCCATCGACAAGGGCCGCGGAGGTCAGGCGCACCTGGCTTGTCGAGATTGCGAGGATAGCTCAGGCTACGTCGGGCCTCTGGACGACAGGAGTTATTTCGTGAAAGGACCTCGCGTAGACACTGTGAGAAACAACTCCACCCAAAGAAGATGCCGCACCGACAAAGTTACATTACGTTTCTGGCGGCTCCGAGCTAATCACATGCTGACATCACCTGGTGGCGAGCTAGACAACTGCCACGTCCCTGCTGTTGTGAATAAAGTTTGTTGACTACATGAACCGGTAACAGGTAACATGGTTGCGAGCCTGTTTATGTGCCGTATTCTGCTTAATATTGTTGCGCTAGGTTTAACATTCTTGCTACTAGTCAATGACAAACAATGCCTGACAAGGCTGGGGACATACATAAAGCCGTATATTGATGTGTCCTTACCCATGGTATCATGGAGTGTTATTCTGGACATTGTCAAATTCCGCCATAGTGTTGAATCCGGTAATGACACCGTTTTGAGCCAGTCAGAGAGAGAGGCTGTAGCAGCCCTCTGGTCCAATCAAAAATGACAAACTGGCGGATTCGAGAATATGGCGGTATTTCAACAATGTCCACAATAGGGTACCTGGAAGCGATTGAATACCATGAGGACGCAGGGAATTGTTTGCCATGTTATGACCCATGGACGGTACATTAACGTAGCTAAATACAGTAAAACATTGTTCTGACAAACACGCTTTATTCGAATTATCGCTTTATTCAGAGTTTTTGAAGGCTCCGACCGCAATGCATGCGTTTCATACCCGATTGCTTGCAATATACCTGGCGCCAGTCTTGGCATAGTACAAAGTGCAAAGCAGGCAATCCGCACAAGACATCTCAGTACTGCATACGAGGTGTCATGATTTTTCTATCATGTGTTCTATAGGCAAAGAGTGCAGCGAAGAGCGGTCCACCACGTGGTGAACAAATCCTCAGGGCATTGTCTGCAACGACGTCACTAGTAAGTTGCCGATTTTGGTGCATCGGAATGGCGGCGCCGTACATCTCTCACCGCAATGGTAAAATACTCATTCCGCCATAACGATTACAGCTGGCGCTACGTCGTTCTGTTCCCCCCTGGTGTCCATGTATATTATCCCAAAGGGAGCAAGGTTGCAACTCCCCTTTCCTTTCGCCGCTACTCGCCGAGCGCCATCAAGTGACATAAAATGGCGTCACATGTTCCACCACGCTGCGGAGAAGCCAACTTCACAGACGCGAAGACTGCTGCTATTCGTTTCCTTCACAGCCTTATCAACGTCGCAATTCACCGCTTCGCTAACATGCATAAGATGAAATGATTGACGTCATAACATAGCATGGACATGTGGTGCATCACATAACAACGCTAACATGTATCTGTGACTCACGCGCGGCATGAATGCCATCGTGACATGAATGAATGGCACGACATGCATGAATAAGATTAATTACATGAGAAGGATAACATGATTGACGTCATGATATGGCATGAACGCCATGCATGCATTCATGACGTGAATGACATCATGAGATGGCATAAGTGGCGTAACACGAATTACATGCATGACGTGGCATGTCATAAATGACAAGAACGACATGACGCATGATACGTACGAGCACATACGCAGTGGCTTGAGCTAACACACGGCCTGAATGACGTGCGACTAACAACGTGATGAAAATTCAGCGGCGATTTAACGGTGAATGCGAGAGAAATGTGTTGGCATTACGTCACAACTCCTCGAGGTCCCGAATCCGTTATTTAAACCACGTTCACCACATTGCAAGGTGTTTGCTGCTCGGGATCTCACGCGACGCGCGTCCCGCCTCTTCGAGGATCGAAGTGCACCTGACGGTGGTCCGGAGCAGACCAGCCAGTTGCATCATTTATGCACACCACGTGAGCGAGTGAGTGAGTGTGTGAGTGAGTGAGTGAGTGAGTGAGTGAGTGAGTGAGTGAGTGAGTGAGTGAGTGAGTGAGTGAGTGAGTGAAGAAACTTTATTGCAGGTCCCACGTGACCAGGCTTCGCACACTTCACACACATACACTTTTGTTTTTCTTCCAATTCGACACTCCTAATGCTAACGTATTAAAAGAAGAGGACGGCAAGTACGACCAGCGCGCATTCAGAAGAAGACGAAGAAGGCGTCGCGCGTGTAGCACGCCTCGTGCACTCGCAGCTGACGGCCGCTGAGCATCGAAGCCTTCCTCGCTCCGCTCGTCTCACCGGCAACGCGCCGCCATCCCGGCGACGCACAACTCATCTGCGTCCCCTGACCCCTGACCCCCCAGTTCGCCAGGAGACTTGCCTGAGGCTCCCCCGGACCTCGGGCTAAGCCCGCGCGCGAGTCTGTTGACGTCCCGTCTATCCTCGACTGCCGGATCGGCCCCGGGGTTACCATGTAAGTCTTAAGATTACGTTCCTGGATTGTAGTGTATGCTTCTCAAGCATTTAAATTCACAACGGCTTCACGAAAGCTTCGCGTCAAAGAGATTCGAACGTGTGCGATGAAACGGCATCCCCCCCCCCCCCCCCAACCCCGAAAGTTCACGCCTTTGCTCCTTCTGCGTCCTCTTCAATTCGTTCAGACACAGGCGGCGGCTGCAGCGAGCATCGGCGAGAGATGGCGCTTCCGTCGTGTTTCCAGAAGCCGTTCGTCAATGCGTCCAGGCTGCCCGCGCCAGTACCCGCCCCTCCGACGCCCGTCACGAAGGCCTACGATGACGTCATCCGCTTCATCAAGCAGGGCAAGATCAAGGAGGTCGGTTGAAATTTAAACGAGCATTGACACGTATTTCCGGAGTCGTGCAAATTCTAACGATGACACTTGGCAAGCACACGGAGTTTGGGAAACACTTTTAAGAGGTCTCCTAAGAGAGTAATGTCACGGTAGTAAACAATTATGAGGTGCCTTGAAAGGGTAACGGCATGATATAGATCACTTATGAGATGTCTCAACAGAGTGACAGGGTATTAAACGTTCATAAAAGTGTCTTAATAGAGTAATGACACTATATTAAACATAAATTGTCGTAAAAGAGTAATCCCATGATATTAGACATTGATAAACGTGTCTTAAGAATGATACAGGTTGTCTTAAAATAGCAACGGCATGATATTGAACATTCATAACGTGTCATAAAAGAGTAATGACATATTTCCGACAGTATATTCTTGTGTTTTTTTGCCAAGTGAAGAGGCTCAAGGCCTCTAAGTCCTGAAAAAAGAATGAAAGCTCGGCAAGCCCCAGGTGGCGCGCTAAAATAATATACGTTGTGGTTTTCTGCTGCTGTGATGTCATGACGCCGAATATGGTCATGGGGGAAAGGGACATCGCGACGTTGTTGACACTCGCCCCGGCTAGCTCGGTCGCATGCTATGCTGCTTGACATCCACCCTCACGAGGAGCTGCAGATCCAACCGAGCGAGCCGGAGCGAGTGCAAAGCTGTCGCAATGTCCTGCTCCCATGTGACCACATTTCTGCTAGGGTTATAGAGGTCAAGAATCATCTTTTAAAGCAAAAATTACGAGTATATTATACTATGGCAGGGCTCCTTTAGAATCACGAATTCCAAATTAAACAAGAGGAACATTAAAACATTTTTATGTACGGAAGGGAACCCCAGAACTCAATGAGTATTGGAATGCATCAATGAGTAGCTGTGAGAGGGGTTCATATAGTTAATACAAATAGCAATAAAAGGAGCACTGAAAAGTAGGAGCGGTAAATATTATAGCAAGAAAAGTGACAGAAAAGCGTCTGATTAGTTCAAGTAAGAATTCAAGGAACTTGAAATTGGTATATCAAGGTGGATTTTAATTATATTCTATGAAACGTAAAGATGCTGTTCTAATTCGGTTCTAAGCGAATGAATGATGTTTTCAACTTTGCATTCCTGCATGAAATTGGGGTCTAAGACGCCGAATACCCCCCCCCCCCTCTCTTCCCTAGAAAGAAAAAAATACAGGCCAGCTTCAGAGCGGCCTCAATAATTTCACATCATCATCATCATCATCATCATCATCATCATCATCATCATCATCATGTTTTAAGTCCACTGCAGGACGAAGGCCTCTCCCTGCGATCGATATAATACCTTTTTGAAACTAGTTTGTTTCGTTTCTCAGGAAGTGTATGTTCGTGACGTCATGACGCAGAAGGTTGTGTCACGTGGGGAGCAACATCGTTGCGTTTTTGCACTCCCTCCGTGGTATACGGGGTGTTTTTTTTTTAGCTGCACCAAATTTTTAAAAATTGCCTGTGACAGTTAGCACAATTCTGAATCTTGATCTAAATTTTTCGACGAAGGCGGTCGTTACCTCTACAACAAATCGAAATGCTTAAGTGAACAATTAACGTAGTTACGCTAGTTAATTAATTAATTTCCTTACGGCACATACTTCAATCTATACCAATCGTGGGTATAGTGAGCATGCAAGGCATGTCGACTTGGAATGAACTTCCAAGACTACGCTACCTTCGAGGCCGAAATGCGTTGGCGTTTGTTACTTTTGTGCTTCAGTGCATACAACAGCGCTTTCTTTAAAAAAAAAGTCAATGAAACGATGGCGCATATTTCGAAACCAGTGCCGTTCTCGGAATTCTATATATATATATATATATATATATATATATATATATATATATATATATATATATATATATATATATATATAGTAGGCAAAGAGGGATTCTTCAGGCTACCTTTCAAACGTAAAGAACTTGAGTGGTGCTACAAGGTAAACAGAACAAGTATTTAATTTCGACAGTTTCGATCGGTGGACCGATCTTCATCAGGGTTTACAAAAAAAGCCCTGATGAAGATCGGTCCACCGATCGAAACTGTCGAAATTAAATACTTGTTCTGTTTACCTTGTAGCACCACTCAAGTATATATATATATATATATATATATATATATATATCGGGCAAACTGGCTGCCGCCGTAATGATCCTGCAGGAGAACAATGACTTTCGATAAGAAACAATGGTATCGCGCATTTGTCTGAGCATTGCCGAGTTTGCATGTACGCACGACAATTTCGAGAGGAGGAGACGGAGGAGGAGGAAGAGGAGGTCAATATTCTGGGCCATAACCAAAGAGTCCACTGCGAGAGAGCTGGCGGAAGCGTTTCATGTTGCCTCCAGAGATGAACGCATTCGTAAGCGAACCCTCTGTTACTTTGTTTAGTATACGGGGTAACCATAGGGACCATGCGTGGCATTTTGCGGCGACGTAATTCATTATGCTCGTGTTTCACCGACCATTTTCCTTATTACATTTTATTTTTCGCTAAGTAAATGTGTGTTGCTCCATCGCGCGTGTGGTGGCCGACTCCATATATCGACAATTCCGACGGCGAAAAAATTTGCTGATAGTTTGCGCTTGTCCGTGTCGATATACCCTCTTGTGCCTGTCTGTCTTTGGCGCTGTTATCTTCTTCTATATATAAGCGTTATGAACCAATTCGCCCAGTAACATGATTTTTTTTGTGTGTACGTTATATTAAGACGAAAAAGCCTAAACACCATACCGCGTCAAGAAAAATTAGACCAACTTGGTCATCTTTATTCCTGGCCAAGATGAGTAAACTCGCAGATAAAAAAACAATTTAATGTTATTTGAGTTTTGAGTTGTTATAGTAATTATCAATTGCTTCGCTGAGCTATCCGCAACCGGAACTTCGCTCCATGCGTGTCAAAAATGCCACTGTGTCTTCTTCCTTAACGCTTCCCGCACTAAAATCGGCATTTTGAGGTAGCAAACTAAGCGTGCACCACCACCATCATCATCATCAGCATCAGCAGCAGCAGCAGCAGCCTGGTTCGCCCACTACAGGGCAAAGGCCTCTCCCATACTTCTACAACTACTCCGGTCATGCGCTAATTGTGGCCATGTTGTCCCTGCAAACTTCTTAATCTCATCCGCCCACCTAACTTTCTGCCGCCCCCTGCTACGCTTCCCTTCCCTTGGAATCAAGTCCGTAACTCTTAATGGCCATCGGTTATCTTTTCTCCTCATTACATGTCCTGCCCATGCCCATTTCTTTTTCTTGATTTCAAATAAGATGTCATTAACTCGCGTTTGTTCCCTCACCCAATCTGCTCTTTTCTTATCCCTTAACTTTACACCCATGATTCTTCTTTCCATAGCTTGTTGCGTCGTCATCAATTTAAGTAGAACCCCTTCCTAAGCCTCCAGGTTTCTGCCCCGTAGGTGAGTACTGGTAAGACACAGCTGTTATACACTTTTCTCTTGAGGGATAATGGCAACCTGCTGTTCATGATCTGAGAATACCTGCCAAACGCAGCCCAGCCCATTCTTATTCTTCTGATTATTTCAGTCTCATGATCCGGATCCGCGGTCACTACCTGTCCTAAGTAGATGTATTCCCTTACCACTTCCAGTGCCTCGCTACCTATCGTAAACTGCTGCTCTCTTCCGAGACTGTTAAACATTACTTTAGTTTTCTGCAGATTAATTTTTAGACCCACCCTACTGCTCTGCCTCTCCAGGTCAGTGAGCATGCATTGCAATTGGTCCCCTGAGTTACTAAGCAAGGCAATATCATCAGCGAATAGCAGGTTACTAAGGTGTTCTCCATTAACTCGTACCCTCAATTCTTAAAAAAATAAAGCGTGTACCAAATACTTATATATCGGTATTTGTCGGGATCGAACGAATGCATCGCGAAATGCAATCTTCTTGCTAGATAACGAGCTCGGACACTCGAGCGGTGCAACCGGAGGGTAACCGGCTCGCTTAATTAAGCAAGATCATTCAGTCGGTATGGCCATGGCATTGCGCTGTCTAAGCACGAAGTCGCGGGATCAAATCCCGGTCGCGCATTTCGATGCTGTGCAGAGCGCGGTTGAGATGTCTCCTACGGAGAGACAGTTACTGCGCTGCACTTCATCCCATATTTTCAACCCCATTCTATTAAGAATCTCCTCTCCATAGGTGGACGAAATGCAGAAACCCCCCGTGTACGCATACGTGCTTTGGCTGCACGTTGAAAGAACGCCAGGTGGTCAACATTAATCCCGAATCCTCCACCGTGCGGCGTACTTCGTAATCAGACAGTTTTAGTTACACGTACATAGAGGATTCACGTACTCAAACGTGAAAAGCCTACGTACCATACGTGCACGCCACATCTGAAACGCTTTTAGCTACACGTACGCGACGCAAGCCAAGAGGGACCCCGTAGCTCCATCTATCGGGAAATGTGAACACGGCGGTAGCCAATTCAATCCTGTCGCCGTGTTTCGATGAGAGCCGTCTGCGCGCGCGCTGCTCGCTATCGCTTGTTCGTGATCTTGCGGAACTCCCGCGCGAAGCTGTCTACGTGCGCAAGAAACGCACGCAAAGAATTGGATCTCAGGTACGTCCGTGAGACGCGCGCGCGCCCGCTACGTTCTACGCATGCGCACTGCTCACACGTAGAAGCTCTACTTACGCAAAGCCTCTACGTGCGTGTAACTAAAACTGTCTACCATGTCGTAGTTTCGTCACGTAAAAAGAACAGGAATTTAATTAAATGTAAGGCGCCGTCTATATCTCCCGGCAGCCGGGAGAACTTCCGAAACGATTTTCTCCGGGACCCACCGTGGTTACTTAGTGGCTATGGTGTTGGGCTGCTGAGCACAAGGTGTCGCGGGACCGAATCCCGGCCCCGGCAGCCGCATTTCGATGGTGGCGAAGTGCGAGAACACCCGTGTACTTAGATTTAGGCGCACGTTAAAGAACCCCAGGTGGTCGAAATTTCGGGAGTCCCCTACTACGGCGTGCCTCATAACCATAAAGTGGTTTTGACACGTAAAACTCCATAATTTTTTTTTTAATTTTCTCCCGACTCTCACCTTCTAATGGCGCTAAGAAGTCACGTGACAAACTGCCGGGAAAAAAGACTGCCTGCAGGTGTGCCCGAGAGCATACAGGTGCGCCCTAACCTAACCTAACCTTCCGAGAGCCAATAGGAGGTGAGTAGAACACGTTGTGAGGCTAGTTGGTTCATAGCTTTGAAAAGATGAAGCGCCAACAGAGACAGCACACTAAGAAAGAACAATGACAGAACAAGGCACAAGACGTCTTGTGCTGTCACTGTTCTTTCTCAGTGTGCTGTCTCTCTTGGCGCTTCATCTTTTGAAAGGAAGTGAGTGCCGGGAAACAAAAAAAAATCGTTTCAGAAAATTCTTCCGGCTTCCGGGACATGCAGAGACACTGTCTTTAACGCATTCATTTTCGATCGGCGTGCACGCGCGCGCGAGCGCAGGCCAAGAACATCGTGCGGACTCAGCACTGGCCCATCGACCACCTGAACCGGGGCCAGCTGTGGCTGAAGCTGTGCCAGGGCCAGGTCAAGGTGGGCCCGCCCGACGACTACTACCAGAACACGGTCAAGGAGTCGCTGGACGGGCAGTGGCCCACCGGCATGCCGGCCTTCGCGGACCCGATCTTCGACGAGGCCTACCTGCTCTCGGCCGAAGGGCAGCGGCGAGCCGAGCGGGTGCTGTACGTGGTGTCCGTCAACTACCCCTTCATCACCTACTGCCCGATCCTGCACCCGGTCGTCTGCCTGCTCCTCCACTACCTCACCGAGGAACAGGTCTGCGATAAAGCCACTTCGTAAAGTAGTGCCACGCTTTGAAGAGTGCCGAGTGATATGATATAGGTACCTATAACAGCATTCAGTGCTTGAACATCCGGTCGGTCGTCTGCCTGCTCCTCCACTACCTCACCGAGGAACAGGTCTGCGATAAAGGCACTTAAACTTCGTAAAGTAGTGCCACGCTTTGAAGAGTGCCGAGTGATTGCTACAGGTACCTATAACAGCATTCAGTGCCTGAACATCCGGTCTCCGATAATTAACATCGTCTGCAAGAGCTTCATCTTTGTCATAGAAATCCATCTTGGTGGTGGCTGGTGATGGCATAGTTTCCTACAAAAATTACTCGAGGGAATAGTTAGGCTCGTTTGTTCAACATCTTTCAAAGGGGAGAGCAGAAGTGGCGCGAGAAAAAAAAAAGGCTAGATAGGAAAGACGCTCACTTGCAACCGAGTTAATTATAAACTCAGTTGCAAGTGCAGCGTCTTTCCTGTCCAGCACTATAGAGGGAGCTCTGGCGCTGCGATCGTTTAAAGCCCCTTAAACTTCGTAAAGTAGTGCCACCCATTGAAGAATGCCGCCTCCTCCTCGCGCGCTCTGGCCGAGGCCGACGCCATGTCGCTATTGGCCTAATAACATCACGTGGGCCCTCGCGCCGTGCATCGGCGCCATTTTTGCTCGAGAGGCATCTACGGAGTGGCGAGGAGCGCATGTTGGCGCCGTTGCTACGTTCGAGCAGTGTAGGCGGCGCCACGGTCGAGGAGGGAGCGTGAAAGAGAGGAGAAACGAGGAGGTGTGAAGGCGGAGGAGAGTGTCGCTACTTTACGAAGTTTAAGGAGCTTTACTCTGCGACTCTCTCTCTCTCTCTCTCCCCAAGACCTTGTTTCGTGGCGATGACAATTTTTTTACTGGACGCTCGAGGGCGCATTCCGGCAGACGTCGTGCGGTCCCCGTTATACAGACTGCGCATGCGCGGCTCAAGAGTAGCTGCGGTCCTGTGGGCGAAGAGGAGCGGTAGCGCTGCTATCCCAGTGGCGGAGCAGGAGCAGTTTGGTGACGCCGGGAGCAGTCCGACTCCCGCGCGAAAAAAAAGCGCAGTTGAGAAAGAAGTCACGTCACGCAAACGCGTCGTATCCTTTTAGTTTGCTTGCGTTTCCGTCGTTTTGCTTTCAGCGCGCGGCAGCAATGGCGGCTCATAGAATCGAAGTTCGCCCGAGATTCAGCGCGTATTTAGCGTCGTCACGTGATACACCTTCGCCCTTGCTGCTGCTCTCCGAGCACGCGGAACGTTTTAACAGGGGGAGCGAGCAGTCGGAACTCTTCGTTGCGCTAAGTACTGCTCTGTTCCTCTTTTTTTTTCAATGCGAGGGTATATGCCTCAGGGCATACAGGGGTATGGGATGGGGGTGAATAAGGATGATTAAATGAATGAAAAAGAGATTTGCGGATCTAATGAAGTCCAAGAGGGATCGATGATGTGGTCCCTGCGTCCACGCAGTGTAATCGCTCGGATTATGCGGCGAAAGTCCCGCTGCTGCCAGGTGCCGGGGCCTCGTCAGCTTCGATGCCGGACCAACGCTGCATTGAAAGGCTCTTTGTCCGAGCTCCTGTTCGGCCAATGCAGTGTGCCATTAGAGCGTATCCAGAGACGCTGAGTGCGTTTGGCTGAGAAACCGACAAAGCCAAGCGGACGTACCGTCACGCCTCATTCAATCAACTCGGCAGTGGAACCTGCACAGGGCGACATTCTGCCATTCATGGGCTGGCATGAGAACGTTCGGATTGGCATACTCTTGTGAAGGTTTTCTTTAAGCCGCGAACTTCACAAGCCCCGCGTGTGAAATGTGGGGACTGCCTTGCCGGAAATGCATGAGTATGGTGATTCGTGGCGCAAACTAGGACGAGATAACGATAACTTTGTTGGCTTCTGCAATTCGTTTACGAAAAAAAAAATTATCGGAGGCGAGGTCAGCTGACCTTTGATTCAAGACTGACGCGAGCGGTCTGCTCCCTGCCTCTCCTTGACTATTAGTCCAGTTTTGTGCTGTAACGTTGCAACACTAATCCATTTACTGGACATCGCGTCGGTACGCGAACGTTAACATCGTGTCTGCGCGTATGCACAGCACGTGCCTTTAAAGCTGGCTTCTCCCCATAAAGGGTACTTGTGCGGAGAAGCCGGCTTCTTGGATTTTTTTTTGCGGGGGGGGGGGGGAGGAGGCCACGTTGGAAATGCAGACTGCGCGTGTTCGTAATGCAACAGAGAAGATCACTTTGACGACGGTAAGTTTCGTCTTCATAAACAAGCCGTAACAACAAAGGCTCTTCATCAGAGATTGAGCATTGACCATGCAGTTTCTGAGGCTGGTGCATGGTCTAAAAAGCGCACAAAATCAATTTGCGCTGGTAAAATATTATATCCCTAGCTCTATATTCATTCGCTTGTTGGGAAAGGTTGGTTATGTTTTTAGAGAAAATTTAAGGGCAAACTTACCAATTTCTACCTTCGCGCCCGCAGCCCTGGTACGTCAGTGTGACGTCACGAATTTAACCACAGTATATCTTATTCTCGTATTTGGACTGTTTTGGAACAGGAGATGGCCTAAATCTGCAGATCATGTCGAGCCTCCGATTCCGTTAGAATGCGTACTCGTAGTCCTTCGCTAACCGATAAGCGAGTAACTAGAACTGCCAAAATCCTTGACGTCACAACAGCCCCGTGCTGGTGCTCGGAACTTCAGCGCTTCGCGACAACACATACTTTTTTAAATGTTACTTCTTCTCTGGCTTTCCAAGCCAAAGTGGCCGCTTTGCTTTTGAAGAAGCGCAATTTGCTGATACAGCTTACCTAAATATTCTGTAGTGTCACTTTAAATCGCGAGAAGCTGGGCATTTTTCCGCTAAAAGAACTGCACACTTGGCGCCTTCTTGCGGACGCTTCACGAACCAATTGCGCACCCAGACAGACGTCCTCAATCAGGCAGACGTCTCAAAGCATGTGCGGTTTCTTTTCGTCCTTTCCACTACGTAGATGTACCAGTGCGCATGCGTCGTACCTCAGAAGGCATCGAAGGCACCATATAGTACGCCACTTGAGCCAAACGCGGCAGACGTATTAGGCATCTCAAAGTATGTTAATTTTTTTCCCCTTCTTACTACGCAGACGTACGAGTGCGCATGCGCCCTCATCGAAGGCACCATAGTGCGCCACCTGAGCCAAACGCGGCTCATGTACGACACGTCGGCCCACACGCTCATGAAGCTGACCAAGAACCTAGCGGTAGGTGGAGCCTGCTACGCTACTGCGCCAACGCGTGACGTCGAGCGTACGTCTTCTTCGAATGCAGCCATCTTGTGTCTCGTGCCCATTCGCGAGTGCGCCCTCCTCGTTGCCCTAACGTTTCAAAAAAGCGCACGCTGCGAAGAGGGGTGGAAGATCTACGAACGTGCGGCATCATCCCCGAACGACAGACGAATTAACGGAAGTCTTCATACATCGACCACAGTGACGATGCCGCTTTCTTTTTTCACCTCACTTAAGCTGCGCGCCAACGTCTGTCAGCTCCAAAATGTAGGCTACACTGTAGGATTTTGGAGCCTATGCGGTTCAACTAGTATGTCTGAATAACTAACAGTTGTTTCACAAGACGTCGTAATCTGCAAGCACATAGTGTTTCCTCTTTTCTTTTCTTTAATTCCAGCCATATGACGGCCAATCCGAGAATGAGAGAGGGGTCGCTTAGAAGGCGCCACTTTATCGGTAGTTTGTCACAACTTCCTCCATGTGCGGAATCAAAGCCGTAGAAGCGTTAAGCAAAAGCTGCAGTCGTTTGCAATAAAGCGGGTGGTGGGGGGGGGGGGGCAGGATAGCTACGATACACACGCGCTGAAGCACTGTTTTACAGGACTTAAAAGCGTGCGTACTAAGGGCTCCCTAATTTGTATGAGAACGTGGCGCCACCGCATCGGAACACTGGCCTCCTATGCATACACTTGCAGTGACTGGGCAAGCACTAAATATAAATTCAGGAGGATATATACGGCTCTCAACGCAACTCCGTCATTTATCGCATGCGCAGAAGAAGACGTACAACAAGCTGCTGCGCAAGGTGCAGCAGGAGGAGGACCTGGAGAAAGTATTCCTCACGTGGCAGCTGTGGATCTTCCGCGGGCTTCCCTTATACCACCTGGTACGTAACATAGCCATACGAAGCTACAGCGAACGTTGAGCAAAAAAGCAAAGTTGTGAAGGAACCGTCGACGGTATTTTTTTTTTCAGTGTAAGCGAATAGCCGAAGGCTTCCGGAAAGCTGCTATCTGAGATACCTAGGTAGCGTTTGTCGTTTCATTGCGTAATTCCGTAGTGAATGTCGCTGTCAACCAGCGTACGTTCGTAGCGGTGGTGCATAGGTGGCTGCACGTATAAGCCGATTCATCACATGTGCGTTGTCGCCAGCGGCGCGAGCGCCGACGTGAAAGGCGACTGCCACCAGGTGGTGCTGCTACCACCCGCCTCTCTGGTGCTGGTGCTGCTCCCACCAGATTGGAGGATTGGTGGCTCAAAAGCAGAGAGGTGACATAAGGTTAAAAGGGTAGGAAGACGTATTTAAAGAAAATCGAGAAATTCAATAACACACAACACAGATAAAAATAAAAGGCAAAATAAAAATCTGAGCATGGTGGCAACTGCCGTCGCCCCGTTTCAAAGGGGACGCTCCTACCTTCCATCCATCCATCCATCTCCCGCAGCCGCCGTAGTTGGAGAGGGAGGCGCGGAGGAGGGGAGCGCTGTCCTTCCCGGGCGCTCCACCACAGCATCCAAACCTTCGGACGTACCAAAGCTCTCGCGCGAGAGCAGCACATGCGTCTCGAAGACCTATACGAACGCTTTTTTGAGAAGTTGACGACAACTGTTTTCGTTTCTCCCTCCGAACGCGAGCACTAACATGCCGATTATGACGGATTACGTACGCGAGGTTTCCTTCGTGATAAGCAGTGTTATCGACGCAACACAGCCGAAAGCGCTTCTCACTGGGGTTCTTTTTTTCGTTTTTTTTTTTCGGGCTTCAGGTGCGGACCATGGACTGCTTCCTGATCGAGGGCGTGAGAGCGTTGTACCGCGCAGCCATGGCCATCCTCATCCTCTTCGTCCAGGACCACTCGAGTGAGCCGCAGTCACGTGCCTATAGACCACACAGACCAGGGTGGGGAGGAGGATGTATTCTGTAAGCGTCCACCTAATGGACATGTCCATTTCGTCCGCTGCTGAAGCTCTGATTGGCTGGGCTGGGGTAAGCGTGAGAAGGAGACAGGCGCGCCCAGCCAATCATCACTTCAGCAGGAGACGAAATGGACATGTCCATTAGGCGGACACTTACATAATGCCATCCTCCACCTCCAACCCGTCCGGAAAGATTTAGCTCACACTGCTGACCTCTTCCTTTTAAGTCTGCTGACATGGGGACTGTTGTAGTTACGATTTTTCTTTAATTAAGAAACACCAAGGGAACCTTACCTATATACAAATGTGCCGCGAATAATCTCACGCTCTTTTTTGTTTTCCTCTTGCAGGCGAATATCCCAACGAGTCGATGTTCGCCCGAATGTTTGGAGGAAGGAAGAGCAAAAGCAAGGGTGAGGGTTCCAACGGCACAAGTGAAAAGCATGCAAATGTACACTAACGGAGCCAATCGCATTCCAACACGTATCCTTATGTGCTCATAAAATGACCAAATACTTTAAAAATCATCAACGTGTGCCCTAAAGAGAATAATTCAAAGTTAATAAACGAATCTTTTTCACTGACTATCTGAATATGACATTCTTGTAGTGGATGTGATGCCCACCTCTACAGGTGCGTGACCAGGCCGAAGCACGATATATGATAGGTGCTTCCGATTTTGAAAGATTGCTCGATTTAAAATCAGTCTATAATACCGGATGTTGTTACTTTAATGTGAACAGTTTTTTTAAATTGCTTGTGGGATCGAGACAGCACCTAATCTGATCTTTAAGCTACATATTACTCTTTAAAAAAAATTATATTCTGAGGTTTCGCGTGCCAAAACATATGATTTTCAGGAACGCCGTTGTGAGTCCTCCGGATCAATTTTGACAGCCTGCCGTTCTTTAACGTGCGCAGTAACTACTGGACGAGGTGGGCATTACTTATCCCTGAAATAGTAATTCATAATTGAATAATTACCCATTTTTTCTGATTACCTCATAAACAATTTACTTTAGCGCACATTTTGCGATTTACAAGTGCGAGCCAGTGAGTTCTCAAACAATGCCCATTTAGCACTAGTTGTAAGATCAATGCCGTCAAAGTAGCGCTAAAAATTTCTCTTACCTTTTAACCAAAACGCCCTTTTCTGCACTGCAGAAAAAAAAACTGGCACAATGCCTTTCGCCGCGTGGGCCTATAGCAACTTGGCTACATTTTGTTCTAAGAGAGCCAAACGCTAAACTTGGTCAGTTTTGAAAACTTGTAATGAGCCGTGGCTGCCCAAGTGCGAAAAAAAAATCATGACGCCACGATGACGCATACCGGTGCTGAGATTTTGGCGCGAAAGTTAAAGAAACGGAACTGCGGCCTTCATTTTCTCTCATAATCATCTTATTACCTCGAAATAACGAAAATGTAGTATATGAAATGATACTTTATCAGGGTAAGCTGATTTATTGCTTCTTTGTAGTTTTGATTGCTTCGTTCGTTGCGTTTAACGAACCTCAGCAACTCTGGGGATGCGAAAGCCGGCGCAATGGAGGGCTACGGATTAATTTTGACCACCTTTTTTTTTTTTTAACTGGCACCTAAAGATAAGTACGCGAGGAGCGTTATTTTCCATTTCAACCCCCCCAGCGGTGTAACGCGGTCGGGAATCAAACTTTCAACCTCAAACACAGCAACACCTTGTAGCCACTGAGCAAACTTCTTTAAAAATATATTTATTCTATTGGGCAATCTCGACGGGTGTTTCTTTTCAGTGTTCCTTTAACCGCTTTTAAGTGCCGTGGCAAACTCCAAAAAAAAAAAAGTTTAGAAAAGTGCAAATTCTCAGGACCTGCATATTTCGCGCCACGTTTTTTTTTTTTCGAACTCTTCTTCGGAAATATTTGGCAACCTTTTTACAGAAGTTGCTCAAAATTCACGACGAGTTAACTTGTCATCGGCACGAGACGACGCTCGTTGTGACGAGTTATTCCGTCATCGGCAGTTGAGGGAGGGGTTAAGACTCTGCTAACACTTAAATAAGCCATCCTGTATAATATAAGTCTGCCCCGCTTTAACTTGCAAATCCCTGATTATCCCCATTAAGGGATAAGAAAAGAGCAGATTGGGTGAGGGAACAAACGCGAGTTAATGATATCTTAGTTGAAATCAAGAAAAAGAAATGGACATGGGCAGGACACGTAATGAGGAGGGAAGATAACCGATGGTCATTAAGAGTTACGGAATGGATTCCAAGGTAAGGAAAGCGTAGCAGAGGGCGGCAGAAAGTTAGGTGGGCGGATGAGATTAAGAAGTTTGCAGGGACAACATGGCCACAATTAGCACATGACCGGGGTAGTTGAAGTATGGGAGAGGCCTTTGCCCTGCAGTGGGCATAACCAGGCTGATGATGATGATGATGATGATGACGATGATGATGATGATTCCACATTTACCTTACCACCCATGGCAGCTCCCGGTCCCTCGGGTGAAGGGGGGTTGGACGCGGCCGCCGCCTTCCTGGACCGGATCATATTGTACCTCAGGGACTTGCCGTACAATGTGGACAGTTTCCTCAAGACTGCCTACGGCATACAGGTGCGCACGGGCAGTGGTCACGTGATGAGAGTAGCCACGAATAGGGAGTATACTCACGTGATGTGCAATCACGCCGTATTGTTGTCCTCTTCTGCAGCATCCACGGCGCATGTAGAGATAAGCCGATCAAGATAACGCTCGGTTTTTCACCGTGCTGGCTGCACAGCACTATGTGGCGGCCTTGATAACGCCAGTGATCATACTTCCCTATAGGGAGTATTCACGTGATGTCACGCACGCCATATTATTGTCCTCTCTGGAACATACACGGCCCTGCTGGCCAATCAAGATAACTCTGGGCTTTCCACCGTGCTGGCAGTAAAGCGCTACGGCTGCCTTGATGACGTCAGTGGTCATACTCCCCTATAGGAAGTAGTCACGTGATGTCACGCGAGCCATATTGTTGCCCTCTCCACAGCATCCACGGCGCTGCTGGAGAAATGCGAATCGAGATGACGCGCTGCCTTTCACCGTGCTGGCGTGCAGCGCTATGGCGACATTAATGACGTCATCGAGCCTCGTTGAGCGATGTTGTTTCGGCCTCCGAACAGCATTACAAGACGGGGCGTTTAAAAAAAAGGAAGGCAACGTTGACAATATATCAATTGTTTCTTTTTTTGCATTGAAGAGCGTAGAGTACATGAAGGGCGATATCCAACATGCTTCGCAAAGCCTTAAAGCAGCATCTTGATAGCTGCGCGCGCAAATTCGGAAAGAGGAAGACAAATCTTCGTTTTATCTTCTTCTTCTTTTCGAATTCCGTCTCATTGTCAGATTCGTCATCTTTTAAGTCGTAATTTAGCTCACAGTGAGACTACGTGCTATAGCTCCGATGGCTCACGTCATCAGATGCCATGATTGGCTAACGCCCGTTCAACATTTGTGTACTGGATAGATGTGACATCCGCGCCTTTCTTTAGCGTTGTATAGCACGTCGCCTTCCCAGTTGCGGAGGCGGTCCCAAATGAAGTTTTCTTCTTCTGCGAATATCTAACGACATTGATTAGGCGCCCCTGCTTAACCTTCATTAGTCTCTAGCCATAGCACTCGGCTTCTCGTGTTTACTGGATTGCCATGACGTCGTCTCGTTTAAAGCCCCTCCATCCACGAGCCACCGCCTCGTTTTCTTCAAGGATAGCGTGATATCAACAGGGCATAGCACAAATATAAATGAGAGAAAATCCGAGTGAACCCAGCAGTAGGAAGCTAAATGGTTTTCAGTAGAGACCACGTGGGTTTATGTCCACACGGATAAAGAAGGAGAAGGAAGAAAAGCCGATTCTTTCCACTTCATCACCAGGAGGCGCAACTTCCGCAAACGAATACGGAAGACTCCACCGGTCGGCACTCGATATAAGCAAGAGACGTTTAGAGTATTGGTGACAAAAAAAAAGCAAGAAAGAGATTGATACGTACAGAACCGTTACAGGCATAGGTAGCGTTACAAGGTAGATTCTTGAGAGAATTTTGAGGAAACAGGAAAAGGTAAGGCAGAGGTACACAAAAATGCTTGAATGAAACGCACGCATAGCGTACCTGATTAAATCGAACAGGCTAGGTGACTATTTGTCACCGCCCCGTTACAAGAGGGGATGCCAATAAATCATCATCAACAATACTACGACTGCGACTTCTCGAAACTGCGTAAAACAGTCCTACATTTCGCCAGGCATCGCGTCGCTGCTTGTCGGTGCAGATGAAACGTTTCTTTTCTGTTTTTTTTTCTTTAGCTTTACTCTTTCGTGACTTGGAAAACGGGAAACTGTCGCAAGTGAGCTGCACTGACTCAACATGGGCTCCAAGAAACTGAAAGCACGGAGTCGTTTTTTTTTTTTTTTTTTGAAGCCTGTCGCTATGAAACCTATAAAGGCAAAGGTTGTGGGAAATATGCCCTTAGCACGTGATATATGCAAGCGGTAATTCCTAGCCGCCGAGCGCATAAAAAGCATGGAGGAGAGCAGAGCAGACAACGGGTACGTGGCGAGGGTCGATCGTAGCGAAGGCATCAGCATCAGGAGCTATTACCACGAGCCCAAACAATGGCTCAAAAGGTCCGGCAGCCTGGTAGGGCCTATTGCCCAAGAGTCATCGTGCGGACGGGTCCTTAAACAAGGAGGGGCCGCCTCAGATGACGTTTCCTTGCCGAGGCTACATAGGTGTCTGCATCGTAAAATAATTTGCACCCTTTCAAGTGAATAGGTGTGTAAGTCTGTCTATAACTTAACATCTTTGCATCAAAAGCCGGTGTAAGGGTGTGAGTTAGATAGATTTACACCTCTTCTTTTTCATTTTGAAGGGCGTAAATTATTTTACGGTGTGACGATCATGCTCCATCCAAGTCTTTTGCTTCCACTGCCGGACTTGGTGTAGTAACACACTGTAGAAGAGCTCTCCATTTCTGTGTCTTCTTCACTGCCACGGAAAAGTTCAGAAGGGTAGATGTTCGTGCCAGTTGGCACATCGCCTAAAAAACGAAAAAGAATGCGCGATACACACAATTTAGCACATTGTGTTTTTCTTGCATGTTTGAGCCGCCTTCCATGCTTTCTTCTTTTTACGTCATTTTAAGCTTTGCGTGCAGTGATTTATGACGATCTACTTTCATGGCGCTGGGGAGAGAGTGGGTTTGCCTTGTGCATGCGCCGTGGTCCACTGATGTGGAAGGTTTGCATCGAGTTGGTTGTAAGTTAGTTTTATTTATTTATTTATTTCGGATACTTTCCTGGCCCGAAGGCATTACAGAAAGGAGTGGTAAGTGAAAAAAAGTCCATAATTATACAATAATAGGTATTCCAAAACGGCAGAAAATACAGCAGTCTTGAAATTGCCAACGTCAGAAATGGCAGCGATAGAGGGAGGAAGGTCGTTCCAGTCGGCGCTGGTTTTAGGAATAAAAGAACCATGACACATTTTTGTTCTAAAATATGGGACACCAACTTTAAACATGTGATCGAAACGGGATGAAATGTATGAAGGGCGAGTAATAAGATGATCCTTTAATAGTGGGTTGTGGTGATACAGCCTGTGGAAAAGACACAGTCTAAAACATGTACGGCGCAATGAAAGCTCCGGTAATGTAAGTGTGTTTTTCATGGAAGTAATGCTGGCGTAATGGGAATAGTTAGATAAGATGAAACGTGCTGCGCGATTCTGGATGGATTCTAGTGTGTTTATCAGTGTGATTTTATGGGGATTCCATACGGTGGATGCATATTCTAGCTTTGGTCGCACTAATGTTTTCTAGAGGGTAAGCTTTATCGGCATAGACGCAGCAGAGAAATTTGGACGCGAGTATCCAAGAACCCGGTTAGCGTTATTAGTGACGTGTTTGATGTGCGTATGCCATGATAAGTTACGTGAAATATGGACACCTAGGTATTTGTACGAGTTGACGGATTCAAGAGAGGTATCGTGAAGTAAGTGAGTCAGTTCCGTTGTTCTCGTTCTGTTCTTTCAGTCCTGCGCGCATATCGCGCTCTATCTTAACTTTTTCACCGAAGATTGAACCGCGCATGTAGGAAACGTCGGGCCTGATTTCCGTGCACGTGCGCGCGCAGGGGGTCAGCGCGAAGGTGCTCAACGATCAGTTGCTCAAGTCCGAGGCGTACGTGCGCGGACACCCGGGCAAGCGACTGCTGGGATCGCCCTCGGAGACCGGCGCCTCGGCCAGCCGCCTCGAGATCACCTCGTCTTTACTGCCCATCAAGAAAAGCAGATACGGCGCCTCGGGCACCGTACCGGTCGGCATAGCCCAGCTTACCAACTTCCACTCGGAGATTCTCAGCCGCGACCAGGTGCGGGCGCGCGACGACGTGCAGGGCGGTTCACTGCGAAGGGGCACAGCCAGACGGCCTGGAAGCTATACAGTAACTGCAGAAGTGCTAATGCTCACTTAGCTGGTACCAGCAGCTGCGGAGTACAAGTCGACGTATACATACAGAATGGGAACGCTCCGTTTCGGCATCACGGCAGACGTGCAAAGCTCACGTGCTGGTACCCTGCAGCTGCTGCGGAGTACAAGTTGACCCTTGGGGTATAATGTGAAACGCTCGGTCGACATTCCATGACGGCAGAAGTGTACGCGTTCAGTGATCACGTGCTGGTACCAGCTGCTGCTGAGTACAAGTCGACGTGCTGCAGAAGTACGAGCTCAGTGCTCACACAGCAGATACCAGAAGCTGCGAAGTAAAGGTCGACCCACGGGGCACAAATAGGAAATGCCCGGTCGGCATTCAATGACAGCAGAAGTATACGCTTTCAATGCTTACATAGCTGGTAGCAGCAGCTGCGTAGTACAAGTCGAACAGGGTGACCCGGCCTGTATATAACAGCGCCCAGTCGGCATTCAAGCAATGATGGCTGCAGGAGAACGAGTTCACTCGCTGGTTCCAGTGGGTGCAGACTATAAGGCGATGTATATACGATGGTCCGGTATAAAAGAGAATGACTGGTTGCGGATTCAAGCGTTAACAAATGCAGAAGCGTTTCTCAGTGTTGCTTACCTCATTTACTATAGCTATGTACGGCGCAAAAGGCGACATGCAGGGTGGTCTAATATGAAAAGTGCGCTTGGCTGGCATTCAAGCAACGACGTACGCAGAAGGTACGAGTTTAATCATCTGGCACTTGTAAATGTGGCATGCAAGGCGACATACAATGTAGCCTAGTATACGTGAACGGCCAGTGACTGTAGAAACAATGATCGCTGCATAAGTATTAGATCAGTGTTCACTTGCAGGTACCAGCAGGTGCTGCATGCGAGGCGATGCGCAATGTGGCTCTGTATCAATAGGAAGGACCAGCCGGCTATCAATCAAAGAACAAAGAAGTGTGCGCTATATGCTCCTCTTAATAATATAATTAAGACCGGATACAGGGTGGTACAATACGAAAGGAAACACTTAAAATACCATTCAACCAATGGTGAGTGCGAAAATGCGAGTTCGTCGGCTAAGGCCCAAGCCAAAGTCAGCATGCAAGAGGAGAGTGGTTTACAGACATGGCAGAACGGCACCACGTATCGCACCCTCGCGCAGGGTGTACGTGAAGGAAAAGGGGGGCGAGTTTGAAGCCATCTGTGTCTGTGCACCTCCGCATCATGGTGTAGTTCAATGGTTGCATCGCCAGGTGTCAATCAAGCGCTTGTATTATAGGCGTCACGCGTGCACCATCGCTTCAATGTTTGCAATCATTCTAATGTAGTTCACGCTATTGAAAATAAATATGCACATTTATCGATTACTGATATGAGGACTCTTGCGTCAGTCGAGTGATGCGTGACTCTAAATGTAAGTTTTTCTCAAGATTTGGGGGACACTTTATAATTCATGACGTTACATTCAGCGCCATGCTCCTCAATTAAGCGGCAGCCGTTCAGGAGTCAATTACACCCGGCAACTATATTTGCGCCGCGAAAATAAAGCTAGGGGGGGTGGGCGGCTTTATTGCTTTCTTCACGTCCATTTCCTGTCCGGCTTCAGTCGATTAATAATGTAAGCGCACGCCTGCACAGTGAAGGTTATCTACAAGAACATCATCTATGGCACGTAATACGACCTCGCCAAGGCATCTGCACACACGTTAGCCAAGTGATGCTTGCTGAAAACTAAATCGTGTAAATGATCAATCCACAATGCCAGCCGACACGGCGAGCGCGCGCAAATGTGCGATCGGTCGAAATGGCCGCCGTCTCGCATCGAGATGTTGTAGCCCGAGCTCGCGTGGCGCATGAAAAAAAAAAATAGCTGTTGTATTCGCATAAAGCCGCCACTGAAGAGGCTCGCGATACCATGTTCAGATCTCTCGTGCCCAAAGTGCCACTGAGGCAGTTGCTTTTGCTCGTGAATCGCCTCTTGAGCTGCACATTGACGAACTCCCTTCGCCAGGCTAGATATTATGCCCCTTGGTGGAGCATCCGTAGACTGCGGCGCGATATACTTGTGCCATCTAGCATGTTCTTGGCGAAGGATGGCCGTTGCCTCCGAGATTTTGGTCCCCATCTTTGCGTCTCTTTCCGCTATAGTAATCTCTTTGCGTACTTCCACATATGGCTCCAAGAGGCTGCAGTCAATACGCCACAATTCAGTGCAAATAATGGCGTAAGTAAAATAACAGTAGTCCCGCGCCATGTAAACTGTTAACTTGATGCGAACAAAGTTCAGTATTTGAGAACATCTCGGAGGCGCATATGACACACAAGAGGCTTCAGACAAAACGCTTCACGAACCAGTTTAAAGAATAAGTACAAAACTTTTCTATCACAAGTAGTGACGCTGATGGGAGGAGTGATACTGCTTTAAGTCGCACCTGCACTCGGGACTACATATGACTTAGCCAATGAACACGCATTCTGTCGGCGCCCGCTTTAATTGCTGGCCTCTGCGCAGATGTGCGTCTTGTGGACCTGGCTGCCGGCGCGCATCACGATGTTGCAGCCTGAGCTCGTCTACTCGACCAACGAGCACGGCAGCAGCCTGACCAACTTCTACGTGCATTCGGACACCTGGGAGCCCACGGTGTTGGTGGTGCTGACGACGCGCGGCGAGCGCTTCGGCGCCTACTGCTCGACCCGGTGGCAGGAGCGCAAGCAGACCTACTTCGGCACGGGCGAGACGTTCCTCTTCACCTTCTCGCCGGAGGCCAAGCGCTTCGCCTGGGTCGGCGTCGGCTCGTCGCGCGACGTGCCCCACTCCGCCAAGCTGTTCATGTCCGCCAACCAGACCATGATTCTCGTCGGCGGAGGGTACGCGTCTGGGCCTCGCCCGTCTCACTCGGCACGCCTAGACGCTCTAAAGAATTTTACATCCTTAATGGTGGTTTAAGGGTGTTTCCTTGTCGCACTGTAACACCCTTACCGTCAGGGCCTTGAAAATTTATAGAGGACAACAGCGGAGCTCTGACGAGACGTGCGGTGACAATAGACGTAGTTGAAAACTATGTAATCATTCTGACAGCCTTTGGGCGCGCAGAAATATCCGACAAGAGAATTTCGCAGAGATAGGAAACTCTCCTGTAGGATATTGTAGGATAGGTTAGAGCTCCGCTGTCGTCCTCTATAAATTTTTGTAAGGCCTTAACGGTAAGGGTGTTACAGTGCGACAAGTAAACACCCTTCAGGCTGTAAATGTTTAGAGTGCGTGCTGTAAAATGTTTACACCCTTAAGGTGGTTTTCTTGTCGCACTCGTAACACTCTTACCACTAAGGCCTTACAAAAATTTAGAGGAAGACAACGGAGCTCTAACTAGACGTGTGATGACAAAAGGCGTAGTTGGACACTACGTAATCACTCTGACAGCTTCGGGCGCACACGAATATCCGACAAGAGCATATTTCACAGTGAGAGATATGAAACTCACCTGTGGGATATTTCTGTGTGCCCAAGGCTGTCAGAATGATTACATACACTCTAAAAAACGTTTACACCCTTTGGGGACATCTTGTCCCCAAACAATAATCGTCATCTACCTTGCTGCAGCGTTTCCTCTCTTGAAAACTCGGCGCTCGCTGGCTTTCCTGTAGAGAATGTTGTGTCAAGATGATAACGCGCAAGCCGTTCGTGACTAGGCAGTGCCAGGCTCGCAGCGTTAAAGAAAGGAAATGCGGGCAAGATTGATGACGATTATTGTTGTGGAACAAGATACGCCCCAAAGGGTTCAATTTTTCTAAGATTGCATTGCGAAGGGTGTAAAAATGGTGTACCTTGTACACTTTTTGAGCGTTCTAAAGGCTGCACTGCCTATTCATGTATCGACAAATGGAGTGCCGTCAACTCCCTTTCGGAAGTTCGTCTCCATAATATTTCAAACAAATCTACGTTTTAGGCGTTATTGCTGCAGTGACCACAGGATGGTAAGAACTCGAATTAGCCTAGACCTGAGGAGGGAACGCAAGAAACTGGTACATAAGAAGCCGATCAATGAGTTAGCGGTAAGAGGGAAAATAGAGGAATTCCAGATCAAGCTACAGAACAGGTATTCAGCTTTAACTCAGGAAGAGGACCTTAGTGTTGAAGCAATAAACGACAATCTTGTGGGCATCATTAAGGAGTGTGCAATGGAAGTCGGTGGTAACTCCGTTAGGCAGGATACCAGCAAACTATCGCAGGAGACGAAAGATCTGATCAAGAAACGCCAAGGTATGAAAGCATCTAACCCTACAGCTAGAATAGAACTTGCAGAACTTTCGAAGTTAATCAACAAGCGTAAGACAGCTGACATAAGGAAGTATAATATGGATAGAATTGAACATGCTCTCAGGAACGGAGGAAGCCTAAAAACAGTGAAGAAGAAACTAGGAATTGGCAAGAATCAGATGTATGCGTTAAGAGACAAAGCCGGCAATATCATTACTAATATGGATGAGATAGTTGAAGTGGCTGAGGAGTTCTATAGAGATTTATACAGTACCAGTGGCATCCACGACGCTAATGGAAGAGAAAATAGTCTAGAGGAATTCGAAATGCCGAAGGTAACGCCGGAAGAAGTAAAGAAAGCCTTAGGAGATATGCAAAGGGGGAAGGCAGCTGAGGAGGATCAGGTAACCGCAGATTTGTTGAAGGATGGTGGACAGATTGTTCTAGAGAAACTGGCCACCCTGTATACGCAATGCCTCATGACCTCGAGCGTACCGGAATCTTGGAAGAACGCTAACATAATCCTAATCCATAAGAAAGGGGACGCCAAAGACTTGAAAAATTATAGACCGATCAGCTTACTGTCCGTTGCCTACAAAGTATTTACTAAGGTAATTGCAAATAGAATCAGGAACACCTTAGACTTCTGTCAACCAAAGGACCAGGCAGGATTCCGTAAAGGCTACTCAACAATAGACCATATTCACACTATCAATCAAGTGATAGAGAAATGTGCAGAATATAACCAACCCTTATATATAGCTTTCATTGATTACGAGAAAGCGTTTGATTCAGTCGAAACCTCACCAGTCATGGAGGCATTACGGAATCAGGGTGTAGATGAGCCATATGTAAAAATACTGGAAGATATCTATAGCGGCTCCACAGCCACCGTAGTCCTCCATAAAGACACTCTATATGTCATCATTGAAAAATACGTCATTGTAATGTGCCTTTTAAAACATCGTTCTGCTGCTCTGTGAGCACACCTGGCCCTTGCACTATTAAAAAACAATAAGCTCTTTAAAAAGTTTGCACACTTTGGGGCTTAACTTTCTTGTCACGCAGCGATAATCGTCATCTATCTTGCGAACCTTTCCTTCCTCTAACTTCCAAGTCACGAACGGCACGCGCATTGACCAGCGTGACGTAGCATTCTCGATGGAAAAGTAGCGAGCGCAGAGTTTTCAAGAAAGGAAAGCCAAGCAAGACAGATGACGATTATGGTTGTAGGACATGATAAATTAAGATGACTAGTTGGTGCTGATATCCGATATTGGTGTTGGGCTTGTCTTGTCGAGTTGACAAGGCCCAAAGGGTGTAAACTTGTGTAACAGCGCACATCACATGTTAACCTGCTATTCCGCAAAAGGTTAGTAGATGGAGAGTAAGTTTGTCCGCAAATGTTTTGCCGTCGGTGGATTGACCGGGTTACCGGAGGCATATACGGTAGTGGCAGTGATGGTGGCGCCACCTCGTTGGCGGAGCTCGACCACACAGAACTGTTAACAGTAACCTAATTTATTCTACTCCGTTGCTGGTGTAATTTTTTTTTGGCAACGGTGCAGTCGTGAACACGTCACACTTTAAATGTGTTGTTTTTTTCGGCAAGGACGCTCGTAAAACACGAAAACGTGTCCACAAGGCATTGTGTCTAGACGAAGCATCGCAAGATGTCACTACCATCGTGCGGTAACCCGGTGTTACACAAATGACATTGTATGTAGAGATATACTGGACGCGCTAAAGTTTTCTGTTACGTTTACGGACTATGGAAGTCTATAGCTGCAGAAAACCTTACGAAATTTACCAGCCTTGTAAAACTGAGTCAACCACATCATCACGGGTAGTCAACCGAACGTTATTTTGGTTAACCTCCCTGCCTTCTGCTTTTTCTCTTTCCTGCTACATCGTCACGGCTTTGTGCGCAGGAACGGCATGGGTCTGTACATCGACCAATCCCTGGAGAACGGTCGCAGCGAGCACTGCGACACGTTCGACAACGATCCGCTAGGCGGCGCCAGCGACTTCGTCGTCAACATCTTGGAGGTCATCGGCTTTGCCTGACCTCTTATGGTCCGCTGGCCGCGAAGATCGTACCGAACCATCCAGCGTGCTGGGCGGACAATTTGTGAACAATTCGCGCGTCGTCGCTGCACCTCATCGGCGACGACGGCGATTTTTACGCAATTACAGGACGATTAGCCCGCACGGCGTTTCTGCAGTGTACACTCGGGCGCCGTGTGAGGACGTTGTCTTCCTCCATTTTTTTTTTCCAGCAGGCGCAGCTCTATGCTGCCAGTGCCAAAGACGTGAACTTATACGCTGGTAGTGTTACGTCATCTTCACTGCTCCGCGAAGATAACATTGTATAGGGTTATTTTATTTTGTTTAGGATATTATTTATTGTGTATATACCGTATGCCGATCTGTGCTTGCTATGTGCGCGTGCATCCCAGATACAGTGCGAGCTGACGAAGACGTTCGATGTGCCACGTGTTACCTGCTGCCCGCGGGGACGATCTCGCGGTGTCGTCGTTTTGCTGGAATCGTCGACGTGCAAGTTTTTTTCCGCAATTAATCTTCTATGCAAGAAAGTTCGTATCATTACAAAACTGCCGAGTTCATTGCAAATTGCACGTCAGCTTGCGCCTCGCTCGCGAGGTCGTGATGACGTCACTGTTGCGTCACTTTGGGTGTGCAATCGCGCATGCGCGCTGCGCGCCAGCGCGCGTTTTTGGCAATAGCATTGTATACGCTCGCTCCTGCTCGCTCCACATGCTGTCTGGTAAGGTAGCTTTCATGTGACGTCGCGGTCACAGCTCTCAGCCCAAACATGGTGGCCACGATGACGTCAAGGCACCGTGTTATCAAGCGCACATTGTTTTTTGACGGCGACTGTTTTTCACCGGTTTATCACTGTCATCGCTTTGTCGTTCGGTGCAAGACGCGCCTGTCATGCTGTGATGTTTCTTGCTTGCGCCGCTTCTCGACATGCTATAAAATAGTTCTCCCCCCCCCCCCAAAAAAAAAAAATTAAGATGACCGTGATGACGTCTGCTGCGCAAACTCTGTCGAGTGGCCGGCTGTGGACTGCGATAGCGTTAACAGCTGCTGCATCGCGGTAGCTGCTAGGCTCCACTAATGCGTGGTCTCATTGCTGCGTCGGCCTATGCATTGTTCTGCGAAAAAGGGCGGCCAAATCGGCCGAGGCAAGGTTGCTTCAGACTGTACAAGAACTGCACTTTCCAAACTCCTTGACAGCTGTTCAGTTCTAAAGAAAAAAAAAAGACTATTATCTTAGTCGGCCGGGTGTCAACAGAAGTAAAGCTCGCGCCTCCTCTAGCTGTGTCGTTCACAGCTTGAATTGAATTCGTGGAATGTTTAATGCTAGTCAGGATTGCTTTGCAAATTAGATTCCGGTTTTCTTTCTAATTCAATTGTGGGCTTTTGCATGCCAAAACCACGATTTATGAGGCACGCAGCAGGTGTGGACTCCGAAAATTTGCGCCACGCGCCTAAATCGCCTAATTTCGATGGGGCCGCATTTCGTCCCCATAGAAATGCGGCCGCCGTGGCCGGGATTCGATCCCGCGACCTCGTGATTAGCAGCCCAATACCATAGCGGCTAAGCAACCATGGATTTTATATATATATATATATATATATATATATATTGTTTGGATCCCACCGATGGCATCGGTTGTTTGGATCGCACCGCTGGCGCGATCGGTTGTTGGGAACTCGGCGCTGACGCCCGTGGTTGTACCTGGGTCGCAAGCCCCAAGGGTAGCGTTGGCCTGGCGGCCTGGGGTACAACTGGAAGCATCCGAAGGTCCCGGCAAAGCATGAGTCGACTGGTAACAACAAAACAACTTGTTTATTTTAACATCGCAAAGAGTTGGCGGTCAGGTTGACCGAAGTAGAGAGACGGGAGAGCACTTTACTCAACAGAAGAAATCGGAGCCCTCCTTTTTGGCGTCCGGGGGCAGCTGTTTTTATACTCTCGCAGTTGAGGGCAAGAAGGAACCCCTCAATAGACGAGCACGTGAATGTACAATGGGCTAATGGTGACGCACACTGTCGTAGCGCTGCCGGTCGGGCACAATGACTGGAAGGAGAGGGTGCCCCTGCTGTCGCATCGCCTGGTTCAGGCACAATGACTGGAAGGAGAGGGTGATCCTTTGCGGTCGCATCGCCGCAGCCGCGCCTGGAAACACCTGGCGGGGAGCGTTGCGGCGACGACGATCGGGCCAAAATGTCTGCCGCCCCGCCGCAGTCGCGCCGGCAAAACCACGTGTCGCAGGCGAAACGCAACAATATATATATATATATATACACAAGAGGAAGCGCAGTCGATCGAGCGATTCAAACTTTATGCGCGTTGTCATGGCGCTGTGATCTCATCGACGTTGATAATTCAGTTCACGCGCAAAATTAACTGCTCTCCTTTTGCCCATAGAAATGTGCGAGTGTGTCCGATTTAAAATCATATAGGGAAGGCGCCAAGCACGGCAACACCTCCATGCACTCGATCCTTTGGTTCCCTGCACACGTCGGGGCGATTGAGGGGGTTCCTCTGAACCTCAACGAGTCTGCCCACGAGGCTGCGCTTGTCTTTACCGACCGCGCTGCCCTCGGATCGGGCGGCTCTCTCCCCGGACACAGAGACGCTCCTCTCACACACAACGAAATCACTAAATTCTTTTACTTAGAGAGAAGGGTTTTTCCCCCGCCTCACTCCAAGCTAAGCAGGCCGCAGCTACGTTGCCTCACATGCTCTGGGAGTGCGGGTCGCTGGGCCCGAAGTTCACCAAGGAAGAGTGGGACGCTCTCCTGCGAAGTCCTGTCTTTGAGGACCAAATCCTGGCCGTCCAGCGCGCCCGCGATCGGGCCGGCAGACTAGAAGTCCCGTCGTGGGATTAGCCGGGTGCGCGTTTTATCGCGCTTTGCTGGACCAAATAAAAGTTTATTCACTCACTCACTCACTCACTCACTCACTCACTCACTCACGGTCGAGAAATATTTTCTTTCCTCCATGACCCGTAGTTTGAGAAAAACTGCGATTTTTCCTTACTCAACGAGGCTGCTGCTGCCTCCGAGACAGCAGTGCAATCACGAGGAATGTGGTATTAACAATCTCGAAGGCCATAATCAAGATAGCATTGCAATACAAACAAAATAGCATAATTTTTTTGCTCAGTCTTTGCAATGAGATTAGTATTATTTATATTCTGAGGTCTCTTTTGATTGTTCAATAGACTATCACCGTACTATCACCATCATGACAATCAGCGAGGCTTTTGGTTCCGTGAAATAGGCGCCTGATTATTTTCACGGCGTTTGTGACCGCTGCAGACCGCTCCGGCGGTACGGCGTGCGTTTAGGGTGTCGTATTGTTTGGAAGCTTGCGTCACAAGATTAACCATCATGAATTGTCTACGAAGCCTCGGAAACGCATTCGCGCAGATGACCCTCCACGCAACCAAGCCGTCTCGGAGTAAGTCCAGCGCCCTTTCGAATTTGCTCCACCAAGAGCATGGTTCCGTATCGTACGGTTCTGACCACGAGTTTCTCAATGTAACCCTGAACACAAATCGACATCTGCTGCGGTTTCTACAACCTTCACCGCAATGAAATTTACCATGCACGTCACAGCTACGAAAGAAGAAGCACAGAGACTACGGAAGCTGACTTGGGACCTGGAATACGTCGCATCGCTCGACGCACTCGCAGCAGTGCTTGCTCAGTCAGTTATGGAACATGTTTTGGTCCATCAGAACCAGCGCAGTTTTCAGATAGGAAGCTTTGTGCAGTTCTTTTAAATTCATCGCGAACAGTAGACCGAATATTTTACTCTGGCATTATGCACGCTGTGAATGAGATTGCAGCGCGAAAGTGACCTGTGAACGGCGAACTAGCTCGGTCAACGTTTTGCTATTGCCTCCCGCATCGCTCATTTATTCTTACTAAGGCCCGCTTCACCCTGTTCGTTTTCTGGTTATTGTCGATTTGCCCCGATGCTCGTGCGACATTCCAATGAGCTGCACTCCAATCTCGCCGTACAGCGAAATTTCTTGGTCGCGTCAGCCAGGATAAAAGAACCAGCAGAAGGGCTCCACTATCAGACTCTAATCGCCTGACATCGATAGAGTGGCATCTTCACGGCGTCTCTTGGATGTGCCGCACGCAATTGCGCATAACTGACCGAGGCGCTGCTTTCAGCCAACGACCGCTGGCGTACGACGCGTCTCGAGCAGTTAGTTATTCGGTAGTCCGGGACGAAAAATCGTGGAAAGCCACGGAAGGACTAGGAGCACACAATGGATGAGCCCTTCTCCCCTCCCCTTCACTGAAACTCGCAGCGGGCTCTTGACGACGGTTGCCTGACACGAGTTCTAATGCACCTTCAATGCACACTGCAGAGTTGGTGAGGCGGTGCTATATGTCAAAAAGCAGTCACGACGAGAAGTCTGAAGACCGCAGTTGCCGCGAAAAGTTTGTTTTTGTTGGCAGCCTAGGCATGCAAGCTGAAGTCAAGCGGTAAAGCCTATGTGCGCTTTCTCGACCAGCGTAACGCATCGAAACAATTCCACATTGTACGGCGTTGCTAGGAGAAATTTAAAGATTTTCTGGATGTCATGGCCCCTAGACTTCTGCGTCCGAGTGTACGTCACTCGCTAAAAGAATAACTATTGTGTGCGTGATACGAAATGACCCGCTGTAACTTTAAGAGAAAAAAAAAGGGGGTCTTTCAGTGTGTTCTTGTAGGTATCTTAAGGATCACAATACTTGCTGCCATTTTCTGTGCAGGTCTCTCCTTTTGTGCCACCACTGCATGGCAGGCAAGCCTGCCAACTCCTTACACTAGGCGGTCGTCAAACTCTCCTGCTGCCACGACGCTTAAAATCCAGAGGCCGAGCCTTCCGACCGTACAGCCTGTGCGTCACAAGTTCTTCGTCAGGTTCAAGGGCAACCCCCACCACGACGGCCTCATTTACGACCCCATCCTGGAAAAGGTTCATGCCGGAGGCATTCCGCCGCCCAAGAAGAAGAGACGCCATCCGCTGGACAGCAAACCCTTCATGAAGGGCGTTGTGATCAAGACACTTATAAAGAAGCCGAAAAAACCCAACTCGGCCAACCGCAAATGCGTGCTCGTGCGGCTCTCCAACGGCAAGGAGGCGACAGCCTACGTGCCTGGCGTGGGACACAACCTGCAAGAACACAGCGTCGTCCTGGTCTACAGGTCTCGGACAAAAGACGTTCCGGGTCTCAAGCTCAAGGTGGTGCGTGGGAAGTACGATTGCGCTCATGTGATCAGGAAACCGCAGTCTGGATCGTGAGGAAACTGTCGCTACCACTGCCGTCGTTGAAGCTTCCATCGTGACATTGTCACACTAGCAGTTTCGGTGATCGCTGAAGAGCATTGGCATTGAACTTCTCGAAGGCTGTTTGTGCTCATTGCGTTATTATGGCACATTTGACTGACTGCTTTAGAGCGCTCTCACAGTAATGCGAAAATTTTGTAAAACAGCTTTAAATATGGCTTACACAATAGGCGGGCCTTGTACTAATGACATGAGTTCGTCATCATAATCGCAGCCATTTTGCGCTCTCAGTAAGGCTTTGTGGTTTGCTTACATGACTTTTGTAGTGCTATTGAGGCGTTCTGAATCGACCAGTCTGATTTCACGTTAGCTTTACTGTGGCGCAATTTTATTGTCTGCAAGTTGATGTGACATGCTTATGTTCAGCAGCGGTGATAACTTCTTCAGAGCCAGGGTCATGCCTTGAGCGGTTCAGATGCGATACTGTTCAGCTCTCATTGAATTTGCTCTTGTGGCACCACTATTAGTGACTGGAATTATATTTTCTTTTGTAGTTTAATGAAATAAAGAGGCAACAGAGGAATATCCGTTGTGCCTGTGTTGTTAAATCTGTCCTTGTGTGAAACATACTGCATAAGATGCTGTAGCATAGCAGAAACATTGTGGTTATTCTCAGAGAAGCTTGATCTGAAACTCAATCTTTAAAATCAATCTTGGATACCTGCAATAGATCCATCATGTTCAAGCACAGCAACTACTGCTTTCTTGCTACAAGTTTGGAAAGTATACTGTCGCTTGTAAGCTCGTTTCTTTAAATAATGGGATTTCAATCTTGGATACCTGCAATAGATCCATCATGTTCAAGCACAGCAACTACTGCTTTCTTGCTACAAGTTTGGAAAGTATACTGTCGCTTGTAAGCTCGTTTCTTTAAATAATGGGATTTCATGCTGCAAAGCCACAGCTTAGATATAAGGAATGCTATAGTGGGGTCTGGAGATTAAATTTCAGTGCCTACAGTTTTAAAGTGAAACTTTCTGCGACTCTTTCTCTTCATTCTGCTTGGACGGTTGTGTGGCCAAGTAAACTGCGCTGACCTTGGAATGGTAACTTGTTGGGCCGATTCTGAAAGTGCACGGTGTGTCTACTTGTAAGGGTTTCACTGTGGGCCGTTCATGGTACCTGTGCGCCGTTACAGCATCCACATGTGCTCCTAACATTAACCAACAGTCCCCCCAAGGAAATCTTGGCAGGTCTACTGGGAAGCTACCACTCAACTTTGACAATCATCGTCCAATGGTTTCTTGCCAATTTTTTAAACTTGCACCAAAATCCGAGCACATAAGTGATTTTGCCTTCCCGCAACCTCCACCAATAGAATGCTGCCAGACGTCGAACCTGCAATGTTGTCTACTGCAGCAGAATGCGTTGGCCACTGAATCGCCACTGCAGATATTAGCTGTTCAAGCTGAAGAATCGCAGTACAGAATTATGCATAGGACTGTTAATGGCAGTGACGAAAATGCATTTCATTTTATTGCTTCATGGACCAGAGTTTTGCTGTTAGTGAGGCAAACCATGATGCTTCATTTTTGTTGGGGGTGCAAGAAGGTACCGCAATACTTTGTGCTAAATGGTGCTGGAAGAGTGGGAGGTAATATCGAGGGGTCGGCCAGCCCCTCTGTAGAGCCACCCTTCCGGACCATTGCAATGCTTTGGAGATGTCCAGATATTTTGAAACATGTGCTGCATAAAAAGCAATAATACTTGCCTGGCTGTTCTAAAGAAATGCTCTCTCAATCAGCCTTAAAAATTGCTGTGAAATTAGTTTCCTTCAGTTCTGTGTCCTGTGGAGCGTAGGTTACATGAGAAAAAGGTCCCCTTAAGCCATTACATGATGTGAAATGCAATACTGCCATCAGCAACTTTCTATCAGACTGACAACCTTTCCCAATAGTATCACGTGGGAGTAGCTCAACTATTTTCATGTATCCAGTATGCACAAGCATCAGTGGCTACTAAAATTTAAAGGGGATTTTATAGTAACCCGAGAAAGAATGAATGCATTTGCTAATATTATCAAATGCTTCGGAAGTTGAGGTGTAGTTAATGTAGCTGATGGGCATGAAAAAACTCGAATGTGATGGGGAATATTGCAAAATATCAAGAAACATAGCCTTGCTTTGTAGCTTTGGCTTAGTCTACATATAACTATTATTCTACATAAAACTGTGCATATTAATGTTTCTTGTGGCATTTCTTGATATTATGATTGGCAGATTTACTTGTGCATTCACAGTAGCTGTCTTCACTATGTTTAATGTTATTGAGAATGTACATGTGGTGGAAACTTCATATAATTGCTTTAAGAAAGTCAAGGCTCTAGACCATATTAACCTCGCACGTGCAAAGGGCATTATGAGCCTATCTTACAGTTATGCACCTCTACAATGTGGCACATAGTAGTTTTTGTTTTATTGTGTATGCATGTTTTGTGTGAGAAAAATTTCTCTGAGCAATAATAAGGTATTAAATAAGATACATTGGTACTCTAGGAAGAGAAGCATGACATACTAATAAGTTTTTTACAGCAGCTTTTAGCTGCCGCATACAAAGAGGACACACGTGTTTCCACAATGCCAGGTTTATTACTTTGTAGAACAAAAAAGAAAACTTCAAACATGATTGCAACAGGCATGACTTCAAAGCTGAGCTGATGCTTGCAGATGCGTGAAAACTAGTTGCATGCTCAATCATCTTTCCGCAGGACATGGGAGGACGTAAAACTGCTCAGCCTGTCAAGTACTTCCTGCCGTAAAACTTGGCCTTTTCATCAAAAGCCGCCGACTTGATCGGCGTGTTGTGCTCGTAGAAGGGGTTCAGGGCATACTGAAAAGTAAGAAAGAAAGAACATTCAAACAACAGGCTGGCATCACTTATCCTTTCATGGACAGAATATTTTCAATGCTGTGGAAATTTTTAAATATGCATACACCTGAATGGTAAAAGATGGCGGGAAAAGTAGAGACTGTAGGTTTTGGCAACAAACAAAAGCTTTTTCTCGTGAAGTGCCAACAACTTGAGGTGTTGTAAGCAGCATTTGGTTATTCAGGCTTTTTCATCATTCTTGATTATAATTGTGTGAAATCTGACCACAAATTATTTGAAGACTATTTCTGTGCCACCCAAGGCAAGTGACATGCATTGGGCAGCAGGCTCTAAATATAGAGTGCAGAGGCCTAACTTCGGCATTATGCAATGCATGGACACGTGTGAAATATCGCAGAGAGCTATAACTACTTGCGGCGCAATGTCAACGAATTATATAACTAGCTTTGCTCGTGCATCTCCGAGAATAGCTGCACTGTTTGTTTTTTCTTGATGCTGGATATTTCCTGGAAAACATAACAATTCCTACAGAAATCATTCGACCAGAAAAGGTTAAAAATCTCGCTTAAGACAGAAGGAGATGGCAAGCTTGATTTAGAATAAAACTAGGATATCAGTCTAGCGAATATTGTGGCTGGGGAATGCTGCCTTGGTACCCGTGCGTAAGAAGGGGCAGACTTTTCGTTTCGACAAAAACAAGCAGTAGCGGGTGAGTGAGCCAGCAAATGGGAACATCTAAAACTTCACACCTTCACGTAGAACTCGTACATCTCGGTACAAAAGTTCTTGATGCCGTCCTCATTCTTCACGTCGTGCAGGACGAGGAAACGCATGCCTTTAGTAACTTGTCAAGGCAGAATGACGTTACGCAAAGTGTAAACCATCAAAGTGGAATCTGCGAACATGGCCTGGACAGCTCGGGCCGTGCACCGTAAAGCAGGGAACAGCGACATATGGCAACAGTGCCCACATCTGTGCAGTTAGCATGTATTCACAGAGGAATGCTGTCCTCCTCGCCCCGCAACTGGTCTGCACTATTGTTTCCTGCGCTCACCAGCACAAAGCACAAGCGTTCCAGTCACGGTTAGTGTACCCTGCCAGTATGCAGGTACTCATACTGTACTAGGTATTTGCATAACAAGTGCAAGTTTGTACTTCCATGTTGCGATTACGTAGGATGATTTATGAGCACCTGTTCTTTCTGCTTACATAGAAATGTGAGTGCATTTACTACACTCATTCTTGATTGTACGTTTTTCAGTCGTCAATCTACTCCTTATTGGGGACCCAGTATGGCTAGAAGTACAATGAGATTTTACCTTTGTCAGAGCTTCTGATAATTCTCATATTTTTGCGAGGGCAGTCTACGAAACAATTGCAAGGATACGGTTCGCCGTGACGAAGGCGGACACGAACCACTCGTTGAACTTGTCGACCACTTTCAGGTACATGTTGTTTGTGGCCCACATGCACTCGTCCACAAGGTCAAGGGCGGCATGAGCGATGAACTGGCTGAGATAACGGTGGTCTTCCTGATCAACAGAGAGAGTAGAGAAGCGTGAAGGAGAAAGCCCCGTTGGAGGCACAGTCGCCAAGACACCAGCGCATTTCTGTCGCAGCCGACAGACAACGTCTACTCTTACCTTGTTTGCCTGCTTGTTGGCGGGGTGAAACTCCATCTCGTAGACGGGGTTATCGAAATGCCCGACGATTACGAAGTAGTAAGACCCGGACATCGTCGAATATTGTGTCAAACCACTTCGCGACGCGCGCGAACTGTTTACGAGGAAAGCTGCGTTTCGTCAAGGAATTTGAATGAGAAAACCTAGCGGCATGTTTTTCTTCTGCCCAAATGCATGTTAGGCATCTGGTCTTGCGGCAATTGTATAAATCACTGAGGACAACTGGCAACAGAAACTGGATAACGCAGTCGTACGAGAGCGTAGTCGTACCGAATCGCGTAGGGGGAGGAGACGAGACGACTGGCGAGCCCCGCTCGTATCAAGTCGAAGCAAGGCTGAGTCAATCCAAAGCCGATCCAAAGCGCGCTGCCGTCTGGCGGCAGGTTTGCGCGAAGTCCTCAGACGACGGTCGTCTGGTAGCAGCCAGCCCGCCTCTGTCCGTCAGCCGGTGCGGGAGGGAGTGTCGTCGTGTGTGTGATGCCTCCGACGTGAAGAACGACGCCAAGAGCGGTGCGACGCGATCATGTCCATGCCCCTGCATGCCAAGCTAGCGGCGCGAACCTGAAGAGGCGACCCGTCATCGTCGTTAGTCACCTTCCGATTCTCCCCCCCGCCCACCCCACCGAATGCGTCTTCTCCGCGCCGTGCTCGTCCTGCTCGCTGCGACCGCATGGAGTGCGCAGTGCCTGCACCTGCGGGGAACGTTCCGCACGGGCCAGTTCTTCACGTTCCTCGCCAAGTTCGGCTTCAAGAAGACCGACCGGCATGACCACGAGAACACGCTCGGCTACATCTACGGCAACGTCACCGCGCCGGCGAATGCGGGCGTCACGCACCGGGGCACGCTCGTGGTCGCCGACAGAGACCACTTCCTCGCCTTCTACGGCAATCGGACGCAGAGCTATCCGGTCGGCGGCACCGCAGCGTCCGTCTGCGAGCTCATGTTCGCCGGCATCAACCAGGTCGCCTTCGACAGCAGCTGCAACCCGAACGGCACGCAGGACTTTCTCCGCAACATACCGTGCGCGGCGGGCAAGCTGTGCGAGGACGAGGACAAGCCGAGCCGCGTCGTCTCCGGCAATCAGTTCACCTACACCGTGCGAGATCTTCATCAAGCCCGGTAAGCCAGAAAGATCGGGGCCGTACCCTACACACGCTGCTTAATTATTTCGCCCGCGCGTAACTCGCTCCTCGAGGGCATCTCGCGTTGTCAGCCGTTCTTCGCTCTCTTGTCACCCGAGCTATGCTAATTAAGCACGCGCTCGCGCGCACCTGCGCGGTTCAAGTTTGCCCCCCCGTGTGGCTTGTAAACAACCTGGTACACCCCCCCCCCCCGCCCCCCTGCTATGTATGTACGCTTGGCATTTACGAAACATGAGCTTCCGTGCATCGCTGCGTGCGAACGAGGTGTTGGGTGAGGGAGAAAACGACGTTGATCCGACGGTGCGCGCGATGTGAAAATGCGAGCCGTCCGTTGGGCGGAAGCACGCAAGCTGCTGGCGCTTGTTTCGCGCGCGGTGTTTTTTGATTCGCTCGGCTTAATACGCGACGAGAGATCTGTGTCTCACAGACGCGCGGAAAGCTCCCGCACCGAACACGAAATCACAAAATATTTTCTCAGCTGTCTCATGCCCGGGAGCGCCAGCCGCAGACGAAGCGTGTTTGTCGCGTTCGTCTGGTACTCGTCTAGACTTGTTTACCGCATAGCCCAGACGCGTGGTGAGCGGTAAAAAGGAAAAAAAAAAAGAAAAAAAAGGCGGCCGCCCAGGTAATACGCTCGGCGGCGCGCTTTCAATTTCAGCCCGGCAAACCAGGAAGCTTGGAAAACGAGCGCGCGGTTTGCAACAGGTAGTTCCAGTCTGGTGCGCGCCCAATGCCTTCGCCGATTCTGGGTCAGTCTGGCGAGGCGCGCGCGCGCATCTGGTCGGTGGGGCAGAGTGTGTTACAGCGGGACGGAAAAGGAAGTACTACATAGTACTACACCGCGGTGTACGGATCGAGGGGCCGCCGTCTGGGTTATGTATATTTAGACTCGCGCGTAATGAACGCCGCGACCGTTACCCCTTCCCAAAAATCTCGAAATCTCACGTATGTCGTGTGTGCGCCTTTTGCGAGTCGGCGTCACGTTCGCGAGGACCTGTGTGTTTTGTTTATCTCTTTTTTTTCCCGTGCTGCACTGATAGCTGTGACCCTCGGACTGTGCGTACGTGTGTGCCTATTGTAAATACAACCTGAGCGATAAGCAGGCGTACTTACGTGTCATCGACGTGGAAGGTTGTGTGTTTTGGGAGAGATGGGTACAGTGGTTTTGAGCACATCTGTGGTCTACATCTGTTTCGAGTCACACCGTCTGCAGAGGTTGTCGTCCCTTTCAGGAAGTTGCGTTCAGAGGTTCTGTATGGCCCACTACTAAAGAGGACACCTACTCGGTACTCAAACCAATCTAGCACATCTTCATACCTCGCGCATAATGGGAATCTGTGTTAATGCAAAGTATATCCCACATGATGCGTTCAACGAAGTGTTTTTGCATTTCAGTTTGTGTGTATGTACTTGATGTGCACTGTTGAAACTTGATAAGGGCTGGCCATCACAAGCAGACTGGTGTATGCCCTCCGAGCATACGGTGTTATACAGCACCATTGTGACGGGAACATTACCAACTCCATGTGTAGTAGAACATCTAACACTGTCTTGAGTACAATGCACGACACATCAGGGCAATGAAAACGAGAAAACACACACATATGGGTGTAGCGCTGAACTACACACATTACCTGCTGTGTGCTGGAGAGTGTGTGATAGCACTTTCCAACACTGATCCACAACTGGTTTTGTGGGGGCTGCGATTTCAGGAATACCTAGCGCCAACTGGAGTACAAGGCATGGTACTTCAGCATAGAAAATGAGGAAGCACTTGCACACAATGCGCCACTGAAGCAGACGCAACCAACGCTTGCTGGGTGTTGCATCTGGGCTGATATTAAAAGGGGGCGCAGTGTCACAGCATCTCATAGCAGTAGCTGCCACTAGGGAAGGATGGGGAAAGCTGGTGCCCTCTCATTCTTAAAGTAAATAGTTGCTATGCGACGTATGCTCCGAAAGTCTTAAATGCCTTAGTTGGCACAAAAGTCGTTACTCGGTTGAGCAATGCATGGCATCTTTTGGCTAATGGTTAGAGCATCGGGCTGCTGTATTGCAGGACCTGGATCCAAACCCACAATCAAACATGCAGGGATTTTTTTTTTTTAATTATCATTGTGCGTTGGTGTTTCCCTGGCCTGGCACTCGTTGAAGAAAACCCAGGAGTGATCCTGATATGCTTTGTGTTGAAAAGCAGCTTGTGACTCATTAGGTCAACCTATATTGGTATTGGTCGGCCTATATTGTTGCTAAGACATTCTGCGTCAAAACAGAGCGGTGATCAGTCCCATACACTCTTAGACAAAGGTACACCTTTTGGGGTGTATATCTGCCACGCAACAATAATCGTCATCTGCCTTGCTTGCATTTCCTTTCTTGAAAACGCCGTGCCCGCAACTTTCCTGTCGGGAATGCTATGTCATGCTGATAGCGCGCAGGCCGTTTGTTACTGGGAAGTACCGGGCTCACAGCGTTGAAGAAAGGAAATGCGGACAAGATGATGCTTATTGTTGTGTGGCAAGATACAGCCCAAAGGGTGTAATTTTGTTTTAAGAGCATAGTGCTAATTTAGTGTTCCCTTTAACAGTGGTCTCTACTGTGCGCCTATCCGGAGCTCCTCCTGGGTTTCTCAGAAGGCCTTCAACACCTTTCTGTTCCAATTGTGTGGCATTTATTGTGTACGCATTGTCCGTAGGATCTGCACGAAATGACAAACCTGTCTCTCCATATGTCACGGACAAAAGAATTGTGTAGGTCACCATGGCGCAGTGCACTGAAGTAGTCGAAAGCTGTTTCCGAGAGCACCTATGGCCTAGTGTTTTACCAAGATTATTTTTTTTTAGACTATACTGAATTTTTTAAAATCGCCTGTGGCAGATAGCATAACTCTGGAACTTGAGCCAGATTACCAGAAGTGCCCGTTATTTGCGTGATAAATATAAACGAATAGCTTACTAATTTGCAAAATCTCGTGAATTTAGTTTTCAGCTAATTACTTCATGGCACATACTGCAATTTGCAGCCGATGAATTAGCGATCCGTACCTACTTGGAACATACTCCCATGATGGCACCAGTTTCAGGATATTCATTCCTGAATTGGGCGACAACTAGGTATATTGGTATTAGCTATTTTTTCCTTCTAAAACGGTGTTCTGTTAAAAGAGCAAGGGGAACAACCATGCATTTTTACCGCAAGTTTGACTGTGTATATCTTGAAAGCCATGCCCTTCTCAAAATTCATTTCAGAGGATAGCACTATGGCAGATAGCACAGTTTTGTGAAACTGGCGAACTATCTACCAGAGGCAGTTCCACTGCCGCAGGTAGATTGCTTGAACAGGTGCACATAAAGTCAAACCACGGTATAATGAACATGGCTATAACAGAATATAGGATATGGTGAAATAAATTGAATTTTCTCACCAATATCAGCATGTAACAAGTAGCTGTAGATAATGAATATTGTATGTAATGGTTGTATTTTCACTGTCAAATGCAACTTTGTTATAACAAGGTTCATCTTAATTGCTTGAGACATAACCGTGAATGCCTAAATGAATGGTAAAGTTCCATTATATTATTATCTAATCAATCTAGGGCACATGTTGCAGTTATGAGGCGACACCAGTGAGTGCTTAAGACACATTCACTTGGAATGCAATTTAAACTTGGCTTAAGTTTCTAGATAAGTACTGTCAAAATTGTGCTAAAATGAACTGTTGTTCTACTTACTTTTTTCTTGCAGGATGGCTTTTTATGCGTTGCGGAACAAAAACAACCGTAGAAGCAATATCTTTCATTGTACATTTTGGAAACTTGTATATCGAAACTGGTATCCTCAGGATCCAGGTGAATATGCCTTTCGAACTCACTGGCTTCACTTCATAAATTGTAACATGTGCCTTAAAGTCATTAGATCGACGCATGATTCGTTAGATTTCAATTAGTTGATTATGCATTTTGATTTGTTATGTCTACCTCTTCAAATAATTCTGCTCAAGAATGAGGATTGGGCCATCTGCCACTGGCAGTTATTAAAGGTTCCGTATAACTTGTTTTGAAATGCACAGTGTGTTGTTGTGATGAGATGTTGTGGTTTCGTTTCATTGTGTCATGTTATTTCCTTGTGGCACAGGTCAAATAAGGGATAATAAAATCTGTAGCAAGAACCATGCGAGGTGTCCAGCATTACTCTTCTCCATGTAAACAATAACACTACTGTTTGTTTGTTCACTTGCACATAAGCACCCGTGTACTTAGATTTAGGTGCACGTTTAGGTGCATTTAGGTGACCTAGTGGTCCAAATTATTCCGGAGTGCCCCACTATGGCGTGCCTCATGACCAAATCCTGGTTTTGGCATATAAAACCCCATAATTTAATTTTATCTTTGTTCACTTGCACGTGCATGTGACAGTTGTTTTTGCTTGCACAATGTATTGCTGCAACGCTACTCATCATAACAGCAACATAACATGTCAAAGTGAAAGTAATCCATCAAAAATGGCAATCGGCAGTGTGCAACCAGGACACAGTTTCATTTCAGAATTTCTTAATTTTATGAAAAATTGGCTGTTTCTCGCTCTATATTCGACGCCAGGATGAGTTTTTAAAAAATGATTTGTCAAGGCCGGTATGTGTCTAATGAATGCCTACATTTTCTTCTTTCTGCGTAAAATAGCGTAATAATGGTTCTTCAATTTTTTCAAATATGTGGCTTCGTAGTTTAGTGCATTTAGGACACTACTTGTAGTAATATTACCTGCCATTGTCTATGCCGTGACTCCAGTTTTCATTGTTTTCTTTTATTCATGTAGATTTGCTGCAGTGGGTAATATTGCTATGAAGACACTATATATCCATGCGTTACAGGAGGTGCTTGAAACTAATATTATACGCAACATATATCTTGTGTGCCTAGTGTTTCAGCAACGACTTCTTTCATAATTACAAATACGAGGATTCGAGATGCAACGATGATTTTTCCTCACCGATCTCCAGAGCAGTGCTAAACATCAGAATTTGCATGCTAATTACTGCCACAATTATTAAATGATGCATTTTTACTCGTGAACTTTCAAAAAGTTACGACTTAGGGGCACGTTGTAATGTCCCTGTCTTCACTGTGTTCAGGTTTTGGTACGTCAGCATTGTCTCATGCTACCGGGTGGGCGAAGGCAAGAACTGCAAGTGGAAGGACTCGGTCGACGAGGACATTGAGATAGCGTACGACATCTGGCTTGTGAACGGCAACCCGGCGGCCCCCTCGCACAATGCCTTTGAATATCAGTTCTCCTTTGAGCAGCAGGTATGTTTCTTCTTACCATTGCCTCTTTCTGAATTTGTGTGCTTTGGCATTGGGCGTTGTCACAAAGCCCACCTCCACACTCCCGAAAGAGGCTCGCAAGCTTTTCGTACAATGTGAGTGAATTGAATAGCGTAAATTTGCTCCATTTACCTGTACAGCTGGCTGAGCAGGGCTGCTGTTCCAGATTCTGTCAAAATTTGCTGTCTTGTCTCTGATTTGCTCATAGGGTGGCTGAGACCTTTCTGATTGGCTCAAAGCACTGGGAGGGGCAGAATACAACAACATGGTAGAATTTGACAGCGTATAGAATAATGAACAGTTATAATGGCATTCTGCTGCTGAACACAAGGTTGCACTCAAGTTCCAGCTGAGACATCTGCATTCTCACAGTGTGTACAAAAAATGCCCGTGTTCTGAAATTATGGTGCATTTAGAAATATCAAATTGGAGGGGAGAAGTAGACTGTTAGGTTACTCTTGTGGAAACCTTTGCCATTTCAATTCCTGCCGAGAAATTCTGGAAGAAATTGAAACTAAAGGGGTTCACTAATTGATGGTCGCCGATGGGGTCTTATGTAACTAGCACTGGTGGTGTCAGAGGTCATGCTGTGACAGATATGACTGTTCACAGCCTCCAAGATTTGAGCATGTTGATCACCGCACCACCTGATCTTGGAGGCCATGGATTTCTGCTTTAGCTTAAAATGAAGGCCGACCAGAAGGGTTGCCACACTCTTAGAAAATGTGAGCAGTGTGAAGATATAGCATCTATGAGTTTCTCCATTGTGAAATCGATTAAAATAGGCAGTACGCATTTTCCTCTTGAAATGCAGCAAACTAATCTTTTTCATTGATGATTGATTACAATTTTCAGGCTATAGATAGAGCATATTAGGAAGAGCAAGGTGGCTGTGTACTTTCACAGTGACAGTACCAATCCTCTACCACCGTTCACACCATTTTTTGACTTGCTCAGTTCTGTGTAAATTTTTTTTTTCTGACGTCCTAGCACATTAACCTATCATTTTATTTGTTTTATTTTTATTCATGTTACCCCTAAAGGCCCTCACAGGGAGGGTAATACATATACTATTTGTTTTTAAGTCCTTAAAAGAAAATGCAAGTTTCCAAGATTACCTGGTCTACGGTGGCTTTCAGTGGCATGCAGCAGAGGTAATTGCAGAGCTTTTGGAAGAGACTTTTGTCTCACTGTGAAATTCATTTAGCTGAAAACTATCCATGAAGCTTCTTGAGAAAACAACCCATAATTCTTGTTACACACACCTTCTCTTTTCATCTACAAATGTGCTCTAGCTCAACAAGTTATCATTTGTTGAATGTGCTGTTCTAATAACGTAGAAGCAGACATAAGTAGCTGTGTGCAGCCAAGTAGTAGCATCAGCAATGCCTGGTTTTCATTTTTTCATATGAAGGGTTGATATACTGTTCCACCTTTAAGTTTACCACTGTGTGACTTCTTTAAAACTTCCCAATGATGACTCCTTTTAAAACTACCTAATGGTGACTTTCCTTCGAGAGCTCCGTAACATTGCCATTCCCTCTAAGACTTTCTAATATTGTTATTCCCTCTAAAATTCCACAATGTCACCATCCCTCTAAACCTTTCTAATGTCACAAAACTGTCATTCTTTCTAAAGCTTCCCTCTATCATCATCCCTCCAATTCAGCCTAATGTCAGGAGACCTCCGTTTTTCCTAAAACTCTAATATCATCCCTCTTAATCTCCTTAATGTCATCCTATCATCTAAAACTCCCCAATGTCACCCTGTTATCTAAAACTCCCTAATGTTTTCTTTCTCGCTTTTGTCAACAGGGCAGCCTGGAGAGGGTTCTCCTCTTCTTCCTCCTCTACTTGGTCTTGGCTGGGCTACAGGTGTACGCCGTCATGCGACAGAAGCACCTGGTCACACGGCTCTTCACAGCTGCCCTCACCCTGCAACTGCTCTCATTTCTGTGGACAATCACGCACCTAGCATTCTTTACTTGGGATGGCGACGGTGTCCCATCGCTCGGGATTGTTGGTGATGTCAGCTACATGCTTTCACAGGTTCGACACACATGTTGTTAATTTATAAAGTGTTCATTAATAATTGCAAGTGTTTGCAGAAGGCAGAAAGCACGAAAAAAAGCAACCAAATTTTGTCATGGGCAAAACGTAATTTCTGCACTTGCTGCACTAATCAGCCCAAAACTGAAAAGTGTCCAGTGACCAAAATGGCATTGAGGAATGTCCTTTGGGCATCCACTGCAAGGATATGGATATCCTGGGCATGTGCTGAATAAGTCCAGTATGCATCCCTGGCATGATAGTTTGGCTACACTTTCCATGTCCTTCACACTTCCCTCACATGTATGTGGGGAGCATCATGGGAACATAGTCAGTACATTGGACGAACTTGTCAGGGTATTTTTCGGTGTTTTCTATAATAAATACGCTCACAGTAGATGCTGTGCAGCATACACAGTGTCTCACATTAATTGACTGTCACAAGCAGAATGCCCATGCAAAAAAAAAACTTAGGTGCACTGTGTGCACACATATGCGCACATGCGTAGAATGTGCAGTGAGCTTCTTCAAGGCTCTCCGCCAGGCAAAACAAGCATGTTTTTCATGTAGCATTTGTCATAAAATGTGCGATCGATATATGCTTAGGATGATAATTCAGACATGTCAGAAAACAGTTATTTCACAAGAAAACTGAAAGACCAAGCCTCTGAGAGGACATGCAACTATTCACATGTGGGGCTAAAAAGTCCAGAAGCAATATCCTCGGGATGCTTGCAGTAGGATATTCCAAATTTGGGTGTTTGTTCAACGGATGTCCTGTTCGTCTCCAAAGTGGTGCATAGATATTGAGACTCGATCTGTATGATCCAGAGACGAAGTATGTTCACTGCGTGTTTACTGGAACACATTAACTGTAGGAAATGGAGTGCTGATTAGTGTTAACTGTAATGTCAGTGCTTTTCACTGTACATTAGGAAGACAGTTCTGGAAAATGGGGCTAAGCATGTTATTTGTGAAATTACTTCATTACTGCTTGGCTTCAGTTCCACAATTTAGAGACATGTGCTATAATGTGATTAAATGTTAATTGCAATGTCAATTAGAGAGGCATTGTTAATTAGCTAACATTACTCTGCGAGTCGTCTTGCAAATAGTGTCTACCTACAAGTAAACCAGCTCATGTGACAGGATTGCGATATCTACCACAGAAGATATTTAGTAAGCCTGTTTTCATCAGTACAGATAATCCGGTATATAATCCGGCATCAGCCCTGGTCACAAGGTAAAAATTCCAAGTTTGTAGACAGCTGGTTTGGCAGTGAACGAGAAGGATGGGGGAAGCAAGGGGTTCAATTTTTCGTAGGTAACAACAGTGTCAAGCCGACAGGCTTGGCTTGGCAAGTCTTGTTAGAGTTGTTTTAGCTTTTCAGACTGCCTTGTGCTGAGTACTGCTGCTCATGCCTTAAAAAGACTCCCATTGCCTTTTCTTTTTTTTTTTTCTTTTTCATACTTTCACGTAGTCCCTGTTCATGCTGCTCCTGCTGCTGCTTGCCAAAGGTTGGGCCATCACGCGCACAGAGTTGACGTGGAAGCCAGTATTGTTCTGCATTTGGCTGGTCTATAGCTGCATACAGATCCTCCTCTACGTCTGGAACATGGTGAGCCTCCGTCGTTAAACATCTTGCTCTGTGCTCTGTTTCGTACATATCAGGCTGCACTACAAAGAACCTTCAACGAGACTAACTACCCTTACTGCTCGCATTCGTGACCAAACAACTGCACGTCATACACGAGAGAAATATATAAGTAGACAACACGTAGTTTGCTGTAAAATTCTCGTGCTTTTAGGTCGCCAACAAATTCTGACAGAACCCGTTTATCGATTGATGTCGACGTTAATGTGATTCGCATTGAAACAATGCAGTGACACACACTGTATTGCTAGCGCCAAAAAAAAAATAAAAAGTGCCATACAGGGGCACCGCCATGTGGCGGTGCCCCTGTATCCTGACTGAGCGCGATTTCAATAGAGGCTTGCTCCATCAGCGCTGGTAGAAATGACGCCGTACCGTGTTTGAGAGTGTTGAATTCAGTCAGTTTATCTAAATAACACAGTTACTTCCAGCATCGTGATGCTCATCAGTACAGGTGGGCACATAGAAGGTTAACGAAATCATCCAATTTGACACTGCAGCCGTCAAATTGTGTCGTAAGATTCCCGTGCGACTCACCTTGGCCATTCAGTGGCTGTGCCATTCAGCTGCTGAACTTGAGGTTCACAGGTTCGATTCCCGGCCGCTGCAACCACGCTTTTATGGGGGCGGAATGCAAAAGGGCTTCGTGGGCTTAGCATTAGGTTCATGTCAAAAAATCCTAGGTATAGTCAAATTTCGGAGTTCCACACCATGGTGTCCCTCATGACCCACTGTACAGTTACGGTACATTACAACCTACGATTTAATTTTATGTCAATTTATGTGACTCAAGTAAAAAAATTGTAAACATAGATGCATACCTTTAAGCTGGTACATGCTGCATCCAGGAAAAATTGAGTCAGTTCCTGGAGGGAGGGAATACACTGTGTTGTCACCATCACATGTGCTTCACTTACGAAGGCACGTGTGTAAGCCTTAGCGCCAAGTCGTGAAAGCTTGACTATAACATTGTGCTCGATCGACCTTGGGAGATATAAGTAATACCCGTGCCACATGGGCACAAAAAGTGACATTCGTTCATTAATGCCTTAAGCTCCCTAATGAAATTATTTTCAGCAGAGCTACCACACCTCTAAATTTACTGACATTTGGTGTGGTGATGTCGATGGCAGCATCTTCTGAAGTGATCAATTTTAAGGCGCTAAATAAAAGATAAATATACATTTACATGTTCACTTTGCGCCTTCATGAACAGTGAATCATAAAAGCAAGCGTGCTGTGAGCTTGAGTTTCTTTTGCAACGATGCAACAGACCATAGCAACTTCGGCCATTCCAAGTCAAATCCGAAGCCCAAAATCAAAATGGCACTTCGTTTGTCGAAGCGGTTCCAATGCTGACCTGAGGAATTTCACCAAGTACAAGTCCTTGCAGGATCATTGTAGTTGAAAGTTAGGTATAAATTATTTTCTACGTGGTAAAGACTGTTTAAATAATTCAATTATACTGCAATGCGCAAGCAATGAAGTCGAGGGTACACATTTCTCAGTCAAATGAGTTGTGGTGAACGGATTAAATAACAAATGGCATGAAGGCAAATGACACTAAAATTTAAGGCATTAGCAAGTTAATGTCATTTTCTGTGGCCGTGTGGCATGCGTATAAGATGTCATAGCCTAGCATTTCCCTCTCTTCCTTTTCTTGTGTCCCTGATATGCACAGTGAAGTTTTTTTTTTTTTTTTCCTGCCTGCTGTTTGCAGCAACATATATTGGGGCATATGGGCTGGTTAGCATAAAAGCGGTGCTCTCCCATCATCTTTGCTTGGCTCACAATGGCTACTACAAACCCTTTCCGTTCGGTTCAAACCACCCTAATGGTGGGATTCGACCACATTTGTAAATATGGTGGTTGCTGCACCTTGACTGGCCTCCCAGTTGACACTGCCCGCTCACATACCATTTCTTCCCGTCGCTTCTTCGCAGACGGAGGTGGATGTAATTGAGGAGATTGACGAGTACCAGACCTATCCGGGTTGGATCTCCCTCTGCTTTCGGCTTGTGGTGACCGCCTGGTTCCTCACAGAGCTGCGGTCAACCATGATGGATGAGAATGACCACAGAAAGCTGCGCTTCTACCTGCATTTCGGAGCAGGGCTCCTGTGCTGGTTCGTCTATCTGCCCGTGGTGGCGCTCATCGCCCTCCAGGTGTCGGCTCTGTGGAGGCAGAAGTTCATACTCGGTGAGTGGGAGGCAGGAGCCTTCATCTGGTAACAACTTGGTTCTTGGTTTCGTAACAATGTGGCATTCTTAGTTTTGTACGGAAACGGCACAGTTTCAGTGACTCTCATAGTTTCATTAGATACTTTCAATCTCTGGTTGTCTAAAGGGGTCCTGAACCACTCCTCGGACTTGTTGAAGAAAACATAGTCTGCGGATAGCATACGCTGCTGTGAATGTTTCAGCCATGTTTTGCCAAGTTGTGCCTTTGCCACAGAATGGTAATTTGGCCTCACAGATTGCTTCAGGGAATAAATCAAAGAGCACCTGCTTGCCAAACTTCATGCAAAACATAAGCAAAACATGAGCAGCATTTTCCCCGTCATCGACTCATCCGTACCGCCCGTGCAGGCATCAGTTCCTGTGCCGACTTCCTGGCATATGCCATCATCACACATCTGCTCTGGCCGACACGGAGTCAGCAGTACTTCCAACTTCAGTCCGAACTGGACCCCGGAGATGAGCTCGAAGAGCTCAACGAGGCACCGCACAACGTCCAGGCTAACTGCCGAAAGGTCTGAGATCTTGCCCTTGTGTCTCTTGGCCTCCCCCCCTCGCCTCTCTTCAAGAGTGTCCGAAGAGCGCATCAACCATGCACTCTGCATGGCAGCACCCGTTCCCGCCACCCTGCCTGCCCTCTGCCTGCCCGTTGGGTTGTACCGCATGTTCACGTGCCGTACAGAAGTGATCTGTTCATCGGTATGCTGCTCAAACGTCGTAGCTGCTTTTGTGTGCTTTGTGTTTTGGATGTCTCGTCCACTGCAGCAGTTGCATGCAGTCTGCTTCGATTATCCGAGCCATAACTTTGGCATAGGCGTTAACTTTGTCTAGTGTACAGAGTGATTCAAAGGTAACAAAAAGAAAGTAAAAACTTTAATATTTCGGACAGGTATGTACTGCATAAAGATATGTGATATTCACAGAAATGTGCAGAAAAGCATGGAATTTCTTTTTTTGATAATAACATCATATAGTCAGAGTAGTTATATTTGTCCCAAAGAAGTGGTACTGTTGTGACTCCACTACAAAGTATGATGATGCGGATTTACATTGGCAACCCTTTCGAAACAGAGTGGCAAAAAATATTCATCTAGCCTGCTTAAGCTAATCAAGTTTTACTACATCTGTTGCAGTCCAGCATTTTGCCTATACTTGCTTTATATTCTCTTTCTTCATTAGAACCTCTGTCCGTATATTGCACAGTTATCTGTACCTGTAATGACCTCAGCTCCATCTCTCCCCTGCCTTTCCTTCACCTATACCCTAAACATCTCTTGTTTTTGTCGACTGCTGACCAGCTAACACATCCCGTCAGCTTTGAATTCCAGTGCATCTGGAAGGCGGACATTACCTACGCTTCTTGCTAGATAAATATCTTGGCATTCCATTACAATGTGCCAAGTCATCTCCGTGAGTCGCTGCAGTGGAAGTATGCTGATGATGCTTATTGGCATCTCCTTTGAAACAGGGCAACAACAAACAGTCACCTACCCTGCTTCAGTTAATTGAGTTTCACTACATCTGTTACAGTGTAGCATTTTTCCTATCTCTTCTTGATCTTTTCTTTCCTCATTATAACCTCTGTCTCGACATTACATGGTTGCCTATTCTTGTCATGCATAGGTAACCGATGAACTGATGCAAATGAAGTGCCACCTGTTAGTGACAAATGTAACTACTCTGGCTACAAGATTTTATGTTACTAAAAAGATCTCATTTTTTTTTTTTTTTGCATTTCTGTGGAAACCACATGTTCCTAGTTCTCTACTTTTCATATGATTTTTTTTTTTTACTTTATCTGGTTACACACCTTAGCAGACTTCACTTCATATTGAACTACTGATAGCGCCTCTAAGAGTGCAAGTTGGATGTGGCTACTATCCGTTGGTCAAGCTGGTGCAGGACCAAAGCTGGCCCACACCACGTAGCACGACCAGACTAGACCATATGAGCACGGGTGCACACTCAAGCCCTGTCATGCACAAAGCAAGCGCTGCACTTGCACATTACAGTTGCATGTAGCTGCGATCTGCTACGCAGTATATTGATACCGCAACTGCCGCAGGGTGCTACGACGAGACCGCTGGCTGGATGCCATGCGAAGCGCACTGTGACTCGCTGAGATCAACCGCTTTTGGCTAAATTTGGCACTTCGTAGGTGCCAAAATCTGGAGTAGCGGCGTCAACATGAGCATACAAAATTGAATTTGAATTGCACGCTGCTGCGGTGTTAGCAGGCAGAGCATTGCACGCATGCTCCACTCCACCGTAGCCTTCACAGTGGAAGGCACAGAAGAAGGAATGGGAGCGCAACGAACAGGGGCATATGCGACCTTTGATTGCCCGTAACTCCACTTCTTCTGAACGTAGTGAAGTCCTTTTAGCGGCAAGATATTTTTGAAATAGTCTACTCTGACTTGAAATGCATTTCTCAGCTTTGATAAGAAGTGGTTCAGTGCCCCTTTAAAGGAAGATTAACGGCAAATGTGAAATCTTGTTAGGTTTCTTGATTAGGTTTCTGGTAATAGCCCCAGTATAACTGTTAGTGAAAGAACAGTTTGCCAAGAAGTAATCAAGCAGGAGAGAGGCATCGCACTACTGGTATCCTTCAAAGTGCCCATACCTGTTCCTTGTCAGAGTTCTTCCAGCAGTATTAGCTCCATAACATTGTTTCGAACTGCAGGCACATTTGGGCACCTTTCTACTAGAGGTTAACCGACCGATACGGCACCACTCAGGAACAATATGAGACTCATCATCACCCGTTACCTGCTAAAAAGTGGCACTCTATGGTTGATTTTGTCGTTCATAGGAAATGCTACAGTCGGCAGACCGTTCCCTTGCTGTTTGCCACTCGCTGTGTCGAGACTTTGCAATATGGGGCTCATGGAGGTTTTTGCAACTTTTGTGATGGAAAAGCTCTGGCTCCTTGTAGCATCGCATATTGTGGTAGCACGTGGCCAAGGCTGGTGAACTGTTTATTGTAACTAAAAAGTAATGGCGGAGCAACAGAAAGAAAAAGTGGCTTGGTGCAACTTTGGGCCAGGATTTCTTGCTTGAATAGAATGCTAATGTACTGTGGAACCTGTGTCGTCACTACGGTACCACTGATACCACAGTAGGAAGTTCAGGAAATAAAAGTTTAGCCTCCATATTCTTTGCTAATGGCAAACGCCTTTCAGCCTAGAAAATGTGGTGGTTGCTCTAAAAGAGTACCAGCCTAGATACCAATGTATATTCCTTAGACTTATTGTCTTCCTCTAACGTCCCTTTATATTTCATGGATATGTCATATAGTTGTTATTATCTATCCAGAGCTGTGCGGCATTGATTGCATTGCAGACGTTTCTCTCTGTAATCGTGATACTGTGTGTTTGTTGCACAGTGCATGTACACTGTTGCTACTTGCAGACATTCTTGCACCATTTTTCCACTCACTGTTCGTATTGCACCGTGCATTATTCTCATTTAGAAAACCGCTCCTAATTTCCTGTCATAGTGCTTGGTGTTTGTTGCACCAATCTTTTTCATACGCCACTGCTTCACCAGTTTTCTCGTGGTCTTCTCGTATACGAGGTTGTAGTGCCGCAGCCCTTGTACAGTTGGCAACAAACGAAACTTGTACGCACTATCTTAAGCGCGGACTGTCTCAAAACACTAAACTTTCACTTACAGAAAAATTGAATAGCACTCTCGCTGTTAGCTTAACATTGCTGGTGAACTTAACACAATAGCTTAACAGTGCTAGTGGCTAATGCTCACTGGACTAGAAGCTTCTGATTTTCCTACTTTAATTTTGATGTTTCTGCTTGGTTTCTTACTTTTTGCTAACTGTAGAGTCTGCACCTTGCATATTGCCAATTTTTTGTGCACCTTGTGCTTTCATTTGCATTTTTTTATGTTCAGGGTTGTAACGCCATGCTGTATCATTTCTACAGCCTCTTCTTGTATATTAGCATTTTTTTTTTAAGTTGCCATATGCTTTCTTTTTTACTTTAAGGGTTGTAATGCCATAACTTGTGTGCTATCTACCCTGCCATATCAGCCTTGTTATGGAGCCCTGTGAATTTCGTTCTTTCTTACATTTCAGGCAGGGATGCTGGAAGTGTTACTGTTTTGTTTATTTTTTGTTTTGTTCAATATAAATAATGATGTACCTATACATACATAGTGTTTTATGCTTTGCCTGTTGCATGGCCAGCACCTATATGCCTTTGTGTTGCCTACATGTTTATGTTTTTGTATGTGTTTTGTGTGTTTTTCAGGAATTAGAATGTAAGTAGCCCCAAACCCAAGCATGTTGACAGACTCCATCTTTTTTCTTCTTCTTTTGGGTGCTTTCATTGCCTGCCTTCCAAACTTTTTCGCCTGCACATGATGTACATAGCAAGGCATCTTGCACCTATATAAAAACTATAGTCAATAACTCGCATCCCAGCTTTGGTGCTGCCTTTGAACTTCTGAAAATGAAGGGCACAAATGTTCCAAGAAATCGAGCTCTCCTAAATTCCTCTGACAGCCTTCAGGATAGTTTGTTGAAACAGGAAGAAAAGACAGCTTCAGTCCAGCTAATCCTTTCGTCTTTTGGACTTAGTGAAACTGCCAGCTGACACTTGAAGTGTTTTTGCATAATGGTGCATGTGAATACCACCATGAATATTGATATGAACCTGGCTGATATGCTTTTTAGGGATAATAGGTATTTATTAATAAAACATGCTGATAAGGTTTCACTGCACGTGCTCACCACTGTCCTATGAACACCTAGACTAGCAAATTGAATGTGTGACTTATTTCATGATTGGATTTACCATATAATGCCAGCACATAGTACAGAACCGAATATGATACGAGAGGCAACTCTAGGGCAGAGAAAGAAAAAAACTTCTACCGTAAAAAAAAAATGATTTATGTGAAAGTTATAGAAAAAGTACATTGATGTGCTCAAATCGAGAACAAAAGTTGGTGTCACGTGTGGCATGTTACCGTGCTCGAAAGTCTGTTTTGATATCTGCATGCCTGAACTCTGTACACAGGCCCGGTTTGCACAGTTTTATGGATATATATTTCTTTCTCTTTTGTTTTTCTATTCTTAAAAATCTTAATCGTGGGGTTTTCTACACATTTCGTTGGCTGCCCCACCAAAATGTCAGCTGGCGCATGAATGCGTGCCCGATTTTACAAATTGGATTTATTCAAAAAGTCAATAGTGTCTGCATGCCCGGCACTCAAGACCACACCTGCTTCATTCTCTCTCTTAATTTTTCCTTCTTCCTTTCCAGCAAACTAAGAGGAGTCATGCAAGCATCTTCTGTTAGAAGTGAAACGTCGCTGCAGTTGGTAATGACTTTGGGGGAGAACTCTAAGTGCTTCCTGCTTGTTTGCCGCTACAAAGCCTCTGACATGTTTGATGCTTTTGCTCCATATTGTTTACTATACGTAGCACCCGCACTTGTTGCATCGAGTACTTATATATATATATATATATATATATATGATAGGATTGTTTTTAAGTCCATAAACTATCTGTTTTCGATGGTGGTGCAGTTGTTTTAAAGCAGTCACCACGGTGCTAGGGTTCCCGGTACCCACATTTCCATTTGTGTTGCTCGTAGATTAGATACAACCCCCCGTTCGCAGTGGCGAGCGACAGAGATCTGACGTTTATGGTCCTGTATGTTAACCATTAGCGCTGTCGCATCCTACCAGACAACTCAGCCTAGATAGGGCTAGGTCAGATGAGCCAGTCTTGTAGTATATTAGATGTAGAGACAAACGCCATTATTGCACACCCGTACGCAACCTTCCAGTGCCATCTGAAAAGAGAAGACTTGGCCGGCTAAGCATCCACAACACTCATCAAGAGCATCGCTGATAAGACAGGCATGACAGTGGCGTTTCGGTCCACTCCACTTGACGTTTATGTAGCAGAACGGAACTGGTTTACCAAAGCCAAGTGTACAGTCACAAATCACAGTGTGCCTATCTCGTTAAAATTAGTTCGGAAGTCCTCGTACTATTGATTTGTGCATGAAACTCCTCTCTCTACGGACTTTCGCATGTGCTAACTTCGAAGCTGACGAAGCGAAAAACGATTAAGCTGACGATTTCAGTTTGCTGGGATGTCTTGTCATTTAATCTTGCACAGCGCAACTAACCCGTGCGTGCTTTTATTTTAGCAGCAGATGATTGTTTTTGGCGTATTTCCAGCATTGTGTTTTCGAAGGTGTTAGTTGTTTCCAGTGGTGTGTTTAATGCTCCACAGTATTTTGCGCGACTAGTCAGCAACTTGTATCAAGGATGACTACTAGTTGCTTCCCTGAGAAGCTGTGATGTTCCGTTCTTTTTCAGTTTTTTTTTTATTTCATTCTCTTGTGTTAGAATGGATTCAGGAGCGACGAAGCTATACATACACTTGTCAATGGCACTCTTTTCAAGTGGTATGGGCTCTGCCCCATGAAGGGGCTTCTTTTGAAGTTCGCGAACCTAACTGTATTCCCATGCCTCATTCACTGACTAGCTATGTTAGGGGCACCTCCTTTTGGTTTCCTCTCTATTTATATTTCGTGTGGCACCTTCAACTTTCTTTCCGTGCTGTGTATTATTTTCCTGAAGTTACTGTTTTTATCCCAATGTTCTGACTGAATATAATCCGCCGCAGCATTTGTTACTTGTTTCTTAATGATTTCATGTCTTGTAATGATCTGTTGTTGGTTTAAAGAGAAAAAAATAAACTGATGCAAGAATGACCTCCTTCGGTGTCTTACAGAGTCCTCCTAGGCAATGGCACCAAAACTGCTTCATGAAAGAGGTGTAATAGTAAATTACTTTGGACATCTGAGGCTTGCCAGTATTTTTTGCTGGTGTTTCTCAGACCTTTATATAACCCGCCAACAATGAAAATGTAATGTGTAATGTTAGTACTACTTCTATAACAGATTTTAACCATATTTTGGCCAGTACATTAGCCAGAAATGTGATCTCCATTGAAATAGTTGTTGAATAGGGCAGAGAGAATGTCTGTGTATTCGATATGTGGCTTTTTGTGTTGTGGTGCGTGTGCGATCAAAAGGCTGCATGTGATAATAAAGGCAAGCATTCTTGTTCGGACATGCTCTTGCCTTGAAATTGTGCTTCACATAGTCTCGGCATGTCATATTTGTCTTACTCTCGTAATTTATTCAGAGCATCTGCAGCGATGCTTATTGACTGCGTGGCTGCCTGGTGAAATAATCGATTTTACAATTTAAAAAAGAAATTCAAGAAACTTGCGTGTTCTACAAAATTAACTCAAACTAAGCTTTTGATTCAAAATTGTGCTCTACACTTGTATGCACCATTTCTTGCAGAATGTGTGAAGTCCATCTGTCTTGACTTTTATTTGACAGTTGTCCTTCCAGCTAATGTGCACAGCTCCCCCTGTTTTGCTGTTTTCCATCGCAAAGATGGGCCAAGTGAATATAAAAGACAGAGCGCAGACTATTAATTCATGCTCACTGTTCAACTGCACAGGCTGTACGTATTAGCCACAATCAGAGCAAGGTAATGACGTACGAAAGGCCATGGCTACCGACTGGTGCTTGTTTGATTCCGGAGGATATACTTTACAAACTGTGTATTCTCCCTAATCAAACAAGAAGCACCAATTGATAATCAGCGTTCCAGCTTGCCTATAATTTGGTTGTCCTGTCTTTGTGCTGAATGGTGGCGGTATAATGTTATAGAGCAGGCAGGTTTAGCCAAGCACTTGAGGCCAGCAATTGCTCCACCTGTAGGCCCTCTTTCAGGGTTATACTTTGTCGCCAACTGTCTGAGAGTGTAGTGAAGAAACGCAAGCAGAAGGCATAATTTAGCTTTTTTCAATGATCTTGTGGCCCTCTGAAAACACTAAAAGCTGTGCACAATCATGTGGATAAGTACTCCCTTTTACAGGGCATGAAGTAATATACGTTTTGCTCTGCAGTGTAGGACCATATAAACTGCTCTGCGCAGCCAAACTCTCTGCAGTCTGCACAGCGTAGCTAGGGAGACGTGCTGGAAAATGGCACTATGTCCAACTAGCTTGGCCCATGTTTGCAGCTCGCAGGACCTTTCATTAAAGTTATTCCATCCATCCATCCATGTCTATCTTCTTTATTCTTTCGTCCTCATACCTGGCTGCACAATCCTAACTTGTAGTCATGTAGTTCGATGTACCTGGTTTCATCAGAAGTCGGTTAACCTTGTAAGACTTGAAGACAGCCGAGGGGCACACTGGTCGGAGATTCAAACGCGATTCCCAAGACTTGGAACACAGCAAAGGTGCAGTGCTGAGCGATTCAAATGCAATAAACGGCCACATGGCTTCCGGCGCTTTCTTTTTTGCCACCAGTGGGCACTGCAGGACGCCGAGCTGTAAAACCCCTTAAACTAGGTAAAGTAGCGACACTCTCCTCCTCCGCCTTCACTCCTCGTTTCTCCTCTGTTTCATGCTCCCTCCTCGACTGTGGCGCCGCCTACACTGCTCGAGCGTAGCAACGGCTCCAACATGCGCTCCTCGCAACTCCGTAGACGCTTATTTCTCGAGCAAAAATGGCGCTGATGCATGGCGCGAGGGCCCACGTGATGCTACTAGGCCAATAGCGACGCGGCGTCGGCCTCGGCCAGAGCGCGCGAGGAGGAGGCGGCATTCTTCAAAGCGTGACACTACGAAGTTGAAGGGGCTTTACCGAGCTGCCCAGCGCCACCAAGAGCTTGGTGGCGCAACCCATCGCCCCGTTTCAAAAGGAGACACGTATGCCATTCATACATCCATCCATCCCGATAGATTGAGGCATACGATGAAACCGAGGGCCTTTGACGCAATGCGGGTACACTTGCCCCCCCACACCCAGCGATCACGCCAGCACTCGCCTGTGGCGCAAACAGCCATCCGGGCTAATTATTGCGATTGAAATGCGATACTCGGACAGCATGGCGGCCGGCGCGTGATCGCTGGGTGATCGCCGAGGAGGCCGGCCGAATGCAGTTGCAATGCGTAAAAAAAAAAAGAGGTTCTCGCTTTCATGTGACATAAAAATGCATCGCCTCGGTGTCACCAGCGCCCACCGGTGACGCAAGAAAGTACCGGCCGCCATAATTGTCCGAGTATCGCGTTACTATCGCTGAACACTGTCGGCTAATTCTTACTACTCACTGACATAAGTTACCAACGCGAGAAACCTATTTTGTTTAAATCGCATGTACCACAGCTGCGACGCCATGAGAACAACCTATAGCTGTATCAAATTAGCGTAATTCTTTTTTTTTTTTCTGGAACGCTGGCAACAAGAATGGTCATTAACAGCCCTCGTACAGTTTCACGTGCGTCTTACACCCTATATATATATCAGGAGTGATTGTCGCGTAATCGTTTCCTAGTTGATAACGATCGATCGCATGCAACCTGTAATGGCGGAGTTTCAGGCAGCTTAGAAAAAAAAAAGAAAAAGAAAGAGGCCCCCGCGGTCTTGCTCTTATTATATCTCGCTTCGCATTGTTCGCAAGCTTGACTTTGATCGCGTCTCGTGAAGAAACTGCACGCGCAAGCGCTGTCGCAAGACGCACGTACCACAGCTGTTCTAGCTCGGATCGCGGCATGTATATATACGTACACAGCCAGCACAAGTGCCTGCAGGCGCGCTCAAGCTGGCTAACAAGAAGACAAAGGTAATAGATGCGGCAAAGGCTCGACCGCGGCTTGCGTAGGTGGGATCGCATGCTCGTACGTCGGCGCACGACAAGGGGCACGCTGACGCCTGCTGAGTAATGGCCCGTGGTCGGCATATTGAATGCAGTTGAGTGATCGGCTTGCGTACAGAGGAGGGGGGAAAGCACGCAGCTGTTGCGCTGGTGGAGACGAGACGCGCGCGATCGTGAGCATGCGGGCAGCAGGAAAAAAAGAAAAAAAAATATCTTACAGATCGCAGTTACACCCATGTCTCACATGTAGGCTTATGTTGGATCTGCCCTGGATCCGCGCGTGGTTACTCTATAGAGGCTTCTAGCCTCTATAGTTACTCGGCTTTCATAAATATAATGCACTACGTTCCGCGCATGTCACTATAATTGTGTCTTGTAGGATCCAACCAAACTGCTTCTATAGTTTCGCCTGAAATTTCCGGAGTCCTCCACTACGGCGTGCCTCGTAATCAAAAAGTGGTTTTGGCACGTAAAACCCCACAATTTAAAATTTAATTAGTTTCGCCTGACCAGAGGGAACTGATGTATCAGAGCTCCTAACGTTTCTGGAGCGTTCGTGGCATTTTAAAAGCGCCTCGATATCGACAATGGCCGGAACCACGACGCCTCACCGCCATGTGCTGGGTCGCGTAGAATTGTTCATGTATACATGCAACTAATTCTGAACGTTGCCCCCGTCGGCCATCTGTCAAACTTCACTGCAGTGCACCAGCGTAACTGTGGGCATCACTTTCATATATATATATATATATATATATATATATATATATATATATATATATATATATATATATATATATATATATATATGAGAGAGAGAGATAGGCCGAATTTCAACAACGCTTTATTAGCAAAGTCGAGGGTGCTTCTAATAACATATACGCAATTACGACACTCTGATCGTAGCTTCCCTGCTGCGTTGTCGCAGTGTTTTGGTCGGGATGATGCTTCGTGCCTTGAGTCATCGCCAGCCTTCTTCCAGCTGTCTGTAATTATGACTCACTCTATGAGTCATCATAACTACAGAGTATGTAATTAAATATCTATCTATTGTGCACTCATTCGTACCGTTTATTCGTAAAAAGAAAAATGATTCCCCGACTCAAAGCTCGTGCACAAATTAAGTTCACTATTAGTGAGTTTTCGATTCTCCGTACGCAAGCGGACACCAGCTGCGTGATGCCACTAACTATACGTTATAACACTCGTCTAATGTGGCAGACTGAAAGGTTCACTCGCCCACGATAGTCTGGAGGCAAATATTTTCCTCTTTTCAACTTTTGTGAGAGACTTTTTTAACATATTGCTCGCCATGCTGCCTTTCAGGGCAGCTATAAAGACTACGGTGGCAAAAAAAATGAGAGCGGCGCCTCCCCGGCAGTGCTACTAGGGTTTCACTGGTTTTCGCCACCGCACTTAAGTCCCCGTCGCTGTGAGCGAGGGGGTCATCTTCCCTCAATTGCGCTGCAGAGTACCTGCCTTCAACTATTGCCTGCATGTAGGGCTGATATATTGACGCTCTCCCTCGTGTGTCCATTTTGTAGCGATGACTAGACGATAGATCACTTCTTATAAGACGATTGAACGGCAAGTTCGAGAGAGATGCGTTATATAGCGTTACGTCGCACCTGTTTGAGGTTCCTGGATTCGCGTACTGAACCGCGTTCACACGTTGCAATGTTTTCGTTCGAGAAGCCCGCTCGGCACACGTCCTGACAGTAATTTGGTGACCGCGTGTGTGCGCGCCACTGGGTATGTACAGCCCTTCAGCGATCCTCTTGACAGTTGTGTCACCGGGTATGTGTCGCTCATCAATGACAAAAAAAAATCGTAATTTAAAATGTACCCTGTGTCAGCAGAAGAGGATCCACGTGACGTATATTCAAGCGACGTCCGAATAAATTTTAACACGCGCGGACTCCTTCACGGCGGCACCGCTAGATGGTGCAGCTTGTCCCGAAGATTCATAAACCGATACTACTCACGTACCGGATGCATAAGGAGGCCATTGACGTGGAGTGGATGCACAACAATGGAGAGTTTCAAGGTGTCCGGTATTCCGGTAAACGCAAGCGGCCTGGGCGTCTTGCCGGATGAGCGGAGGCGCAATTGTGAACGCCCTGCACGGTGCAGCCACCTGGTGGCGAATACCTCAACCATACATGGAGCTAATATTGTCTTATTCGTCTGGTTAAGCCCTGTACCACCAACCACCAGGTGGCTTCACCGTGCGTCAGGACGTTCACGATTGCGCCGGCGCTCGTCCGGTGAAACGCCCAGTCCGCTTGTGTTTACCGGACTACCGGACACGCTAAACCTCTCTATTGGCAGCGCTTTGAGGCACGAGCTGGGGCGTTGCGGACATTGGTCTACCGCTGCCGCTTTGACACATCTCCTGACGTTCTCGCTCCATTGTGCAGAGTGCCTTGCAAGGAAGAGGAGAATACCAACCAATTAGTCTTGCGTTGTGCAGGTATCGCCTTAGCGTGCAGTCGGCACTACCCTCCCACAGGCACTGGGGTTCGGCGACGCCGCCAGGGGCACCGTCAGCGTTGTGTCGATAGCCAAAGCGAGGCTACGCAAATGGTCGAAGAAAACGCGGCGATCGCACAGGTGTGCACCCGTGGAACGTTATGTGGCTGTGTATGCAGGCGGAACGTCACGTATCTACGGGGACCTCGTAGATCGATCGCACAGACTGTGCCTTTCTGTGCATGCCAGCGGTTTTATTGTTACTATTATTTCGTTTTTCTTTCTTTCATATTGATTTTGTCAAACTTTCTCACGAGGGTTCTTTTTTTTAGATTTCACTAATTACATTTCTGAATAGTTAGGTCTTTTGGCTAATCCCTCATAGCGGGTACGAGCCATGCCCAAAGGCAAACCGGCCAAGCAAAGTGGACAACGAAGAAGCCGTACACCGGCTGCAGGGGGCGGCAGGGCGATGGCCCGCTGAGGCATTCGGCTTTTCTTTTACACTCTCTCGTCAAAATTGCCCGCCCGATGACCACCTGACAAGAAGAAGACACACAGCCGCGTCTCGTCACACAAGACGTCAAAATTCTCGTCGCTTTTCTTTTTGGGCCGCGGGCCAACAGAAAACGCTCAGCTGCTGCAAGCCATGGAAAGGTACGTGAGGGAGGCGGCGTTTACGCGAGCGGCTCCTTTTCGTCTAACGAAGCGACCACGTAGCGACCACTCGTGTGAGCTAAGCGTCAAAAAAAAAGCTATTAGGCTATCCAACCTAAGTGTGAAAAAAAAAATAGTTTACTGCGGCATCATTATATCTAGCTCGCCGTAGGACCATCGAGTGATCGTTTTTAAAACGCTTCCAGAGGTGCTACAGTATTGAGTAAGGCAGTACAATAGGTCTTAGGTCATCTACGCTACAGAGTTGTAAACGTGATACTGCAATTGTTCTTTCTTCAATTCTGTTTTTTTTCTTTTGAATTGATGACCTAGATTTAAAAAAAAAACTACATCCTACCGCAGTCGATGTATTTATTATTTTTCTTACAAGAAGAAGCTTTCGCTTGGGAGCTCGGGAAGTGCACGGGAACGTAGAAATCGTTTTTCTCAGCAACCACTGCACCGATTTAGATTAGGTTTGTTGCAATTAAAGGAAAACGTTAAAATCTAGTCGCTGTAAAAGAAGATTTTGTATTCATGCCTTCGGATGTTTTAGAAAATATAGTTGAAAACTAACTTTTCTGAAAACTTTGAAATTTGCAACTCCATAACTCAGCGTGAATAAGACAATATCACAGTTCTGTAAATTGCGCCTTAGAGCGGACAAAATCGGTGCATTACCCAGCGCTTTGAAATGTACCACTAATCTGCTTGTCAAAATTATGCAGAACCCTCGTAAACATTTCAAGAATTTCGCGTAACTTGTCACTTCATGAGCGTATCACATTTGTCCGCTTAACTTATGTGATGTAACGGATGCCGTTTACAGAACCACGATATCCGTTTTTCGGTGCTGAGTTACATATTTGTTAACTCCGTCCTATATTTTTTGAGCTTACCAATGTTTTAGAATTTTTGCAAAACTATTTCTCAGCCTCTATCAAAATCCTTCCTACATGTAGACTATAGTCACCAAAATTTAGCTTTCTAAAATGCAACATATTTAATTCAAATTTGTTGAACGGTTGTCTTATAGAACCATTTCCATGTTCTGCATGCATTTGACTTGGCAAATCGCGGAGTTGGCCTCCAAGCTAGCTTTGTCTTAATTGCAACGAATGTCAAATTTGGTGCACTTGATGCCAATCAAAACAATGTCTCCGTTCCCATGTATTTAGATGGGAGCTTAGACGTTTAACTGGGAGAAGTAACCATACGGGGTGATACGAGAGTTCCCTGAATTGGAATGAAATATGAGAGGGACAACCACCCCTCATGAGGAGTTTCTACCGCTCTTGTTTGCTAACAGGAGCTTAGATGTGTAAATGGGAGAAGCAACCATAGGGTGTGATACAAGAGCTCCCTGAACTGGAATGAAATATGAGAGGGACAACCACTCCTCATGAGGAGTTTCTGCCAAGGCAGAAAGCTGGGCTAGTTGGTGTGTCATCATGATCATCATCAGCCTAGTTACACCCACTGCAGGGCAAAGGCCTCTCCCATACTTCTCCAACTACCCCGGTCATGTACTAATTGTGGCCATGTTGTCCCTGCAAACGTCTTAATTTCATCCGCCCACCTAACTTTCTGCCGCCCCCTGCTACGCTTCCCTTCCCTTGGAATCCAGTCCGTAACCCTTAATGACCATCGGTTATCTTCCCTCCTCATTACATGTCCTGCCCATGCCCATTTCTTTTTCTTGATTTCAACTAAGATGTCGTTTACCCGCGTTTGTTGCCTCACCCAATCTGCTCTTTTCTTATCCCTTAACGTCACACCCATCATTATTCAAAAGACTAGCGCAAAATAGCAGGGACAAAGACAGAGCTCGTCCTGTCGTCTTCTCTGTCTTTGGCCCTGCTTTTTTGCGCTAATCTTTTGAATAATGAGTTTCTACCGCTCTTGTTCGCTAACACTCTTAAAAAAAAGTTTGCATCCTTTGGGGCTTATCTTGTCCCACAACGACAGTCGTCATCTGCCTTGTCCGCATTTCCTTTCTTTAACGCTGCGAGCCAGCGGTACTTCCATGTCACGAACGGCTTGCGCGTCATCAGTATGATGTAGCATTCGCGACAGGAAAGTAGCGAGCGCCGAGTCTTCAAGGAAGGAAATGCAAGCAAGGCAGATGACGATTATCGTTGTGGGACAAGATAAGCCCCAAAGGGTGCAATCTTTTTTACGAGTGAGGAAAGGTTTATACAGTCTTTGGGGCTTATCTTGTCCAGCAATGAAGTGCCAGCTATTTTTGTTTGCATTTCCGTTAACGCTGCGCTCACGGTACTTTCCGGTCACGAAAGTATGCACGTATCAGCGTGACATAGCGTTCCTGACAGCAAAGTAGCAAGCGCGGAGTGGTAAATAAGTGTGTATGCTAGGTAAGAAGCCCCAAAGAGATTTATTTTTATTAATGAGCACTTTAAAGCCGAAGGAGGTGCCAGAATTTTTCTGCTGGGGGTGCCAGAGAGGCATCCGGTATTACGGTATACCGCTCTTTAAAAAAATAATAATAATATATGGTCCCGAATCACTGAGTGATATTTCTAAAGCAGTACATGCTGTTGCAAGTCATCTGTGCATTACTACAGAGTCGTAAATTTGGCACTCCATGGTTGTAGATAAGTCTCGAAAGGCGTCGAACATTTACGAGTGTGCATTCCGAAACCGATATACAGGCTGGTTGAAAAATAAAATTAGAAAGAAAAGGAAACGAAATGTGTCTGAACTGTTCACAGCACCGTCGGAGGCGCCACGCGCTTCAACCGCTGGCTCTCTCAATCCATCAATCGGGACGAGGACCAAGACCCGTGGAACGATTTCACGCAGCAACGGGCAAGCGACACGGGAGAAATCAAGATGGCGTTCGAGAACGACTTCCACCTCACCGTCATACCGAACTTCCTACACGACTCGGACGCTTACGTCGCTAATCTTGGTAAGTAACAGTACTTAACTGATCACGCAAGCCGGCTTTCCACGGCTTTGGTGCGACGGGCAATTGTAGATGGATCGCGCGATGCAGTAAACTGCACGAAACGATGAATAATGCTTACCGATTAAGGTGCGGATGTTGAATGGATAGGTGAAACAATAACAAAGCATCTGCACACACTGGCCTCGGGAAATAGTTATTAATCGGACGGTGCAAAAAGTCCGCTTCCCATAAAGAGGTAAAAAATTTAAGCTTTTAAACTGCCGCCACAAAAGTGGCTAGTGACTTCGACTCTGCATGGCTCCAATTGGATTTCGAAATTATTCAAGCAAAGCGACCAAACACGTCCACAAATGTAAGCAAATTTTGTTGAAACTTTTGAGAAAAGAGGCGAGCAGATTGATTTAATGTGGTGTAACCTTCGTTGATCTAATTAAAATAAACTACAAAAAGTGCGGGTATAATTTTGCAAGCACTACATATGCTTAGTTTACAACGCCACGCGAATATGGCCTGCTAGCTCAGTCGGTTAGAGCGTCGTGCTAATAACGCGAAGGTCGTAGGTTCGATCCCTGCGCAGGCCATGTTTTTTTTTTTTTCTTCTTCAGCTTCTAAATTGTATTGCATGAAGTACGCCGCACAGAGATCAGCTAGTTCGGAATGTTTCACGTAGACTTAGAAGTGGGACTGTTTAAGGTATTAAAGCTTCAATTATTGAGCATTGAATCCGCTGCTCAGCACCCATTTTCGAAGTGAAAGAAAATTCTGCAGTCTAGCTGATAAAGTCACACACACATAAATATAACCAGGTGCTTCAAGAACATTCCTCTTTATATATATATATATATATATATATATAAAGGAAAGTTCTTTTGACCAAATGAACAACACAATGTCTTTCTAACGGCCTTAGCAGGACTAAATTATTGCTGTGGTGATATAGCGCTCAGTACGTTACCTATTTTATCACAATTATATGTATGTGTAAATATATGTTAGATATTTTTATACTATTTATGTTAACAATGTGCTTGATTATCATGCGAAAATAAGTGACTATAGATCTTTCGAGATAGCCACTAGTGTCTCCGCAGAACCCCTCCCAAAAACAAATACCTACAAAGAACATTTTTTGCACATTGCTATTGAACAATGGAGTGTGCTGCCAGGGACTTAAAGAAAGTGACCCAATAAAGTTAAATCAATTATATAATGACATGTTATTGCTAGCCATAATTCATCATCACTGTGCTGTCAATAAACTCATGCTCTTCATGCAGTACAAGAGAAATTTGTATGTCTAAAGCATGGCAAGTCGTCGTCTCACATCTAGACCGTTAAAAATTAGGAGACTATCATCGGTAACTACTTTCTGATAACTCAAAGAACTGCTCCCCTTGTGTAATCAGGATTTCAGTACATTCTTTCCATTTGCCTATTTGAAACATGTTTAACCAAGCTTGTCCTTTTTCTTTCTTTTCTTTTTCTCTGAGATTTCTCTTGTTTTCTTGTCATATATATATGCTGGTTAATTCTTATTGTAGTTTACCTATATATTTGCTCCCGGCCCCATTACATTACCACAAGGACTCTTTAAGGGTGATTAAATGACGACAAACTAGATTTCTTAGCAAAGCACATCCACATATAGCTTCACAATATGTGATCTCGCTCTTTGTTTCTAGAGAACAAGCTGGAACGCCTTCAACAAGTCATGAGGAACCCAAGCCCAAAAGAAATGGTTGCAGCCATAGAACAAGCCAAAGCTTTGCGTATGAAGAATGCTGAAATGAACCCTGAAATGAATGCCAAGTCACCGGATGAGTCTGTGGAGGATGATGATGGAGGACTCCTGGCATTGTTGCCAACTTTGATCTTTCCGGTTGGTATACCTTGCTTTATACACTGCTCACCGTTACAGGTAATCCAATAATTTTAGTAGAAACAGACTTGTTAAACATCTCCTGTGGTATACATAATGAAATTTTGTCTTATCGACTGGATTACACACGAAGAGGTGGTCACTATACTTGCAAGACAAATTGCAGAGTAAAAGCTTTCACAAATGTAACTTTGTAATTGCTCCCTGGCTTCAGTGTTCTTTTACTTTAAACCATCTCTTAACTCGTAAGTTCAACTCACCTGATCCAGCCCGCAGGTGGAGTGCAATGTATTTCACTATATCCTGGAATCAGGATGCGCAGATAGGCACTGGAATGCTTTTGAATCACTTCATTGTACTAGATCCGAGTGGAATCGGCAGTTGGGCCTGTTGTGTAAATCCAATTTTAGTGACTTTGTTTCTGAACCACCATGAACTTGTTGCATGCATTCAAGGTGACCTTTTTGCTGAAAAGCTGCCATGTTGCTACTACAAGTGCCCAAAGATTTAAGCATAAACAATGAAAGTGTGACATTTGAAACTTTTACAGCTAACTAAGGAATGAAAAGTCCTAGCCGTGCTTAAAATTTAGAGTGCATGCAGACAGTCGCAAAGAGTGATGTGTGGTCAATGTTTAGTGTGGGGGGGTTAATTAGTAGAATCATAGAAATGATCGAGGCTTCATCTATTTGGTTGTTTGAGCCAGTGCCTGTCTTCAATAGTGCTAGGATGTCTAGCCGTGCTAATAGCTTCGTTGAAGTTGTGATGCCGCAAGGTCTCACGAGTCTGGCAGGAATGTCTTTGCTGATGTATGGAACACACGTCCAAGTGCAGATATCGAGAAGGTTCTTCCCAAGGCTGGCTTTGACGAGGGAAGAGGCCCACAACTTGCTCAAGTACGACCAGCTGCAAATGCACTACCAAGACGAAATGAACAACGACGCTGGAACTGTGGAGGCCGAGGGTTACGAAATCAAAGCCGACATGGCCCCGGATACCAGCTGGCAACAGCAGGAAAGGGACAGCAGCATCGAACAGCCTCTTGTTGTGGCAAGCCTTTTCAACATCTACCTTAATGTGCAGCACAACTCACCGTTAAAGGGAAACAGTCGAACCTCTCTATAAGAAAGTCGTATTAGACATGAAAGCAGCTTAGTTATATCCAATACTTGTTGTAAGCATATATTCGTTACATGTCGATATCGGTGAAATAATTTTAAATTTACATTATACCGGATAATTCATTATACATGATATTGGTTATAACAATATATTTGTTACGTGCTGATACCAGTGAAATACAAATGAAAAGGAAGATTGCAGGCCTGAATTGGGTTTTCCTGTGTGGCTAAATTTTTTATGATATGCTACATGAACATCGCTAAAACATTAAATTTGTCTGCAAATAGTTTCGAAAATTTAATTCCATAAAAGCGATGATTATATAATATCTATGCTCTTATGCCATGAGATGCGCTTGTCATAAGTCAAAAAGTGACAATTGCTCATGATAACATGAAGTTGTCAATACAGTATTTTGTTGTACTTGATAATACGTTATATACGATGTTCGTTATAAGCATATATCTGTCTTGTGCAGAAACGTTAGTTTACTTTGTTATATCCGTTTTCTTTATATGGAGGTTCGATCAATGCAGGATGTAACAGCTCAGTTTCAACACTAAGGCCTTGGCAATATATTTTTACCAATGAAGGTCTACTTTACTCGTCACATATCAAGCACTCCTATAAAGTTAATGGTACTTCTAGTTATGCTGATTTAAATACCAATTAGGTGTTTTATTTAAGAGTATGCAATACTGTACAGTCTTTTGGAATTGCTGGTGTGGTGTAAAGTAACGGTTCTCAAAGGTTTGGCAGTTGTCAGCCACCATCTACTTACTTACAGGTTAGTAGAGGATATTCTTTTTTTAATATTTAAAGGTAAGAAGAAGCTTGCACGAACAACTAAAACACATTTTCTAGTAGCTTTCAGAGAGTTGATTATGCATCACAGCAAACGAACACGTAGCGTTACCGCCAAGCACTCATCTGCAGTCTAGAATCAAATAGAATTCGGGGCTCGAATCGAGTATGCTCATGTCAGGATCTGTTGAAGGCAGGCTGAAGCACCAAGTCTGCTTCAACATCAGCTTCCTTTCCTGTCTCGGCCTGATCTGGATCAATATGGATGAAGATTCACATAGGCGAGCCATCACAAGTACATTTTTGTATGTGCCGCTTGCTCTCATTTTAGAAAATGCAATGTTCAATGGTGCAATTAATGAACCCAACTTAACTCAGAAGCACATTTTAGTGTACCTTAAACTCTAGTGTGCATGCGCGCAATCAGCCAACAAAAATCATATTACGGTGAGCGACAGCTTCACGAGGGCACACAACGTATGACTTTGGCTTGAGGCAAGCTAGTATTACGACTGCAGACCTAAAATTGAGCTTTTTATTTCAACTTTCAGTTTGAGAGTCCAGAAGCTAATGAATTTCAAATCCCGAAGAACTGGATCAACGAAGACATCCATCAAGAGATTCATCACAGCACTATCATCCTGCCCGAGGATCGGACAAATGCACGTGTAACTACGAATCGTTCGGCACTGTCCCTTTCAGCTAACACAAATGCGATACAAGAGGCGTCCACTATCACGTACGTGTCTTTCTGTTTGCCAGTTGCACAGATGCACAGAAGCCGCCACTGCCAGCATGCCACGTGAACTAGCTAGAGTGATGGAAGGTATGCTACTATGGCGAAAGCTTAAGAAGCTTGAAAATGGGTCCACTGTAGCTTTGGTTTTCATTACGTCGGTGACAGCGATGGCCATAGTTGGCATCGTGAAGTCATTATCGCATTCTTGGCAGGTTACCTTGCCATCTTCAGCTGCACTCTTGTCGTAAGGCAAAGAAAAGGAAATCTGTGTCCACCACTGCATTCCCCACACTTCAGACAACTGAAGCATTTGCAATGCAAATCAGCTTTTATATATCATGCCATTCTGGGCCCAGATTCTAATAAAGTGTGTAGAGTAGAACCTTGCTATAACAAAGTTGGTGGAGTTGCACTTCACTGTAACTTCACTGTCCACCCTTATTTTTGTCATTAAGAGAAGGGTCTCCTAACGATAATCTGAGCTATAATATCATCCACCAGCTGCGTCCATACCTGTGCCTTTCCCTAATAATATTGTGCCCGAGTTCAGAATTCTCACATAACCAACCTGTGGGTGAAATTGTAAGCTCTATGCTGACTGACAAGAGACAGGAGTAGCATACACCATCAGTGTTTGTGAGAGCATAGCAAATAAGCAGCTTGTTTAGCACTGTCGAACCTTGTTACAACAAAGTTAGATCTGACACAAAAATATTTTCGTTACATTTGATATTTGTTATAAACATGTATGACATGCTAATAATCAGCTGTAAAATTTGTGGATTTACTTCATTAAGCCCAATAATTCATTATAGCTGTGCTCGTCATGTATCAAGGTTCGAATGCACCATGTCCAAAAAAGTGTTGCAAGGCTTCTTTAGAATTCAACAAATTAAAATTTCGGTTTTAACATTACAATGCAACACACAAGCTATAGGGGGTGCCATAGTTGAGGCCTTCAGATTGATTTCAGCCAATCGGGTTTCCTTAAAAAGTGCTCAAAGTATTGTACACAAGTGTTTTTGCATTTCCTTTCCATTGCAATGCAATTATCTATGCTGGTAATAGAACCCATGACCTTCTGTTCATCAGCAGAATGCCATGTAGCCACTGAGCTACCAGAGTGGGTAGAGTATTCTCCACTTTCATATACAGATGTCCTTCCTTCCTTTTTATTTTTTTTTTTCAGATCTTTTACACCGACCAGGCGAAGTGAAGATGCCTTCTATCACTTTGCCTACATCAAGAATTCCATGACTTCCACCCAAGACAGTGTAAAGGCGGAGACTCCATCAGAACATCGCGCCTGTGTAGGCCAAGCAACGTATGCTCATTCAAACAGTATTTCAAAAACGGTGTCATGCGACCAGAACCCGTTTACGTCGACCTGCAGCACGGAGCTGCCGTACAAGCGACGCTTTTCATTTGTCCCGGAATGTGGCACGTTGGTGGAAAGCAAGGTCTTGAGCAAGTCGTCTGCAAACGTCTCCGAGGTTACTGCCAGGGACCAGGTTGTTCCGACAACAAAATCTTCACCCTCGCTCAAGGTACCGAAAAACACTGAGGGCAACGACTTGTCGATAGCAGCAGACAAAGAGCAGCCAGAGGAGATAGATGAGAACAGCAGCTGCAGACAAAGCAGAGACCTTGGACTGCAGAAAGCGGTATCCAGTGTCGGGAGCAACGAGAGCAGTTCAGAGAGAATGACATGCGAGGACAGCCCAGCGGGCATGAACAGTGCTCAGAACATGATCCTCCCAGAAGTGACCATGGCTTCTTCATCAACAAAGGAAAGCGATGACCAAGTGCAGTCTGTGCACGAAGATGACGAGAGAGTTGCAGTTGCGATGAGACGCAGTGGCCAGGGACTGCAGCTGACTGTTCCAGAAGGCACAGTTGCTTCTTCCTCGACACACGATAGCCTGGGTACAGGTATTGAAGGGCCTTGGCTTTTCGAGAAGGAATCGGACATGTCTCTTGGCAGGGAAGACGTCCTTCAGCACATGTCATCATTGGTGCGAGCCAGCATTGATGAAGAGGACGAACCACCAAGGATTGATGAAAATCAAGCCAGTCAACTGTCCGTAAGTAACAAGTCTGTAGTGGACAATGATGCATATGCTTGGCTACAAGCTTGAAACGAGTATGACTCCTAGTCACCTAGCTCATAATCTCAAGGCTGCCACAGGGGCTCAAATCAGCAGGGTTACACCTTATGCCGCATGTACGTGAATGATATAGGCTATGATAATGAGCAAGTAGGTAGCTATGCATGCACTTGCAGCAACATTGAACTTACTATTATTTGTCGTATGTACTGCAATCTAGGCCAATCTCAACTGCAGGGCAATACTTTGTGGCTTGAAACGCAAATAATGTTTCCACGAACGTAAGTCAACCCTGACAGAATGCATCAACAATATAAATATGAATAAGCAACATCTGTTTAAGCGACGTTTCTTGTTCAAGTACTACTCATTTTTTCAAGTTTCGATGCTTCTTCGAACTTTCATCTTGTTTAGAAATATGAACACAGTTTTATTTTCTTGTGCAACACAAATCCTCTCGCAAGTCAAATTTATGACTGCATGATGAGAGAAACTTTCTAAAGCCTGATTTTACTTGTTTTTACACATTTCTTTCTGCTTACTCATTGTTGTCTTGGGCACTCATAGTCATAGGCTCTGTTTGTACACACATGGTAGAGTGTAGCTGCTTTCTAATTGTCAGGTACAGGCTTGTTCATGAAGGCTATTATGGAACTGGATTTTCAAATGCAAGCCGATCCCACTGTTTCATCTTTATCATAAGATATGTACATACTGGGGTTAATGAAAATTGTGAAACAGCTTCCCAGACAACAATCTTGCCATGCTTATGTTGAAATCTTACATTACACTTTGATAATGTGGTTCCTCATTTTAACACTCTAAAATATTGTTTTCGCTGTAAATAGTTTACCAGTGGCAAACTCCTGAATTTTAAAAAAATTAGCCATACCAGAACATATTCTTGGCATAGTTGGTGTTTGTTAAAGGACATGATTGTCATAGAGAGGCATGTAGAGTAAAGAAGAAAAGAAAAACACAAAATATTATTGTCATTCATGTTTCTAGTTCCGTATCTGTGTCTCTAGCAAAAGAATATATCATCTACCAGGCGTCTACGAGTGCTTCTTTGAGCTTTGTGAAAAGTGAAACTGCTGTATTAGCTCTTTTAATGTGTGCGCATTCGTATGTGAGCTGAAGCCTAACGTTTGTCTCAGCTAATAAACAGTACTCAAACAAGGAATGTTCATCAAACAAGGGCTACTTTTGGTCACTTCAAGTCTCCATCTTCCTGTAAAGTATAGTGTACTAGAACATTGGTATTCCAGTACACTATACTTCTGGACCGCTCCAAGGGCTGAAACATCAGTAAAGCTTTCAAAATCTTGTGCGCCTTTTGGTATCGCAGGCAGCAGTCTACACGCAGCTGTCTTCGACGTGCGGCTGCAGCGACAGAACACAAACCAAAGCAAGCGACGGGACGTCCGGCAACTTCACTGGCAACTACAGCGATCCGCATAGCAACCTTTTCGACGAAGAGTCATTGATTAAGAGAGAAGAGGTCCAGGCACCAATCATACGAATGTATGGCCCTTTTCCCCGCGACATCCACGCTTCGTTACAGGGAAACCTGCTCTCGTGGGCTCATCCGCGCGGAGCTGAACCACCCCACAATCCTCGCGAAACAGTCAGCCCGAAGCTGGTTTCTCTGCCAGCGGTAAACTCAGACACTGCGAAAAGAACGGGTGCCGTCGCGCACCACGACAGCCTGCCGCTTGCCACAAAAGAGGACAAGCGCAGCGTGACTGCAACGTCTCGGCACTGCGCCACAACCGTTGACCACCTGTACAGTGACCACAGTGGGGCAGGTTTCAAGGTGCCACTTTCCAAGGACATGAAATGCCGAAAGGTGTCTTCGACGAGATCGCAACGCTCAAAACAGCGCAGCTCTGCAAGCAGTCTGGCATCAGCGCCGAGTGCCACTGGGTCACGGACTCAAGAGGGACCCACACGATCGTCTTCAAGTAAGCTTTCCACATCGTCAGTGTTCAAAAACCGGCAGCGATCTGTACACTGGTTTAAGACTATTGAAGACGTCGACAGTGATACTGTGGTCAAGGACTGTGACTACATGGTCACTAGTCAGGTGAAAATGAAAACGCCCGTGGAGAATAAGGAGGTGACAGAGGCCCCAAAGGTGAAAAGCAAGGCACTGATTGAACGAAGTGACTCTGATCGGAACGAGGACAGCACTGTCAAGGAATGCTGCACGAAGTTCGCAACTCATGTCCTGGAGGAGGAAGTGATTGTGGCGGGCAAAGTCAACAGTTGCCTGGAATTCTTTGAAACCTCTTGCAGCAAGGAGGGAGGCTCTTTACTAGACCAAGAGGACAAAATGGCTGCCGCTAAATATAAAGACAATGGTGTCGCTTACAAGAGTGCGGCGTCTGCCGAGTCGCTCAAAGGACACGATGAACCGGCAAGTGGTCTGGTGATTGCAGAGGACTCAACAGCTACTGGAAAAGATGAAGGAAGCACTGCTGTCGATGCTGCAGAGCTGTCAGAAGCAGTTGAAGTTCAAAGCAAAATGGCAACTGCTCTAAAAGCTCTACATGATTCAATGACGGCAATTGAAGGTGAACACAAGACTGCTGCACTGAGCTCTGATACAGAGTTGCTTGAAGTACTGAGTATGACAGCAAGCTCCCTGAACGATGAAGACGACTCGGTGGCTACTGCGGAAGGTGTTGGAAAGAATGCCGATGCTCCTAGTGTGTCAGGACTTCCCAAGTCACCCGAAGTGCCTCCATGCCAAACTTCTTTTGCAAGAAGTCGGGAACAGCTGGAAGCCATTGCGAACTTGCAGAGGGAATGTGCCACCGGCAAACTGCCAGAACTCTCCGGGACAGCAGAAGGGACCAGAAGTAAGCTAAACAGTTGTGACAAATCCACCGAGGTTTTCGAAAGCACAGGAAAGCAGAGTATGACAGCTCTGACTTCGGAACAAGAGCCAGTGGCTACTAAATCGGCAAGTCATGCTGTACCCACATCCAGAAATTTTGCTGACGCACAGACACAGGCTACTCTTTCTCATGACCAGGCTGATCGGAGAGATGATGACATGCAGGCCCAGAACAACACAGCAGCCAGCTGCGATAAATGTGCACCAAAGCCTTGGCCAGAACAAGTGACAAAGGGAGCCGAAGGTGTGGCTACACAGGACGATTCTGGTGCATTGCTGCAAGATGCGAGAGAGTCTCAGTTGCACAATAATAACTTGGACAACAAGCAACCTGCTGCATCGGAAAAAGACAAAAAGAAAACTGTGGAAGGAGAAGACAAGGAGAACGAGGATTCACCTGCCAACAGGGACACCACCATCTTGCAGTGCCACGAGCTTGCGGGTTCCAGTCAGTTTTCTACATTCTCGGCCTCCAACAAGGGCTCGCCGCCAGTACACAGGTCGCTCAACATGACGAGAACGCTGCGCATCACAACAACCAACCAGTTCAAACCGCTTAACCTGCGGCGCTCCATCACGGGCATACTCGGAAGTGACAGCAGCTTGATAGGAAGGCCACTGTCAATACAAAGCAGAGAAGTCGTGCTTCCGCGTGCTCCACAGCGCCCAGAAAAAAGTAAAACATCAGTTGACCTCAAGGGCGTCGACTGTGCCCCCAGCAGCTTGTCCGGGAATTCCGGGTCCTGTAAAAATGTCAATGCAGTGAATAACACAGAGTCGTCAGCTTCTGAACTACCAGCACGAAGGAGCCGTTCCGTGGCCGAAGGTCACACAAGGGCGAATCTAGCAAGCTCTGCTACAAGATCTAAAGCACCACAAACTGTTGGTCCACATTCGGGTACAGCTCCAAGGCACACTCCAGATTTCATCAAGTCCCATGCAGACGAAACTCCCTCGGAGAGTGACGAGAGCAAAGGCAGTGCGAAAACGAAACACAAAGCCAAAGATGAGAGGCGCTCACAAAGTCAGCTGCCTCTCAAGAAGCGCACATGCTGCCGTGCAGATCAGACTGCACGAATACCAAAAAGTCAAAACATCCAAAATATTGATGCAGATGACGGATCTCTGCCAGCAGAGCATAAAGGAAAGGAGAAGAACGCAGTGGCGGTGAAAGCAAGCACAAATAATGCAGACAGCGAGGCCACCAGAGAAAGTGCTGCAGCGTGCCAGGACACGCCTAAAGCTCGAGCGACCACGAAACCAGGCGCAGTTCATGAAAGCGAGGACATAGACATTGGGAATCTTGAATGCTTATCGGAGAATGCTCTGGAAGACGGAACCATCTCCTTAGTTGCCGACTCTCAGTACAGCACCATCTATGGAGCTGAAATCAACCCTGTTCCCCTGATCTCTGCCATCCTGGGTGGCGACGTCAATGTAGAGAGCGTGAAACTTTGTCAGTCTGTAGCCTCGAACTGTGACTGCATCATTGCTCCCACAATCTCCAAGGACAATCCGCCGCTGAACAAGAACATGACAGTGTCCACCACAGCTCCAGAGGAGACTGTGTCCGTCATGCAGGGACACAGTCCAGCGGCGACATCCAAGCGCCGCTGGAAGAAGGGTGGCGAGAGAGACGCTGCTGAGGTCAACAGTTCCGAAACGAGTTCAACGTCTGTTCAAGCAGAAGTTGACACTGTTGAGGAAAACACTCCCTCCATTCGATCACACTGTGATCTCAACATGAACGATGGTCATGCTGACAATTGTCAGTCAGGAGGCAGTTATGGACTTTAATAAAGCAGCAAGCCATCCACCTGATGGACAGGTGAACAGCCTACAGGGTGCAGCTCTGTTAACTGTGATCTAGTGAGAGGACTGAATGCAGCATCAACCGGATTCCATGGCATCCTGTACTGCTAGAGCACAAAAATAACAAAAGCATCATGCCATACAGGTGGCCAATCTTTATAATAAAGCATTAAAAATATCAGCTGCCATCAATTAACACGCACCATGAATGTTGGGGACCCTAACAGCAAACACTGACACATTATAGATACCCAGCTAAAGTACTGTTCTAGAAGGCCCACATTTAAGTTATGTCAAGAGATAACCCAATTACTAGACGTACCCTACCAGTACTCACGTACGAGGCAGAAACTTGGAGGCTTACGGAAGGGGTTCTACTTAAATTGAGGACGACGCAACGAGCTATGGAAAGAAGAATGATGGGTGTAATGTTAAGGGATAAGAAAAGAGCAGATTGGGTGAGGGAACAAACGCGGGTTAATGACATTTTAGTTGAAATCAAGAAAAAGAAATGGGCATTGGAGGACATGTAATGAGGAGGGAAGATAACCGATGGTCATTAAGGGTTACAGACTGGATTCCAAGGGAAGGGAAGCGCAGCAGGGGCGGCAGAAAGTTAGGCGGGCGGATGACATTAAGAAGTTTGCAGGGACAACATGGCCACAATTAGAACATGACCGGGGTAGTTGGAGAAGTATGGGAGAGGCCTTTGCACTGCAGGCTGCTGCTGCTGCTAATGATGATGATGATGAACCTAATTGCAGATAAGATCGTAAAGAAAGTAGTTGCACAATTCTGCACCTCAAACTGCTCTCGACGAATGCAGCCTCTTGTGTAAGTGTGCTGTCAGTCTTCGAGGTGTGCAGGGAGCTCAGCTGGATGCTACTACTTTATAATAAAAATGGGTCATTTGCAATCCCCAAAAAATTCCCTGTTAACACACTATGACCAATTTATATAGCGTCCCTTTAAAAAATAAAATTGCGGAATTTTACGTTCCGAAACTGCGCAGTGGTTTACGAGGCACACTGTAGTGGATGTCTCTAGAATAATCGTTTATAGATGTGTTGCAAACTTTTTCTTGCAGAGTTTCAGTGTTGAGTATAGAGTTTCTGGCTAAATGTCTTAGGCCAACAGTGAATGGCAAGCAGAAAATGCCATTTGTTTAATCAGAGCAGCAGCACAAGACAAGGAAGAAGTTTGACACGCAACTCGTGTTCTTTTGAAAGCACAGTCAAGAAAGACAGTTTGATGCAAGATCCTTGGCTGCAGTGGTGTAACATAGGTAATGGAAAGCAGATGCAATGTACATTCACATATGATGAGAACTGTCTGCACAAGTTCCACACAGAGCCATAGGTGGCTTGGGGTAAAGCTTGCTTCCAGTGTTCTGCCTGGGATTCCCTCCCCCACTCCCATTGCTGAAAAAGATTACACAAAATTTTTTTTTCTTTACACTGACTAATCCGCTTATTCACAGTGTATTTTGCACCATTTAAATGGAAAATAAACATTTGCTTCGGTTATTTATATGTCTCATTCTTAAAGCGTTATTGGCAACTATCTGGGGTTCTTTCGCATCTCGCCCTCATCGAAATGCAGCCTTGGAGGGGCAAGGAATAGAACCTGTGCAAGACCTTGTGCCAAGTACTAGTTTCGTGGCTCTTGCCAGGATAGAAAAAGATGATGAGACCCCACAGACTCCCATTCCCTAAACTCAACAACTGTGAGCAGCGATTAAGAGCCACTGACTCCTGCAAACATTTCAAGACTGTTGCATGTGCATGAATGCCGTCCTGTAGGTTGGCCAAGAAAGTGCCGTCACTTTCATGCAGTTGTTGTTACTGAGCCGTCGTGCCGTTAACCTCTTTACTGTAGCCAAATTCCTAGCTAGCAACTGTTCTCTGCAGCAAAATAGTAACTAATTTTTGCAGAAACATGTCCTTGCCACAGGTGTAGTTGCTGAACTAGGGGGTTACTTTTAATCTAAAATTAGCTGCAGTGGTTCAAAAATAGCAGAGATTGAAGATGATCCAAATAAAGAAAGCTTCTGTGGGTCAAAGAAAGAAATGCCATCACTGGTGGCTTCAATACCATCGTAGTTTGAGGCAGAGTGCTGCACCAGCTTTGCAGCATCAGAACATGTCCATTCCCTCAACATATGTAAGAAACAAGAGGCGACCAGTCACATTTAAAGCAGTACCGACATGACATTTGGAACAGGCGATGTTTTTCTCTCTGTGTGTTAAAATGTCTGAACACGTAAACATTCGAAAACATTACTAGCAAAAACCAGAGCACCATAGATAGCTTACTATATGTTTCTACAAACCAGCTTCGGTATCAGTTCCCAGGAGATGGTTGAGTCACAATGTTACAATAAACTGGCTCTCTCTTACTGTTCATTCCTCTTTATAAGCAATGTTATCAGTGCTATGCAACATCACTCAATTTAGCTCTGTGTCACATCATCACAACAATGCTGTTGACGCTGGCTCCAGCTTTCAAGACAAACTCAAGTACCAAGTTAAAGCTATCCTACAAGTGTTTCCCAACCTTCATTGTAGGTACTGGTCTGGCCAAGATGATACATTCCATGACAGTAGGCTTTTGTGCACAGGTTTGGGGACGATAACAAGAGCCAAGACAGACACAAGCACTAGCTTGAACCGCAATAGGAGCGCAACGATTTTCAATAAGTGAAGGTGCGTACACGCCACGCTGCAAGGACCTGCTCATCACACTAGTAAACATCAAAAGCATTGTCGGGTGGTGCTGTCGTGCTACTGTAAGCACATCTGTGCAACGAAACTTTTTTGCTGCAGGCGTCGTCCTGCAAACGACGAGGGCCGGGTGCATTCTGACTATGTGGCTCGTGAAAGAAACATGTAGCTCAGCCTGTTTAAGCTTGGTAGCTGTGCATAAACAGGTGGAGAATTCCGATGCGTCATCCACACACTGGCACAGCTGTAGCCCTGGAAAGCGACAGTGGAGTTAATGTGTCGTCCGCTTCTCTCATACCAATTCTTAGAAAGTGGTAGATTTTCACTGGCAATGTCAGCCCACTTGTGTTCCCATCGCTGTAATGACGGTTACCAACACAACTATGATGCGCGGCGCTCAACACTAGCAAAGCTGCCGCCATAGTAAAGAATACCTTCCACGTACAGCACGAACTTGGTCCCACCGGGGTGTGGCGAAAGCGTGCACTTTGCGTGAAATGGCATGTCCAGCCAAGGGAAAAAGTGAGCGCTTGTATTGAGGAAGGAGCGTCACCTACGGATGTCTATTGCCGTTGCAGCATGTCGTGCGCGTACCTCCATTCAGTTTTGTATCAGGAATGATCGCATTCCGCCTGAAGTTCCAGTTTGCGATAGCGTTTGTCTCGGCTCTTGTCACCTTCCTCTAGCCTACGCACAAAAAGGCAAACTTCATACATGGCGCACCTTTGCATGTGAGAAGCGGTATAGTTTCTACAGCTTCAGGATATGTGTCGGTAACCCTTTGAACGAGTCAGCAGGTAAGCATCGCAATGCATCTTGTAGGGCTCGCGAATTAAGCACACGACGAGGCATCGTCAGAAAAAAGATCTTTTATTCCTAGAGGTGTCGTGCGGAGTGTCGAAGTGCAAATACTGGCATGACCGTCTGCTGCAACGCGCCATGGAAGTGACAAAGTGGCAGTCAGGACAACTTTCCACAACATTCGCGCAGTTGTCTCTAAATTTATACACAGCGTTGAGTAAGGACAGACACACCCTGCTACCTGCCACTCAAAAAAGAATTTTGCAAAGGAAGCGTTAAGAATTACCAATAGTGAAGGCACAAGATTTCAACCAAGGCATCACATTTGACATGCAATTGAAGCAGGAAAAATCGAAAAAGCATTATTTAATGTTGTTTCCTAAGCGACAAGTGTGACGTAAATTATGTTCAAGCAACAAGATAAAACTGCATGCAATATATGAACCAAGCAAGCAGCAAAAATAATAGAAAATAAAGACGTTAATTCCTGTCCTGGTTTGGTAGAAAGCGTAAGCAGAAGGAGTGCTAGCGTTGTGTCTGAGATTTCTGTCGATTCCATAGTACGGACAAGCACACACATCTTGAAGTTAGGAGCGATAGAGCTTTAGCTTGGTGATGCTGCCATTAGCAATTAGATGGCGAGAATGGTCTCGCCTTTAGCTGTCAAAAGCAAGAGAGCTTGGTATGATAATGAGTGCTTGTCTCAATGAGGCTTGAAGAGGGAAAGGAAAATGAGCTGAGCCAATTGTGAGCCACTGAGGTCGTTCTTCCACATTTTCCGCATGCCCAGAGTTTAGACACGGCATGTGTTTACCTGGCAGCTTCGACAAAGAGAGGAAAGAAAGCTCGGCACGATAAAACCCCTAGCCTGGCATGGAGGAATGCATTCTTTAAACGGGGCGCCCCTCCAGCCCATGCGCGCCTTACGGGAGCACTCCCGACGGCTTGCTCTCCAGCTGTAGGGCTTCGGCCATGAACAGCTTGCCCAGGTTCTGGGTGGCAAACTGCGCCACCTGCTGGCAGTACGAGTTGACCTGGCCGCAGTGGAGCACCGACTCAAGGCGCGAGGGTGTTGGGATGGGCTTGAACAGCTTGTTGATATCCTCATCCGGCAGCGGGGGTTCGCCCTTCTGGGCGCGTGCACTGTTCTCCTGGGCCCTCTTCTGAATGTACTGTTGCTTCTGCTGCTGCTGGCGCATCACCTGCAGCACGGAGAGAAATGGAACATCTGGCAGGGCACATCTCTCAATGACTGTCGACAATCATGCAAATAGCACTGAATCAACGTAGTGAAATGCAGCGTTGCCAACGGCGATACGCGACACGTATGACGGGTGTATGCGGCCGAGCTCCTCCCTTGCACTTTGGTGATGATTATGTTTATCTCATGGCGTGACATGCATGCATTGTCATTCATGAAATAATGCACATCCCGAACAATATCCAGTTAAAGAAACAACAACGACAGCGTAAGAGGCTAGACAGGTAGACTCAAAGTGTCTAAAGTAAAAAATTATGGGGTTTAACGTGCCAAAACGACTTTCTGATTATGAGGCACGCCGTAGTGGAGGACTCCGGAAATTTCGATCACCTGGGGTTCTTTAACGTGCACCTAAATGTAAGTACACGGGTGTTTCGCATTTCGCCTCCATCGAAATGCGGCCACCGTGGCAGTGTCTAAAGTAAGCAGAGAATGCTAATCACATTAAACGAAGACTCTGAGAATTCTTTGCATCACCCAAGAGCAATTGTGCAGGAATACAGGAGCAATGGCCGACTTTTTCACTCCTACGGATGTCCCGTAACCGGCTGTCGCTGGTGCAACGCACACTATCCGTCTCTCAATTCATCGTTGGCGACGTTACAACATTTATTGACTTGAAGCTACATCTCATTCTCAACAGCCTGACGCAACGGAAGGGAGAAGGCCTGTCAAACCAGTAACGACAAAAAAAAAAAAAAAAAAAGTGCAAGTATATTAACAGCATTCGCTCTCGCCATATTGGTCACCAACTAACTTTGTGTCTATACTGTGACATGCACCTGCAGTTGCTGCCTGGTAAGAAGGCACTGACGCAAGACTGTGTACAGACCGTACACTATGGTGAGCTACCACGTTAAAATGTGACATCAGCTTTAATTTAACAGTGGTTAAACTTATTCCACATGGGCAAGGTTGCATAAAATGAGTGTTTTGATAACCCTTAGCCAGCTAGAGCTTGAAAAGACACGACGACAAGGCAGCCGCAAACAAAAGCTTCGTCAGTGTGTTCATTCTGTTTGTCCTCAAATGTACTTGCATGCTAGGTGGTTGTACAGGGCAAAGTCAGTCATGCTTATGCTTCAACTTTTAGTTTGGTGCCCACAACACAGATGAAAATTTAATAACATTATCCATAATGGAAGTACTGACTGGATTATACCACAGTTATATAGAACAGAGGAACAGAGCCAATGATGTGTTGTGAAGGCACAAACAAGGCTGAGTAAAAATGTTTCTTTAGAGAGCAAACAGCATTTAACCTGAGAAAAGTATGAACTCTCTTACAGCAAGAGTGAGAAAGCAATCAACTGTTCACAGCATAGCACAATGTGCCAGACAAATTATGCTCGTGAAATTTAGTGGCATCCTGTTCTCAGAGGATTATGCTATGGCGCACGTTTTAAAAAGCACATACATCAATGATATCACAGCTCTGCAACCACGAGATGGCGTCATCTTAGAAGCTTTGCAGTATTCCGTAATGGGTAGGAGGTGGGTTTTCAGGGAAGCTATGGAAACTCTGGAAGGGCTCGCTTAACTGCATCATGTCACACAGGGCTAAATACATAACGCCTATAAATTAAAAATTAAATTAAATTATGGGGTTTTACGTGCCAAAACCACTGATTATGAGGCACGCCGTAGTGGAGGACTCCGGAAATTTCGACCGCCTGGGGTTCTTTAATGTGCACCTAAATCTAAGTACACAGGTGTTTTCGCATTTCACCCCCACCGAAATTCAGCCGCCCTGGCCGGGATTCGATCCCGCGACCTCATGCTCAGCAGCCCAACACCATAGCCACCGAGCAAGCACGGCGGGTCATAATGCCTATAGCCCTCAGAGCAACAGGTAGAATAACACCCAGCCTATCACAGTTGAAGGTGGGCTAAAACGGCATGACATCATTTTTATTTTGTTTAGAGAATTGGTGTCTCATTTTTCCTTAATATAGTCAAAATTTCATGTTTCTTTGCTACCAAACATGGCTTAAAAGGGCTCATGTCAGTTGACCTATATTCACTACATTTATTGGAGAGCTAGGCATACATGCTCAGGAGGCAAGCAATCTTGTTAAGCAAAGCAGTGCTCCAGTGACTTGACTTTCTCTTACGATGTGTACGCAAATGTGCACGCCAAGATAATGCATCAAAAGGAAAAGCATGATGCACTATTTTGACGCAGGTCAGCATGCAAGAAGCATGATGGAAGCAATGATCTTTCAACTTCCGTGCACCTGTGCTACAAGTTCGAATAATACGTCTAAAGCGTTTTAGTAAAACGAGCGGTAAGGGAGACTGCTGAAGTTTTCCTCCCGATGCCTGTGCATCCTCACATAGCGTGTTCACTTCTTTCATTGTTGTTTAAGCTTCTGTTACATCGGACATGTTTTTCAAGCGGCTGAATAGCTTCTATCTAAGTGTGAAGAGCACGAAATAGGCGACGTCCTCATACTTGACATTCCTGCAGGGGGTTTTCGAACGCAGTCAACAATCTAAGAACTTTGAGAATACTTACCGAAGAATTTAAAATTCTTGATCCGTTCGGTAGTTTCGCGCTTTCCATGATCGTAAGATGCAAGAAATGTGTTTAAACTAAAAACTTGGGCAGTTTCTCTTCTCCCGGCAGCCGGGAGAATTTCTGAAACGAATTTCTCCCGGCACTCGCCTCCTACTGTTTCTGCAGGCAGTTCTTTTTCCGGCAGTTTGTCAAGTGGCTTCCGTACGCGAATATGAGGCGAGTTGGGAGAAATTCGTTCCAAGAATTCTCCCGTATGCCGGGAGAATAAACGCTGCCAGAAATTTAGGCGGACGGAATTAACTGGCGCCCTGAAGGCTCCCAGCATTCCGCCATGACCCACGTGATTCAACTATGAATGGGCTCACGCAGGCGTCATCAACGTTCTCACCTGGCGCTGGTAGTTGATGAACTTGTTTGTCTCTTGGTTGAGTGCGTCCACGCACATCATCATAGCCTGCAGGTTCTTTTCGAAAACAAACGCCGTGCTCATGTCCAGCAGCTGCTTGCCGACGTCGACGGGCGTCGACTCGCTCAGTTCGCAGAGCAAAATGTTGACGAGGTGAGAGTTGCGTATCACCACGGGGATCTCCTCGAACATGTTCTCGAAGGAACAACGCGCGTTCTTGAACTGTTCAGCGCCGAAGTCGTTGCTGGCCAGCAGCTTCATCGCCGGCTGACTCAGACGGAACGCGCGCAGCGAGAGGAACCCCTTGGTGGTACGGATCGGGTCGTAGATGAGGACCACGGACTCGGTGATGTTGGTCTGGTATCCGAACTGGGACTCGAGTAGAGTGCGGTTCGAGTAGCTGCCAAAGTTGGAGCTCTGGTACCAGCCGACGTGTAAGTGGTCTACGTTGACGTGACGCATCTGGCGCATCATCTCCATCTGGTACTCCAAGTCATCGGCCTCTTCTTCCTCGGCATGGCGCGGTGGGATCGGGAAGCAGTTGGTGATCTCGACGAAGTTGGAGTTTATGAGCCCCAGCAGGACGCCCTGGGCCACGTCCAGAAGTCCTCCGGCCTCTTCGCTGCAGTGCTTGATGATTTTAAGCACGACCAGGCCGTCCACTTGGACATAATCGACGGCGGATTCCGCGTCGGCGGTGTGCCGCCTGTCCCTGCTCGACGCCATCTTGACTGCTAAAGAGGGTGAAATTGGCCGCTTCACGCTTGAGGTCGCGGCGGTCGATCTGTCTGCGCGCATGTGATACAATGATGCAGCAATAACATAATTTTTAATAACAAAGCTGTGGTACAAATATTTTTGAGCGCTCATTATTTAACTAGAACCTCCGAAGATATTGAAGCTTATCAGTGAGTTTTCGAAAAAGCGATCAAGAGGCTCGGAGAAGAAGCGCTCGCCGCATCGCGATTTTATTTCCTTATGGCGGCGCCCATGGCTTCTTCATCAACGCAAAACTTCAAGCATGATTACTCAAAGAGACCGTCATCTGAGGACAGCGTTGTCGATCCGGTTGAAGAAATGTTGAAGAAGACGGGCTGTATTGATCTCCATTACGCTGTTCAGGTTAGTAACATAAACGTAAATCTTTTTTCTTCAGTTAACTTTCAACGTGGCAGCGGTCATGCCGGTCGAGGATTCACCAGCCATTTTACTCTATGTTTATTTAAGAAGTGTTGTTCATTGTAATTTGTACATTTTTGTAGGAGTGTATGGCCGAGCACCGCGACTGGCGCAAGTGTCAAGAAGCTGTTCGAAACTTTCAAATGTGCATAGAGCGTAACGCGAAGAAAGCTGGAAGCCAGTAGGAGCCATTTGTCTGGTACACCGTTGGTGAGTGTGTTCAATAATCTGCTTAAAACTCAATGTAATCAGTGTTTCTAACGTTGCGTGGTTGCTACTTCTTGAGCAGCCACATTTGCATAGGCGCGCCTGTTTTCAATAGATAGTAGTGAGCATCTGCACCGGTAGATGGCGTAACTGGCGGTACCTTTTTTTTTTTTTTTTTTTTTTTTTTCCCTCGTCCCGGTTTGCAGGTTTCGTCGCTTGCGAGCATGGCGTCAGCTTCGGAACCGTGGGGCTCTACTAGCACCAATGCTGTCAACAGCGCTGAACAAACTTTCGAGGACAACTTCAGTCCAGCGGTCACCATACCGGACACGGAACACTACGTGGCGGCTCTAGGTAGAACATGTTTGAACGTTTGAAACGCGCATGATGCGTCGTCACGGCGGCGTTGTGCATTGCTCGCGCGAGGTAGCAACGGTTTGATTGATCGGATTGCGCGATCGCTATCAAGAGATTACTTTCGATTTCGAATCCCACAGCGCGTATTTGTGGTGCAGATATTCTTTTCTTTTTTTTCTTTTACGCGCCAGACACACTACGTTGGTGGAAGCGGTGGGAAGTGGCATCGACTCCTACGTTGCTTATAGTCTGCACATTTGTTCATGGGATAAACATTCCTCGGGACTTCGCCCCCGTGTCGGTGTCATATGCGTGTCTAACCTCTTTCACGCCGACTTGGGTCGCTAGCTATGCGCAAGAATAGGCGTCTTGGGCCACTGGGCATATGTACGTGAACACTCTTGGCCAATCCTCGAGAATGGGTATGTGCCACTGGGCAGGTGCCCGGAGAGGCAAGCAGAACAAGAGGCAAGAATTTAAGAAGACAGCTATAGAGACGTGCAGAAGTTGACGTCAAAAGCAGCCTAGTGTGGCGAAAGAAGTGAAGTGAACAGAATGGGCCGAAAGCACGCGAATAGCATTGAGTACAGAGAAGTGATGATTGCAATAACATAAAATTGAAGAAGTCGTCTACACACAAGTGAACAATTTGGCAACTCAGTGTGTCACTGAGACTGCTTCGGTGCTAATCACATTGATGTGGGCATTCATCGTGAGATAGGCATCACCTTGTATATTCACATGTAATACGCCCACTTGCTATGGTCTCGATGAAGAGACTAGCTGTATTGAAAATAAATAGGTTCTGCTGGATTTTTTAGTCGCATGTTAAGGCTGCAGCAATGAGTATGTTGTGGAACCTGTCATGGGCATTTGATGTAGTTTGCCAGAGACTGTGGAAGTACCACATCAGAATTCAAATGTGAAATCTGAAACACCGATCCGACCTCAGCTAGTGTCTTCTTGCATTGTGCTGTGTCTCTTGCCTCTAAATATGACGAAAACCACCTGCAACATGGCAAGTTTGCTCTGCAACCAACTGTTGTACGTCGATTTAAGTTGGAGTGAAACGTGACTGTGCATATGAAGCTTTGTGGCCAGTCATACTTGGCACTATAACTTGACTGAGCGATCCGAGCTCTGGATGGCTGCGGCTCATATGTCTGTCTTGGCTGTCACGCGACTGCTCGTCGCCTGCACGAGCCACCCAAGGTGGCTTGGGAACCCATGCTATTTTTCGAGCTTAAGTTCTTTGGGTTGACCCTAACGCAAAGACCCAAGGCTGCCTTGCGTTCAGCGCATTCTCAGCTGTACATGCCAGTGACCGAAGTTGGCATCAAGGAGGTTCAGTGAAGAGTGGCACACAACCAATGTCCCAAGTTGACGTGAAAGGAAAATGGTTAGGTATGGACATGAATAGGTACCAGAAAGTGCATGATGTAACGAAAGGGTGCTGATATCATAAAGTTATGCCATGTTGAATTAAACTAAAATGGTACATCTGGCTGCTATCACAAACTTGTATTTGGGAACAGGCAGCAAATGAACCACTTCTTCGCAAAATGCACATTTCATGTTCTGCTTAAGTTGAATACCTATAAATGAAAGAGTGACCTGCAGTGTATTTATTTCATGTGTTCACTCCTGTCTTTCAGAATCCAGGCTGGCCAGACTGAAGGGTCGGACCAGAGATGTGACGGCACGAGAAATGCTTGCAGTGCTGGGAGAAGCACGTCATGACCACACAGGTCGTCTCATTGCGTCAGATCCAGTGCCGTCTACACCAGAAGTTGCAGCATATTTGCCGAGCGATAACTTCGGTGACGTGCCTGTCCATGCGACTTATCTTGAGGTGAACAGCTGAAATTTCTCATGTTTATGCTAAAAGTTTAATTGCAGTTAACTTTTCTGTAGCTGCAAAGAAAGCATGCTCAACTTTGTGATGCTTTTATAGTTAAAAGAAAAGTAGTACTATGGTGTGCAACTAAAAATTGGAACAAAACTATGATACGTATGTTGTATGACTAGCAGCTTTACTATCATATTTGCTCTATTCTAACGCACACCTTCTTTCTGTATATTTACTAAAAACTACATGTGCATTAGATTTGAGTATAGCACAAAAGCTACAACAATGAAGAGCTCTTCTGCAATGAAGAGCTGTTGGCAGCATTATGAATTTCTGTAATCCAGTCCAAAGCACAAATAGCTGAAGCTGTAGAAGCACCAGTTGCTTCATGCCTGTTGAGTGAGTTTGTGGGGCTATATCAGATTTTATACTTAGTCGTTTGGTGCCACAGGCAACACTGAAAATGAGATGCTCTGGGTTGATAGCGATAAGTTGGCCTCAGAAATGTCAGAAATGTCAGAAAAGTCAGAAATGCTGGAGATTTGCGTAAACTGCATGTTGCTTGGCCAGCTATACGACACGTTTCGTAATCCACTGGTGACAGCCTGTTGAGGGAGAAATTACAGCATTGGTGTGTAAAGCGACTGCAGAAAATATTTGAACAATTCTAAACTGTAAGAGCTGAATGGTACATTGGGAACACATTGCCCAGACACCTTCCGCAAAAAATAAACCTTGGATGGTACTTGCACCGCCGCCTTGTGTCAGCGTAAGACTTCACATACCACAAGGCTGCTTGGTTTGAGCAAGTTTATTCAGTACAGTTCCTAGAGCAGGCGAAATCAGTGGCAGCAATTAGCATTTGCTGCTGCTTATGTGCGTTGTATAAAGCTGAATAACCATTAATAAAGTGCATACACATCTCGCTAAAAGTGTGCACTCTAGACAAACTAAAAAAAAATTTGGAAGGTGGTTCCACCTCTAGTTGAAGTCGAAAGATGCTGCCTTCTTGGGCAGATAAATCAGCTTCATCATTTTTTATATCATCCTCGTCATCATTATCATCACAGTCACCATCAAAATGGCTGTCAGAATAACGTCACGCAACCTCCTTAACAACATTCCCGACATAGCCAGTGAGCGGATGCATGAGGCATACATGGAGGAAGGATGTAAGGATTTCTCTAAGGGGCTTGTCATAGCATGTGTACTGCTTAAGCAGCGATGTCAATCAAAATGGCTGTCAGAATAAGTTATATAGTGACATCATCATCATCTGTGCTGTCACATTTTTTTACCCTGCGCTAGGTTCGGGATCAGCCCACAAAAAAAGCATAGAGGCTAGAAATGGACATGCCCGATATGGAAAAGTCGTCGTTACTAGCCAACGAAGACATTGTCTTAAAAGAATTCGTGCCAATCCCTTCTTTTACCGTCTCGACAAGATTTTTGCAAGTTTTAAAGTTTGCAGGTTGGCAGGTATGTGAAAGTGTTGCGGAGTAAAAATATGCAAAGCAAAGTGAAGTAAGACAGGGCAGGAAAGAGCATCTGAACAGAAAGCAGAGCTCGCTAAAGAAGCATTGTAATGCATCTACAGTTGTTGCTCGGCTAGTTGGTTCCAAGTCTTATTTAGCTTTGTTTCACATCTTAATACGCCATAATAAGTATGAACCAACTAGCCCAGCAAGAGGTATTGAAACTGTAGTGTGTGGACAGAGATGAACGAGACGAACAGTGAACGAGTTTAGAGCCACAGAAATCGCGAGGTCTGCTGATTTTATTTCAAAAATCGTTCATGACGTACCAACAAGCCCATATCTCTACCTTTGCAGAGGAGGCTGTTCCCTGAAAGGCAGGCCTTGACGCAAGAAGAGCTCAGGCACCTTCTCGAGGCTGACTTCTTGGAAAAGCAGGCCCTGGCAGCAGCCATAGCAACTCCTGGGGAAGCCAGAGACAGGGCAAGCATCTCTAGTGCCGATTCAGAGCCTAACCGGTGAACAACACATGCGATCTAGGCTTCACCTCATGAAAATGAATCCTATATTCATGTTGCACATTGTAGCTGGCTACTATCTCGCATTACTGTTGCATTTCTGTTCAGGTACAATGATGCCTGAATCTTTTTTCTCATGTTGATTTAGACACTTGTTGAAATAGATTTCTTTCCTTTGATGACTGTATTGAATAAACTCTTCTGTACAGAGGCTTTAGTTTCCTTAGATTGGTTGACTCACTTGCATGTTGTGTGAGTGCCATTGAATGTCCTTGAGTTGGTGCATAAAAAGACCATACTTTTACGTAGTCATATTAAGTGCACTTCACTTTGATTGTGCTCGACTGTCACACATTGTGCTTTGGTTGCAGCGGAAGTAAAGATAAAACTTCCTGCATAGTTGGGGTTTTGTAAGCATTAAACCAGCGAGGTCCTGCCTTATATTTGCGGTTCAGCAATCAGCTTGTGTTGCTCCAGAAAATGTCTCCCATTGGTTGGCTCGGTCCTCAAGCTATAGAAGGCAATGGAAATTACCTGCCAAGTGAATTCTGCTCTCTTAATGTATTTTCACTAAGTAGGAATGCGTTCCAGTCTTTGTCTTAAAAGTAAAGGGTTTTGAGTAATTCGACTGTACATGTGTTCGTACACCATTTGAAAAAATGCATGAGGTGCACTTAGCGGACTATGAAGTGTCACTACTCTATTTAACTAGCTCCTGTTAATTTATTCAGCGGTGTAACCAGCTCCAGTTACAGGCTATTTGGCTATCGTGCTTGTCTGTACAGGTAGACAGCACATACGTCACTGGTGATATTCACTCTACCAGCTCTACTGGGCTTCTGTGGTGACGCTGAGCAAAAGTTGGACATGGGCACTTTTCTTCAGCAGCCGCTCGTAAATACCAAATTTTAAGGCATTGAAGTAGAGCAAGTGAGCAGCAAAGGAACGATGACAAAAGATTTCTTGAGACACACACCGACGCTCCAAGTTTACGTTCGCCGCTAATTGATTACGTGGGGAAAGTTCAGACAGGACACAAGCAGCCATTTTCTGCCTTGAGGCAAAGGCGCTTGCTTTTGAAGCGGTGCCTGTGAAGCTTGAACAATGCGCTCGCAGGCCCAGGCGGTCTTGGGTGAGTTCGGTGCTTAATCCATTAGAACTGATTCCTTTTTCTAATATATTATCGTGCAATCCTAAAGCTAGTAACAGAAGGACTGAAAGCTGGGCAAGTCAATGATCATTCATGGTAAACTAGTGCACTCAAAGGACGAAGGACACATAGTTTACAAAGAAGTATTTGTTTGTAAACTTTCCTGTGTCATTCATTCTTTGTCCGTGCTAGTTTTACAATGAACTATTGCCACCCAAAGTGAACGCATCCAGCCATATAGTCTAGATAAAGTAAGTCATGATAATTTAAACACCACGATTTCAGCAACTTTGGCGCACTTATTCAATCAACAATAAATTTGAATTATTAATGCAAGAAGCATGACCGTATAATCATGCCGTGATATAATGGGTTACATATTCAGAAAGTGTCTGTAATGGGAAGAAAGGGCTGTATTGCACTGCTGAAGTGTGCCATGCTTCGCAGGGACACTACCTGAGTAACCCGCCATGGCTGCATAGTGACTTTGGTGTTGCGCTCGAGGGCACGAGATCAAATCATGGCCACGGCGGCCACATTTCAATGGGGGCAAAATGCAAAAAACGCCTATGTACTTTGCTTTGGATGCACATTAAAGAACCACAGGGGGTCAGAATTAATCCAGGGTCCCCCACTATGCTTCATAGGCATATCCTGGTTTTGGCGCATAGAACCCCAGAATTTAATTAACTACCTAAGTGGTGACGGACCTCCCCACTTTCAATTCAGGAGCAGGTGGGATGAGTGCACACAAAAAGGTAAACACAGGGGATCCTTCAAAGGCTGCGATTATCACAGACCTGTTGGCATGAGGCATGGTTCATCAAAGAAAATCACTGTCTGCTGGGAGTATGAGCAGCACGGGTGGCTCTTGATGATGACATGTTGTCCTGTGTTGTGTCCTGGCAGGTGACACAAACTACCATGGAATTTCTGCGAGGAGGGGGGCACATGCCCAATGTGACCCTCTGCCTTCCTGGCTACACCACTGACATTAACTATGTGGGGGTGACAAGTGGCATTAAATGTTAAGACATTGAGCAGTTAGTCATTTCTTGTTCCCTTGTGGCAGTTTATTAACCAACTCGTAGTTCTGCTTTAGCATGTTTCCGCATGCCAAAGCAGAACGCTGCCGAGCACAGAAGCAGACGGTTCAGTGTGGGCCGTGTTGTATTCGCAATGGATCGACATTATGAACACCCCTGTTGAAAAGGGGTCGTGGCAGATGCCATCAACCTCATTGTTTTAAAGGGGCCCTGAAACACTTTTCTAGCTGATCGTAGAATGACTTCACTATTAAAAGACGTCGCCTCACAAACTTCCGCAAGATTTTTTCGAATCCTTCATATATAAGAGCCGTAGAGGTAGTTATCGTATGGATGCGCGGCTTTCACCCTCCTTTTGTCTTCAATAACGCGCGGCGAGCTACACAGGTGGGATGGGAAGGGGGCAAGGCCTGCTCAAAAGTTGAGCATCCCTCCGGCGAGGTAGGGCGCCTAGATATCCTCCTCGCCCGCCACTCCGTACGGAGCGGAGGAGGAGGTGCGCATTGAGGCACCCTACGGCGAGGTAAGCCCCCTCTACGGAATGAGTTTGGACCGGTGGCGCCTTCATGCGGCCGCGCCACGGATGTAATGGCATGTGACAGCCGGGCCGGACTCGGCAGGCGCTGCCGTCAGCCGCATTTATTTAACATGTCCCGTCGTTTATTTTATTCTGCTTTGCGTTGCCGAAATACCACTTGAAACCATATCTGATCAAACATGCGCTATGGGGTGCACGAACAGTTACTGAAACATGACAGAAGCTGGTTAGGCCATTCACTTAAATCGTTTTTCATCGCGGCCTCACCAGATAGAACTAAAGCCCCTCAAACTTCGTAAAGTAGCGACACTCTCCTCCTCCGCCTTCACTCCTCCTCATTTCTCCTCTCTTTCACGCTCACTCCTCGACCGTGGCGCCGCCTACATTGCTCGAGCGTAGCAACGGCGCCAACATGAGTTCCTCGCCACTCCGTAGACGCTTCTCGAGCAAAAATGACGCTGATGCACGGCGCGAGGGCCCACGTGATGCTATTGGGCCAATAGAGACGCGGCGTTGGCCTCGGCCAGAGCGCGCGAGGAGGAGGCGGCATTCTTCAAAGCGTGGCACTACTTTACGAAGTTTAAGGGCTTTGGATAGAACGGCGGAAAGACGATACGCGCGGTCTGTAGGCAGCAGTGCTCAGCAATTGGGACGCGATACTCGAAGCGCATGATCGCCGATGCTTATTGCACCGACTGTATGCACTGGGGACACCGAGCTGATGCATCGTGGTATACAGTAAGAGCGAGAACCTTTGTGATGCATTGTGACTGCATTTCGTCCCACGACGATCACCTAGAGCTCACCTGTGGCGCACAAAAAAAGAAAGAAACGGTGGCAGCCGCGCGCTCCGAATATTGCGTTTCATTCACTGAGCACTATACATTTCCGACGCTCTTTTGCTATGATCTTAAGGAGCAGTTCACACGCAAGAACTTCGTGTCGCATGGGAACTGCCTGTCTTCGCCTCCGCAGCTGTAACGGCTCCGGAGCTTGGGCTACGAAGGCGAACACTCGGATTTGTAGTCGCCATTTTGTCATCTTATCAGTGCATCAGTCATCCCTTTAGGGTATATTTTCCTTCCTCGCGCTTCCCAACTCTAGTTGCGTGCGGTGCATGGCTGTTTGCTATGCATCGACGGTGAACGCAAACGCACTGGCGTGTTCACACTTGTCACCACCGGCGGCTCTCGTTGCGCTAAGATTGGGCTAGTTCCTAAGATAGTAATAATGACGAAGCCTTTCAAAGATAAAAATAATTGCAACGCATAAAGAAGGGGAACTTATCGACACATGTGCGATCGGCGAAACAGCTCAAGAAACAAAAAGGAGGCGTACGTCTCCTTTTTTTTACCTTAATTGTAGAGTGCAGTTTTTCTGTGTCTGTTCCTGTGTTGGCCGTCGGCGTAACCGAGTGAAGGATGAAAGAGCGAGCGTGGAGCGCAGCGAGGCATGAAAGAGGGCGATAGCGAAGAGTGGGCGAGGAGGAGGGTATGGCGAAAGCGTGAGAAGAAAAGCGTAGTGCCGCGCAAGACGGGCTATGCGGCGGCGACCGCTACGAGATGGCGCCAGAGTAGCGCGCCATCGTCTGTTCACCCATGGCATGCGACGAGCGCGTCCACTGACACTATATATGGAAACAAAGCGCTGAATGAGTGTAGGTCTGTCTGCGGTGGCTGCTGTGAACCGCGCCTGGCGTCACCCACACGCTGTCTCTCGCGATCTCTCGATTAGCGAGACAGTCGCGTCACACTTTGCCCGTTTGCAATGGGCCGCAAGAGAGAGATTGACCGCGCCAGCCAATATATCGCGAAATGAAAACACCAAGATTTCGCATTAGGGGGTGTCGTAATCTTCGGCGAATATTTTACTACGGAAAGAAACGGTACAACTCGGGCCGAACCCGAAGGCGGCACAATGTGTCACAACTTATTCATAGCGTTCAGCTGCGGGGAAAGTACTGGAGAATGATAACCCGACCCCTAAGGTGGCGGTGTAGTTTAACACAGTGTCCCAAAGCGTTAACTGCCACGGGGCGAAGGTGGAGCAAACTGACACGTTCCCGATCTTGACGCAAGGAATAAGTTCATTGACTGTAGTGGCCGAATGGTAGCTAGAGCGCACACAAGTGCTCTAGCTCGTGCTATGTGGGACGCGACGTATGCGTGCCAGTCGTGTCAAAGAAGTATAATACAGTCGAACGCCTTTATAACTAAATGCTTGGGACGTCCGGAATCCTTCATTGTACAGGTAACTTCACTGTAAGGAGCGTGAAGCGACAGCTCACACAAGAACAGGCACAGAGTTATTCCTTCGTTATACAGGTCATTCCCTTCTATAAAGAGGTGATAGGCTAGTTGGCGTCGGCATGGGAGAGAAAGAAATTATATGGTCTTACGTGCAAAAACCACTTTCTGATTATGAGGCACGCCGTAGTGGAGGACTCCGGAAATTTCGACCACCTGGGGTTCTTTAACGTGCGCCTAAGTACACGGGTGTCTTCGCATTTTGTCCCCGTCTAAATGGGGGCCGTCGCGGCCGGGATGTCGGCATGAGAGGAGGATGCGTACGGTTTGAACATCGCGCAGCTGCGTGTGTTAATTGCGTCAGCGCTTCGATCCCACCGTCTGTGCGCGAATTTTCCGAGTTGTTATCTGAAGCTCCGCCTTCCACATGGCTTACCACGACGGGAGGTAACTCTCGTCTGTCGCCTATATGGCTTGAAGTGTAGCTTTTCACCAATGTGTACTCTTGCCTCATCGGAATGGCCACAAGTCCAGATCGTGAAGTTTGCGGGTGCAGAGAGACGATAGCGCACCTTCTGTGTGATAGTCGTCGTTTCAGTGCACAAAGAAAAGCCCTCAGCAACACGCTCGACAGGGTTGACAAAAACCGTCCCCTTACGGGAGGCAGAATCCTTGGACCCTGCTCCCAGCCGGCGTCGGCACCAACTGCTTTAAAAGCGCTAGCGTGCTTTTTAAAGGAAACGGGACTCATCGAAAAACTTCAGAGCGTGCGAACTGATGCGTTCCTTTCTTTTATTTAAATATTCGCTTGTTTTCTTATCTCTTCTGCCCTTGCCCCATCCCTCTGTGCAGGGTAGCCAACCGGGCACTGGATCTGGTTAACCTGTCTGCCTTTCACCTCTTGTTTTCCTTCCTTCCGAGTCGTGCGTGTTATCGCTCATAACCACTGCAGTTACTCTGCTAATCTTTGTAGTCTTCTGACAAATGCTTCGTCATTGTATGTTTCAGAAATAGTTTACTTCAACAAAAGACAAAATGACGGCACGATTCGACTAGGACGATAACAAAGTACGAAGCATTGTATACGTGGCACGTTTTGAAAGAACTGTCCGAGTCCACTTATAACCACGTAGACCCACGGAAACGCACAGTTACACATAAATTGTCACACTACACAAAATGATGTTCAATATGTACTGTGTACAATGATGAAGTGACTTTACACACGTTTGTGTTTACGAAAATTTTATTTAAACAAGGGACGATGCGAACACTGAGTCACAATCACATCAAAATGCCACCAGGACGATAACATATACACGAAACGAATGATTCTATACATGGCATGTTCCCAAAGTACCTAGAGTAGTGTCCGAGCCCTCACTCATTAACATAGACCCACGGAAAAGCACAGTTAAACATGATCACGTGTCTAACACAATGTTTGCATTATCTGATTGCAATTTAAGCTATGGAATGCACGCGCAAGCCTACGTGTTATCGCTCATAACCACCGCAGTCCTTCTGCTAATCTTTGCAACCTTCTGAAGAATACTTCGTCATTGTATGATTAACGAGAAAATCAACATAGTCTTCTTGCTCTACTTCGGTAGCAGCGAAGGCCTTTTAGCTCAATATTTCACATGCCAAGCTCTTCAAGAGCGCGAACGCGATGTTGGAGGTCATATTTGGCAAGAACGCGGTTTTTGAGGGTCAAAAAAAAAAAAAAAAAGAAACGTAACGTTGACCTTCATTTGCAAGAAAAATCGCATTACGTGAATGTCGCCGCGAAGGTGTGTGATGTTGTGATGCAGTGACCCAAGTTGACGTCAACAAAAGGTTCATTCATGAGCGGCAGATGCCCGTTGGCTCTTGGGGCACGCACCCAGTGTCACACACTCGTGGTGGCCTCACGATAGATACCCAATGGCACGTATTTTATACATTTTTCATCCGTCGTCGGCGGATCTTATTTTGTGCTCTTCCCCTATATATATGACTAAGTACGCGGCAATGTTAACGTGCACAGCAACATAGCATCTGGAATATGAATGCTGGAGCTCCACGTCGCTTACCGCGGGGAGCTCTGTTGGAGAGGTGCATTTGCATCGCAATTTGCGCTAGTTTTCTACTTTATATAGTACCTGCTGCCACGAACGTGTCCTGCCTCTTACAAGTGGCGACACTTCTCAAAAGCAGACACACGAAAATTCGTTTTCCCGCAAGTCAGGCCTTAAAACCCGCAGTGCGAAATCGCTGGATGCACCGCGAACGTCTGCGTGCCGTCGTCTGCTTCGCATGCCAGTGTTCCGACTTCTGCCGTTCGCGGCGCTGTGCGCCAACACGTCGTAGTGTATACAGGAACACTAGCACGGTCGTTTAGCACGTCGCTGGTGCCTTACGAGGGCAGTCACTGTACATGCTACGAAAGGTCATTGGTAGCATATACAGTAGTAGCCATACGGCGAGAGGGCTTGTGGCGGCCGCGGCATCTACACTGTGCAGCATGCCGCTGCTATCTCGAAGGCCACGTGAAGCAGACGCAGCTACGCGCAACTATCGTTCGCTTTACACACTTTATACCCTAGTTACACGGGCGTGCTAACCACAGTTAAGACGCACCTCAGTTCCGGCTAACCGAAGTCACACCCAGTTAGACGGAAAGCCTAACTGCGGTTATTCCACTAACCATGGTCGCTGCAAACTGAGGTTGGCCACCTCAGTAGTTGCTTAAACATTACTTTCTGTGTTTCTTTTTTCTTCTCCTGACTGTTGACCGGGTTTGTCAATAGTCGGTGTCTTAAATGGCCAAAGCATGGATGTAACGGGACAGCGAGGAAGAAATAAACCGAAAAAGAAAAGAAGCAAGCAAAAAGGAGAAATGCGTTTTAGTGAGACGCGGTCTTTCGCGTAGTTAAACGTCCATCCCGTCTGCAGGTCGTCCCCATTCAAGAAACCCGCATCCGCCACGGGAGTGCGATCAGTTCGACAGGGAGAAACGAGGTTCTTGTGTCGTACAAGAAAAGCAAAACGAAGATTGTGAAGGGTGCCGGAGTTAGGGGCAAGGGGGACGCGGTTGCATTGTTGCCGGCATTGGCGTGTTCCTTTTTCACGTATGCGCGTCTCCCGCGAGCGTCTTCGACGCGAACGCCTACTGCGCAGTGGGTCGCATACAGTGGGTATGCTTCGCGAAGAAAAGTAAACGGATGTGGGAGACGAGGGGGGTCTCTGCTGGGAGAAGGTAGCCGGAAGGAGGCAGCGTGGCACTGGTACATGCAGCGTCGAGGGACCCTCCTGCGTTACGAGGAAACTGGGAAGGGCCTATAGTAGCTAAATCCCCTCCATACTACTACCACAACCGAGCGTAAGCTGATGAAGGGGCTTTAAGCCTGACACAGTGTCAGTGCAGCGCGCGCAGAGACCTGTTGTAACATTTCCGAGAGGTGCCGGATGGAGGCTTTCAATGTTCCGGATGGGGAAGGCGCCAAGCGGGGACTTCGTTCTCCGAGTTTGTATTTTATCTCACAGCGTTTGTATCAACTCAGTCCTTTTGACGTCGTCTCCTTGGACCAGTGGCTCCTTAGCCAGGAGGGAGGGGGAGGGCCCCAACACATGCCCTGTTCCGTAACTTTTGTGTTAGTATCCGGCCTGCTCAGCTCCACGTGCCCCTTCTCCTCCCTCCCCTCCCCCCACCTAAAAAAAAAAGAAATGGGGGATACGCCACTGGGGCCTCGGCAAAGCCACATAGAACAAGAAAAATTCTGGGAGCCGCTTGCCTTGGCCGACAGGCGAAACAGTTACGATGCTCGCCCACCTTCTTCTGTTTCGATCGCCTTTTACCCTGAAATTGCTATATTTTAACACTTGTGCAATTCTTTTATTTGTTCATTGTTCTTTATCCATGCTGCTTTTTCTTCATTGCGTTTGCATTAGGAGTGTCACAGTGGGAAAAAGTGTATGTGTCTAATAACGCATGATATTCAACGGCTTTGAGTTTCTTTGCCTGTTTCAGTTATTTTCCTCATAAATAATTAATTAATTAATTAATTAGTTAATTAATTAATTCATTCATTTCACATATACCTTTCTGCACTGTTCTGCAGTGTGTGCAAGTACTACCTCAAAAAAAAAAAACTACATTGACGACTAATAACAGTAGAAGACAGCACATTTCCCGCGCTCTCAGGCGATCGCGAGCAAGCGCGGTATCTTTTTTTAATCGTAGATTTGCACGTACATGACGCGATTACGATTATAGCGGCGAAGTGATGCGCGCAATGAAAAAAGAAACGACGCATTAAAAGCGGATGCGCGCAGGGCGCTTTATTTAATTGTCACTGCGTACTAGCTATAGCGTCGCAAAACACAGCATGCACTGCTGACGTCTTTGTCAGTGTCGGCAAGAACGGCGTCGCCCTCCGTGCATATGCCACCGAGGTTACTGGACACCTAGGCAGCGCTTCGGAACTTGGACGTGTTCGACCGGGCGTGTCCGAACACGTATCCGTACGCGGGGGTGCCTATCGGTTTGGCTGACTGCAGTTCGAAGCGAAAAGAAAAAAAGAGAGAGAATTGTGATCATTTTTATTTGCGCACTGCTTGAAACGACGATTGGGGGGGACGACAGAGGATTGCCTCTGTCGTCCCCCAGTGCACGTTTTAAGTGCATGGTGCGCAGATAACATTAATCATGAACTGAAACCAACTAACCCAGACGAGTGCCCTTCTAACAAAACATCCGCTTTATATGTGCGGCACCAATCCTAACATAAAAATTAAATTATGGGGTTTTACGTGCCAAAACCACTTTCTGATTATGAGGCACGCCGTAATGGAGGACTCCGGAAATTTCGACCTCCTGGGGTTCTTTAACGTGCACCTAAATCTAAGTACACGGGTGTTTTCGCATTTCGCCGCCATCGAAATGCGGCCGCCTTGGCCGGGATTCGATCCCGCAACCTCGTGCTCAGCCGCCTAACACCATAGCCACTGAGCAACCACGGCGGGTAATCCTAACATAACGCGAGGAGCGTTCTGAGGCCGGAAATCTTGCAAAAACAACAATAACAAAGCGTGCATTATATTCGCGCGAATATGGTATTGGCATACCGTCTCCCTAGTGTCTGCACGCTGCATTTCTCGTATCACGTATATCAAGCGTCGAAGCCGCTAAGCGGGAGGCGTATGTGAAAGCAACACGTGAATGCCAGCAACAACGCAACCGGGTCCCGTTGTGCTCCGATATTCTCTCGTGTCGTGCGAAACTATGCACACGTTTTCTTCTTCTTTTTTTTCCTGACCGAGTGACAAGGTGCTGAACGGGCTTCTAGGCGAAACGCGTGATAGACAATCCGACGTGTTTCCCACATGACTTCGAACGGCATATGTATACCGATGGCAAGTATCGATGGCGCCCGTATGAAGCAACAAACTATGATCTACACGGCTCGAGACACGCTATCTCCGGACGTATTTCCTTCCAACGTAATGCAGCAGTACATATAGATCTATGTAGCTTCAGATTGATGTCCTAGCAATATAATTCCATTTCCCCCGTTTCTATCGCGAAGCAGCGAACCGCGTCGGCGCTCTCTAAGCGAACATCCGTGCAGAGAACGCTAGCGAGTACGTCTCCGCTATAGTAATCAACTAGGAGCTGTAATCAACGGTCTGTATCTAACGAGGCGCGTCCGTGCCGTGTCGCTGTATTCGCCGCGCTGCCGTGCTTTCTTGGATAGATAGCAGCAGAGCAGCGGGGAGGTGATAGTCTCTTCAGCTTGCTTCTTTGTTTTGACGCAGCGCACCGGATGGAAAGAGGGCGAAGGAAATGGTGTAGGGGGCGCTGGCTGCGCGAGACGGGCCACGCGCGCTGCCCCATTAGCGCCAAATCGCCGTCTCTGCTCTCCGAACCGAAACGTCGCGTGTCTGGGGCGGCTGCCGGGGACAGCGGTAATAACGAAGGCGAAAATGCCGGGCAGCCGGTCGTCGCAACGCACGCGGTGTTGCAAAGTTTTGAGCTCACCAAAATACAAAGCTCTGCGTGCCAGCCGGAGGAAACCACTGTAATAGACGGGAACAGTGCACCTGTCTTGATTTACGTTCGCATTTCCTGAGGCCTGAGGCTTTCTCGTGGCTGTATAGCGCTGCGGCTTAACGTCTAGTACGTACCGTATTTTCAAGTATGTAGTCCGCACCCGACGTAGAGTCGGTGGAGCTCCAGTTCAATTGGGGAGAGAACGAGAAAAAGAAGCCGTCTTACGACTGCGGTTGCTGTGGACAGTTTATATACGGGTGTCGTTGCTTTGTTGCGTCTGCTTGATGTTTTGACCTGTACGAGCGCACGCACCTTGTAGTTAGGAGTTTACGAGTCGACTGTTCCGAAATCTGGGCTGCGTTCTCTGGCACACCGTGCGAGTTTTAAAGAGATGTCTGGCTACACATAGATGGAATAAATGAGCGGCTAGATCGAGTAACCCTTCAAAACGCCATTCACATTCAGTCGGCAGAATGTGGAGGTCAGTCTGCGTGGCGAATGAAGAACGAAACTCTCTGTATTTGCACTTCGCGCCGAAGTCGCCGAGTCCTTAGCGTGCCCTGTGGGAATTGCTGGACGGAGAATTAGCGTTCGTAAAATTTTGCCAGGTTCGGTTGCAGCGTGCTTCTGAAAGCGCGATCTATCCCATCGATAAGGCGATTAACTACGCTCCGGAACGTGATGACGTCACGTCAAATTCATGACGTCACGGGCCCGCGAATTTCGTGGTGTCATGGCCACAATAATCTCTCGTTTATCGCCATTCTCTCTCTCTTACTGAACTTCCACTACACGGTCAGTCTGTGGGCTGTGTAGCCGGCAAGGTACGGTATATGTGAATTCGGTCAAGCCTGCGGTAACACGCTCTGCTAAGTTTTGCGTGCTCTGCACACGACCGCATCCGGTCGACTTTCAGCGACGGTGACATAACAGCGGCGAAAGTGTTGCGTGATCGTCCGTATACGTCCACGCCTTATGCTCCCGACACACGCGAATTCGGCTTTGCCGCGTGACTTTACTCACTGTCAGGTGACCAGCGAATTACTTGGACGCGAACAGCGAGAAGAACCGACTGGCTCGGTTTTTAAGGGGACAGTGCAGAGGGGAAAAAAAAAATACGTGAGTTCACTGGCATTAGTAAATTACCCCTATGATATATAGAGCTTTAGTGTGCCCGGTATTCCGGTATACGCGACGTCCTTTGCGCAATGCCGCGTGAGCGGACGCTGGTACCGACATCTTGTGACACTTCGGATGACCACAATGCCTTAGGGAGACGGTTTGGTGTTCTTCGAGTGACGTTGTCGAATAAAAAAAGGCATTTGCACTAGCAGCGAAATAGTACACTACGGTAACTGTAATTATAGCTCCGTGTTTTTTTGGTTGAGCTCTACGCCAGCAGGTGGCGTCACCAATACTGCCGCTGTAGGCACGCTATGCCGCTCGCGTTCAACCCGTCGGTAATCCGCAAACGATACCAGATCACCGGACGCGTTAAAACTCTCTAATGATAGGAACGCCACTCTTGCCACGATGAGAGGCTCGACAAGTTAGAAAAAGGCACAAAGAAAGGAAGGACAACTGGCGACGCCACCTTGAAGTCTCCGCAACAGCTTGCAATGTCGTCACGAATGTTGACGACGTCTGCTAGGGCCTAGTTAAATTAGACTAGTTAAAGAAGTAGACCGCATTGTGTAGACCGCAGGGAGGCAGAGATTGAACATGACGAGTTTGGAGCACTTTTACTGGGCCAACGCGCGGCCCAGATACGAAAAAAAGCACACTTTGAAATCAGTGATGTCACACTGACGTGGAGCGCAGGGTTCTGGCGCGAAACTTGAAAAGAAACAATGAAACTTTCGCCTTCATTTTCTATTCTAGTAACGTACTTACTATCGCGAAATTAACGAGAATAGAGTTTTCGAGGAATGCTTTATCACTCTTGAATTAGTGTTTCTCTTAAGCGTCTCCTTAAAGAGAAGCTTGTACTTTACAGTATTTTGCTGACCGTGGGTGCTTCTGCTGCTGCTGTTGCTTTTGTTGTATTGCCGAATAGATCACACAAAGGGCCTCATTCGTTCAAGGAATCGGCTTTATATGGCCGTCTGTACTGTCCCTGCACAGATGTGCTGGTTGCCGTCTCGGCTATCTTCAGAATTACGTAGTGAAACAACAAACGGTACATAAATATCATCAGTGCAGGAAATTTATGTACGCTTCAATTTAATAATTTTCAGTTGTTTCCTGAAAAGAATAAGAAGAATTGAACTTTTGTACCACCCGATTCATGGTCGATATTATCTGGATTAAGCGCTGAAATTGCATGAAGAATATCTCGACTTATGTGAGATTTTCAAACTTAAAAAAAAATGTCGGTGCATTAACGCCTGATATGCGTATACACGTCTGCCATTTAAACAGCTACACCCAACTCTAACTAAAAAAATAAAGGGTAACAAATTCTTGTTATTCAGCCCCCTCAAGTTCACCTATTGGAGGCAAAGTATGTCCACCCAGCCTCCTCTATGAAAACGCCACATTCCGCTACACTCATATCCTTCTCATGAAAAGTCTGTATATTCTAAAAAGAGAGAGAAGGAGAAGAAAAAAAGAAACATTCTGTATCACGCAGGGTGTCTGCACCTTGGGGCAGTGCGCCATATCCACTGAGCCTGCGCTGCCAGTCATTACAAAAATGCGAAACAGAAGAGACAAAAAAAAAAAGTACATCTGAGAGGCTCAGGCCTGGCGTATGCACACATATACGCCCCTCCTCCGGTGCGGCGGGCACAACGAACCGCTGCATAAAGGCAACGTGTGTTCGCGAGAAACACAAAAGGGAGGACGCACAGAGTAAAAGAGGCCGACATGGAGAAATGACGCACGCATATAACACACATTACGCCACAACGCTATGCGGTTAATGGACTCAGAGCGCGCCAGCATCATCCACGCCGCCGCGTTCTTGAGTTTTTAAGAGACCCCGGCGGCACGCTGGGAGCAGGCGGGGCGGACAGCTTCAACATTCGCTTGCCTGTTCTTTATTGTTTTGTTTTTATGGTTGTCGTCGGCTCGGCGGCATTCCGAGCAGACGGCAACCTTTCTCTCTCTCTCTCTCTCTCTCTCTCTCTCTCTCTCTCTCTCTTTGAATTCTTTCTTCAATTTGAAACTAACGTACTGTGCGGGTGTTATGCGTTCGACGTGAAATGTGTAGGAACGCTGCACTTTTCCCCCTCGTCTGTTTTGTCGTCTGGTTTTTAGTTTCGAACGGTGTCGTGTCTCTCCAGTCTCGTCGGCGCACTGTATTATATCATTCTCCTCGGCCACTACAATGGTGTTCTGTTGACGCTCAAACACAAGCTCGCAGGTTCGAATCCCGCGGCCGCCAGCCGCAGTACAATTCGTTGGAGGTGGAGTGCGTTCCCAAGATTTCGGCGGCACGTACGTTATGGCGCCCTCTGTGTGTCAACATCATTGCGGTGCTCTAGGCTGCGATGTGCGTGATGAAGTATAGCTTCACTTTGTGCATAAAGGAGGCTATGATGATGAGAGCGCGATACCAAGAAATGTGGGTACGCACCGGAGAAAAAAAAGGAAACAAAAGACGAATAATTAAAAAAGAAGAGAATTGACGGAAGGACGACTCGATTCATGGAGCCGTTCAGAAGTGGGCGATGCCATGGAAAGCAGTCATCACTGTCTCAAGCAGCTATAGACTCAAGAGGAGGTACTTGGGATAAATCGTAGTTTCCTACACGAATTACTAGACGGAACTCTGGTTCTGGTGACTGTAGGGAAGCTGTAAGTATGTCGGTTCTTACAGCGCGCATTGGAATTGCGTGTATGACGTAAAGTTGCCTAAACTTGGTCCTTCTCGCTTCAAATGGCATTGCGACTCATCAAATTGACCCTCCCCAAGAAAATATTGCGTTAAAGATGCAACAATTCGCAGTGATTGTGCATGTAGGTTGAGGCTATAGTTACCTTGCTGGGCTCGGAAAACTATGTCGGTGCTTGAAAGTATTGTGAAGATAAAATGTAATAAATAGCGTAATAAATAGCTTGACGTCACAAACACGACATTAGGTTAGGTTTGTCTAACACGGATTTGTCTAACCAAATTTCGTGTACTCGCACATTTCTTATTCCATAACCATTGATCACTATAGCTGACGTCGTCAGCGTCACAGTTAGGATGGCGCTGCCATCGTGGCTGCTGCGCTGCTGCTTCGTACCGGTATTCTGCAAGCCGTAATACGTTTACGGACAGCTAAAACTATCTAACGCCGACAAATAGGCACCCGGTTAGTGAACTTTCCCGTTCGCAGTGCACGCGACCGTAAGTAATAAACCACCAATAAATCACCAGGCCGGTTCGTGAGGTATCGGAATAGGTGCTTCCCATCAGCGAATGTTAACGTTTCTTCCACGCGTATTCCGATCAATGTGCTCGATTATTGCAGCTTTTTAGCATAGAATAGCCTGTACGCAAACGTATTACTTATAAGGAAAACCGGGTTACCGCAGACGTTTACGGTAGCGCCGCATGCGAATTGCAAAGCGGGCAGAGAGTGATGTTGCAGCGGTGAACGATATCATGCTAAGCTGCTGGTGTAAAGAGGCGACGTAAGCATTAACAAGCGGCCGTTTTCTATTGTTTAAATTTGCCTTCGACGGGAACGCGCATGTTACAAAATGAAAATCCTAGCGGGTTGTGGTCCAACACAGCGCCACGAGATGTCGCTACCGGCGTTGCCACTACCACAATGACTTCAATAACCCTGTATTCCGTTCGCTGTACTGCGTTTACGGGAATAGAAGACTCGTCGTTCTTCCTTTCTTTCTTTCTTTCTTTCTTTTCTCGCTGATCGCGTCCTTTTCTGTTTCGCTTCCTGCATCTCCAACCTGCGCACGATGTCCTGTTGCGTGGTGGACGTTTCCTTTGTTCCGATGCGTAAAGACCCTTGATCGACGCCCGGCCCCGGGCAGCTTTGTCGGCGGAAAGTATCATGGAGGAGTCCGGTGCGTTTACCGCAAGGCCGAAATAAGGTCGCCGCAATTAGCGGAGGCGCCGTGGAACGCTGCGGCGACGATCTCATCGCCGAAGGCCGCGCAGACCGTCGAACTTTCGCCAGGCGAATCCTCTAGCGCCTTATTTCTTTCAGTGTTTTCTCTATGTATGTCTTTGCCATAGTACTTCCTTCCTATTTTGTTTCTTCAACTGAAGAAGAAACACCTTGATATAAATTCAGCTCTGTCAGAGAAGTTTCTTTAACTTCACATATTTCACCCTGATCATGTTCAGCTAGCACTAAAGTCTTTCTGTCGCCTTCGTTCCTTTCATTCATTTTCATTCATTTGTGCCTGACATTACATAAGTAGCGTGTATGTGGTATACGAGCACTTCAGGAACAAAACTCGGAACAAGCGGAAGCGGTCGCGATGGCTAGTATGTGCAAGGGTTGTTCAATAGAGACCGAGACTCGATGCTCTGAAATCTTCATTGTGGAAAGCTTTGCGCGCACTAAACGAAGAAAACAAGAAAAGGTCACAAAGTGGAGCGCAGTCTTTATTCCTGAAAATTATTAATCGACACTTTTATATCCCTCTCTGCGTGCTCCCCACTAAGTGAAATGCTCTTGTCCCGCCGTTTTTGTCAAGCCTAGAAACATGTGTGAAGCCATCATTTGCCACCTCTTTAAAAAGTCGCCTCCAACGTCTCAGTTACGCCTTGTTCCACGTATTGGTCCGTGTCAAAGTAACGGTCCTTTTCTTACCGTTCCACGAAGCGTCGCAACGATCCGCTTATTCGTTCTACAGTCCAGATTCATCACTCTCCGACTTCTCTATGTGCCTCACGGTAAAAAGAAAAAAAAACAGAAGAGGTTGCTTTGGCATTGCAGAATGCAAAGTTAGGGCATAGAAGGGAATTCTTAAGCAGTTTGCAAAATATGGTTTCACTCATGTTTATTGAGGCTCGGTAGAAACGGTGGAACGTGTGCATTTCACTTACTGAAGGTGTTAACAGTGGCGATGAATAATTTCCGGACATTAGGGTTTCAGAGCATCAGTGTCAGTCTTTACTGAACAACCCTTTAAAATTAGCGCAGCCTATAGAGTATAGCAACGCTGGTACCTAAGTTTCGCGACGCTTTGTTCAACTACTACGCGCCCGCAACTCTTTTCCATCGCCTGATGTTTGTCAAAGGAAAAAAAGAAAAAGGACCACATGTTTACGAACACGTCCCCACCGGCCCTTTATACTGGCAGCCAAACAGAATATGGTTGGTCACTGAAGTAATAGCTCCCTGGTTGACGCCTGTGCCGCAAGATGGTGCCACCAACGCGGCCTCTCACGTGAACGTCTCCGCGGCATCCCGGAATTCCGGCATCCCGGCATCCCGGAATTCCACGGTCAGGCTAAAAAATATTCACTGCTCGTCGTCGTTGATTTCCATTCACGAAACAGCGGAGACGTAGACCTGTGGAGAAGCGCTGGTGGCGCCATCTTGCGACGCTGAGTTGCACGAGGGAGCACAGAAATCATTGCAGTGATAGACTTGGTGTAGTTGGCGATCTAGAGAGTGTTGCGTTTCGCCTGCGACACGTGGTTTTGCCGGCGCGACTGCGGCGGGGCGGCAGACATTTTGGCCCGATCGTCGTCGCCGCAACGCTCCCCGCCAGGTGTTTCCAGGCGCGACTGCGGCGATGCGACCGCAAAGGATCACCCTCTCCTTCCAGTCATTGTGCCTGAACCAGGCGATGCGACAGCAGGGGCACCCTCTCCTTCCAGTCATTGTGCCCGAACCAGGCGATGCGAAAGCAGGGATCACCCTCTCATCCCAGTCTTTGTGCCCGACCGGCGGCGCTACGACAGTGTGCGTCACCATTAGCCCATTGTACAATCACGTGCTCGTCAATTGAGGGGTTCCTTCTTGCCCTCAACTGCGAGAGTATAAAAACAGCTGCCCCCGGACGCCAAAAGGAGGGCTCCGATTTCTTCTGTTGAGTAAAGTGCTCTCCCGTCTCTCTACTTCGGTCAAACCTGACCGCCAACTCTTTGCGATGTTAAAATAAACAAGTTGTTTTGTTGTTACCAGTCGACTCATGCTTTGCCGGGACCTTCGGATGCTTCCAGTTGTACCCCAGGCCGCCAGGCCAACGCTACCCTTGGGGCTTGCGACCCAGGTACAACCACGGGCGTCAGCGCCGAGTTCCCAACAGGTCGTACCATCGGGGCGATCCAAAACATCTGGTTGGCAGCGGTGAGATCGCCTCCGACTTCAAACAACTGTCTGCCAGCGGTGAGATCGCGACAACGGAGGCCAGCAGCGAAGAGATGCAGTTGACTGTATGCTGAACAGCTCAACGACGATCCGGGAGCAGTGCAACGAGCCCTGTGTGATGACTGGTTGCCTGCAGCGGAACGACTGCGCGGAATTCCTGCCTGCGAGGTTTGGTGAGTGCGGGACTTTCTTCTTCTGAGCTTTGCCAGGCTTTTGTTAGTGTCAGAAACAGAGCTGGTAATTGTGGTTGTCGTTGCTGCCGGGTTAGTTTGCGGCAAGACAATAGTAAGCAGTAGAGAAAGCAGCATTCAGAGCAGCCATGGATTTGAAGTCGTTGCGCAAACCGAAATTGTTGGAGCTTGCAAGAGAGTTGGGTCTGGATGTCTCGGACAAACTCAGAAAACCAGAACTGCTAAAGGCTATTCTTGAGTTAGAGGCTGAGGATGACGAGCTGTCGGAATGCCTTGAGACTATTGAAGAGAGGGAGACTGCAAAAGAAAAAGAAGAGCGTGAACGTAAAGAACAGAAAGAGCGAGAGCAACAAGAGCGTGACCGTCAACACGCTTTGGAAATGAAGCGTCTTGAGGTAGAGATGGAACGCGCTCGTAATGGAAGTCAGGCACACGGTGCAGGAGAACGCGTATTGTTCAAAATGACTGACCTGATGCGGCCGTTTAAGCTTGGAGAGGACATTGGTTTGTTCCTGGTTAACTTTGAGCGAACGTGCGAGAAGCAGGGGTTCTCTCGGGAAACGTGGCCACAGCGCTTGCTCACTTTGTTACCCGGCGAGGCGGCCGACGTAGTCGCTCGCTTGGATAGAGAGGAGGCAGAGGATTTCGACACAGTGAAATCGAGTCTTCTAAAAAAGTACCGGCTGTCTGCGGAGGCGTTCCGTCGGAAGTTTCGGGAAAATGAGAAAGGCAAAAGTGAGTCATATACAGAGTTTGCGTATAGGCTTATGTCGAACATGCAGGAGTGGCTCAAAGAAGAGAAAGCGTTTGGTGACCACGATAAAGTTCTGCAGTGCTTCGGGCTAGAACAGTTTTATAGTCGGTTACCGGAGAACGTGCGATACTGGGTCTTGGATAGGCCAGACGTTTGTACGGTGGCTAAAGCCGCTGAGCTAGCCGAGGAGTTTGTGACGCGTCGGGCTCGCGGAGCTAAGGACGGTCAAAAGGGTGAATTTGGCTTGAAGTTTGAGAGGCCGAAGTTCACACCCATGAGAGCAAAGGGGAACACGCGTAGTGCGGATGCGAGTGGAAGCAGTGCGACCGAACCTAAGGAGACGGCGGCAGCCGAAGCCGAACGCAGAAAGCGGTTCGAGATGAGGCAAGCGCGCGTTTGTTATACGTGCCAGAAGCCGGGTCACTTTTCGGCGCAGTGTCCGGAAACAACACCAAAAGTTGTGTTTTTTTCAATAGGCAGCACTGACGAGAACATGAAGCTTCTCGAGCCTTACATGCGAGACCTCCTCGTGAACGGGAAAGAGTGCCGAGTGCTTCGCGATTCCGCAGCTACGATGGATGTAGTTCACCCGTCTTACGTAGAACCCCATATGTTCACGGGCGAGTGCGCATGGATCAAGCAAGCCGTGGAAGCTCATAGCGTGTGTCTGCCAGTAGCAAAGGTGCTTATTGAAGGACCTTTCGGAGCGCTTGAGACAGAGGCGGCAGTGTCATCTATGCTGCCACCCCAGTACCCGTACCTATTTTCAAACAGGTCCGATCACCTCCTGCGCGAGAAGGGGCTTTTGTTTGGTGAAGCTAGTGTTCAGGCCTTAACCAGATCGAAGGTTCGGGAGCTCGCTGCAAAGGCGGTAGTTGCGGGGCCGACGTTATCAAACAACGAAAAAGGGTCAGAGGCGCAGCAAGCCGATATTCAGAGCACGCCCGAACTGAATAAAATTGAGCCTGTAGCGTTGAAGGCGCCAGATACTGGAGAGGAAACGCCCGACACGGGAAAGTTAGAAGAGCTATCTACTGATTTGCTCATCGCGCCTACGTCAGACGGACTTGATAGGTTGCTAAAAGTCAGCCGGTCGGCTTTGATAGCCGAGCAAAAGAAGGATGGTAGCCTAGAAAACATACGGTGCAATGTCAAGGAAGGTATCGCCAGGAAAAATGCGCGTTTTGTGGAAAGAGGTGGAGTCCTGTACCGGAAGTATCTAGACCGCAGAGGAGTGGAGTTCGATCAGCTGATCGTGCCTCAATGCTTTCGTCAGGATCTGTTGCGCTTGTCACACGGGGGTTCGTGGTCCGGACACCTAGGAGTTAAGAAAACTAAGGACCGTCTCTTGCAAGAGTACTATTGGCCAGGGTGTTTTCGGGACGCAGACCACTTCGTGAGGTCATGTGACACCTGTCAGCGGGTGGGCAAACCAGGGGACAAATCAAGGGCGCCGTTGAAATTGGTACCTATCATAACGGAGCCTTTTAGACGGCTCGTTATTGATACAGTGGGACCTCTGCCGGTAACAGCCACGGGGTACAGACACATTTTGACTGTGATCTGCCCAGCGACAAAGTTCCCTGAAGCAGTGCCGCTTAAAGAACTCAGCTCAGTTGAGATAGTCAATGCACTACTGTCCATATTTGCGCGAGTTGGTTTTCCTGCAGAAATTCAATCAGATCAGGGCACAGTGTTTACTAGCGCTTTGACGACAACTTTTCTCGAAAGGTGTGGGGTAAAGCTGTTACACAGCTCAGTGTACCACCCACAGTCGAATTGCGTTGAGAAGCTCCACTCCGTCATGAAGCGCGTGTTGAGAGCGTTGTGTTTTGAACATCGAACTGACTGGGAGCTGTGTCTGCCTGGGGTGATGTTTGCTTTAAGGACCGCGCCGCATGCGGCTACGGGGTTTTCGCCAGCTGAACTGGTGTACGGTCGCTCGCTTCGGTCTCCGCTTCGCATGCTTCGAGAATCATGGGAAGGTAGGGGCGACGACCCAGTCGTGGTGGAGTACGTACTTAAGCTCCTCGAACGCTTAAGAAGGGCACAGGAGTTGTCAGGTGAAGCAATGACAAAGGCCCAGCAGAGGGCCAAGGTTTATTATGATCGGACAGCCAGGGCCCGTCGTTTTGAGGTGGGCGATGAGGTCATGATATTGCGCACATCGCTAAACAACAAACTAGACGTGCAGTGGGAGGGCCCAGCGCGAATTGTTCAGAAACTGTCGGACGTTAACTACGTGGTAAGTCTGCCAGGAAAGCGGAAAGCACAGCAAGTTTACCACTGTAATATGCTCAAACCTTATAGACAAAGGGAAGCAGTGGTGTGCATGATGGTAAACGTTCCTGAAAAGCTTCCGGTCGAGCTTCCGGGACTAGGCTCAGTGACGAACAGGGAAGACACCGGTCAAGTCATTAGTGACCTTATCAGTAAAGCACCGCTGTCGCCCGAGCAGAAAACCGAACTACACCAGCTATTACAAGAGTTTCAAGGTCTGTTCTCTGAGAGGCCTGGTAGGACTTCTGTACTTACTCATGATATAGAACTTACCTCCCCAGAGCCAGTACGATCCAAGGCGTATCGGGTGTCACCCCGCCAGAGCGATATTATGGAGGCTGAGGTAAAGAAAATGCTACAGCTCGGTGTTATTGAGGCAGGTGAGAGTGATTATACCTCCCCTTTGATTTTAGTTGAGGTACCGGGCAAGGAACCTCGTCCTTGCGTCGACTACCGCAGGCTTTATTCCATCACTAAGGATCAAATTTATCCGATCCCTAACATCGAGGAGCGCCTTGAGAAAGTTAGTAGCGCTCAGTTTATTTCCGCCCTAGATCTTGTCAGGGGTTATTGGCAGGTTCCACTTACAGAAGAGGCTAGTAGGTATGCGGCGTTCATTTCACCAATGGGAACATTCCGTCCTAAAGTGTTGAGTTTTGGTTTGAAGAACGCGCCATACTGTTTTTCAAGCCTCATGGATAAAGTGTTGCGGGGACAGCAAGAATTCGCTTTACCGTATCTAGACGACGTAGCGATATTCTCCGCATCCTGGTCTGAGCATATGACACACTTGCGGGCAGTGCTAACCCGCCTGCGCGAAGCGGGCTTGACAGTAAAGGCTCCTAAGTGCCAGTTAGCACAGGCCGAGGTTGTCTACCTCGGTCACGTGATTGGTCAGGGTCGTCGCCGCCCCTCTGAAATAAAAGTGGCCGCTGTGCGAGACTTTCCGCAACCGCGCACAAAGACCGATATTCGGTCGTTCTTAGGTGTCGCCGGCTACTATCAGAGGTACATCCCTAGGTACTCTGATATCGCGGCTCCCCTGACGGATGCTCTAAGAAAGACAGAGCCTCAAACAGTCGTCTGGGACGAGACAAAGGAAAGAGCTTTTAGCGCCCTAAAGAGTGCCCTAACAAACCAGCCTGTGCTACGATCGCCAGACTATACAACAGGGTTCATTGTTCAGTGCGATGCTAGTGAGCGAGGCATGGGCGTTGTACTGTGCCAACGGGAAAAGGGAGAAGTAGAACACCCCGTCCTGTATGCTAGTCGTAAGCTGACCAGTCGTGAGCAGGCGTATAGCGCCACCGAGAAAGAGTGTGCATGTCTCGTGTGGGCCGTTCAGAAATTGTCATGCTATCTAGCCGGCTCGAGGTTTATCATTGAGACGGATCACTGCCCTCTCCAATGGCTGCAGACCATCTCTCCCAAAAATGGCCGCCTCCTGCGCTGGAGCCTCGCTTTACAACAATATTCCTTTGAGGTGCGTTACAAAAAGGGGAGTCTCAACGGTAACGCCGATGGCTTAAGTCGAAGCCCCTAACGTAGGAATCAGCCTCAAAATTGTTTGTTACTGATGTTTTTCTTCCTGAGGCAGGATTTTTTTTAACATATTGCTTTTGTTTAGTGTTTCAAAGTGATGATATGCTTTCTAGTGCAATTTTCCAATTTGTGGACGCGTTCTGAGTGATGCTAGACTACTGTAAGGAACTATGCAGTGGTATAAAAAGGGGAAAGAGCCTGGCAGGGCTTAGTGAGGGTTGTGCCGTGCTTGCTGACTGAGCGGTTGAGTTTCAGCGTAGTTCTAACGCTTGCCGGGAACGAGAACAAAAATGTGAACTCTCCCGAAGTCACTTTGCAGTGTCCCGTGCGAACCTGAACGAGAGAACGAGGCCTTCTCTGTGCGCTGCGCTCAAGAAACGTCGAGGGACGCCCGACTTCGGTTATGAGCATCATCGAGCGACATCCCTCCGGACAGCGGATGCAGTCCCCTGTCCATCGGGATCTCCTTCCCCCGGCGGGGCGGTCTGTTGCGTTTCGCCTGCGACACGTGGTTTTGCCGGCGCGACTGCGGCGGGGCGGCAGACATTTTGGCCCGATCGTCGTCGCCGCAACGCTCCCCGCCAGGTGTTTCCAGGCGCGACTGCGGCGATGCGACCGCAAAGGATCACCCTCTCCTTCCAGTCATTGTGCCTGAACCAGGCGATGCGACAGCAGGGGCACCCTCTCCTTCCAGTCATTGTGCCCGAACCAGGCGATGCGAAAGCAGGGATCACCCTCTCATCCCAGTCTTTGTGCCCGACCGGCGGCGCTACGACAGTGTGCGTCACCATTAGCCCATTGTACAATCACGTGCTCGTCAATTGAGGGGTTCCTTCTTGCCCTCAACTGCGAGAGTATAAAAACAGCTGCCCCCGGACGCCAAAAGGAGGGCTCCGATTTCTTCTGTTGAGTAAAGTGCTCTCCCGTCTCTCTACTTCGGTCAAACCTGACCGCCAACTCTTTGCGATGTTAAAATAAACAAGTTGTTTTGTTGTTACCAGTCGACTCATGCTTTGCCGGGACCTTCGGATGCTTCCAGTTGTACCCCAGGCCGCCAGGCCAACGCTACCCTTGGGGCTTGCGACCCAGGTACAACCACGGGCGTCAGCGCCGAGTTCCCAACAGATCGTACCAGCGGTGAGATCCAAACAAGAGCAAGATTTTGCAGTAATTAGTCGTTTGTATTGAAATGGAAGGAGGCAACTGAAGAATAAAATTATTGTTAGCTACACTGTAGCTGTCTAACAGTCGCGGCTGGCATCTGAACGGTGGTCAGTAAGGTAAATGGGTACATGGGGAGTAAAGGAAAGGGAGGGAGGATGTGAAGGAAGCATGGCAGTAGGTAAGTAAAACCTATATGCAGTTGCGTGCAAATATCGTGTGAGTAATCGTTCAACCTTATATAGCGTGTACTTTAGCGGCTTGTTGCTTCATCGAGTGTATCCGCGATACGGCCCTGCGCACTACGACATTGTACACTGTTTGTGGTGCAAATCAGCTGGGGGTGCTAATCCCGACTGCTGTAGTTTTGTGAAATGCTTCCCGCACACCCGGTACAGGGCGCGTGCTCATACAGGAGCGGCCTGTATATAGGAGTATACCTGTACGCGGACAGGTTGAAACCAGCCTGCAGCGGAATCAAAGCGTAGTGGCTCCTCTTCCCGTTGCCGAAAAACGCATATACACTCAAACACACAAATAAGCGCACACACACATACACGTTCAACCACACAAACAAATGTGTCGAATACATTGCATCTAACAAACGGAGTATCACTGTCACAATGTGTCTCTACCAGAGCTGCTTGCAGCAGCTCTGGTATAGCAGACGTCTATATGAGCAGACGTCTATGTTATCAGCATATATGAGCAGACGTCAGTGTTCCCCGCTGCCATACACGGCAGTAATGCAGGGCAAGTTTCTTTTTTTTTTTAACCCTCCGGCTGGTGTCGCGAATGCGCACAGAATTCAAGGACTAAAGGAGCATATTCGTAGCCTTCGGCGAGAGTTCCTTTTGTGAGCACTGACCCAGAACCTTCGGCCCTGACAACGGGCAGACTGTCCAGTCTGCCGAGCTCGTTGTACGCGTCCGGCCTAACTTCGTAGCGGGCGTGAAGAAGTAAGGATAAGTGTTAGATGAGATGTCTTGTTTATTTATTCACGCGTTGTTTCTGTCGGACCGAGCGTTTGTATGGGCAGTATTGAGGCTTGCCGATGGGCGCTGTCCCTTGTGGGGAGCGGGCAACCGCGTTAGCCGCGGCCGATGCTGCAATCCAGACAATGCACGCACTGAGCGTCGCTCAGCCTTCACTGCGCTGTTCTTGTTATGCGTACGTGGCCCTGCTATTACGGGCGAGCGCGGACCCAGAGAGAACGGACGTGCGACGATTTGTCCACAAAGTCGGAGGTAAAAAGTGAACGAAACGCGAAGGGGGGGGAGCAAACGGGGAGGGGAAGAAAAGCTAGAGGAGTGCAGGGTAGAGGCAGAGAGAACGCCCCCGTTTGGCAATCAGGAGAACAACGAGTGGTCTTAGATTCCCGTCCTTGCTTTGCTTTTTTTTGCTTTCCTATTTTTTCTTCGCTATAAGGGGGAGTATACGCAGTGGACAGCGCACACCCTATTTGCGCGTTATCTTCGCCCGGGCGGAGTGGATGTCGAACGCTTTTCACATATCGGCGGTACCGTCCGGCGTACATGGATTGAATAATGCTTTAGGGGTAGCCTCTTCATGCTCTCTCAAGTCTCGCACGTTGGGGTTGGAGGGAGGGTAATAATGATAACGGAAAGTGGAGTTAGTGAATACAGATATTTAGAAAATAATTCAGAGTTAAGTGATGAAAAATAGTTGCAGTGGGTGATAGTGAGGATGAGCAGCTACACAAACTCTCACCATCAGCGTCCAACAACCAAGTTACCGGGCCCAGAAGTCCGGTAACTGTTCATTTACCCTTTCCTCCCCCTCCCCCCTCTCATAGGCTGCTTTTCTTTTCTCGCTTTCCCCAGCACACGCAGACCCGGCAATCCGCGAATATACGCGCCATATGCCCTTCTACGAGCAGACGCGTTTATCTAGATGAAATCGGAAGAGCCAGCATATCGCTTCGAGATTGGATTGGATTAGCTCGGGATTTGGCCTCGGTTCCGACCCGTCGCATATAATGCGATGGTGCACTGTTTCCGCCGCAGCGAGCGCCGCCAGCCAGGGAAAAAATAACAATAAAAATATCTTCAAGTGTGCTGAGATAACTTTTTTGGGGAGAAAGGTGCAGATCGCGACTATACCGAGTCGCTCGAGGAGGGACACCGAGCGATTCATGTAGCACAGAGATCGTATGTACGCCCGTGAAATGAGTCTCGAACGCGTTAATTGTGCCGGGAAGCATTTCTGGCATAATTTATAGTCGGGCCCAGAAGCGGCGTTTATTAACAAAACAAAGGTATGAATACAAGACATTACAGTTTTAGCTTGTCCGAATGAATGCATTGCAGATTGCGGAATACCAGTTCACAGGGGAGGTGTACGGCGGGCTACGTAAAGATATGGCAACGACGCTGGTAGCGACATCTTTTGATGCAGAGTTTAACCGGACCGCACGCAAGACTAATACTGCAATGACTTCTTTATACATTATGCTTAACTGCTGGCATAAAGCGTCGGTAGTGCCATAATTGTTAACGTTCAGTTCTTTTATGCTGTTTCATCGACGGGAGCGTTCACGTGACACAATAGTTTTTCAAACGCACTGCAGTTCGATAAAGCGTCGCAATGTATCGCTACCAGCTAAGGTATCGCTACTTCTGTCTACGATTCCGGTAAGCTGGCAACCCGTAAACGGTAAAAGAAGCTTACGGACAAGCTAGAGCTCTATCGAATATAGCTTTAGCTTGTTAGTCAACATAGAACCCTTTACGGAATACCGCATACGTAAACGTGAGGGGTTGTGATGATAGTGCCACCTGGTGGCAGAGCAAATAGGACACTGAGCCCTATCATTTCAGTAACCTATGTATATATATATATATATATATATATATATATATATATATATATATATATATATATATATATATATATATATATATCACGTCCTCCTCAGCTCCTGGTATAACGCGTCGGGAGCGATATATTCGTTAACATGCAGTCCGTGTCTTATCTTTCTACAAGACGAACACCGATGTAACATGAAAACCTGTCTTATGTGCTGTGGTTGAACGAAGTGTCACAAGGTGTTGCTACCAGCGTTATTGCTGCTGTGGACTTCTACGGTAACCCGGTAAACCGCAAACTGTAAGAAGTTTGCCGACACGTTAAAGCTCTCTATTAGCTCTGTTCCCTCTATATGGCTAAACTCTGCGTCACAAGATTACGCGACCAATGCGGCAACGCATTGGTGGCGTTGCCGCAGCAGTAATGTTGACGGTAAGCAGTAGCAAGGGAGAAACTAAAGGTCTCTATTAGAGTTTTAGCCGCGTTACCGCATTGGTGGCGTAATCTTGTGACACAGAGTTTAGCCATAGAGGGCCCAGAGCCAACAGATAGCTTTAGCGTGTCTGCAAGCTTCTTACACTTTGCAGTTTACCGGGTTACCGGAGAGGTGCATGGAAGCAACAGTGCCGGTAGGGACATCTTGTGATGCTTTGTCTGACCGCAACGCCCTACAGACGTTTTCGTGACAGGTGAGTGTTCTTGCAAAAGAAAAAAAAATAAGTAACATGTTCACGATTACGCCGCTCCCGAAACTTCCCACATGCAGCGATTTAGAATGCACTTGGTTACTGCAACAGAGGCGATTCCGGTTAATTCTACTCGGTTATTTCGACTTATCACTTAATTCGAATGCACTCTATGTCCCGGCGAGAAATCATACATTGACGTGGAACAAAAATTCGTCTAGTTCGAATTCGAAAGCATGCCTTTTCTGTTAATTCGAAACCCGCCGACCCATACCGGCACTTCCACTCCGTACCCCCCATCAACCTTGCAGCAGTTACTAAAGGCTTGAAAACATGATAATTTCAGCAGATTATGTACCTGCTTCCCCGAGCGTGAAGTTGCTTTACATAAATGTATTTTCATGCTTTGGTGACGGTACTCCTTCACCCGTGAAGCAGTTTGTTGCTGCTTTTTTGTTTGTGATGTCACGTTGAGCCAGTGTTTAAACAGGTCGGCAATCTTTGCCTCATGCTGACTCATTCGCATTTAGAGAACAAGAAACAAAGATACAGTGCAGACTACATTAAGCAATAAAAAGTACATTTAAATTCGTTCATTTTGCTGCCGTTTGTTAATTTGACCTTTCGGATAATGAGGCCAAACGTATTGGTCCCGAAAGATTCGAATTGATGGGAGGCGACTGCAATAGCTCTGTGCCACGGCCGGACCGGACTGTCGATCCGAGCGCTCACGCAGACTCCAGTTGGGCCGTATCTGTACCAGTGTTTGAGCATTGCGCCATCAGGCGACGCCACCAACCCCGCAGCTGACGTTTACGTCTCCGGTAACCCCGGTAATCTAAAGCTCCCTATTGTTGCAGTGACCAACCATATTCTGCTCAGAAACGTCTGTCTCTACTGATAGGTTCAGAAGTGACAGCTTGTTGCGTTCAACCAATAAGCTCAGGCAGTCACTATTCTCACGTTCCTATCAGTCTAGAGACCAATCAGTAGTCAATGAAGCAATCGGTTGATCGAGCATATCACTCAGTCAAGAGATCAGCAGCGGCGCAGCTAGATCGTCTGGCACCCGGGGCCCTTAGCTCTTCTGTCATACCCCCCCCCCCCGGATGTAGTCGAGGAAGGCGAGGATATCGACAATTTTCGGGTGTCTTAAGACGTATATGACAGCCCACCCCCTTACTGGCCCCATGCACCCGGGGCCCATGGCCCCCCGGCCCCCCCTGTTGCTACGCCACTGGAGATCAGCACGTTAAATGATGAGTGAATGAACGAATGGATGAATGGACGGATGGTTCGATAAATCATGCTAGCGATCCCATCATTGCGGCGGTGTTTGTAAAATGTGCAAATAAGTGCACGTCCGCTCCTCTGCTCCGTTCGTTACCCCCAGATAAAGGAATATGCACCTCCCACAGAATAGCCCATTTACCAACCTCTCCCCCCCTTCACAGGCTGCTTCCCCCCCTTTTTTTTTCGCTCTCCCCAACACACGCAGGCCCGGTAATCCGCGAATATAAACGCCATGCCATGTTCTTCTACGAGCAGACGCGTTTATCTAGATGAAGTCGGAAGAGCCAGCATATGGCTTCGAGATTGGATTGGATCGGCTCGGGATTTGGCCTCGTTTCCGACCCGTCGCATATAATGCGATGGTGCACTGATGCTGCCGCAGCGACCGCGGCCCGCCAGAAAAAAAAAAAAAAGAAAAAGTAAATAAATAAATAAATAAAAATCTTCAAGTGTGCGGAGATAACTTTTGGGGGGAAGAAGGTACAGATCGCGACTCGCTCTAGGAGGGACAGCAAGCGATTCATGTAGCACAGAGATCGTATGAACGCCCGTGAAATCAGTCTCGAACGCGTTCATTGTGCCAGGGAGCATCTTTGACATAATTTCTAGTTCTGTTGCCAGCCAGAAAGGTCAGATTTGGCAACACTTGCTTATGGACGAACTGGGTAGGGGTATGCGCTTAAGCACTTTTTCGCATACTAGTGAGCAAATGTTCCCGATCTGTAGACAGTGCTGCCGCGGGCACGCGAGACAAATATTAGTCCGCTTATAACGCAGCAGGGTGCCAAGAATCTCGCATAATAGATAATTTCACGGTACGCAAAGGCAGGCGCACGAACACGGACGTATCTTGAACGACAAGGACAACATAAATGCCGGCTGTCAACTGTCGCCTGCTTTTCCCTACCACGAATCCTGCACAACAACTTCATCAACCACCAGCAGTTCGAAAATTGATCGCCTCCTCTTTCCCGCGGCTTTCGAAGTCACGTAATTTGCGCCATTTGTCGCTTTATGTGTAGTTTTTGACTTTTTTTCGATATACTTAGGGGACCGACATCAAACCTGAGTCCTTCACTACATACGACCTGTGTGCCTTTTAATGAGATCGTGGTTTTGGCGCGTACAACCCCATGATATATATTTTTTTCTTCTACATATGAGTCCGAACCCATATCACTTGACACTCAAAGCACACTCCTCGGGGATTGTTTTTTCTCCGCATATAAGCGGGACCTAGGTAGCACACCAAAAGTCTTAAAAACGTGTTTCAGGGTAAATCGGACAAAACGGATTTCTGACCTTCTTTCGACGTCCTAAAGACGCCTCAGACCAGCCAGATTTTATCTTGTCCTTAAAATCGCATAAAAAATGTTTTCAAACATACTATTTGTATCCCCGTCTTCTCGAGACCACGTAAAGACTGCGTTTTTGGCGGGAAAACATTTTTTTTTTCTCATCGCGGCGAAGTCATGCTTGCTCAGCAGCCGTTAGAGGGTCGACAAGACATTTCCAGCGCGGGAGGCAGAACGGCGAGCTGCCGGAGTGCCGCCCGCCATATATTAAGGCGTAAGCCTTTAGCGGCTCACGAGTGTCCGTGCACAGTCCGTGGTGGACGCAGGAAAACGGTGATCACCGGCGAGGGGAGCAAGGAGAGGGAGCGCCATGCCAGTAGCGCTGTGCGAGTGGGCGCGTGGGGCTGCGCGCACATCGGCGACAAGCCTTGCAGCCATGTGGCTGTGATTGCATCCCGTGCCCGCGGCCATGGCGGCGTCCGTTTGCAGAACAGTTCAGACAACAGCAACAGAGGCAGTCATAGATAGGCTTTCGCCTGTCGCAGTTTAGCTCACCAATGTGCCCATAGATTTGTGTGGATTGCGTCGAGCGGACAAAGGAGCTTGGAGTAGCATGACGATTATCCGCCTTCTGGGAACCATCTGCGCGGTGCGGGGGTTATTTTTGCCGGTCATTGTTAGCGGATATCTGAAAATTGGGAAGCGGACTCCAGAGATGCAATTCCTCGCGATTGTAGCGTGTATACTATATATGATGAAAAGTGGCGAGGACTGTCGCATTCATGTCCTGCCAGTGCCACCCCAGTATGCGCAGCTTCGATGTTCGTATTTATTGCAGGAGTATATATCTAGGCAATTTTATCGCGAATATTTGTAGTATAATTAAGTCGACAAGGCTGGTAATGTTGGTAATGTTTAGTTTTGAGTAAGTTTCTGAAGTGGCGTCCACGCGCGCGCTACTGTACGACCTATAAAAAAAATTTTAATTTTGGGGTTTTAGGTGCCAAAAGCACGACCTGATTATGAGGCACGCCGTAGTGGGGTTCTCCAGAATAATTCTGACCAACTGGGGTTCTTTAACGTGCCCGTAAATCTATGTGCACTGGTGTGTTTGCATTTCGCCCCCATCGACATGCGGCCGCCGTGGCCGGGGTTCGACCCCACGTCGTACGATCTATGACAGGCCCTGAGTTACTCCGACGCCTTCTCACATCTGCAAGAGACAGAACACGTCCTTTCCAAGCCTATAAGAAAGGGATAACATGCACAAGAAGCTTTTGTATGGATCTTCTCAAAGGCATTAGCTTGTAACGGGCTATGAGCTTGTCTCCTTTTTTTTTTTTTTTGAGTTACGAGTTCAGAATGAAGTGACAAATACGCCTTATATGAATTTTTCACATACGTGAGGTAAATAACTCCCGTTAAGGAACTACGTGACCTGTATATACTTTCACTTTGCGTTTAAGTATATTAATGTATATGTTAGCTTGTCTGTAAGTGCATTATTACATTTATAGAGATTTATGAGACTATGAATTCTTGCTTTTTTTAACTTATGGAACTGCATTTGAGATGGTGTGGAGAATATATTTTTGTGTGATGCTTCCAAGCTAAACGTGAAATCAGTTGACAGCAGTAGGGGTGTGGGAATAGGAATTTTTGAGGTTGAATCGAATACAAATCGAACAGTGCCAGAAGCGAATGTAATATAATTGAATAGCTTTCGAATAATAAGCAGTGATTATCAGAATTATAATATCAATAAAAGCCGGTAGCTCATAGCGAAGAGCACATGGAACGCTGTGGCGACGACAGCGGCAACCTTTCACACTTTTGCGAGATGCTTCACATTCACAAGTACACATTGCCCTTGCACCTACTAGACCAGTGCGCTACTGGACGACAACGTCAAGCTGCACTGCTTATCAGAACAACGTAGTTCAAAAGAGGTGCCCCAACGAGAGGCTTTTGCGCAACAGATATGTCGCTGTTCGCCCAACTTTGTCTATCCACTCCGCGGGCAAATGTTATAAAAGAAATGCATTTGCGATTTCTCTCCCTCCTTTCCTACGGCAGAGTAGCATCCCGACACCTAGATGTACGCCGGCATAATTCTCTGCAACTCAACAAAGAGCTGTAGTTCTGTCTCTCTCTCCCTGTCTCACTCTAGTAGTCATTTCTATGCGTGGACTTGATTTCTGACCTTGTTCGTTGTTATCTCTTTACATACAAAGCAGTTAGCCTTGCACGTCGCATTAAACATCTCGTATCATCGTTCGTCTGTGAATCTAATTCATCTCAGGGACTGAATCCAGCAACACCGAGTAGTCGAAAAGTGGTAAGGTAAAATAAAACGTAGTATGGTCTTATACTAAATATTTTATGCAAGGATAGTTCTTGAGAAAAAAATGATGATACAAGGCACTAAACGGAAACGAATAATCAGAGCTTGCAGGAGAGCTGAGACCTACGCAGTTTGGCAGCGGGTGCTCTCTAAAGCTCGCGGAACATTTATTCAACAATTGTTGTCAGAGGCAATGGTCTAATGTCGTTGCGACGTCAAGCTGGCGTAACCGGGAGTTTTTGAGTTGACTTTCCAGACCACTGCCGCCGATGGCGTTCTGAATATAAAAGAAATCAAACTGAATCCTACTGTTCCAGTTGGTGGATTTCAGATCTTAAAGCCGCATTGCACTTACGAGAAGACAAACAATCACGTCACAGTAGGTAAAAAAAAAAAACAGCCTCCAACATTATGACGCACTCCACGCAATCCACGTTAATACATCCCAATCCACCTTATTTTCTTTCATCCATCCTAATCTTCCTTAATCCTCCTCCATCCATCTTAATCCTCCTGAATCACCTTAATCCACCTCAACCGACCTTAATACACCTTGTTCCTATCACTAGTCAATCATTAATTTACTTTGCTCATCATTAATCGTCGCTTATACATGGTTGGACATGCCTTGGTTCACTTCTGGCCTTCCTTCGGTCACATGATATTTTATGTACTTCACAACACGACCTTGCAACGGATACCTAAGGCTATCGCCTTCAAAAGCCTGACAGAGGTTTTCACACCCTTGTCAAGAGTTCGTACAGCACTCAGATATACGCAAAATAATGTGAGTAATAAAAACGGTAGAAAAAGAAGTTCAATAGATTGCAGATCACCTAATCTCACGTGCTCGAACACTCATGTACAGATACAATATTGCCCAGACAACCTGAGACAACAGAAATGAAGGGTTTCAAAAGCAAGATCCCAACTGTCGCTAAAAAGCTTATCAAGAGGACGCGAAGCGCGCAAGTTAACATCGCAAGGCCGTCAATACTTCAGTCACCTACGAAACCTAGAATAACTAACGCTGTTGCCTCAACTACAAAAAAAAAAAAAAAAGTGGGATGCTGCGATTTTGGCCTGCTGCACCAGCAGGCCAAAATTTGCGCAATTCGTTAAAAAAAAAAAACTTCAGGTGAGTGTACCGCGTTGTCGGAATGTACGCGCGCACGCACACAAATATACACAAAGCGAACCAAAACATGAAGTAATACGACGGGATAAAATCAAAGGAAGCGGCTACGCCGTCGCGCACACTCTGAGCGTTGCCTGTTCGAAGATATTAAGAGTTGTTTTCTAGTGCGTACTCCCGATTATGCTTTCTCCACTACAAACACAGTTTCCCGTGGTATCACTCTTTCTAGAAGGAACACAGCCACTAGTGACGCATTAAGTGCAGGTAACTGAAAGGGCCAGTCGAAACGAAAAGGAGTAGGCGGCATCATTGTACGGTGACTACGTCTATTTCGTTTATTTCATTAAAAATGAAAACACCGATGTGGTGGAAATATTCACCAATCAGACGGCGCTCAACGTCGCCATCAAACATCTACGTCTTAGCGCCAAAATTACCTTTCCCACCGAAATGAAAACGCGCGGAGTCTGCGCTTTCCCCCCAAAACCGACACAACTTGCGCGGTCAACGAGTTCAAGGACACGCGTAACACTGCCGCAAGCAGAGCATTCCTCTATCACGTGTTCGTCGGACTAGCGAGCCGACAGATCACGTGACTCAATTTAACCAATAAGACAACACCTGCACACGGCACTGAAAAGTGAGGCCGATGACCCGGCGCGCACCCAGTGCTCGCAGTAGCGGTGAAGACGGCGGGTTTGATGGCTGCCCTCACCCTTCTTGTGTGACTATGGTCTCTTGGCGGGAATCGTGAGGAATTTTCCGCTCAGCCGTTGCGTCATGCTGTGGTCGTGGACTGGTTGGACATTTCGACAAGACAAGCGGCTTCCTGTTCTTTGGAAGCTTAGATATCGATGTGCCACAAAACTCTTGTGTCCTTTGTGGTGTTCGTGGACGAAACTTTCAGGGTATGTGTGCGGACAGTTGAGACGGCTGCCCGGAGAAAGAAGGAACACGATTCGCCTCTACACACCTTGAGAACACACAGCAGGGCTTCTAAATGTGAGTACATATGAAACTAATATGTACATTGCTCTAATCATTCCCTCCCTAAAGCTATAAACCGAATAACTGTGAGCACCTAAAAAAAAAAATAGGTATTGCGGTTTTGTCGTCTCTCCCAATTCGCGCCCAGTTGTTCGTGCTTCTTGTAAACAAGCAGCGGGTATTGTTGTGGTCTTCGTAATTATGCACGACCTCGGCGAATATAAAGAGCAAGAGCTTGTTGATTTGATAAACTGACGCTTGACTCCGGGCCCATTACGCTTGCGTGCTCGAGCGTGAAACGGGCAGGGATGAGATAGGAGCTCCGGAATCGTCCGCATCGCCGCCATTTTTTGCCGGCTTCTTGGGGAGGGAGGATGCCATATTGTCGTCTGCTGCCAAAGGTTGTTTCGGAGCAGCTGTTCCTCTTCGGCAGACTTCCCGCCTTTTTTGAATATTTATTTTCTCCTTGTTACGTGATGGCTATAGATCTGTGTGAGAATTAAGGACTGTTATTTACTTATTTGTTTATATTTTTTATATATTACTATTATATATTATATATATATTATATATATTATATATATTATATATTATTATATATTGTTATATATTACTTATTTGTTTGTTATTTGTTTATTTACTTATTTGTTTACTTATTTGCTTATTTGTTTTAGTTGATGGGATGCAGTTCGTGTATTCAATACCGGAAGGGGGAGGTCGTTTGCGTTTTACAGCCGCGCGCATTGTTTTGTCTTTATACTCTGGTCGGCGATGATTTCCGTACTGGGCCTGTAACTCGTTAGATTTTTCCCAAATTTCCTGACGTCTCTTGTACATTGCGTTTGACGACCATTTCTGTAATAGTTGCGGTATTGGTGAGATAAAGATATATTCTGCGTCTCATACTACATAGAAGTTGAAGCCATACGTACTTATTTCATTTTGAACTGCAATGCGAGGCATGCTTCTTCATTAAAGGCTCGGGAGAAAGGCTGCGATAGTGAGCGGCTATTTTGATAAATTTACTGACCTGGAAAAAAAAAAAGATCCGTGCAGCCTCTCCGCGAAAGCAGAGACGCTGATAGCTTATTCATTTTCCATAAAACGTTGTTGGTTAACTTATTAGTTAGTATGTCTTTGGCGACTGGACGCTTCTTCCCTGGATGCCTTAATTTGAGTGCATTGTCCCACTGTCAGCTTCGGTAGTACATTTGCCGCGAGTGCTAAGTATGACAATCTTGTGCTCAGGTCGCTGGTTTGGTTCCTCTACCACCGCACTCCGTTTGAGGCGGAACGCAGAAAGGCTCGTGTGCCGTGCTTTTCGTGAACGTTAAATAAGCTCGACTGCTCGAAATTTATCCGGAACTTCCCACAGCTGAACGATAGCTGTCAGTGACGTTTTAAAGGCGCAAGCATTTAATGGCTCGAGCTCGCGGCCACGGCGGCGTCCGTTCGCAGAACATGTCACACTCCCCTAAGGGGCGCTCGTGACGTCATCGGAGTGGCGCGCGTACTGCGCATGCGCCCAGTAGGTGGCGCCACCCTCGCGCTCCAAAATGGCGTCGGCAGACGCTCCTCGCTAGCCGAGGCAGTCGGATGCCTCCGAAGCGCGCTCCCGTTTCTCCAGCAACCAAGCGCGCTCGCACTGCGAACGAAAGCGCAAGTCGCGGCAGGTTCAGCGGCAACATTCGAGTGGGCAGGAACAGCGTCTTCCAGAGTTCTGCCAACACAGGAAGGTTGAAAGCCAATGAACGGATGCGACTGAAGCGACTCAGCCGGTCTCCTGGGACGAAAGCAGAACGCAAGCGACAACAACGCCTTCGGAACGAGCAACAGCAGCAACAACAAGGCACTTCAAGTGGGGAATGCGAGCTCCCAGATTCTCCCAACATCGGAAGATTGAAGATGAAAAAGAGAAAGCGTCTAAAGCAACTCAACACGTTTCCCGGAACGGGTGCTAGAGAGTCAGAACGCCTCTTGCCAGAAAAAAACAAGTATGCGAGGCAGAATAACAAGTACCAGTTGAATAAGCCAATAAATGATGTAATCAACATCACAGTGCATTTCAATCAAAGAGAGCAGTTCGGACAACAGAGGCAGTCATAGAAAGGCTTTCGCCTACTGCAGTTTAACTCAGCAATGTGCCCATACATTTTCTTCTCAGGACCTCAATAAAATTCTTTGTCTGTCTGTCTGTCTGTCTGTCTGTCTGTCCGTCTGTCTGTCTAGTGGACACTTCAGAAGCATTTTCGCTCTAGGCGTCGCCGTGATGTTTCGACTAAATATGAAGGATAAGGGCGATAACGCCGTTGCTGCACGCCGTATGCTGCATGGGCAAGGTTCTGACCGGTGTTCTATAAGTCGCGGGTCGCTTTTTTCGTCGTGACGGTAGATTGGATTTTTTACAACCACTGCCCCAGGAGGGCACATGTAACCGGCAAACGGAGGCTTCAGGAGAGCACCTGAGATTATAATAAAGGAGGCGGCGCAGAACCTCCAGGGCTCCCAAGGGGTAGCGGGGGGATCAAAGCTGGAAGCAGGGCGGCCCGTCGGTTGGGGCCGCGCAGGCCTCGGCGAGTCTCTAGCTTTGGTGTCCAGGAAGCGCCGCCAATAATGCGAAATAATGGCACGTTGTTTCAATTAGTAAAAAACACGATTGAATAAATATATTTACGTCCAGCCGCCCACTTGCGACGCTAAGTTCAGCACTACCGCGCCCCGCGACTTCTGCCGGCACGCCTAAGGGACAAATGCATACAACACGCGCTAAGAAACTCCTCCATAGTGACTAGGCAGAGTCGTATATTCAAGAGTCCCCACATTTCCTCTCTCGCAGCTGCTCTTACTCGCGCATGCGCGCAAACGTCCGGCGTCTGCGCAAGTGCCACGTCCCGCTGTACCTACTAGCAATTGTAAAAATGCAGCACGCGAGGTTGGAGAGGGAGGAGGGGCTTCGAATCTGCCAACAAGCGTAGAGAAGGATGTATGTACTTTGCACGGCCGCGCGCAGCGGTGCGCGCCGTATCTTGAATATGATCTGCAGACGGCTCATACCGTTGTGCACGCTGCGTGCTCGCCGCTTTTGCGTTGAAACGATAGACGACACGAAGGTTCGCTCGCTACTGCTGCCGCCACGTTGCTCACACCGGGTTGCTCACGTCAGCATGCCTCTTTGACATGTTCGCATGAGCTGTCGATGTTTGATCAGGAAAGGTGCGTTTTGATGTCATTACATTAATTTCCTTGGTGACCATGCTTTCATTATCAACCAGTTCGGCTCATTGAATGGCTCGTCAGTACAGAGATAAGCTCTGAAACACCTTAAAACGCTTTTAAATGATGTATGTGTTGATTGAAACTGCGGGTGCTCTTTTCTTATTTATTTGATTATCACACGTGGGTATTGTTTTCACGTTAAGAACTGCAGTCTAGGTGGGCCGACGGCTCGTATCTTTTCGTGCGTTTTGTTCTCACCGCTCAGCTGGCGTTGATGCAATACACAGCATACGAAGGTCACTTCGCTCGCTCCTGCTGCCGCGATTCCTCGCGCCAGCGTTTTGACGGCGAGTGTCCGCGGTCGTCGAGTGCGAAGTGTTGTGCGCGCTGACACCACGCTGGGTATAATTTAGATAGCACGCGCATGCTCACCACGGCCGCTCTACTGCGGCGGCTGCTTCGTATGGCACGGCCGCGCGAGCCCTTTCTCGAATACGACCTGCGATGCGGACAGTGTATATATAGGCGTCCAGGCGCACCGATGGCCGATAGCGTCGTTTGTACTGTAGCACTCATACGCGTCACCCGCGTTCGCCAAGTGAAACGTCACTGTAACCTTTTAACGCGACAGCGTTAAGGAGCTCGTGTCGCAGAAAAGCCGGTGTCGTCGGCGTCGGCGGCGTTGGCCGTGAGCGATAAATCCCAGCAGGCACTTTTTGGTTCAGGGTTGCCGCCATCTTTGTTCGTGCGCAGTAAAGAAAGAGAGAGAGAGACAGAAGGGGGAGGAAAGACAGAGAGGTTAGCCAGTGTAAGTACCGGCTGGCTACCCTGTGCTGGGGAAAGGGGTAAAGAGAATAAAAGGAGAAAGAACAAGAAAAAAAGAAGGAAACCGGAAAATTCACACAGTAACGCGATACCACGCCCTACAACATTCAAAGACGGTCGCACAATTCGCATGTCCTTAAAAACTTCGCCAAAGCCCTAAGGCCTTGAGTGCCGAAGCCCGTCTGGACCGGTGTCCTAGAACTTTCTCCTCTGTGAAGGGGCGATTGTCCAGTTTTTCTCGAGTGCGGTCACGAGCATCGTGTGTGTCTGTTTTCACGTCTGTGTCCGTGAGGTGCTGTCACAGATAAGAAAAAAAAAGGAACTCGCGGAGTGGGACGTTATAAACTTAGGGTAACAAAGATCGCCCCCCCCCATCACGTGATCGTGTCGCCGTACGGTTGCGGCAAGCTACTATTCGCTCCACCAAAGCTTTCATGCATAAAAAGCACACGCACATCAAAGTTCAAGAGTAGTCATATATCTTCCGTGATAGGCGAATTGGAAGATATGACATGTGTATCATAAACTTTTGGCGTGAGTGCATTTTTTTTTATTTACGTACCTCACAGGCTCCAAGGTTTGAGTATTATATGAGGGGGATCTGAAGTAGTTAGAAAAATAAGATGAAGAGCGCAGCTCTATAAGTAGTTAACGCGATAAAAAAACAACAGAACCACTAAAGGAACATAACTAAAAAGCAACTATGTCGCAAACAACAGTCATGCGGAACAAAAATAAAAAAAGAACAGGAGACAACGTCATACAGTACTTTGAGAGAATTTTCAAATTTCATGCATATAACACCGTTTCCCTGTGCCCGTACTGCGCAGCTCGTGTTTTTGTCTTCGTCTTCGTTGTAACCACGTTTCCATATTGTCAATACAATTTCTTTTTTTTTTTTCAACAACAATTGCACCACCGATGTTGAAGGCCGTGGATGAAAAGGCTTCACGTGGGCCGGTGGCGGTCTGTCGTTCTTTACTGTCTGTCGCATTTCCTTGCGCTAATCCATACGAGCACTCAATCACAAAGCCCTGCGCGAACAAGAGGCCACGTGACGCAGCTCGACGCCCCCGGTAGAGGCTACTCTGCCCGTGGCCTCCGCGATCAGCTCCGGCGCCGCGCCGTTGCTGAACGGAACGGAGCTGATCGCGGAGGCCACGCTCTGCCCAAGGAGGTTTAAAAAACAAACTCTGGAGTGGGGGTGACGCCTCAAAAGCGAAGCCGGACCGCCGCCATGTTACCATGGGCACGAAACAACGTTAGCGAATAGCGGCGATTATACGAAGCGCTATTTAAGATGGTCAATTTTGCTGTACAGATATTGTTCGATCGCCTTTCTTTCTGTTACTGCTTTGAAAAAGGAAGCATAAACGTCTTGGCAAACTTTATGGCCCATCAGGATATCAGTAGTCAGCCGAAGGTAACATTTTAGCCAGACGCCATGAGCTCTTGTTTTCTAGTTAGGCTAACAGTTACAATAAACGAGCGAGGTAAATGAGCCGTGAGTGGATTTCAGCTGTGGCGCACCCCTTTCAGGGTAGAAGTATATTGACAAACTCTGGCTTCACCTGGGCTCATAAGAAACTGTGGGGGCTGCCACTTCAGCAATCCTTTTTAAGCCTCCTTAGCTCTGGCGATGGATGCCCATAATATCGTTATCAGTGTGCTACGAAACCGAAACGCATCCCCCTTCCTATACGCGCCACGAAATAGTTCCTCAGTTTCACTCGTAATTTTAATGTTTCCTTATTATCCCAATATAAATACCATCGAATTCGTTAACGTGGGAATCGCATTAGCGCGAACACTCGCAAATGAAATGAAGAGGTTTATATTGCTCGCGCAAAAAAAAGTTTGGTTTCTTTTTCTTTACTTTAATTTTACTTTGTTGTTTTGGTCCGCATCACATTTCCTGCGCAATTGCACCCCTCCGCGTGTTAAACGATTAGCAGCGTTCCTGTCGAAGCAGTTCAATCGTTTAAGTATCTGGGAGTCACTTTCTGCCATGACCTTTCTTGGGCTTTGCACGTCACTAACGTCATATCATCTGCAAATAAAACACTTGGATTTTTGCGACGTCATCTACATAACGCACCTAAGAACGTAAAATTGCTCGCTTATAAAACTCTCGTGCGAACAAAATTGGAATATGCTTCACCAATTTGGAACCCGCGACAAGCTTATATTCAAGACGCCCTTGAGTCACTTCAAAACCGTGCCACTAGATTCATTCATCGTTCGTATTCTTATGATGTGAGTGTGTCATCACTAAAATTAGAATCTAATTTACCCCTTCTCTCATGTCGTCGCCGTATCGCCAGTCTTTGTTTATTCTATAAACTCTTTCATAGCTCGATGGGCATCCCGCCATCATTGTTCCACCAACACGCATATCTAACCGCACTCGCGCGCCCACGTGCACGCACCGTTACTTTTTCTACGTCATTTTTTCCTCGCACAGCTGCTGACTGGAATGGCCTTCCGGGCGACACCGCTGCCATCCCTTGTCCATCCACCTTCATAGAAAGCGTCACCAATCACCTTTCACCATAGGTTAACACATGGTTTCTCCTTATTTCTGTGTAACCCACCCCTTATGTAATACCCCGTTACGGGGTCTTTAAGGAATAAAAATGAAATGAAATGAAACATGGCGTCCACCTTGTGGATCGGCACGCGCGTCTGGTCCCGAAATCCCGCCGCGTTCCGTTACGCAAAATTTCGGCAAGCAGCGTTCGTCTATAAGCAGGCGAAGCAGCTTGCGTTACAATGCGTCTGGTACGCCGGTGTATACGCGGCGCGGACAGCCCGACATATCCGCAGCCTTTGCCTTTTTGTACCGCGACGTCAGCGTGCGCTCACCGGTGTGAGTGAACGGACTGCCGCCGGGATAAAAGCCGAATCTCGGCGCGAACCTATGAAATACCCTGAGCGCGAGAAAGAAAAAATGCGTTTCGGCTTGGGCAGCAGCACAGCACCGACATCACCCGCCACTGATCCGGCGCTTTGATTGCCGCCGCACAGGGGTGGCATTGTAGGAGTAGCGAAGAGAGCAAGGCTCGCGCCGTGCGCGAGAGATGGCGCCAGGAGCGCGCGCCCAGCTAGAGTAGCGCGATCGCTTCGGCTACGGAGCTGGTTACGGCGAGGGACAATGGCGAGGCATGACGGCGACGCCAAACGCAGGAACGGGCGCCAATGAGCTGCGCTCTAAAAACTGAAGCTCGAACGTGCAAGAGGGCCGCCAGAATACTGGACGAGCGAGGCTGCAGCGCAGCTGCGACACAATCACAACGGCTTCTCTGCGACATTAAGTGCAAATATGTCTTGTCTTTATGCTCGGCAAAGCGCCGACAGTCGAAAATAACACGTGCAACGAGGTCGTCGTGCCACCTGGACGTGGAAAGGCGGAATATCAGCGTCACCGCTATTCGAATAATTCTGAAGGAAAAGAAAGCGCAATCCCGCACTGCTCGAAAGAGGCGACATCATCACACGGCGACGGAAACAACTCCACATATCGCGCAAGACATAAGGAGGCATGTAACGGTATAAGCGCCTTTTAAAAGCTAAAGCGTTTCTTGGCCGTAGGTTGGCGAAAGCGCGCACCCATGGGTGGCGTCCGCAAAAGGCGTCCGCAAGAAGCCCTGACCAGAATGCATGTGACTTCTCCCACCGGAACGGACGCCGACGCCAGCAGCGACCGTAGCAACGTAGCCAAAGGAAACGCCTTCGTGTTCTCATCTCGTAAGAACGTTTACTGCAACGTTTGCAGGAACGCAGTGCAAATTTCAGCCAACCTAGTGCACCGCCTGCGATGATGATCATTTTACTTTAAAAGAACCGCGCCATGGATGAATGCGATTGCAATGCTATTTGTATCCTTCGTTTACGAAGCGAAATTAAGGCAGTTTTTGGGCAAGAAACCGACAGATAACTAGAGTGCCTTTGGCGGCTGGGAAAACTGGCGTTTAGGCGGCTTTGATTTTCGAATTCGTTTGTACGACGCTAACCGTCCATTTCTTGGTTAATTTTCTGTTGGTGCACTAACCGTTAACTTTGGGAACCATTGTTTCTTGGTTTGCTGTGCACGCCGAAAGGGAATCGCTTCCAAAGTGTACGGTTAGCGTCGTACGTGACAGTTGAGTGGGTCAAGGAAGTCAAGACAGAGCATAGCCGTACGGCAACGTTACTACACCGGACGTGTTGCTCCGGCGCTGCATGACGGCAGGAAGTAGGACAACAATTTTGTCAATACTGCCACTCTCAGTTGAGAGCATAGCAGGTGGGCATTACAAAGACAATCATGTTTAAAAAGAACACACACACGCACACACACACACACATATACATATATATATATATATATATATATATATATATATATATATATATATATATATATATATATATATATCACGAAATGCGTCCAAAATTTCTTTAAAATACGGAACGCGAGATAATTCAATGGTTTCTTCTGGATTACGTTTACCACTGGGAAAACATTTGAAGAATGACTCGAGGTAGTAACTATATGTGGACGAGTACATGCGCAAATTAGGCTAATTCCCTTTTTAACCATGCGATCAACACCAATGGAAGACTTGAAGCTCTCTATCCGAGCAGCTCATAACCGTTCCTACCGACGCAAAAAAGCTGACGCTGCTAATTTTTACAGTTTAGTGAATGCTACAGTGAATACAGCTATAAGGCTGCTCGCGCTATGCTCTTTCGACGGTGAGGCGCAAGTAGCCACGTGACTCGGCCGTGGCTGTCTTTACTCACCGCAGCTTCAGTGTCGTTCTTTTGTGTGCGACTGGTGAGAATTCACTGTGCCGTCAAAATTAAAGAATGAAGATATGCGCACTGTACGGAGCGCGCGCCCCTGCCGGAAGTGGCTGGTGTGTACGACGATGCAGCGCAATCTATGGGAAACGGCAATTCTCGCATTAGTACGTGTTAGCATGGAGATCTAAGGCTGGTGCAAGGTTAGGTTAGGTTAAAGGCAAGTTGGGGTTAATTCGGTTGGAACTAAAAATTACTGAAGCTCCCGTACTGGGTGCGAGAATTACAAAGGCTTAACCAGACTCTATCAAGATCTAAAAGGTCTATAAGGACACTGTAAACGTCTAAACCAGACGACGATAATGAAAGAGAGAATAGTCTAGAGGAATTTGAAAGCCCACAAGTAACGCCCGAAGAAGTAAAGAGAGCCTTGGGAGCTATGCAAAGGGGGAAGGCAGCTGGGAAGGATCAGGTAACAGCAGATTTGTTGAAGGATGGTGGGCAGATTGTTCTAGAAAAACTGGCCACCCTGTATACGCAATGTCTCATGACCTCGAGCGCACTGGAATCTTGGAAGAACGCCAACATAATCCTAATCCATAAGAAAGGGGACGCCAAAGATTTGAAAAATGATAGACAGGTCAGCTTACTGTCCGTTGCCTACAAAGTATTTACTAAGGTAATCGCAAATAGAATAAGGAACACCTTTGACTTCTGTCAACCAAAGGACCAGGCAGGATTCCGTAAAGGCTACTCAACAATAGACCATATTCACACTATCAATCAAGTGATAGAGAAATGTGCAGAATATAACCAACCCTTATATATAGCTTTCATTGATTACGAGAAAGCGTTTGATTCAGTCGAAACCTCAGCATTCATGGAGGCATTACGGAATCAGGGTGTAGACGAGCCGTACGTAAAAATACTGACAGATATCTATAGCGGCTCCACAGCCACCGTAGTCGTCCATAAAGAAAGCAACAAAATCCCAATTAAGAAACGCGTCAGGCAGGGAGATACAATCTCTCCAATGATATTCACCGCGAGTTTACAGGAGGTATTCAGAGACCTGGATTGGGAAGAATTGGGGATAAGAGTTAATGGAGAATACCTTAGAAACTTAAGATTCGCTGATGATATTGCCTTGCTTAGTAACTCAGGGGACCAATTGCAGTGCATGCTCACTGACCTGGAGAGGCAAAGCAGAAGGGTGGGTCTGAAAATTAATCTGCAGAAAATTAAAGTAATGTTTAACAGTCTCGGAAGAGAGCAGCAGTTTACGATAGGTAGCGAGGCACTGGAAGTGGTAAGGGAATACATATAGTTAGGGCAGGTAGTGACCGCGGATCCGGATCATGAGACTGAAATAATCAGAAGAATAAGAATGGGCTGGGGTGCTTTTGGCAGGCATTCTGAGATCATGAACAGCAGGTTGTCATTATCCCTCAAGAGAAAAGTGCATAACAGCTGTGTCTTACCAGTACTCACGTACGGGGCAGAAACCTGGAGGCTTGCGAAAAGGGCTCTACTTAAATTGAGGACGACGCAACGAGCTATGGAAAGAAGAATGATGACTGCAACGTTAAGGGACAAGAAAAGAGCAGATTGGTTGAGGGAACAAGCGCGAGTTAATGACATCTTAGTTGAAGTCAAGAAAAAGAAATGGGCGTGGGCAGGACATGTAATGAGGAGGGAAGATAACCAATGGTCATTAAGGATTACGGACTGGACTCCAAGGGAAGGGAAGCGTAGAAGGGGGTGGCAGAAAGTTAGGTGGGCGGAAGAGATTAAGAAGTTTGCAGTGACGACATGGCCACAATTAGTACATAACTGGGGTAGTTTGAGAAGTATGGGAGAGGCCTTTGACTTGCTGTGGGCGTAACCACACTGATGATGATGATGCGCACTACCAATCTAACAAAAATGGAGACGTTAAAGAATTGAAAAATTATAGGCCCATTAGCTTACTCCCAGTATTATATAATATGTTTACCAAAATAACCTCCAATAGATTAAGGGTAAGACAGGACTTTAGTCAACCAAGGGGACAGGCTGGCTTCAGGAAGGGATACTCTACGATGGATCCCAACCATCAACGTGTGTTAATCTGAAGTAGTGATCTGAGTAGGTCTTTTTGTTGTTTCCTTTTTTGACTTCGCTACCTCCTGATATGTTTAACTGATGTCTTTATACCTTGTCATGTTATTATGCTGCGGTTTTTTGCAATCACCTATATATATTGTAACGGACAGTTAAGGGAGTCCAGATCAAACTATTTATTGTGGGCTAACTTGTGCCCTGGGGGTAAATAAAAGAAGCACTGCCGCGTTCTAAACGGGAGATAAGGAAGGCCTTCTTCTTCTCTCTCGAGCGTCGCTTCACCTCGTCTTCTTGTAGACGCCTACAACGGCCACCTGCGACGTGAGTGCGTGCGGCGAAATCACGTGCCATGATTTCGTCGTCTTTTCCTCCAATACGCGTTGTCCCCTTGAGGGGGCGCATGAACCTGCGCGCGTTGTTTAAATATGTTTCTGCCTTGTATCGATATGTTCTCCGTTTTTTAATAAAAAAATTGGAGGACGCTTAAGCTTCGCCTTCAAGAGTGGAACGCGACAGCGTTCCCGTCGACCCGCCAAGGGGTATTGGGCTACGGCGCAGCGACAACGCGCCCCGCATCGGACGCGGTGAGCGTCAAGCAACGCAGCGTTCGGCGCGACAACGAAATGCGCGCCTCAGCAAGCGACGCACGCCTGAGCCTTCTAAGGTAACACCGCGTTCACTAGAGGCGCTTTTGTACCGCTTTGAAGCATCGAACTCGTGGCTCAGTGGTAACGTCTCCGTCTCACACTCCGGAGACCCTGGTTCGATTCCCACCCAGCCCATCTTGGAAGTTGCTTTTTATTTATGAAGTGCCTGCCGTGATTTATCGCTCACGGCCAACGCCGCGGACGCCGACGCCGACACCGACGCCGACGCCGACGACACCGGCTTTTCTGCGACACGAGCTCCTTAACGCTATCGCGTTAAAACTTAGCTGAGAGTTAGCGCTCGTCCTGTCTGCTTCTAGTCTCTGTCCGTGTCCCTTCGCGCTACAACCCAAGGTGATGTTACCGTACCAACTCGCCCAACTTTCTGTCCTTTTGCAATATCGTAATGGTCGCTGAATTGTTTTTTCGGGAGCCTGCGCTTTGACCGGTGACGGGAATGGCGAGGAGGAGAGATGGAGAGGAACTGGGCAGGCCACACACTGACGCAGAGATTTCGAGGGGTGGGGGACTGGGGAAGCACATGCCCATGGAATTTTTTTTTTTTTTCTTTCACGTTGGTCTCATCTTGTGCACCATTGAACTGCGAAGCTTGCAACACAACTGGCTTGCTCCTCGCCACTCCCGCGTTGTTGGATCGCCCGTAGCCGCCACGGTGTTGTTCCGTCTGTCCAAACTGTAAACCACCTTCCACTCTTAAGTGAATAAGGGTTAAAACAGTCTATAACCCACACCCTCACCCTTATATAAGAACGGTGTGCGGGAGTGAGTTATCGACCTATTTACATCTTTGTTCATGTTTAAGGGTGTTGCAGCAGAAGCTGCCTTGCTTGCTGCATCACGCAAACATGTCGCACCGGCGTACAATTGAAGCATCATCCGCGGACTTAGCTTGCAAACCTTGCTATGGCTGGCAATGCTTCGCCCTTCGAGAGAAACTGCCCATTCTTTTTTTTTTCTGTTCAGGTTTAGTTCAGGCTCAGGCACGTTCCAAGAATGTCAGTTCAGGTTCAGTTTCGACAAAAATTACGTTTCAGATGCGTCTATCGTTTTCGGGTTCGTTTCGACATCCTGATGATAAGTGCTAGTAAAAAAAAAAAAAATCAGTATAGATACGCCTACACGTGGACCGGCAGCGGCTGCAAGTCTGTGCGGCTTTGATGGCAAGGAAGTTATAGAAAGCTATGTACATTCAGCAAAATCCTTGGTGTGAAGCTATACAGAAACGGTAAAACGTTCTGGCACGAAAACGAAACTCCGCTCAAGACAGCCGGACTACATGGGGAGCGATACGCATGCGTGAGCCCCGCCCCCTGTAGTTTAGGTTTCGTTGCCGCGAAATGCTGTGCTCGCGAGTTTAAACTACAGGAACGGCAAACGCGCTGGGACCATCCGAAGATACGGAACGCTGCTGCCCGCCTTGCAAAGCCAAGCCAAGCCAAGGTTGGGACAGCGTTTCTACCGCGGCCTCCGCGATCACCAGCGCTCGCCCTTGTGATCTCGGAGGCCACGTTCCTATAGTCGGTTGGTTTGCTACAGCGTCGTTCGGGCTCGCAGTGCAGGAGGAAGAGCGCTGCTTCCGAGCGAGTTGGTTCACGTTAACCCTTGGTTCAAACAGGGCTCGCGCGCACAGCTTGGTTCCGTAAAATAGGGCGTCTTCCCTTCCCCTCAAGCTGTGCTCAGTGCCATGTCGAAGTCGCGGCCATGTGGCATGCGTTGGGGCCCTGCTCCGAATACACCGGCACGAGAAGAGAGAGAAACAACTTCATCTAGTCGCCTGCAGAACGACACCATGACTAAATGGCGCCGCGACGCGGACCCTGAAAATCTAAGGACAAACGCCTTCGCCGCTTAGGCTTAGCCTCTTCGGGATGCATACGCGATTCACTTTCCGCGAAGCGGAACTAATAGGCGCACTGCCTGCGCTGTAATGCATATAGTCCAGGATTTTCTGAAATCGGCCGGACTTCTGGGCGTGCCGCGATTTTTCAGTGACTAAAATGTTACCGTGACTAAAATGTTACCGTGACTAAAATGTTACCGTGACTAAAATGTTTCAGTGACTAAAAATTTCAGTGACCGTGCCAGGCTGTAGACAATGCGTGATTCGTTGTTTGCCCTCCCTTTTTATCGCCTTCGTCTCTCTCTATCTCTTTCTTTTTGTCTGTTTTGTAAGTAGCACCAATGCTACTCCTCGGCTGGCAAGCTAGCAGAACCTAAAATGAAAACAAGTGCAGACTTGCTCGAGCGCTTAAAATTGACCGCTTAGGCCTGCAAGTGAAGATGTCATGCCAATGTCGAGAAACAAATGATAACGCAACGGGTAGGTAAACACACACGCACATATACACAGATATATACAGGGTGTTTCAGCGAACGCTTTCAAAAATTCTTAAAAGTTGCCTGTAGCAGATAGTATAATTCTCGTTCATGAGCTGGTCTACTCGTAGAGGCGGACATTACGTGCTCAAAGAAATGAAATGCATAATCGACTAATTAACAAATTTTACTCATTATGTTTCCAATTACCTTAAGACCCATATTGCAATTTACACATTTTAGCAGTGGAGTTCGCAAGGCGGCTCCACTTCGAACGAATTCTCATGATCACGCCAGTTGCGAGCTGTTAATTCCCGAACTTCGCGGAGAAACGCACTGGCGTTCCAGCTACTTTCTTAACAAAACGTCTGGTGTTAGGCTGCTGAGCACAAGGTCGCGAGATCGTATCCCGGCCACGGCGGCCGCATTTCGACGGGGGCGAAATGCGAAAACACCCGTGTACTTAGATTTAGGTGCACGTTAAAGAACCCCAGGTGGTCGAAATTTCCGGAGTCCTCCACTACGGCGTGCCTCATAATCAGAAAGTGCTTTTGGCTCGTAAAACCCCATAATTTTTTAAAGAAAACGTCGTTTTATGCATTCATGCATAGGTAAGTGGAATGCCAATGGATTTCTCCGCGAAGTGCGGGAATTAATATCTCGAAACTGGTGTCACCCTAAGTATTCGTTCCAAGTGGATCCGCCTTGCGAACTCCACGGCTATATTTGTGAACTGCAATATGGGCCTTAAGGTTATTAGTTAAAACATAATTAGTGAAATGTTAATGTGCTATGTTCCATAGGCCACCTCTAAAAATTTTAAATGTGGTTCGCTGAAACATCCTAATATATATATATATATATATATATATATATATATATATATATATATATATATATATATATATAGCTATTTCTAGTAGTAAAACATAAATACCCCAGTAAGTGGATGGGAAAACGGCGCCGCGGTAGCTCAGTTGGTAAGAGCATCGGACGTCTAATGCGAAGACTTGGAATCGATCCCTACCTGCGGCAAGTTGTTTTTTCATCCATGTTAATTTCCATGAACTTATCATTTCGCATATCAGACTATCTTTGCCTGCGCAAATGTATCTTTAGAACGGCAGTTGGGGAGGTGGCCCGAGGCATTCTTCAAGCCTGACGACACCGAACAATACCGAGCACAGTAGCACGCTGCACCTAACTTCGACGACGCGTCCCAGGTGAACCTCTCGACGCTATCTCTGCACGTTACACGCACCCCGCAGCCCCGCCGGCAGATGGCGACCTGGTCGCTGTTCTGCCGTTCGGCCAGGCGTGCCGAGAAAACCACCTGTCCTCGAAGCCAAGCATACACGCACGCACCGAGAGACGCACTGGGCTTTCTTGAACAGTCGGTGCCTCGCGGTGACGCCGTTTCTCGTTTCTCCGCGGCAGATGCTCGCGCGCCCCTCCGAGATCGGCGACGGGTGGCGCTCTTTCCTTGATGCTTTGGACAGACGAGAGAAACGACGACCGTGGAAGAAGGAAACAGAACAGACGATGACGCATGTAGTTCGGGCAAGTCGCGGTCCAGAAAGTTATATGCGTATATTTCTAAATGAAAAAAAAAAAAACGCGAAACAGACGGCCCAGTAGCAGAAGTGCGGATGCTGTCTGACACAGGGTGCGGTAATGTCTCTCTCTCTCTCTCTCTCTCTCTCTCTCTCTCTCTATATATATATATATATATATATATATATATATATATATATATATATATATATATATATATATATATATATACAGCGTAACAGAGTAACTGTGTATGTGTTCACATACACAGTTACTCTGTTACTCTAGCGTCCGGTCAAGTCGTTTGGTTGCACGACTTGAGGGATGAAAGTTGGGCGAGTTGGCATTACCGACAAAACGCTCAAACTCCGTTTCTACATCAAAGAATATTAGAACTCGTTCACCGTTGCTTGTGTCCATGGAAAGCACATTCCTACCAGAAAAACACACACACACTAACATGCTATGTGTTCGAAATTAATTAGTGTTCTAATTAGTAACTGGTTTGTTGAACTATTCACAAGTAAAACTTCGTTAATCTCATTAGAAACGCTGTTATATGTTTGCGTAAAGTTTGCCGTAAAGTACAGGAATTCGAGTATGAAATTCAACCTATCAAAACATTTTCAGGCCGAACCATCCATGTGGTGGCGGGTCAGTACGCGGTGTCCCCACTTTTCCCGTTTTTGTTGGAATTGCAACTGTCGCAGTGGTCTACCTCTGCAACACGCAATCCGGTTATTACACACCGCGGCGGCTACCGCAGCGCACATCCCCGTGTTTTCCCGCCACAACTGCCGCGCCGTTGTACTGAGAGCAGACTACAGCAGATGGAGCCGGCAGCAATGGCGGCCAGCGCGGGAGAACTGCCGCACTCCGCAGGTGCGGCACGCGGTGAAATCACGTTCCCTTTCTTTCTTCTACGCCGTACTATCGTTCGTTCTCCCCTATTTGACCACGCACAGCCGCCATCTTTTCTGTTCACTTTACGGACGTTATCCAGCCCAGAGCAGCCCCCACCGCCCCCTTACGAGACCACGCATACAGCTCATTCATACAGGCCGTCAAGTAAACAGCTGTAAAATGACACGCGGGCCCATTGCGGGTTTAATGTTAAACTGCAATGCGCGCAATATATGGACATTGACAGGAGAAGAATCGCATTTCCTAAACGCCGCGTGACCTGCTTTTTTTTTCGTTGTTTCCTTTCACCTGTCATGAATGAATACGCGCCGTTCTGCGCTCGATCCCATCGTTGTCGGCTGGTGCGCATAATATTAGATATCTTTATTGGTTTCTCAGATACAGTCAAACCTCGTTATAACGAAACGGGATTGAATGAAATAATTGATATGACGACGCTAGGGAAATTCCCCTTGAAATCCTCACAGAGATTCATAGCGCAGCAGATGCAATAATGTACATAACAGAGTAATGAATATAACGAAGTAATTCTGGTTCCCCCTTCGTCATGACTATAACGAGGTTTTACTGTACATGTAAGTATATAGTTTCGAGTAAGTATCCCTTGTTCGCTTCCTCGCACTTTGTCTCGCGTCCTTTGGGCTCGCGTTGCATTTCAACGACGTAATGAGGCAAATCGCCAGCACTGCTTTGCCTTATCGAGTCTACTGTCCACGCCAAAAGTTCTGTGCCATAACTCCACGGCGCAACGCGTGTAAAGGGGCACGCGTCGCTGACGTGCTTCGATTTGAACATGCACGAGCTCTCTCTACATAGTTACTGCTGCGGCTATTTGGTCCTGCATTATTGAGGTTTTTTTTTTTTCAGCGTATTAGACGGAGCTCACAGACAACCCTTCCGACATCATTATCTGTGTTCACGAAGACGTTCGTCCAGGCACCGTGTGTATTTTATGCGGCGCCCAGGAAGATCTTCGTACTTGCTCGCACGCTATAGCACGTTGCTAAAATCAACCGCATCAACTGTCTGTTCGTTGAAGAACTCCAGATGGTCCAAATTTCCGGAGTCCCCCCACTACGGCGTGCCTCGTAATAGATCGCGGTTTTAGCACCTAAAACCCCATAATCTAATCTAACTGTCTGTTAGTATTTCGTGCCTGGGCTTTTAGGAACTTGCTAGCGCATAAGCAAGCTTGAAGAGCCACAGACTGGCTCATTTCATAGCCATCAGGAAAACCAACTTCAGTTGTTATGTAGTTCACGGCTGTGCGTGTCCATTTTCTTGTCCCCATCTAATACGTTGAAAAATACCTCAATCTCTAAATCTCCTTGTTCGAAGTTCGTAGGCTTCGCTTTTTTTCTTTCTCTTTTCTTTTTCTGGGAGGCGCTGGTCGAGCACTGTTTAGTGCGTCGTCGCGAAAAATGGGAGCTTAAAGCTGTTTTGCTCAAACGCTGAAAATGTACAGGCGCTGCGAGCGTTGGTTTATCGTGACGTAACAACTACAGCAATAGCCTGCTGTCTCCGACTATCGAGGAACCAAGCGAAACAAAACCGAAAGGCGCTGCAGGGATACAATTTACCGTTTGCTACCCTACACCAACTTCGGTTGCACGAACTCGACGACGAGCGCGTCGAGTCTGAGGTCGAGCTCACCTCCAGATCGATCGGCCATAGCGCGTTAACACACGTGCCCCATGCCAAACGGATTGGGAGATTGCTTGCGGGTCGACCTCGACGCTCACTCGTGCCCGATTCGCTATAGTGTACGTGTGCGTGAGCGCGTCGACCGGTTTTCGACCCGACAAGCCGACTCGACCCGATTTCCTTCGGTTCATGTAAACTTAGCACCGCGGGAAGGGGGGGGGGGTCGACCCGATTTCATTTGGTTGGGGGGGGGGGTAGGAGGCAAGGACTGGTATAAATTAGGTGTAAAAAAGTAGAGACACACGGACACAGCAGTTTGGTGCACACGTTCTACGTATCCCTTCCACACTACGGAATCGCAGTCATCATCAGTCCGCGTTGTAATACGGATAATATACCTCTTGTGCAACTATGTTGCCTTTAAGATTCGTCGCATTGCAGCGACGAGAAATGAAGCGGGCGTTGCAGAACGGTTTTGTTCCGACTAATTTTATGGAGTGAAAGGCCACGTCGCAGCTTCTCACGAGCAACTTCTGAAGACGGCGCTCGAGAGAGAGCCGCGCCTGCAATTGAGTGTCCGCTCACGGCTCAAGCACTTTCACTCTACTAAATGGAAATAGTACTGGGCAGTTGCGAAATAAAAGCTCGTTGTCTCCTGCTAAAATAGTTCACTTGGCTGAGTACGGACGCCATGACTTGGAGCAACGTTTTACATTTAGTTTACGCTTCAGCGTAAACACCAGCGACACACAGGGGCACGTCGAGCAAAAGGCCAGACCACGAGGCGAGATTAGCGCCGTGTGTGAGCATAAAAGTAGTAATTCCTTAAAGTCGATCTGGTTTGTTTTTTGTTCCCATAGTAAGATGGCTGCAGCGCGGCTTCACTTTTCGGGGCATCGTCCACATCGTCTTCAGGAGCCAACCATCATCAGCAGCGTCTGTCATCAACGCGAACTGCTGCAGCTGCGAACGACCGTTCCTGTGCATGTATACTGGATCGAGGACAGTTACGAAGGAATTTATTTTTTCTTTTTCTTTGGTCTCCTCGCGAACGCGTTGTTCACGCGCAGAAGCAGGAAGAGAGCACCGAGCAAGCACTTCGGAGTCGGTCAAGTGGCACGCGAGCGTTCCGACTCGACGGGCGAGGTGACTCATCGCAGGTGCTTCCAAGAATGCGTCACGTCGTGTTCTCGTGCAGGGAGCGGAGCCGGCCTGGGGGATGGTTTCGTTTCGCGCTAGAAGTAACCATATTTTTTTTTTTCAGGTGGCGTCAAAATAAACGGGACATGTGCAGGCATTGCGTATACGATCGGAATGCATCGGTGTCCACGATTAGGAACTCGCAACGTAGGACTGTGTCCTGCCTCATGAGGGTGCAGAGCGTTACAAAGTTGTATTTTTATTTTTCAGGGCGATATCACTAAAGGGGAACACTATATCAGTTAAAAAATTACATTATGGGGTTTTACGTGCCAAAACCACGTTCTGATTATGAGGCTGTTGTAATCGCACCGCTGGTACGAGTTGTTGGGAACTCGGCGCTGACGCCCGTTGTTGCACCTGGGTCGCAAGCCCCAAGGGTAGCGTTGGCCTGGCGGCCTGGGGTACAACTGGAAGCATCCGAAGGTCCCGGCAAAGCAAGAGTCGACTGGTAACAACAAAACAACTTGTTTATTCTAACATCGCAAAGAGTTGGCGGTCAGGTTGACCGAAGTAGAGAGACGGGAGTGCACTTTACTCAACAGAAGAAATCGGAGCCCCTTTGGTGTCCGGGGGCAGCTGCTTTTATACTCTCGCAGTTGAGGGCAAGAAGGAACCCCTGTATAGACGAGCACGTGACTGTGCCGCTCGGGAACAATGGGATAAGGTGGCGCAGCGTCGTGTCGGCGCCACTCGGGCACAATGGGAAGAGAAGGTGGAGCAGCCGTCGTGTCGGCGCCTGTCAGACACCCTCGCTTCACAGTTGTTGGGAGCTCCTCTCCCCGGCTGCCGCGCTTCGACAAGCGTGGGCACCAATATGCACATACACTCACACACGCACATGAAGACACGTGGCATTGGAACATGCCTGGACGCGCTTGGCAGGGAGGCGTAGCGGCGGCGCCGAACGGGCCAAAATGTCTGCCGCTTTGAACGAAGCCCCGGCGTCCGTTGCATCCGCGCCGGCTATACCGCGCGTCGTAGGCGAAACGTAACAGACCGCCCCGCCGGGGGAAGGAGATCCCGATGGTCAGGGGACTGCATCCGCTGTCCGGAGGGATGTCGCTCGATGATGCTCATAACCGAAGTCGGGCGTCCCTCGACGTTTCTTGAGCGCAGCGCACAGAGAAGGCCTCGTTCTCTCGTTCAGGTTCGCACGGGACACTGCAAAGTGACTTCGGGAGAGTTCACATTTTTGTTCTCGTTCCCGGCAAGCGTTAGAACTACGCTGAAACTCAACCGCTCAGTCAGCAAGCACGGCACAACCCTCACTAAGCCCTGCCAGGCTCTTTCCCCTTTTATACCACTGCCTAGTTCCTTACAGTAGTCTAGCAGCACTCAGAACGCGTCCACAAATTGGAAAATTGCACTAGAAAGCATGTCATCACTTTGAAACACTAAACAAAAGCAATATGTTAAAAATCCTGCCTCAGGAAGAAAAGCATCAGTAACAAACAATTTTGAGGCTGATTCCTACGTTAGGGGCTTCGACTTAAGCCATCGGCGTTACCGTTGAGACTCCCCTTTTTGTAACGCACCTCAAAGGAATATTGTTGCAAAGCGAGGCTCCAGCGCAGGAGGCGGCCATTTTTGGGAGAGATGGTCTGCAGCCATTGGAGAGGGCAGTGATCCGTCTCAATGATAAACCTCGAGCCGGCTAGATAGCATGACAATTTCTGAACGGCCCACACGAGACACGCACACTCTTTCTCGGTGGCGCTATACGCCTGCTCACGACTGGTCAGCTTACGACTAGCATACAGGACGGGGTGTTCTACTTCTCCATTTTCCCGTTGGCACAGTACAACGCCCATGCCTCGCTCACTAGCATCGTACTGAACTACGAACCCTTTTGTGTAGTCTGGCGATCGTAGCACAGGCTGGCTTGTTAGGGCGCTCTTTAGGGCGCTAAAAGCTCTTTCCTTTGTCTCGTCCTAGACGACTGTTTGGGGCTCTGTTTTTCTTAGAGCATCCGTCAGGGGAGCCGCGATATCAGAGTACCTGGGGATGTACCTCTGATAGTAGCCGGCGACACCTAAGAACGACCGAATATCGGTCTTCGTGCGCGGTTGCGGGAAGTCTCGCACAGCGGCCACTTTTATTTCAGAGGGGCGACGACGACCCTGACCAATCACGTGACCGAGGTAGACAACCTCGGCCTGCGCTAACTGGTACTTGGGAGCCTTGATTGTCAAGCCCGCTTCGCGCAGGCGGGTTAGCACTGCCCGCAAGTGTGCCATATGCTCAGACCAGGATGCGGAGAATATCGCTACGTCGTCTAAATACGGTAAAGCGAATTCTTGCTGTCCCCGCAACACTTTATCCATGAGGCTTGAAAAGCAGTATGGCGCGTTCTTCAAACCAAAACTCAACACTTTAGGACGGAATGTTCCCATAGGGGAAATGAACGCCGCATACCTACTAGCCTCTTCTGTAAGTGGAACCTGCCAATAACCCCTGACAAGATCTAGGGTGGAAATAAACTGAGCGCTACTAACTTTCTCAAGGCGCTCCTCGATGTTAGGGATCGGATAAATTTGATCCTTAGTGATGGAATTAAGCCTGCGGTAGTCGACTCAAGGACGAGGTTCCTTGCCCGGTACCTCAACTAAAATCAAAGGGGAGGTATAATCACTCTCACCTGCCTCAATAACACCGAGCTGTAGCATTTTCTTTACCTCAGCCTCCATAATATCGCTCTGGCGGGGTGACACCCGATACGCCTTGGATCGTACTGGCTCTGGGGAGGTAAGTTCTATATCATGAGTAAGGACAGAAGTCCTACCAGGCCTCTCAGAGAACAGACCTTGAAACTCTTGTAAGAGCTGGTGTAGTTCGGTTTTTTGCTCAGGCGACAGCGATGCTCCACTGACTAAGTCACTAATGACCTGATCGGTGTCTTTCCTGTTCGTCACTGAGCCTAGTCCCGGAAGCTCGACCGGAAGCTCTTCGGGAACGTTTACCATCATGCACACTACTGCTTCCCTTTGTCTATAAGGTTTGAGCAGATTACAGTGGTAAACTTGCTGTGCTTTCCGCTTTCCTGGCAGACTCACCACGTAGTTGACGTCTGACAGTTTTTGAACAATTCGTGCTGGGCCCTCCCACTGCACGTCTAGTTTGTTGTTTAGCGATGTGCGCAATATCATGACCTCATCGCCCACCTCAAAACGACGGGCCCTGGCGGTCCGATCATAATAAACCTTGGCCCTCTGCTGGGCCTTTGCCATTGCTTCACCTGACCACTCCTGTGCCCTTCTTAAGTGTTCGAGGAGCTTAAGCACGTACTCCACCACGACTGGGTCGTCGCCCCTGCCTTCCCACGATTCTCGAAGCATGCGAAGCGGAGACCGAAGCGAGCGACCGTACACCAGCTCAGCTGGCGAAAACCCCGTAGCCGCATGCGGCGCGGTCCGTAATGCAAACATCACTCCAGGCAGACACAGCTCCCAGTCAGTTTGATGTTCAAAACACAATGCTCTCAACACGCGCTTCATGACGGAGTGGAGCTTCTCAACGGAATTCGACTGTGGGTGGTACACTGAGCTGTGTAACAGCTTTACCCCACACCTTTCGAGAAAAGTTGTCGTCAAAGCGCTAGTAAACACTGTGCCCTGATCTGATTGGATTTCCGCAGGAAAACCAACTCGCGCAAATATGGACAGTAGTGCATTGACTATCTCAACTGAGCTGAGTTCTTTAAGCGGCACTGCTTCAGGGAACTTTGTCGCTGGGCAGATCACAGTCAAAATGTGTCTGTACCCCGTGGCTGTTACCGGCAGAGGTCCCACTGTATCAATAACGAGCCGTCTAAAAGGCTCCGTAATGATAGGTACCAATCTCAACGGCGCCCTCGATTTGTCCCCTGGTTTGCCCACCCGCTGACAGGTGTCACATGTCCTCACGAAATGGTCTGCGTCCCGAAAACACCCTGGCCAATAGTACTCTTGCAAGAGACGGTCCTTAGTTTTCTTAACTCCTAGGTGTCCGGACCACGAACCCCCGTGCGACAAGCGCAACAGATCCTGACGATAGCATTGAGGCACGATCAGCTGATCGAACTCCACTCCTCTGCGGTCTAGATACTTCCGGTACAGGACTCCACCTCTTTCCACAAAGCGAGCATTTTTCTTGGCGATACCTTCCTTGATAATGCAGCGTATGTTTTCTAGGCTGCCATCCTTCTTTTGCTCGGCTATCAAAGCCGACCGGCTGACTTTTAGCAACCTATTAAGTCCGTCTGACGTAGGCGCGATGAGCAAATCTGCAGATAGCTCTTCTAACTTTCCCGCATCGGCAATTTCCTCTCCAGTATCTGGCGCCTTCAACGTTACAGACTCAATTTTATTCAGTTCAGGCGTGCTCTGAATATCAGCTTGCTGCGCCTCTGACCCTTTTTCATTGTTTGATAACGTCGGCCCCGCAACTACCGCCTTTGCAGCGAGCTCCCGAACCTTCGATCTGGTTAAGGCCTGAACGCTAGCCTCACCAAACAAAAGCCCCTTCTCGCGCAGGAGGTGATCGGACCTGTTCGAAAATAGGTACGGGTACTGGGGGGGCAGCATAGGTGACACTGCCGCCTCCGTCTCAAGCGCTCCGAAAGGTCCTTCAATAAGCACTTTTGCTACCGGCAGACACACGCTATGAGCTTCCACGGCTTGCTTGATCCATGCGCACTCGCCTGTGAACATATCGGGTTCTACGTAGGAGGGGTGAACTACATCCATCGTAGCTGCGGAATCGCGAAGCACTCGGCACTCTTTCCCGTTCACGAGGAGGTCTCGCATGTAAGGCTCGAGAAGCTTCATGTTCTCGTCAGTGCTGCATAATGACAAAAACACAACTTTTGGTTTTGTTTCCGGACACTGCGCCGAAAAGTGACCCGGCTTCTGGCACGTATAACAAACGCGCGCTTGCCTCGTCTCGAACCGCTTTCTGTCCGGACACTGCGCCGAAAAGTGACCCGGCTTCTGGCACGTGTAACACACGCGCGCTTGCCTCATCTCGAACCGCTTTCTGCGTTCGGCTTCGGCTGCCGCCGTCTCCTTAGGTTCGGTCGCACTGTTTTCACTCGCATCCGCACTACGTGTGTTCCCCTTTGCTCTCATGGGTGTGAACTTTGGCCTCTCAAACTTGGAGCCAAATTCACCCTTTTGACCGTCCTTAGCTCCGCGAGCCCGACGCGTCACAAACTCCTCGGCTAGCTCAACGGCTTTAGCCACCGTACAAACGTCTGGCCTATCCAAGACCCAGTACCGCACGTTCTCAGGTAACCGACTATAAAACTGTTCCAGCCCGAAGCACTGCAGAACTTTATCGTGGTCACCAAACGCTTTCTCTTCTTTGAGCCACTCCTGCATGTTTGACATAAGCCTGTACGCAAACTCTGTGTATGACTCACTTCTGCTTTTCTCATTTTCCCGAAACTTCCGACGGAACGCCTCCGCTGACAGCCTGTACTTCTTTAGCAGACTCGATTTCACTTTGTCGAAATCCTCTGCCTCCTCTCTATTCAAGCGAGCGACTACGTCGGCCGCCTCGCCGGGTAACAAAGTGAGCAAGCGCTGTGGCCACGTTTCCCGAGAGAACCCCTGCTTCTCGCACGTTCGCTCAAAGTTAACCAGGAACAAACCAATGTCCTCTCCAAGCTTAAACGGCCGCATCAGGTCAGTCATTTTGAGCAATACTCGTTCTCCTGCACCGTGTGCCTGACTTCCATTACGAGCGCGTTCCATCTCTATCTCGAGACGCTTCATTTCCAAAGCGTGTTGACGCTCTTCTTTTTCTTTCTCTTCTTTACGTTCACGCTCTTCTTTCTCTTTCTGTTCTTTAAGTTCGCGCTCCTGTTTCTCTTTTTGCTCTTTAAGTTCGCGCTCCTGTCTTTTTGCAGTCTCCCTCTCCTCAATGCTCTCAAGGCATTCCGACAGCTCGTCATCCTCAGCTTCTAACTCAAGAATAGCCCTCAGCAGTTCTGGTTTTCTGAGTTTGTCTGAGACATCCAGACCCAACTCTCTTGCAAGCTCCAGCAATTTCGGTTTGCGCAACGACTTCAAATCCATGGCTACTCTGAATGCTGCTTTCTCTACTGCCTATTATTGTCTTGCCGCAAACTAACCCGGCAGCAACGACAACCACAATTACCAGCTCTGTTTCTGACACTAACAAAAGCCTGGCAAAACTCAGAAGAAGAAAGTCCCGCGCACTCACCAAACCTCGCAGCCAAGAATTCAGCGCAGTCGTTCCGCTGCAGGCAACCAGTCATCACACAGGGCTCGTTGCACTGCTCCCGGATCGTCGTTGAGCTGCTCAGCATACCGTCAACTGCATATCTTCGCTGCTGGCCTCCGTTGTCGCGATCCCACCGCTGCCACCAGTTGTTGTAATCGCACCGCTGGTACGAGTTGTTGGGAACTCGGCGCTGACGCCCGTTGTTGCACCTGGGTCGCAAGCCCCAAGGGTAGCGTTGGCCTGGCGGCCTGGGGTACAACTGGAAGCATCCGAAGGTCCCGGCAAAGCATGAGTCGACTGGTAACAACAAAACAACTTGTTTATTCTAACATCGCAAAGAGTTGGCGGTCAGGTTGACCGAAGTAGAGAGACGGGAGTGCACTTTACTCAACAGAAGAAATCGGAGCCCCTTTGGTGTCCGGGGGCAGCTGCTTTTATACTCTCGCAGTTGAGGGCAAGAAGGAACCCCTGTATAGACGAGCACGTGACTGTGCCGCTCGGGAACAATGGGATAAGGTGGCGCAGCGTCGTGTCGGCGCCACTCGGGCACAATGGGAAGAGAAGGTGGAGCAGCCGTCGTGTCGGCGCCTGTCAGACACCCTCGCTTCACAGTTGTTGGGAGCTCCTCTCCCCGGCTGCCGCGCTTCGACAAGCGTGGGCACCAATATGCACATACACTCACACACGCACATGAAGACACGTGGCATTGGAACATGCCTGGACGCGCTTGGCAGGGAGGCGTAGCGGCGGCGCCGAACGGGCCAAAATGTCTGCCGCTTTGAACGAAGCCCCGGCGTCCGTTGCATCCGCGCCGGCTATACCGCGCGTCGTAGGCGAAACGTAACAGACCGCCCCGCCGGGGGAAGGAGATCCCGATGGTCAGGGGACTGCATCCGCTGTCCGGAGGGATGTCGCTCGATGATGCTCATAACCGAAGTCGGGCGTCCCTCGACGTTTCTTGAGCGCAGCGCACAGAGAAGGCCTCGTTCTCTCGTTCAGGTTCGCACGGGACACTGCAAAGTGACTTCGGGAGAGTTCACATTTTTGTTCTCGTTCCCGGCAAGCGTTAGAACTACGCTGAAACTCAACCGCTCAGTCAGCAAGCACGGCACAACCCTCACTAAGCCCTGCCAGGCTCTTTCCCCTTTTATACCACTGCCTAGTTCCTTACAGTAGTCTAGCAGCACTCAGAACGCGTCCACAAATTGGAAAATTGCACTAGAAAGCATGTCATCACTTTGAAACACTAAACAAAAGCAATATGTTAAAAATCCTGCCTCAGGAAGAAAAGCATCAGTAACAAACAATTTTGAGGCTGATTCCTACGTTAGGGGCTTCGACTTAAGCCATCGGCGTTACCGTTGAGACTCCCCTTTTTGTAACGCACCTCAAAGGAATATTGTTGCAAAGCGAGGCTCCAGCGCAGGAGGCGGCCATTTTTGGGAGAGATGGTCTGCAGCCATTGGAGAGGGCAGTGATCCGTCTCAATGATAAACCTCGAGCCGGCTAGATAGCATGACAATTTCTGAACGGCCCACACGAGACACGCACACTCTTTCTCGGTGGCGCTATACGCCTGCTCACGACTGGTCAGCTTACGACTAGCATACAGGACGGGGTGTTCTACTTCTCCATTTTCCCGTTGGCACAGTACAACGCCCATGCCTCGCTCACTAGCATCGTACTGAACTACGAACCCTTTTGTGTAGTCTGGCGATCGTAGCACAGGCTGGCTTGTTAGGGCGCTCTTTAGGGCGCTAAAAGCTCTTTCCTTTGTCTCGTCCTAGACGACTGTTTGGGGCTCTGTTTTTCTTAGAGCATCCGTCAGGGGAGCCGCGATATCAGAGTACCTGGGGATGTACCTCTGATAGTAGCCGGCGACACCTAAGAACGACCGAATATCGGTCTTCGTGCGCGGTTGCGGGAAGTCTCGCACAGCGGCCACTTTTATTTCAGAGGGGCGACGACGACCCTGACCAATCACGTGACCGAGGTAGACAACCTCGGCCTGCGCTAACTGGTACTTGGGAGCCTTGATTGTCAAGCCCGCTTCGCGCAGGCGGGTTAGCACTGCCCGCAAGTGTGCCATATGCTCAGACCAGGATGCGGAGAATATCGCTACGTCGTCTAAATACGGTAAAGCGAATTCTTGCTGTCCCCGCAACACTTTATCCATGAGGCTTGAAAAGCAGTATGGCGCGTTCTTCAAACCAAAACTCAACACTTTAGGACGGAATGTTCCCATAGGGGAAATGAACGCCGCATACCTACTAGCCTCTTCTGTAAGTGGAACCTGCCAATAACCCCTGACAAGATCTAGGGTGGAAATAAACTGAGCGCTACTAACTTTCTCAAGGCGCTCCTCGATGTTAGGGATCGGATAAATTTGATCCTTAGTGATGGAATTAAGCCTGCGGTAGTCGACTCAAGGACGAGGTTCCTTGCCCGGTACCTCAACTAAAATCAAAGGGGAGGTATAATCACTCTCACCTGCCTCAATAACACCGAGCTGTAGCATTTTCTTTACCTCAGCCTCCATAATATCGCTCTGGCGGGGTGACACCCGATACGCCTTGGATCGTACTGGCTCTGGGGAGGTAAGTTCTATATCATGAGTAAGGACAGAAGTCCTACCAGGCCTCTCAGAGAACAGACCTTGAAACTCTTGTAAGAGCTGGTGTAGTTCGGTTTTTTGCTCAGGCGACAGCGATGCTCCACTGACTAAGTCACTAATGACCTGATCGGTGTCTTTCCTGTTCGTCACTGAGCCTAGTCCCGGAAGCTCGACCGGAAGCTCTTCGGGAACGTTTACCATCATGCACACTACTGCTTCCCTTTGTCTATAAGGTTTGAGCAGATTACAGTGGTAAACTTGCTGTGCTTTCCGCTTTCCTGGCAGACTCACCACGTAGTTGACGTCTGACAGTTTTTGAACAATTCGTGCTGGGCCCTCCCACTGCACGTCTAGTTTGTTGTTTAGCGATGTGCGCAATATCATGACCTCATCGCCCACCTCAAAACGACGGGCCCTGGCGGTCCGATCATAATAAACCTTGGCCCTCTGCTGGGCCTTTGCCATTGCTTCACCTGACCACTCCTGTGCCCTTCTTAAGTGTTCGAGGAGCTTAAGCACGTACTCCACCACGACTGGGTCGTCGCCCCTGCCTTCCCACGATTCTCGAAGCATGCGAAGCGGAGACCGAAGCGAGCGACCGTACACCAGCTCAGCTGGCGAAAACCCCGTAGCCGCATGCGGCGCGGTCCGTAATGCAAACATCACTCCAGGCAGACACAGCTCCCAGTCAGTTTGATGTTCAAAACACAATGCTCTCAACACGCGCTTCATGACGGAGTGGAGCTTCTCAACGGAATTCGACTGTGGGTGGTACACTGAGCTGTGTAACAGCTTTACCCCACACCTTTCGAGAAAAGTTGTCGTCAAAGCGCTAGTAAACACTGTGCCCTGATCTGATTGGATTTCCGCAGGAAAACCAACTCGCGCAAATATGGACAGTAGTGCATTGACTATCTCAACTGAGCTGAGTTCTTTAAGCGGCACTGCTTCAGGGAACTTTGTCGCTGGGCAGATCACAGTCAAAATGTGTCTGTACCCCGTGGCTGTTACCGGCAGAGGTCCCACTGTATCAATAACGAGCCGTCTAAAAGGCTCCGTAATGATAGGTACCAATCTCAACGGCGCCCTCGATTTGTCCCCTGGTTTGCCCACCCGCTGACAGGTGTCACATGTCCTCACGAAATGGTCTGCGTCCCGAAAACACCCTGGCCAATAGTACTCTTGCAAGAGACGGTCCTTAGTTTTCTTAACTCCTAGGTGTCCGGACCACGAACCCCCGTGCGACAAGCGCAACAGATCCTGACGATAGCATTGAGGCACGATCAGCTGATCGAACTCCACTCCTCTGCGGTCTAGATACTTCCGGTACAGGACTCCACCTCTTTCCACAAAGCGAGCATTTTTCTTGGCGATACCTTCCTTGATAATGCAGCGTATGTTTTCTAGGCTGCCATCCTTCTTTTGCTCGGCTATCAAAGCCGACCGGCTGACTTTTAGCAACCTATTAAGTCCGTCTGACGTAGGCGCGATGAGCAAATCTGCAGATAGCTCTTCTAACTTTCCCGCATCGGCAATTTCCTCTCCAGTATCTGGCGCCTTCAACGTTACAGACTCAATTTTATTCAGTTCAGGCGTGCTCTGAATATCAGCTTGCTGCGCCTCTGACCCTTTTTCATTGTTTGATAACGTCGGCCCCGCAACTACCGCCTTTGCAGCGAGCTCCCGAACCTTCGATCTGGTTAAGGCCTGAACGCTAGCCTCACCAAACAAAAGCCCCTTCTCGCGCAGGAGGTGATCGGACCTGTTCGAAAATAGGTACGGGTACTGGGGGGGCAGCATAGGTGACACTGCCGCCTCCGTCTCAAGCGCTCCGAAAGGTCCTTCAATAAGCACTTTTGCTACCGGCAGACACACGCTATGAGCTTCCACGGCTTGCTTGATCCATGCGCACTCGCCTGTGAACATATCGGGTTCTACGTAGGAGGGGTGAACTACATCCATCGTAGCTGCGGAATCGCGAAGCACTCGGCACTCTTTCCCGTTCACGAGGAGGTCTCGCATGTAAGGCTCGAGAAGCTTCATGTTCTCGTCAGTGCTGCATAATGACAAAAACACAACTTTTGGTTTTGTTTCCGGACACTGCGCCGAAAAGTGACCCGGCTTCTGGCACGTATAACAAACGCGCGCTTGCCTCGTCTCGAACCGCTTTCTGTCCGGACACTGCGCCGAAAAGTGACCCGGCTTCTGGCACGTGTAACACACGCGCGCTTGCCTCATCTCGAACCGCTTTCTGCGTTCGGCTTCGGCTGCCGCCGTCTCCTTAGGTTCGGTCGCACTGTTTTCACTCGCATCCGCACTACGTGTGTTCCCCTTTGCTCTCATGGGTGTGAACTTTGGCCTCTCAAACTTGGAGCCAAATTCACCCTTTTGACCGTCCTTAGCTCCGCGAGCCCGACGCGTCACAAACTCCTCGGCTAGCTCAACGGCTTTAGCCACCGTACAAACGTCTGGCCTATCCAAGACCCAGTACCGCACGTTCTCAGGTAACCGACTATAAAACTGTTCCAGCCCGAAGCACTGCAGAACTTTATCGTGGTCACCAAACGCTTTCTCTTCTTTGAGCCACTCCTGCATGTTTGACATAAGCCTGTACGCAAACTCTGTGTATGACTCACTTCTGCTTTTCTCATTTTCCCGAAACTTCCGACGGAACGCCTCCGCTGACAGCCTGTACTTCTTTAGCAGACTCGATTTCACTTTGTCGAAATCCTCTGCCTCCTCTCTATTCAAGCGAGCGACTACGTCGGCCGCCTCGCCGGGTAACAAAGTGAGCAAGCGCTGTGGCCACGTTTCCCGAGAGAACCCCTGCTTCTCGCACGTTCGCTCAAAGTTAACCAGGAACAAACCAATGTCCTCTCCAAGCTTAAACGGCCGCATCAGGTCAGTCATTTTGAGCAATACTCGTTCTCCTGCACCGTGTGCCTGACTTCCATTACGAGCGCGTTCCATCTCTATCTCGAGACGCTTCATTTCCAAAGCGTGTTGACGCTCTTCTTTTTCTTTCTCTTCTTTACGTTCACGCTCTTCTTTCTCTTTCTGTTCTTTAAGTTCGCGCTCCTGTTTCTCTTTTTGCTCTTTAAGTTCGCGCTCCTGTCTTTTTGCAGTCTCCCTCTCCTCAATGCTCTCAAGGCATTCCGACAGCTCGTCATCCTCAGCTTCTAACTCAAGAATAGCCCTCAGCAGTTCTGGTTTTCTGAGTTTGTCTGAGACATCCAGACCCAACTCTCTTGCAAGCTCCAGCAATTTCGGTTTGCGCAACGACTTCAAATCCATGGCTACTCTGAATGCTGCTTTCTCTACTGCCTATTATTGTCTTGCCGCAAACTAACCCGGCAGCAACGACAACCACAATTACCAGCTCTGTTTCTGACACTAACAAAAGCCTGGCAAAACTCAGAAGAAGAAAGTCCCGCGCACTCACCAAACCTCGCAGCCAAGAATTCAGCGCAGTCGTTCCGCTGCAGGCAACCAGTCATCACACAGGGCTCGTTGCACTGCTCCCGGATCGTCGTTGAGCTGCTCAGCATACCGTCAACTGCATATCTTCGCTGCTGGCCTCCGTTGTCGCGATCCCACCGCTGCCACCAGTTGTTGTAATCGCACCGCTGGTACGAGTTGTTGGGAACTCGGCGCTGACGCCCGTTGTTGCACCTGGGTCGCAAGCCCCAAGGGTAGCGTTGGCCTGGCGGCCTGGGGTACAACTGGAAGCATCCGAAGGTCCCGGCAAAGCATGAGTCGACTGGTAACAACAAAACAACTTGTTTATTCTAACATCGCAAAGAGTTGGCGGTCAGGTTGACCGAAGTAGAGAGACGGGAGTGCACTTTACTCAACAGAAGAAATCGGAGCCCCTTTGGTGTCCGGGGGCAGCTGCTTTTATACTCTCGCAGTTGAGGGCAAGAAGGAACCACTCTATAGACGAGCACGTGACTGTGCCGCTCGGGCACAATGGGATAAGGTGGCGCAGCGTCGTGTCGGCGCCACTCGGGCACAATGGGAAGAGAAGGTGGAGCAGCCGTCGTGTCGGCGCCTGTCAGACCCCCTCGCTTCACAGTTGTTGGGAGCTCCTCTCCCCGGCTGCCGCGCTTCGACAAGCGTGGGCACCAATATGCACATACACTCACACACGCACATGAAGACACGTGGCATTGGAACATGCCTGGACGCGCTTGGCAGGGAGGCGTAGCGGCGGCGCCGAACGGGCCAAAATGTCTGCCGCTTTGAACGAAGCCCCGGCGTCCGTTGCATCCGCGCCGGCTATACCGCGCGTCGTAGGCGAAACGTAACAAGGCACACCGTAGTGGGGGACTCCCGAAAGTTCGACTACCTGGGGTTCACTAACGCGCACCTAAATCTAAGCACACGGGTGTTTTTGCATTTCGCCCCCATCGGAATGCGGCCGCCGTGTCCAGGATTCGATCCCGCGACATCGTGCTTAACAGCCTAACACCATAGCCACTAAGCACACTATATCAGTTTGTACCGATAAAACATTTTTTTTTCGAAACTTCATCTTTATAATTTCGCGATTAGAGGTAGATCATTCGAAAAGGAAGTGTAGGTCATCATCGTCAGCCTATATTTATGTTCACTGCCCCCAGGACGAAGGCCTCTGCCAGCGATATCCAATGTGCCTTGAATAGACTGGATGACAGGCCATTTACGGAAGCGAAGATCTTGGGAGCCTGGCCTCACAGTTCATTAGCCCAGAAAGCAGTTCGAGCGCTTTTTCACTACCTGACGGCAACAGAATTGAGTGCCCGACTATAGACATCCTACACCTAAGCTCTCTCTCTCTCTCTCTCTCTCTCTCTATATATATATATATATATATATATATATATATATATATCTTTCACTCCCCATTCCCCTCCCCACGTGTAGGGTAGCAAACTGGACTCAGTCTGGCCTCCTTCCTTTCCTTCTTCCTCTCTCTCTCTCTCTCTCCAATTGCCTGCATTGCGCTAGCTGATTTGCGACGTTGTGCCTGCTAAATTACTGATTTTCAGCGCGCCATCCGTTTAACTGCCGTACTCGACTGCGTTTTTCCTTCCCCGGCACCCGTTATACGTAAATGTAATAGACGGCCGGTTATCTGCCCTGCGCACTGCAAGGCCTGCCCAGTCCCATTTAGATGCGATTGGAATTGTTTGCCAGCTTCAGGCGTTTTGAGTCGCTCGGTCGGTGTATGCTTATTTTTTTAGGTGCGACGTCAGGACACCCGGCCTTTTCTGCTTCACGACTTGACGATGGGGCGAGTCTTGCTACGTGTCATGACGTCACGATAATGTCGACCTCTCCAGGTCTGGATTCTCGAAATTAAATTTTGTGCCTCAGTAAAGTTTTTCCGTCCATCCATCCATCCATCCATCCATCCATCCATCCATCCATCCATCCATCCATCCATCCATCCATCCATCCATCCATCCATCCATCAAATTAAAACATCCAATACGGGTTTTACATCCTTCTCACATGCCATTAACGCGCGAGGAACGTGCGATAAAGTTGTTACGCGACTACAAATTATGTACCAGATAACAAAAAAGAAAATTATCTTCTTATTTATCGTTCCTTACCAACATTTTAATATTGGGCGAATCGGTATGGCCTATTTGCTTTAGTGATTCTGGTGTATTGTACTTCTTGCACCTATTCTACGTATCGTTCTTGCTTTCCTCTTGCATTTATTTCACCGACATGGGAATAAGTCGTCAGTTGCGAGTAGCGCTGTGTGTGTGTGTGTGTGTTTCTTTTCTGTTATGTGAATTATTGCGATTTCCACTACAGCAAGTTATGCTTCCTTGTTACTACCGCCTCTATGTCATTTTTCATCCATGTTGTGTTTTACCCTAATCACCTATAACGAATAGCGTACCAGGGCGTATGGCCAGGCTGTATCCTCGCGAGTTCTCATTAATTACAACAGCGACTCTCACAGGATGCAGCCCCCCCTCCCCCCCCCGTCGCATCGTGAATAACGTGACAGGTGCGCCGTCTCACGAAACTTTCAAGAAAATATTTTTTTTTTTAAAGGCGTCGCTATGGTGTAAGGGCTGACCGCAGGTGTTTGTTCCGAATCGCGATGAATGCAGCTGTTCCCCTAAAGAAACAGCAGCTGCTTGACGCGGTCGCTTGCTCGTTCATACGCTTATGCTGACGTTCTTGTACAGAAAACCCGCAGCGGCGGTGGAGGTGAAATGCGAAAGAAGTTCGAGCACTTGGATTCAGCCAGATGCACGTTGAAAATCCCAGGCGATCGAAATCAACCCGGACTCCCTCATGTATGCGGCATCTATCATAGGCCTTCTGTTGCTTTAGGCCGTTAAGCCAAAGTCAGTCAATCAATCAATCAATCAATCAATCAATCAATCAATCAATCAATCAATCAATCAATCAATCAATCAATCAATCAATCAATCAATCAATCAATCAACCAATCAATCAATCAATCAATCAATCAATCAATCAGTCACGGCTTGTACGCAAGGCCTGACGTCAGTCGCTCCAACTCCACTGCACTTCAAACAATAATGAATTCAGCGCCAAAGACCCGATCGCAGAGAGGGTAGGACACACATAAAGACTGGACCATTCCGCTCTCCGCGTTTTCGGCTCTAAATTCGTTATTATTCGACCTGAGCCAACTAGCCCCAAATGCAAGCACTACTCCACTATACGTCTCTTGTCTTTGCGGTGATGAAAATGTGAGAGCTTCGAAAAGAGCCATCTGCGTAGTTCGCACATGTGTTCTCGCTGGCGGTGCACGTTGCTAGTATAACTTTCCGTCTGACCTCGTACAGGTCTCGGTGGCGGTGATGCGCGGATGACTCAACGCACTTGCGTGGTGCATCTTGGAGACTGCATAGATGGAGTGGCTTGGCCGGTTGTGTACGCGGTGTAATTAGACGAGAGCCCGCCGGATGTGTCTGAGTGGCAGTATAGCGTTCGGCTGCTGAGCGTAAGGTCGAGGGCTCGATCCCCGGCCACGTTGGACGCACGTAGACGGAGGTCTAATGAAAGGAAAAAAAAAGCTCTTCTACATAAATTGAGATGCACACCTTAACAAAACTTCTCGTGGCAAACACTGAATTACTATATAGACACTTTCGACGTTTAACCGAGGTCTAAAGCCCTCCATAAACCCTAGAAACAATGCTGGCGATCGATGGTGTGTCCTAAATAATTTATATACAATACTTAATTGTTTTGACGACAAAGTTCTTACATTGAGATCGATCGTAAGAGCAGATGGCAGCCACTCGTGATGCTTGACATACTTTAGCAAAGCGGGGCCTGCCCGTGAAAGCCAAATAACACTTACAAACGAAAAGCATTTGGGAAAGCGGCGCGCGTTTTGGTTTTAACATTCTGCTAATGTAAATGCTGGGTTAATTAGAAAATAAAAGCCCATTGTTTCAAGCTAAAATATTACGTCTGGCAGAGCCACTATGTCAGGATACCCGTAAAATTTGTCCTAGACATTCATGTTTCATTCCTGAAACCAACGACATAAAGACAGTTTTCTACAAAAATAAAATAAAATAAAATAAATTGCTGTTTAAACGCGCAGCCTTATGTGTACTTTAGCGTTGCTTTCGCTCTAAAAACAGTGGCACCCTTTGGGATGTATATTTGCCACACAACGATAATCGTCATCTGCCTTGCTTGCATTTTCTTTCTTAATAACGCTGCGCTCCCTACTTTCCTGTCGAGAATGCTCTGTCATGCTGATAACGCGCGTGCCGTTCGTGACTTGCAAGTACCGGGCTCGCAGCGTTAAAGAAAGGAAACGCGGACAATCATTGTTGTGTGGTAAAACTAAACCCTAGAGGGTGCAACTGTTTTTAGAGTGTTGGCGTAAACGAGCCGTATTGGTTGTATGTAATTTTTGTATAATAAATGAGTGGGGTCGAGCTGGCTCGGCTGTCTTTCAGAGTTGAAGGATGGGCGCACTGCGTTTTTATGGGTGGAGCTTTCTTGTAAATATTCGGTTGTCACCGACTATAGGCTAAACCGCGATTCTTCCCTCCTCCTTAAGTTTTTTTTTTTTTTTCCACGACGCGCTAGTATACATGCATCCCTTAGTCTACAAACAACTCACTCAGCAGCATATTTTATTATACAATGGTGTTTAAGGAAAGCAGCAACCGCAGAGGGCTATATCATATCTCGCCCTTCGCCCGCATGTACGACTGCATACATTTTCGTGCTGAAGCAGTTACGTGAGTGGATTTTCCTGTGGTGTAATTTTGTGTATCTGCAGTAAATCTACAGCTTTTGCGACATACTTATCTCTATCATTCTGTTTTGACATTCTTGCGCTTCGAGTATTCGTGCCAATTTAAAATGTGTTTTGTTTTGCATGTGAGGTGCGCTAACTTTTTACATATTCCAATGTCTTTTTTATAGCAAAATGGTGTAGCCGACACCATCTGTCAGCATCTCACTTTGATTTATGTCAAAAACAAAACAAAACAAACAGGCACGCAAATGAACAAGAAACGAGGCCTGTATGCTTCGCCCAGCCTTTTGGTTTCTTGTCACTTGAAATTTGAGCTCCTCTCGAAGTTCCTTGCGCGTGACCGGCCGTTTTAGCGTAAGCTTGAACCTTTATCAAACCAACGAGCTTTGGGAGAGAGCCTTGGCCAGCTCCGACCTCGAGGATCAGCAACGGCTGATTGCGAGGACATGCACAGGACGCTGCCCGAGCTCAAGGCATTCTGGAATGAGGACGCCTCTCGAAAGCTTTATTTATGGAATAAACATGTTTATTATCTCTCTCTCTCTCTCTCTTTCTGTGTATCACGGACTCGATCAGGCGACATTTACTTTTCATCTGAGAGGCAGCAAGAAAAAATAAGATTGTAATACAAAAATCGCAACAGAAAAGTGTCAGCGCAAGCTTGCTCAAGCGATTACAGGCGTACAACGTGGCACGGCAACGCCGATGTTTTTCTTAACTGTGCGAGGACTCCCGGACATAATAGCTTCTCCTTCTTTTTTTTCTTTCGCTGTACATTTCCTCGTCGGGACTGCTTCTCGCATTACGCGGAGAAAAACACAGGTAACGCGGCGAAAGACGTCAGAATGCGAAATTAGTACGTAGCGGATGTGTTACGATAACTTTTTTTTTGACCCCGAGTGAACCGTTACACACAGAAAAACAAATTACACCTGTAAAGGAGTTTGACGTGTTTGACTTGTACCCGTTCAAAATGGTGCTCATGCTTGATGAAACACTCTTATCGAGCATAACACAAATTACACCGATAAATGTGCTTTGTCAGTTGAATACACACTCACTGAAAAGTAAATTCCGAAGTCAAGATGGGGGCCAGCATATGGAAACACACTGTGGGACAAAGTTGTATAGACAGATAAGGTGCCTCAGACAGGCAGGCCGATGTTTCGATAGGTGTACTTACCTGCGACTTCGTCAAAGGCAACGTTGTCAACCTTGGCGTGTTAGTCTTAACGAGTTCGTTGGGTGACATTACGTGCACGTGAACGTCGGCCACATTATCCTTGCTCATACAACTCGTATCCCGTTCATTGAAAAATGTGCTTTGCGTGGAGAAAAATCACTCAAATTACACCAGTAAGGGGCGTTTCAGTGGGCGTCAGTTGATATCTGTGTGCTATGTGCATGGTGAAATTTCCTTAGTGAACATTACACCAATGTAACCCAGATTACACCCATAAAGGTGTTTTGAGTCCAACTCACACCCATTGAAAAGGATGATTTCCTGGTGAAACACCTTAACTGAGCGCGTCCCGCAGTCACGTCCCGCAAGTCTGGCCGTGGTCGCGGAACGCAGATTTGCGGACGCAACGAAACTCATTAAAAGTTTAACTCCTAAGTGTCTTCCGACTGGCGCATATGCTTCTGATGGTGCCGCAGATGCAAGAAACTACTAAACTTCCGACACACGGAATTAACTTGGCGTCTGGAATAGATTGCTTAATTTATAACAAACCGGGACGTAAACGCTTTCTCAAGCTGGTACAGCGCAACATAGAAAGGAAGAAACAAGCCGAGCCGGCCAGATCAAAAAACAGAGCGCTGACTTCCAGCACAGTTGGAAGTCAGCGCTCTGTTCTTTCATCTGGCCGGCTCGGCTTGTTTCTTCCTTTGCATGTTGCGCTGAGTTGGACCGGCTTGTTTCTTCCTTTCTATGTTGCGCTGAGTTCGATCGGCTTGTTTCTTCCTCTCCGTGTTGCGTTGTACCAGCTTTAGAATGGCAATACCAACTCGCCCAATCCTCAAACCTAGTAAACGCTCCGCTTGTTGCCGACTGGCGACGCGATGTGAACGTGTCTGGAGAGGAGGCCTCGTCTTCGGAGAATTGTTTTGCCAATATTTCTTTTTGTTTTTTTCTCTCCTGCGCGCCTTCGCGTCACACCGCGGCTGCCAAACAGGACGTTGCAGCCGATGCACGCCACTTACTGTGCATAAATGTGCTGCGCGCATCGCGGCGCGCATACATATACTCCCCGTCTCGCTAAATGCGTGCACACAGCAATAGCTCACTTCATCTCGCTTCATCCGACGGTTATATAACGACAGCCGCGGCTGCGTGTACCGGATAAGTTTAGGAGAACGCCCGTCGTACGCCACTAAATTCATTTCGTGACGCAATTCCATTCAGGATATGTGCGTTGCGCAAAAGGGGGCGATTAGAGGAGGCTGTACAGTGGTGCTAAGCTATTCTACAAACGGTGCCTCTTGTGGTTGGCTGAGGCGATCCGCTGCTTTCGCTGTACTGCACGGAATTGGCGAGACCTGGAGTAAGGCGAGCACGTGTATACGTTGCGCTCGCACGTCTAAGGAACACAAATAGAAGGGAACCGAACGCATAGAATCTGAACAGTGAAAAAAAGAAAACTGTGGTAGGGGGGGGGGTGGCAAAGTAAGGCGAAGAACCAAACAGCGTTAACGGCAGCGCGGGCAAAAGCTGCAGTTTCCCAGGCTGCCTCCTCCGATGCGCGTAAGGTTAGTGGCTCCGTTTCATTAGCATTCAGGTCAGGACGTCCTGCGGCGCCTTTGCTCGAGCGCATGCGCATGACTTGTTACGTGCGGAGGGAGGATGGGCAGCTATTAGTACTGCGTTCGTTCGAATGTAGCCCGCCGTATGTCGGCACAATAAGCCGATACTGCTCGCTAATGCTGACTCGCAGAGCGTTTTTCGTCACTGGCTGTGCCCTCGCTCAGGCTCGGGAGCAATCACCCTCGTCGTGCCCGCTCATACGTCGCCAACACTCACTTCCGTCCACAGTTGCCACCACCCATTCGCGCTTTACACTCGCGTCCGCGCCCACTCATCGGCACTCACTGGCACTCAATATCGCGTCCATTCACAATCGCAAACGGTCACTCTCACGTTCCGACTCGCCATCGCCATTGTAATCATCATCATCATCATCTTCTTCTTCTTCTTCTTCTTCTTCTTTTTACACCTACATTGCAGTACTAAGGTCTCCTCCAGCGATTTCCAATTACCCTGCCCTGTCTTGGCATATCCGATTCCGACTCGCACCCGCAAATTTCCAAATTTAGTGACCCCAGTTAATTTTCTGCCGTCCTCGACTACGCCTCCCTCCCCTTGGCACCCGTTCTGTAACTCTAATGTCCCACCGGTCATCTGTCCGCCCTATGCCTGCCCAGCTCCATATTTTATCTTTCTTACTCAATGTTGACAAGGAAATCGACTGGGCCAGCTTGCGATCACGTGCTCCCGCGTCTACTCGGAAATCACCGTCAGTGGCTTTTGTGCGTATGCTCGCGTTAACCGGCACTCGCGTTCCTGCTGATGCCCACGTCGACCACCGACACTCTTGGACCTTCGATCATTCACTAGCGCTTTACCTTGTAGGCGTGTGGGATGAATGTATATCGCGAGCATGAGTCCGTGTGTTGGGTAACAGGTATGTCGACCTATTTTTTTTAGCCTCAGTTTTCTCTCATTTCTTAGTGCACAGAAGGACCAAAAGGGGGCGGCACGGTGATTAGACTCGAGGCTAACAAACCGTCTCTTAACGTTTTCATTCGAGCCCCTCCGGTTCTGAGGGCTGTCAGAAGGTGAGGATCGAAGGCCTTAGATTCACGAGGGAAAGAGTAAAATATGAGGAAATACGGTAATACGAGAGAGAGAGAGAGAGAGAGAGAGAGAGAGAGAGAGAGAGAGAGAGAGAGAGAGAGAGAGAGAGAGCACGCAGTCATTTTAACCCAGGATTGGATTCCTTGCCGAACTAATTTGTTTCTTTTTCAGCGCAAGATATATTCTACACGTCCCCGTCGACTTAGTGGTTTGTAAGATTGCTCTTTCTCTACTAGCTCACTGCTATACTGCCGGTAGACAGAAACATCAGATGGGTGAATCTCTTTCCGTGGCGTTGAATTTTCCTCTTGTTCCTGCAGCCGAAGGAGAGAAAAAGGAAGATAGGCACATCGCCAAACACGCTCGTACGTATACCGTGCATAGGGTGTACGTTAAACAACGCCAGGTGGTCAAAAATTAACCCGGAGCCTCCCCCACAGCGGCGTGCCTGATAATAAGATTGTGGTTTTGGCACGTTACAACCCAGGAATTTTATTAACTAATCTGAATAAAAGTGCGCCGATTAAAAAAAAAGAAGAGTGAAACCGAACCTGTCACCGTCGGAAGGGTTCTACATATACGCCGCAGTATTATAGATGGATCTTTTACGGGCACACGCATTCTAATGAGTGGGTCCGTACGAAAACGAAACCAATAGGCTCGTCCGACGCATGCTTGTAGTATGGAACATAAATTAAACCTAAATGGAGGTCGGCCACCAGTCACTGCACGAAGAAAACGAAAAAGAAATAAAAATAAGCGATATAGAAAGAGACAGCCCGTCTCTAAGCGTATATACGCGTTTGAAGCTCACTGATCGCGCACGTAGAGAGGTCCCGACCCTCCGAATAGTAATAGATGGGTCGGTCCACCGCACGCACGGACTTGCGTGTACGTTGTGCACGCGTTTGCAACGCGCTTTGCCAAACGCCGCCGCCGCCGGACGCCAGTTCATTTTTCAGAGCGAACCACTCGTTTTCTGTACGGGCATCGTGTTGCTCCGATTTCTTTCTTTCTTTCTTTTCTTTCTTTCCTTCTTTCTTTTTCTCTCTCTTTCGAACCGCTCATTTTCCGTGCGGGCATCGTGTTGCACCGATTTCTTTCTCTCTCTATTTCTTTCGTTCGTTCTAACCGCTTGTTCTGCTTTTCAATTTGTCGGCCTGTTCGTGATGACGCATACGGGAAATCGAATTCACCTTGTGCGGTCTTCTGCGAGGCACGAACATCTCCCTGGTTCTGCGCGAAAGCGTGGGCACGATTCGGCAGCGCAAGGGTGTTCACATATACCGCGTATATAGAGCTGCGTACAGCGACTTCGCTTATATAATGTTGCACTCGCACGTAACTCCATTTTTGCTCGAGAAACTGCCCCTATATATGTACTACTTCGAGTGAGAAACTGCGCTATATGAGTCCACCATGAATTACGAAAGGGAAGCGCGGTGACGACAGAGACGGAACATGCTGTGGGGGCGCTTTCCTCGAGGAAATCGACGCTCGTCTGTGTTATTCCTTTGCCTGACTTTTGTCCACGATCTCATTTCGCAGTTTTACCTTTAAGTCCATACGCACCTAACAGACAGACAGACAGACAGACAGACAGACAGACAGACAGACAGACAGACAGACAGACAGACAGACAGACAGACAGACAGACAGACAGACAGACAGACAGACAGATGGACGGACAGTAATAAATCCCTCACTCACTCAAGCAAGCAAGCAAGCAAGCAAGCAAGCAAGCAAGCAAGTAAGCAAGCAAGATTAAATTGGATCATTCGAAAAAAAAAGCGCACGTATTACGTGAGCATGTACGGTATACGCTTCAGGGGTCGTGCCTCGATGATGCCACTGAACTGTCATCATTCCGTCCGTGCGAGCGTGCGCGTCTGTCCGTAAACCGCAGCGAGCATCCGTGTCACGTGAGTGCAGCTTATTTTTCCTCGACTCCCATTTCTTTGCCGTACCGACGCAGCTGGTCACGTTTCGAAGCAAATCCGTGACGGCTGCTATTAATAACGAACCCTCGACGAATGGGCCGACCAGGCTCCCAGTGATCCCGGACCAGGAACAGAGGAAGTCAATTACGGAGCGAGGCCGTTGAAACGACCTAATGAGCTCGCCGTGGTTACGCTGTTTTAGAAAGCGAGTTTGCAGACAGTCTAAGCGTAACGTTTTACTATGTACGCTGTCTTGTTTGTCCGTTGTACGTAGTGTCCTTCAGGGAATATCGGGCTACTGGAGACGTGGACGGTGATAATAACGCCGGTAGCGACATCGTGTCATGCCATGTCTCACCACAACGTCCTAGAGTTTTTACTGTGGAGCTGTTAGAACCTCGCTGGGCTTCTCTTGACGTCCGCAGCTTCGCCGAGCTGGGGGAGGGAGAGCTGAGAGTGAAAGCAGAGTATAAAAATAGCATCGCGCAGCATAGATACGCGGCGAGGGAGGGTGGAGCCTAGCGGGGGAGAAGGAGCGGCGCAGCGGGGACACAGGTGGTGTGACGTCATTGCTTGCGATAAAAACCCGCGCGCTCGCTTCGGCGGTCCTCTTTCTCGCAGTGGCCAAAAAATTGTGTGGCTCTGCCATCGCAAACACCAGAGACCAGAACCTCCGAGCTCCGCTGGTCTCTGGTGTTTGCGATAGCATAGCCACGCATTTTTTGTTTTGTTTATGGGTGTTTCCGTTAAGGGGAAATAGAAAAAGAAAATGCCTGTTACGGACACTGTCACTGAGCCGCCGCTTTAATCGAGCAGTTATGAGAAGAATATGATTGGTTGCTGCAATCTGAGCTCTGTCCGGTCTGGTCGAACGTCGCGCCACAAGATGGCGTCATAATGACGAGGCTGCTCACGTTTACGCCTCCGGTGACCCGGTATTGCGTGTAGGCTATAGGTATACAAATAAGCGAAAGCTTTCCAACGGACCAATGGAGAGAACATATCGCACGCGTTGTCTGCATTTTGAGGATTGGGCTACCACGGGAGGCAAAAGTTGAGTTCTTTCATTTTCCTGTTTTTCTTCTTAATCTCAAATATCAAGCTTATCGTAAATCTAACCGTCATTCTTAATTAGTTATGCACCACAGGAACAATTTGTTTCGTGCTTTCGTTGACTTAGTTGTTTGTTGACTTGGGTTACGATTGTTACTAATGTCTAACTTCCTCGGGTGCGACTCAGTGGCGCGTTCTTCGCGCGCTTTTTCGGAATAGCTCATGTCGAAAACATCGTAGCTATGACGTGCCCCCCCCCCCCGGCCCCCCATACACAATAACTCCTGTCGTATGCAGCCTGCAAAAATACAGCCTTCGCTGGGGCATCTATTTCGATGTCATCTAGTATAGTGCCGCAATGTGCTATGGGTAAAAGCAAAAATAAATACATAATGCGTTCACAATGCAGGATTCACTCCCAGCAGTCCTGAACGGCGCACACAGCACCTTACACACACACACACACACACACACACACACACACACACACACACACACACACACACACACACACACACACACACACACACACACACACACACACACACACACACACACACACACGCACTGTTAAGAACGGCCAGCTGCAGTGCAGGTTTTGCCAACCAGTTGCGACCACGGGGTCATCTTTTCCTGGAGCGCCGTCGCAAACCTCTAGCCACAGCGTCACTGAATCGCCATTGTGACTGAATGAGTTCGGCGGGCCAACTATTGTTACCGAGCCCACTAACGCGGACCTGATCTGCTACGGGTGGGGGAGTTGCCGCGGGAACATCATCGGAGGCCCCTTTCCACGCGCCGACCAAGACGCAGGACAATGGCCACCCGGGCGCGCTGCGAGGGTCCGCTACGAGTTCTACGAAATTCGTGTGATGTCGGTTTCGGACCGAGAACCTGTGTGTGTAAACCGTCCCGCGGAGAGGCGGCATGTTTACGATGATTGGACGAACGTTTCCGCCACCTTGGAATCGGGGGAGGACCGAGTGTTTATAAACGGCTGTTGTGCGGATGCTCGAGACACTTTTCTTACGCAGTCATGTTAGACTAAGACACTCTCTCAAGCGGTCGTGTTAGACTGTCGTACTTTCTCTCGCAGTCATGCTAGACTGATGAACTGCGTGTAAATACTGTAAATAAACCCATATTCCTCGTTCTCGATGAGAAGCAGTCCTTCCCTTCGTCAACGTCCTCAGCGTGGATAAGTTGGACGACGGCATGGGCCAGCTACCTTCTACTTCATGCCGGACTCCAATCTTGACAACGGCTTACGAGCGATGAGATTGAGCCCCCAATGCTAACACACACACACACACACACACACACACACACACACACACACACACACACACATATATATATATATATATATATATATATATATATATATATATATATATATATATATATATATATATATTTATGTGTGTGTGTGTGTGTGCGCGCGTGTGTTCGTGTGTGTGTGTTATGCGTATATGCCACTGCGAGTGTCATTTTCTGAGCGCAAGCAGAACTCACCTTGTGCGCGCGACGTCACACGCGTGTACAGATTTGTTTGGCGAGAATGATGAGAGACCAGACACGAAGGTTCCGTGTTGTCCTAAAAAATTGCGCACTTTATTAATATCCTATTTACACATCATACACAAGGAATAATATACAAGTCCACAACACACGCACGTCATTTACGTCGAGTCACTTCCAACACAAAACCGCACGTCGCCGCTCTGGCGATCACGTTCATAGAAACACAAAAGTGCACGCGAATGTCTGGAAGCGCATGCCGAGAAGATCGAGAAGCAACGAAAAACGAACCAAGGTATATGAGAAAGCAGAGAAACAAGGAAAAAGGAAAATGTAAGCCACATGATCAATTTCTGTATCTTTTTAGGTACATTTTGCTTTTATTGCGTCATGCTACACTTAAGTTCCCCCTTTGAAGCTACCCTTTAAGCTCGATCAGAGGAATCACATTACGCACACGAAATTAGGAAGTTTCAGAAAACATTCGCTCGGCATTCTTCTGTTACAACGTTGCAATCAGCTCCACTAGACGAAATTGTACTATGTACACTTGCTTTATTATTCAATACATCCATTTTTCACGTTTTAAATGCACTCTTCGACCTCAAGGTGTTATCGGAGGAACCACATCGTGCGAATCAAAGTTGGGGAGTTTTAGAAACACGGGACTGAAGCGGCTTAGCGTAGCCAAGAGATCGGAGTCAGTAGCAGTGCGTGTGCGCGATCTGCGGGCGCGCTTCTGGTGACCTGAAAGGAGTGGTACCTGTAGCGTGCTAAGTAATTCTGATAAACAGCTACGACGCTTTATCATTCTGTTAAACTACGACCATGCTAAATCATTCTGCCAATTCGGTGCGTCAGCATGTGTCACGAATTTGGCCACCACGTGCATTTCAGTTTTCTCTGTGCACTTTCCATTCAGTAGTCCGATAGCAAAGTTAAAAGTGTAATAAATAACAGTAGTACTCAAACTACTGTCTAAGCAAGTAATAAAATGTTATTCGTTAACAAATGTGGGATATATTCTACAGGTACATTGCACTGACATAAACGAGACTTGCAGCCGCCACTAACATTTCTTGAAACACTTCAGGCCTGCTCGCGTCGTAGCGCAAACCACATGCCAATGCTACCGCTAGACGATTGTTATTCTATAGGTGATATCTATAAATATGTCTATAGATAGACCAACTAGTACTATCGATGGATAGATCTATAGAACGGTCACCTGCGCCCGACGCTGAGAGCCTCGATCGCGACATCGAAATATCCGTCAAGATCTGATCTTTTCCGCCTGAAGGATGACTCTACTTAATTGTTCCATTCGTCGCAACATGCGTCGATGCTAAAATGCTTGGGATTTCACAGTGGCCGCACCACTACTGCGCTATTGGTCCTCTAAAACTCTCTAATCACGTCTAGTGTACGGAAGAATGAATCGCCCAAGTACGAACTCTGACGATTGTTTCGAGCATGGTTCAGGAACATTTAGAGGCAACTGCACAGATCGGCGCTTTCGCGCTGTTATCGGTGGATAGGAGGAGGAAGGTTATGAAAGGGAAAAGAAAACGGCACAAACAAAAAAAGGACAATAAGGTACGGAGACAACGGTTCGCGCTAAGACACCAATGCAGGGCTTCAAACTCAGCGAAGGGTCTAAAGCACGAGGCAAAAAACTGATATGTCTTTCGATTTCTTGGTGTAGGGGGCACCCCTCCTATCGCAACCTGCGCTATCGCAAAGGCTGATATAGGTTGAGGGAGGGGGGCACTAGTGGATAACGCGCTACAAGAACAAGCTAAAAACAATAAAGAAACCCAAGTGCGTGCACTTTAATGACGCACAGCGATAACAATGTGCACAGCATCGACAGCAACAAAAGAAAGAGGTGCATTGCGGTGCTATAACAAGAAGCAAGTGCGTCACACTTACAAAAAAAAAAAATCCTACACGCGCGGTGACACTGAAGTTAGGGAGTTTTAGCGCAGGCTAATTACGCTGAAAATATGTTCGCCGTGTTTTTTAAATCTTACTAGCAACATAGGCCGACTCAGGTATGTTCATCGCCGGTCTACGGTAGCAAAGTCACCACTTAATTGCGGTGTGCCAAGATTGTTTACTATGGAGTTTTAGGTCGCCGTAGCAAGAAAACGACGTTGTTGCGTGCACCGTTACTATCGTTCGCCACAGCTAGTGCTCATTAGGGTGCAAACAGTGCAAATATTTGGCGTGCAGTTACGTACACGCTCCAAATCGCCACGCAATTGCGGTATGCTAAAACTTCTCAGTGGGGGAGAAATGTAGTCGGTGCTGTTTTAGATGACGGAAGTTACTGCGCTACAGCTATACAGGGCCGGGAAGGACAAACAAAGCCAACGTGCTTTGCCGACGAGTAGACAGACGACACGGGCATTAGTGTTTTGTCGGTCGAAGCTCGAATACATCCGGTTTCGAGCGTTGTCACAAACAATACTAATGCTCACCAAGCTTGGCACAAACCTTTATCTCGGGCACCTAACTCACAGTAGTCACTGGGAGGCTTACAAGATCATGTTCAGATTCACAGTGAGGAGGTTTTCCCGCTACATTTTCGTACCCCTGCCTGCCCAGCAGTGTGATTGTGATTGAATCGGCGGCAGGCCGTTCGCGAAAAGCTCTCTAATGACTGATGTATCCTGGTTTTCTTAGGGGTACGGTATCGGATATATATATATATCCGATACCGTACGCCTATATATATATATATATATATATATGTGTGTGTGTGTGTGTGTGTGTGTGTGTGTGTGTGTGTGTGTGTGTGTGTGTGTGTGTGTGTGTGTGTGTGTGTGTGTGTGTGTGTGTGTGTGTGGAAAAACTTCTGAACAGGCGCTCAAGAATGATTATCTCTTGCAGGAAACGCGTCCCTCTTGCTGATAAATCAGCGAAAATACGGGCTTTTTCTTTTCTTCTGTTACGCTTGGCACACTGCTTAAGGCTGTTTGTTGATGCAACTTTACCGTATATATTTTTGCATCTGAGCGATTTTGTTGGTTTGCAAATACGCTGTTTGAACACAGTCTGTTTGGCGGCGTTTCTACTGGGCAACGTTACTACACAACAAAGAATGTTGGCACAGTATGTAGTAGAGAGTTTGCTTGCTTCGTTTGCTTTTGGCGCTTGTCACCAGAACACAGTTTGCGGGGTGAGCTATTCTACGGTCTACGGTAAGGAGAGATGTGGGAAGCTGTACTAAAAGAACTGTGTACTGTATTACAAACCACCGCACAGTTACACAATGATTGTTCTGTGACTGCGCCAAAGCCTGGAGCACGCGTTGTTCGAGATTTCGGAGCCTCTAGGTAATCGTGAAGATTGTAAAAAAAATTTTTTTGTACGTGGGTTGTAAGCGGAGGTGCATACTGCTACATTTTTTTTTTCTCTTAAATACAGGCCCAATGTCAAGGACAACTGGAAGAGGTATGCATAGACTGTGATTGGTCTCGAAGCTACGTGATATCTCCGCACAGCAGCCGCCGTTTGCCAAATAGAAGCAACCTTATCATACAAAAATAAATTAGCATGAGCAAATAACGCCGCCAATCGTACGGTCATATAGCTCTAACATCATTTTCTTTCTTTCCTCGTTCAATAGAGGGAGAGGGCGGCGGTAGGCGGTCCTCGATACGCGCTTTGCTATAATGCGCAGACGTAGTGCTGCGTGTTGCTTTAGCGAACGGTCCGTTACGCTTAGCTGAAACAGACTGTGTGACCGGCGTCACCAACTTCGAATGTTTTGTGCAGCGACACTCATTTATGTACACAACTTGGAACAGCCGAGCTACCACACCGCATCATTCAAGTCAGCACTTCGCTGTACATGGTAGTCGCTTACAATTCCGTGCACGCCATCGATTTAACGTCATTTGGGGCCACACCTCGGTCACAGGCATCACTTAAATCGTTAGGAGACAGCAGCTGATGCTGTAAACTCCACTATACTGCCACAGCACACTGACGATTTATACTGTACAACATATTCGACGTCAGAGTCACTTGACTGCAAAGTTTGATAATAACGGTGGCAGGGAGAGTTCCCGAGCGAACACTCTAATGGCAGTTGTAATGTCCATCGATGTACGGCATGGTACGTTCTTACAAAGAACACCTAGTTACTAACTCGGCGCCGATTACGGTTCAGTTTTGATTCAGGAGGCACGCAGAAAAACCTATTTATTAGAACATGTCTACTTAACGTTTCGCATCATGCATTTTCTTTCCAGAACTTTGGAAAAACGTTAAGCTATCTTACACTGAATATTAATTGGGTGTTCTCTTAGTACTGGACAGCAATCTAAAATGACATTATCATGTCAGTGTCCTCTTGAACAATGTACCGCACTGTACGTGCGCGACCCGCCAGTGCAATGCCGGGTTTTAGCGGCTCGTTCAACCGGTGTTCTCCGGTCACGTGATCCCTCGCGCATGAACTGCCTGAAGGAAACTTGATTTCTTATGTCTTGGCGAAGAAGAGGCGTGGAGAGCAAGAGATAACAACGCAACCATTAAACGAGCATCAAAAGCAACCGTATTAAACGAGCTGATAAGCCGACGACATAAAAAAAACTGCGTAAACCAGTGCGACGGATCGGGCGTAATGTGCCGTACAAACGCGCGCACAGAGAAGAAAAAAATATATATATTGTCATCACCGGGAAAACAGCATAAAGTCTGTTTCAAGAGGCCTTATACTATGTATCTTGAGGGCAAGCAGTAACTGAGAAAGAGTTAATATACACAAAGAAGTGATCGTAAACCCTCGGAGACGGCAGTCGGACACAATGGTTGAAAACTACCTTACAGACTCGGAGACTGGCCACAAGATAAAGGAATATCGGCCCAGTTATAAAGCCTGACGTTCAGAGCCTCGTCGCAATGCCGCGCGCGGTCGCCAGCAGGCACAGTTGTCGCTGGAGTTACCATCACCGTCTGCCAGAGGTCGGTTAGACAGAACACCATGACCAGAACGTGCGCGAGACCAGACGGTATACGCAGTACAGATGACGTGCTCGACGGGTGTCTGATGCTCGATGCTGGAAGGACTGTTGACTGGAGCGCACTGTATAAAAAAGAAAAAAAGAAAAGAAAAGAAAAACTGCACCTCACGGAGCTTCAGGCCTCGTCCAGCGTTTCAGAGATGGGTGCTTCGGCAGGCAAGAATGCAAAGAGGAAACTAAAACAAGAGAGCCTGTCCATAAGGGTATCACAGTTCACGGAATGCCAGAACACCGGCAAGGTAGACGTGCGTATGGTGGCGCCACCGCGTGACATTGGGCTCAAATGAAGCAGAGAGGCCTACAGTTGTTACGAGCACGTTCTCATTATCTGGTGGTGCAGAGGCATCAGCAACAGCGATCGCTGACGTATAGGGAGTTTCCCTTTTTTTCCCCTTCTGCCCACGTTGTGTGCTCGCTGTACGTTACGCAGCCATAAGGACAACATCAAAGAGTGTTGGGACGCGGCTCTCCGTAGTATGGTCCCTAGAATGTCCCTAGCCCCGAACTAGAAGAACGGGCATGGGCAGTCCATCGGGCCCGCGATGCTGCCGAGAGGCTACAGGCCTTCTGGTCCCGACCTGGGACCGGCCCGCTTCGGGCTAGGAAACTAGCGCGACCTGAATGACCTGAATCAAGTTTTTCGTACCATACCATATACCCTTTATGGTAGAGCACTGGCACAACACAAAAACGCTTCCGAGGCGTTGTGTTTGAAGAGAGTGTCACAAGATGGCGCTACCCGTACTGCTGCCACCGTCGACCTATCCGGTGATCCCGCATTCCGTAAACTCAAACGCTTTACGGACACGCTTTAAAAAAAAAGAAAAGAAAAAGACCATACGCTATCTTGATGTCTGGGCGAGCAGATTTGCACAGTCTTCGGCCGTCACTTCGCAGCACCACTATAAACAATGACCACTGTCATCACAAGCCGACGAAACAGTCACCAAACAGTTACAGCTGTCGACGAAAAGGCACCGTCCGCACAGCTGGAAATTGTCCTCGTAGAGGACGAGGTCTTGCGTTGACTGGACGTTCCACTCCACACGAAGTGTCCCGACATGCACAGTCATTGCTGAAGCATGATCCCCTCCCGTTAAAACGCTCCGAGTAGTTGCTGAAGTGCGACTTGCTTGGGCTCAAGCTCGGTAGGGCTCGGCGTGACAGGCATGCACACCTGGTGTCGAATACGTCCGACGATCACATTACTAGACGGCCCATGCCGGATAGGTTACTCGAAGCCTTCTTCCTTTGCTTGTCGTTCTTGTCGCTCTCCTAGCCAGTTCCGCGGATAATAAACCTCTACACGCGATAGCAACGATGCGCCATGGCGAGTCAGCGAACACGTGGTCACAATCATGGCGTTCACGCCGACGCCATCTGGCAGGAAGGCCGGAATTGGAGACGCGAAGGCTCTCCCGCTTCAATTATCAGAACCAGATTGCGAAACCAGAAACACCTGTTGGTGGCACCGTTGATCCAGAAGAACATCACGAAGACTTTCGTAAAAAAATAATAAGGTGAATGGGAACCGACTCGGGCTACGTGTAGCTGCGGTCGCCGCCGTCATCTTGACTTCACCCCCGAAGACCCACGTCTATTCTGGACAAATCTCGTCGAAAAAAACGGCCAGAAGCCGCAGTGAGCGACTGTCTACGGCACAGCGCCATCTCACGTGGCCAGTAGATGATGTGCCGGCCCTATAGCGTCCACAGAACGCGAACACACGCCTTCACAAGTCACTTCCAGCGTCCGCGAGAACCGACTGGCTCCACATAGCGCTCCAGTCCCCAGGCGGTGCCCTGTTGCCAGTGATGATCTTGACTTCAGCCCTGAGACTTGTCTTTCCTGACACGTTGGTCGCATCCCTCGTCGAAACGAACCAAAACCCGTCGCTGCTCCACACAACGCCACGACCAACACCGTGTTCTACGGAAACAAATTTCTCGTCGAGCTCTCCGCACCGTAGGAAGCGCACTTCAGCTTCACGCGCACCGTACACACACACACAAACGCAGGCACAAACGAACACCTCAGATGAAGCAGCACAACTTCTTCCAGCCCGTCTTCTTGCCGTCGTCCCGGCCCCGCCGGTCCAGCGACATGGCGCGCCTCCGGGGAAACGGCACGAAGCCGTTGGTGAACTGTCCCGCGCCGTTGCTCCTGGAGCCCGGCGACCTGGTGGACAGCAGGTGGAAGCCCTTGCCCACGAGGCCCGGGCTGTTCCGGCGCAGCGCCGCGACGATGGCCGTGTCGAAGACCTCCTTGAGATTCTTCTGCGTGAGCGCCGAGCACTCGACGTACGCCAGCGCCCCCATGCGGTGGGCGGCGTGTCGCGCCGCGGACTCCGGCACGGGCTCCTCGCCGTAGCGGGCGAGCTCGATGAGCACCTGCAAGCGAGGACAGTGTGAGGTCATCGCGCCATAGGCTTAGCGGAGACGAACTACCTGCTAGGCTTAGAGCGAGGCACGTATGCGCGGTTCTAGTTATATGTCGACCTTGAAGGGATGCTTTACGAAGGCATTGAGCTTTTCCCGACCTGCGGTACGCCTTCAGCTGTCGATAAACGATTGCTATTTGAGTTGTTCTACTAAGTTGCGCTTCCGCAGTACCAAAAAAGCGTCTCTTGCCGACGAGAAGAGGCTTACAGTATGCTAGAAAAAGACGCGGAATACAAAAGACTGGTGGCGACGGCGCCTTGAAGTTCCTCCTCGCCGTAGCGCGCGAGCTCGATGAGCACCTGCAGGCGAGGACAGTGTGAGGTGATCGCGCCATAGGCTTGGCGGAGACGAACTACCTGCTAGGCTTAGAGCGAGGCACACATTCGCGGTTCTAGTTGTATGTCGACCTTGAAGGGATACTTTACAAAGGCATTGAGCTTTTCCCGACCTGCGGTACGCCTTCAGCTGTCAATAGACGATTGCTATTTGAGTTGTTCTACTAAGTTGCGCTTTCGCAGTACCAAAAAAGCGTCTCTTGCCGACGAGAAGAGGCTTACAGTATGCTAGAAAAAGACGCGGAATACAAGAGACTGGGGGCGACGCCGCCTTGAAGTTCTCCTCACTATGTACACCGTGACGTCACGTCATGGATTTTGGGCGACGCCTGCTCGTGCCACAGTTAATATTTTTGTCGGTACGGTTCGACTGCATTGCTTTTCAGAAAAGCCAAAGATTGAATTGAGCAAGTTTGATGGTGTTTTACTGAGCCTCACAACCATCCAAATACGAAAAACAAAAACAAAACACACACATACATTGTATCTGTGTGTGTGTTATCTATTAATCTATTACAAACTAATTATCTATTACAACAAATTAATCTATTGCATCGAAACTAACAAAAATAGAGTGTTGAAGTACACTCTATTTGTCTAGACTGCCTTAGTCTTTCTGTTTAGCGTGTCTTTAAGAGCTCCCAATTCCCGATTTCCGAAACGTTTGAAACTACATCCAATGTCCAGTTCGTTTTAAGAACTAATTCTGCCTCAATGTCGGCTAAATGGTTTTCGCAAGTTCGATATAGAGAGCAATTCGCTGTACCCGGATTTCGCCGCGGTCGGCTTCAAACCGCACGCCCGTCGTGGCACACTCTCACCTTGACGTCCGAGCGCAGGTCGCACTGGGTTCCGACGAGCACGATGGGCGCGTCGGGACAGTGTCGCCTCAGCTCGGGCAGCCACTTCTGCGACGCGTTCTGGAACGACGTGGGGCACACCACCGAGAAGCAGAGCAGCAGCACCGCCGCGTTCGGGTAGCACAGGGGCCGCAGCGAGTCGAAGTCGTCCTGCACCAGAGCACGCCGAGAGAGAGAGAGAAACGACGGGGCTGTCAGTACACTGGGAGCACAGTGTCCCGTCTGTTATCGGAAATTAAAGGCGAAGTGCAACGAAGTTTCACTTTGGCTAAACCGGTGGCAAACGAGCATGGCTAAACCGGTAGTAAACGAACACTATGTGCTACTGAAACAGTTTCAAGGGTCACTTCCCGAAATGACCTTCTCGCGGCGTTTTTCTTTTTCTTTTTTTGAGTTTCGGTATCGGGTTATAGACTTATATGTTTTGCGACCATCTGCTGTCGCTTCCACCCGTATTTCAAGCGGTAAGTTGTGCGCGGAGTGTTCCGTGTATGTACACCATCCGAAACTATAGGCTTCTTGCGCGGTCACATGTGTTTCGTTTCAGTTGGCCCGATATTTAAAGTCAGCCGTTCGTTTCACTGCACCGGTATGTCGCACAAAGAATGCACTTCAAGGTCACAAGGACGAAGGAGTGCGTAAAGTGTCGGGCTCTTTATCGTTCGCAGGCGGACGTCAATTGCATCACACAAAAATAAAAAAAAGAGAGTAAATCAATGACATCGTACCAACAATAACCTCAATTGAGCAACTTATTGAACCTTAAAATGAGTTATTTAGTTAAGGTTGCACGGCCGACGCAAGAGTGCCAAGAAACAGCACACAAAGAAAATAAACTAAATAAATAATTAAATTATTAAATAAGTAGACTTCAGCGTTTCTCCGGATAATTCGAACTCGGTTTACTGCGACGGCGATATAGCTCTGTCACAACGAACACCATGCCATCTTGCTTGCTCACATGCTCCTCAAAAAGTGACGCTGCCTTGTCGATAAACATTCCTAGCGAGGCGCAAAACATCGTCCGCAGTCTGCCCGTGCAGGCGAACCAAAATTTGCTACTGTGGTATTCATTCACTTACAGAATATCTCAAGGCCCCTGAAGACAGGGTTCAACCTGAGGGTTTATCTAGATTCCATCACAAGAGCGGAAAGTAAGCGAGTATGATTCATCCAATAAAATTTATTTCTTAGGCTCAGGCGTTTGAAGGCAGATCCCCAAAACTCGCGCAAAAGTTTCGGCATATGAAAACGAATAAAGATAGTGCCCAACGCGCAAGACGACATAGAAAGCAGCGAAATAAGGTATATTTCGCACTAACCGCTGCTCTACGAACAGAGCAGAATTGGTCGCGCCGCGACTACTGCTATAGACGCGCATATAGTTATCGCTAAAGGATTTGCCGACAAACTACTGTACCTAATAGTATACTGTATGTGTAGATTTAGCCGCATGATTTAGCTAGAACATGTGTACCGACCCGCTCGTACTAGCACTCGTTTTGCACTAGGACGTAGACGATGGCACATGTTCGCACGTGGTGTCACCTAGCTACCCTCGCAGATAACTCCTCTTTACTGTACACCGCCCACATCCAGCTCCGCCAAGTCCTTCGAAGTCGTTAAAAAAGGACCACATGTCGGATCGCGCTCCTTCTTCCAACGCCGCTCACGAGGAAACACGGGACGCGACCTTGGCCTTCGTTTGCTTTGGACGGCGTAGTCGTTCCTCGTACAAACGACGCGTATACAGCCACGCCTCTATTTCGCTTGCCGCTCATCTGCCGCGGCCGCTCGCCCAGGCGCGCAGCCGTTTGTATATATATATATATATATACGTAAAATAAACGAATGAATAGGAGGAGAAACGATTACACCCGGTGTACGTGCGCGAACACGTGTTCCTTATATCGCTTCTCGACTACCATGTGTGAGAGCAGACGACTTGCGGGTGTCGGCTGCACGTCTGTCAAGGACGTGACGAATTGCATCACGGCACATATGTGTTTCGACGCATACATGGCAAGGAAGAAAGTGATTTGGCCCGCGGCGGGAGACTATATGTTTAACGAGTATCTTAAATTTCGTTTTTTTTTTCTATTAAAACAAAAACTCTTCCCTCTTTCGCTCAGTTCGTGCTTTGATCGCGCTATACACGCGATGGAGGTCGCGGCAAGAAAACAACGACGCATGCGCGCCGTCTGTTTGCTCTGTAAATGATTGTGAGTGAGCGGTGTTGGTCACGTACTGAAATGTAAGTGCATGGTAGAGTGAGTGCGCTTGTCGCGCTGACTCACTGAGAGTGAGTGAGTGAGTGAGTGAGTGAGTGAGTGAGTGAGTGAGTGAGTGAGTGAGTGAGTGAGTGAGTTGTGGTAACAACCACTGGTGGACCACCAACATTGCAAACGACTCTGAGACGTCTTGGTCACATCCACTAACTGAGTGGTTCAGAGCGAGTGGGTGAGCGAGTCATCCAAACAAAAGAAATGGTTCGTAGGAAGGTTCACAATTTTTCCAAGTGTAGAACCGTGGTTGAGCACAGGAAGCACTAGCCTGGAGGTAACTTTGTGACAAATTGATTTTCTTCCGACAGGGCGACGCAGTGTGACCCGTACCTCAGTATATACCTTCGAAGATTTTGTACTGCGCCAATGGTTAAACACAAACAATGCCGATCGAACTATTGATTAATTGACAGGCTCCTGCTGTCAATTAACCAGTCAAGCTGCTTATGGCAGGTTTTAGCCCAGGACGACGTTTCTAGTTTATACTAGAAGAATTAAGAAAGTTGAAGTTGAAAAATGAATCAGTGGCACATTTACTTCTCCATAGTGTACCGCCGCATATTGCAACAGACGACAATTGTGAGAATCAGTTCTCCTCTTGTTTGCGCCTTCCATTACAGTGCTATCACTTCCAATCAGAAACTGTTCGTTTGAGAGATAAAGGACAAATAAACAAACGAAAATCAACAACATAAAGACACCGCGCGCACTAAAGCCCGCGCAGGACAAGACCGCTGTACATGCCACACTACCACAGCGCTAATATATATATCTATATATAAATCTCGAGCTAAAACAGACCTCTCGAAAAAACAATAGAGGCACGCGCGGCGTGGAACAAAAGCTGCACTGCGAGAGACATACGAGACGATCCAAGCCGGAGCCGCAAGCGGATCCAGAAGGACGGCCTGTTTCGTCTGCGATATGCCTGGCACGCGCTGCAGACGACGCGTTTCTGCTTCTTTCCTTTGTCTTCTGTCTTTTGCTCGCGCGTCTCCGCCTTTTGTTCTCTGACCGAGTGCCAAGCGATCCCCAACGTTGCGAGTTGACGCCGCATTTTGTCCCGGCTTTACAGCGCGGCAAAAGTCGACCGATGCTCTCTGCTGCAGTCTGCAAGGTGTGCATAGCCTTGCCTGTCTTCTCTGCGTCAGTATAGTGAAAGAGAGCTCGCAACGACTGGTCGAGTGGCGGTACTGCGACGGTTTGCGAGCAGCGCAAGTGGGGACCGTTTCAGACAGCGGCGCACCCTTGCGGTGAAAGTGTGCGGCATACAAGCAAGCGAGTGCGTATAATACACAACATGAAGGTACTATAATCGCAACAGTGGTTGGTTGCGTTCACCGCGTGTTTACGCAACGACTGTTCACATTACTAAATATAGCAGATTAAACGTGAAAAAAAGGTTACCCTTGCAGTGGCCACACTTTATGGCAGTGGCCGCGCATAAAAATGCGCGCTATAATCGCCAGATGCAATTGCACAAGGAAAGAAAGAAAATCACTAATTAACTTTCTACATGCCATACGAAGAATAGTCTATAGCTGGACAAATCGAAGTCAGCCAGCTACTCAAAGCATATAACCGATTTGCTAGAAAGTTATAGTGCCTGTAGTGCACAGTTTTTAGAAATATCTATGCGGACTCAATGGTCGCGGTGGCGTGAAATGCAGCGTTGTTCCAGTTAATAGTCTTTTCTGCTGCATTTTTTACGCTGACCAGTGATCGATTATAGGGAACAGTAATACACACGGAAGCAAACACCACAGCCCTGGTAATAATTAAGCGGGCCACGACGATCGACGTATGTAAGCGTAGACAGCTGTACATGTGCTCGGTACAAAGCGTCGAACCAGCCACAAGAAACTTCAAACCGCCTATAGAATTTGGGTGCGGGCAGCTGCGTTCCGAAAGATTAAAAAAAAAAAAAAAACGGGTTGAGGGCGCGAGCCGCGTGCAACAGAGCCGTTAATTAACACCTGCGTGACGCGCGGCTTGCGCAAATCAGTCGCCGCGCAGCCGGCAGCTATAGGCACAAAGCACGCGAGCAAAAGCCACATATACAACTCTCCTCAACGGGCTTTCTTGTTTTTTCTTGGTTAGCGCAGACGCGAGGCGTAGCGGTCGGGGCGCATGCATGTCTTCATATATATATATATATATATATATATATATATATATATATATATATATATATATATATATATATATATATATATATATATATATATATATTATGCGGACTCACGCCGAGACGTAATTGCTACCGCGGCCACCGGACGCAGACGCGTCAACTTAGCAGACGTAACTGACAGTATACACCTCACTGTGTGGCGGACACATGTGTGTTTGTTTACGTCTGCGTAATGCGGGCTGCGAGACAGACGGGTTAGGCTTGAGCACAGTCGCCTTCTTCGAAAAAGGCGATGCGTTGTGCTTGTATGTATACAGAGAACAAAAAAAAAAAAACATCAAGGCGCGGAGCTGCCTGTTCGTGATATAGTATACCACTTGCGCACGCTATGTTCAGCGTTCAGCCAGGTTCGCTGCCTGGCTGAGCGCGATTATAAACCCCCAAGTCGCTAATACTCACGTCTGCGTGTGTATATCGCGAGCTGCAGCGAGCTTCTGCGTCTTGCTTCAAAGAATGCGTCAACAGGCGAGTTGCCTTAAAAGCCTAACGAAACAGAAGTGACGTAGGAGGTGGCGCCATCTTGTGACGATGGATTGAACCAAAGCACACTAAATTACGCTTTCAACGACAATGATATATATATATATATATATATATATATATATATATATATATATATATATATATATATATGTGCCGTTTACCCGACTGCCTCGGTTAGCTCAGCGGCATGGCCCAGTGCTGCTGTAAGCTCTAGGTCGCGGGCTCGATCCCGATAGTGGCGACCGCGTTTTGATGGAGGCTAAACACAAGAAAAAAGAATAATGGTCCTTTATTTCAGTGCACTTTGAAGACCTCAGAAGCTCAAAATTAGTCGGGAGTTCCCCTAACAACCGCGTGCCTTGCACTCGGTTCGTGGTTTTCACATGGAAAATTACAAGATGTAGCTTTTATAAGCGAGTTCAAAGGCATAAGGACAATCACTTTCTTTTTTTTTTTATTTCGTCTTGGAACTTACTTCTGCCACTGCTGGTTCGTGTGACCTCTTTCGTGTCATATGTGCCTCCGAGATGTTTGCTCAACTGGCGCGTTTTAACTGGAGTTAGCAAGTTATACTTGAGCAATCGTTCGTGTCACATCTATTTGAAGCCTGTTGTCCCGTCGCATGCCTAACCACTCATGAAAAAAGAAAACCTAAAAAGAAAGGCGTAAAGAGGTGCGCAACAGCTCTAATTTGCGGAGCGCAGGCTAGATGGCTCAACAATACCCCATCGCAGGAAACGCATTTCATTAACAAGATTACTTCACACAGTGTGTTTCGCCAAGGCGCGTACAATGTCTCGTCTTCTAAGCGCGAGTTCGTGAAGATGCACTATATAAACCTAAAGCGTCGGTTGGCGAGCAAGAGTTTGTTCGTTCGTTCGTTTGTTTGTTTGTTTGTTTACTGATACTGTTAACCCCCGAAGGTACGTACAGCCGTGAGCAAAAGTATGCGGGCCGAGCACAAGGTGAAATCAGACAAATCAGAGATGACAGCCCGAGATGAAAATCAAAGACGATTCCAACATGAAAGCGCGGGATGAAATCATAGGCACATTCAAGACGGAAGCCCGATATGAAGTGGAAGACAAAGAAAAAAATGAGTCAAACGAACTCGAACGCGAGTATATTGTCAATAAAGTTCCTTCAGAGTCACTTTCCTGCACTTAAAGACTTTCTATTCCGTGCACCCATGTCTTTTTTCTTGATTCTACTCTTATTACGTTTATTTATCTTTTTGTCGAGTTATCGCGCGTCTGTGTGTGTCCGGTATACCTGCTTAATATAGGCACACCGCCAGTGCGCGCTGCACGCGTAATAAGGCAGCGAAGGGAAATTGCTCGAACTTCCGCCGGCAAAGTTTATTTGCTCATGCTTCTTCCCCCCGTGTCGAACTTTCTAGTTCCTGTGGATCGTTTGCTTAACATAGAAATGCGCGATCGATGCTGCACCGTAAGACGCGTAGTTTGAGAAGTGCTTGCGCGACACAGTCTATAACGTCGCGTCGGGATGACGGCCGGCTCAGAAAATAAAGAACGAAGAGAGAGAGAGAGAGAGAGAGAGAGAGAGAGAGAGAGAGAGAGAGAGAGAGCGTTGAAGGGGCACGTATTACACTCTGCAGATTAATGGCGCGCGCACTCGGGAAAGCTTTTTTCTGGAACAAGCTGTTCGCGCACTCCGTTCTTAATTACTTGCGCGTAAATTAAGCGCCAAGCGACTCACGACTTCATCTCGAGACGCGTTATCTTCTACGAACGGCGGGGATTACAAAAAAAAAAAAAAGAAAGAAATAAAGAACAGGGGCAAAGAAAGGTGACTAGATTGTGAACTCGGGAAGATTCGGAGGAGGGAAATTAGTTTCCAGAGTGATAAAGTTGCACAACCGAGTGGCGTGTTTATCGCGAGTACTGTGCACGGCAAGAATTTAATTAGAATAGAAAGGAAAGCACGTCGACGGCACACAAGAAACGCAATCACAACAACGACAACAGCAACAGTGTGATGGCACATATCTCGTAAATGGCCTCATCCACACAATTCCTTTGAAGTGGATATTCTTTCCAGTCTCACCGGCTAGAATCGGTCAACTGAAATGTGTGTCATAATGTAATTAGGTAAAAATTTAATTAATGAATCTTGTTAATTAGTCGATTATGCATTTCAATTTTTTTTGTAATGTGAGTAGACCAGCTCACAGACAAGAACTGCGCTATCTGCCAGAGGCAGTCTTCAAAAAATTTTGAAGGTGTTCGCTGGAACATCCTGTAGAGCCTATTTCATTTTTTTCATCGGTAAAGACAGGTTACATCGTATACTTAAAAAAAAGAATAAGGAAAAGGCAAAAACTTAATTTAGCGAGTCTTAATAACTTCTGTTGAGCAACAAAAGGCCCAAAATTACGGAAAAGGTGCACTAAAATCTGTGACGTCACTATGACGTACCGGCTCGCGCGGTTTCGGCCCGAAATTGAACAGAAATCGAAGCCTGACCCATACAATTTGTGACTCTTATAATTAACATTTATCATGGCGAAGTTAATGAAAACATATCTTTCAAGAACAAGAAAGAAGAGAGCCGTTTATGAGTCAAAGCTCACTTAAATGTTCCTATTTAGTGTCTTAACATCCGTCGCAGCGAAATAACGGAAAGAGAGCCAGAAAGGGTTTAATAAAGAAATGCGGAGCCGGCAGACAGCTACAGGCGAGGGCTAAATTTAACCGCGGGCGCAGCGAGAGCGCTGCGCCAGCGCCTTGTGTGCCGAGCAGTTTGTCTCTTCTTTTTTTCGGACGCGCTTCGCAGAAACGCAGCTGAGGACGACGCGCGAGCGCGTCTGGAAACAGCGCAACTGGCAGCGCAGACGCAAGGGGGGGCACACGTTTCGACATGTGGTGTTGACAGCACCGACGTCACGGCGAACAAAGGAAGAACGAGATTGCGCGCGAGGCGACCGCAGAAACACTTATTACACGTACACACGGCATCGCATAGTGCAAGCGCACCCCAAGTGTGGCAACGTGGTGCATTTTGTCGCGTTGTGTCAAGCACGCTGGTTTTTTTTTTTTTTTTTTGCAACGAAGCTGTATGTGGCTAGCAGATTCGTTCGTCCGTCCGTCCGTTTGTCACCTGTACGCCGAAAACTCCTCCGCCGCAACTTCGTGCGCATGCGCGAAAAGAAAGAAAAATGAGAGAGGCGCGCCGCGATTGGCTGCGCCAGTAGTGACGTCGTTGCTCTCCGTCGCAGCCGAGCGCGCGTGCAGCTTTTTGTCTCCTGCTCCGAAATGGGTAGGGCACGTGTAATACGTACTCCTTAGGAGCAGGCAGCATTTGATCAGTAACACCGCGAGCAGAACCGGCAAAGAGTTCGTCTGCACCGTGCCGATGCTGCAGCCCGGGCACAAGAACAGGCTCGTACAGCCGAGTGCAAGCAGCAACTGCTTTACCGAGGATCAGGCAGCCTACGAAGTCGTCGTTTAATGAACCGTCGGGATTAACCAAGTGATAAACACTGGGGCCGCACGTTTCAGCTTCCCTGGTTAACCATCTGCGGGGAGTGCTTGGGCGGGAGGTTGAAATAAAGAAATTTTGCAAGCGTAAGTTGGAATTGGTTGGCGCAGGTTAGGGGTAATTGCAGATTGCTGGGAGAGGCCTTTGTCCTGCAGTGGACATAAAAATAGGCTGAAGAAGAAGATGACGATGATGACTACTCGGGGGGCCTGTTAACGTGCACCTGCATTTAAATACACGAGCGGTTTTGGCATTTCGGCCGCCGCCGCCATGAACGGGAGACTCGAATCCGCGACCTCGGTCGAAGCATGCGGAATGCCATGTGCACAGGCACGGAGCAACAGCAGCGGGTGAGTATTACAGGCCGATGCAAGGGAAACAACAACAACAGCAACAACAACAACTGTAAGAGCAGCAAAAATTTTAGGGGTGTGCGGCTCAACTCCACAGCGAAGGTACGGGTATTATACAGACATACCAGGCTAAATGCTCTGTCGCTAGAGCTCGTAATGGAAGCCAATGTGTGTGTGCCTGAGGGAGGGACGGGTACGAGGTGGGGGGGGGGGGGAGGGAATCGGATGAAGACTCGGCCGTTGCTGGCTCTACTATAAACTCCTGTAATGGCCCGATTAAGACGTCATTTCTCGTCCCAAGCACGGGCGACCCAGCTGCTTCCATCGCTATCGCCGTCGCGGGGGTAAGCCTTTACCGGCCGGGAAAGCCAATGCGTAAAATACGCAAGGAGGGGGGGGGAAAGAAAAAGGAAAAGAAGTACAGTTTAAAACGGCAGGAATCAAGAGAAACGAGGTGTTCACATTAATGCCGAGGCTCAAGAAAACGAGGACTTAACGACGACTCCATTTTTTTTTCTTTCAAGTTTTGTATATACTTGATCCGGCTGCAATTTCGTGCCGTGAATGACATCGAACGCGTTTCTCCCGCGCCTGCAAAAAGACGGAGGGGACCAAAAATTGAAAGGAAGTCGGTAAATTGTCTTATGTGAGGGTCGTTAACGTGGCGAGGTGAAAAGAAAAAAAAAAATCAAGGAAAGGAAGTAAGGAAGAAAGAAATGAACCGTTCGGGCTAAGATTAGGGTCTCTCACAGTATGATAGCTACACGAAATACGCGCTAGGCTTTCGCGATCTCTTGCAATGCGACGCGAGACACCTTGTTAACGACCGTTAATGACGCCGGAAAGCTTTCGCACGCGTGCGGAATATGTATACCCCTGCGCTTCCCGTTCGTTGCGCAAGCGACGTTGGCCGCAATTACAAGAAGGACTGCCAGTGACGAAGCATGACCGCAAGTTGGAGGCTAAACCGCCAAGGCGGACGTAAACTGAGGACAGCGCACGGAACGATGCGAAGAATAATAATAGCTGTCTGACACGCGTCAAGAGATAGAAACGCGATAGCGTACGTATACTGATTGCGAATCAAACGCGGGTGTCGGTGAGACTGCACACGGCTGAGATTACGAGGACAAATGGAGTTGGGCAAGCGATATGCAATGCGTGCAAGTGACACTCACGGTGGTCGTGACTGTGGTGTTACAGATTGCAGTTACAGATTACGCCATGGGGGGGGGGGGGGATTCTGCTCATGCAAGATGTGCGAATTTTCGACCTCTGTCCTGTCGATGAACGATATCTATCTATCTATCTATCTATCTATCTATCTATCTATCTATCTATCTATCTATCTATCTATCTATCTATCTATCTATCTGTCTGTCTGTCTGTCTGTCTGTCTGTCTGTCTGTCTGTCTGTCTGTCTGTCTGTCTGTCTGTCTGTCTGTCATCGCTGAAATATGGAAAGAAAAGTGACGATCTGCCTATCGCTATGAGACAAGCTGTGACGACAAACAACAATATATTGAGAAACAGTGACCCTTATAAAGAAGCAGTCTACAAATGACCTTTAGACTTCCCGTAGATCACTTTGCTCTACTATAGTCATTGCTCAGTGTTAGCAAGCTCATTTTGTTTGGTCCACAGAATTCAGAGAGGTTAGTCATGCAGAAAGTTTACAGACAGTCTCGACAAACGAAAGGCCACGGGTCCACAGGCAGTCCGTGTATACATCAAAGAACAAATAAAAGCGAACATAAAGCTTGCATAGACAGTACGTGTAAGGCCACAACTCCGCAAGATGTCTATAAAAAATCTGTGCACTTCACAGAAAAAACGAAATAAACGTTTATAAGCATAGATATATCTATATATGAACGCCATATTCCAGGCTACGAATCCACAGGTCTTCTATGAATAATCCGCAGACTTCACAAAACGCAAGAGCATCTATAAGCCTTCGACAGCCAGCGAATACAGGGAGACGAGTCCACGAAGTGTCTATCTGTAGATAATCCGTAGACCTCACGCACACACACAAAAAAACGTATATATAAGCCTTCCATAAACACTATATGAACGGTACAATGCGAGGCCAGGAGCCTACAAGCTACCTACAGGCAATCTCTAAAATTGACAGGAAAGAAAAGAAAAATCGTTTATGACCCTTTTACTCACAGCACGTAGACAGCGAACGCGAGACCATGAGCACACAAGCTGTTTATGGACAACTTCTAGACATCGTAGCAAAACGTCCGTGAGCCTTCTACAGTTGGGCTAAGACAACGCTTTGCGAGGGCATTCGCAGGGAACGGGGGACGCGGGAAGGAAGGAAGAAATTCAGGAAGGACGTAATGAAAGAAGGAAACTGAAAAGACGAGAGGAGAAACAGAGAAATAAAAGGAGAGAGCAACGACCCGGTTTGTTTCGGCGGCGGGGGGGATTCCCCTGTTTTCAGAGGCCGGGCAACAGATGTTTCGTATACACAGACAAACTCGCGCGGTGTGTGTGTGTGTGGTGGTGGCGGGCATGCCGCGTTGTTTCTCCGGCGATGCTGGCGCAAGCACCGCACATAGAAAGCCACAATGGAAACCGCCGTGCGGTCTCCCGTCTCGAAGAAAAACTCCGGCCGCGATGAGAGACAGATGGACAGATATCCGGTACGTCCCGAGGACTCCCGCCGAGTGCGCGACGCCGCCGTTTTTAAATTCCTTTTCAAGATACTCCTCCGCTTCCTGCGATATATATATAGTTGCCTCTGGTTAGTCGCAGGTGCGTATTTGTAAGTTAAAACCACGCGGGATATCGCGAGAAGTTGAATTTCTCGCAGCCTTCTTTTTTTTTTTTTCGACGTAAGGTGTTTGGTCAGTCATCCTCGTCAATTCTGCGAGTTCTTAAGTGTTTTGTACGAATCTTTGCTTAATTACTTGCTTTTGTTTTCAATTTGCTTTATTTTGACTTTGACATCCAATCCCTCCATTCTTTGCTGCTTCTCCAGTTTTTGCACGGATGTTCGAACCTTGCGGTGTTTAAGGTGAGACGTTTACGGTTCCCGCAACCTTTCCATACTGCTGCTACTACTACTTTTATTCATACTAAGAATTACTACTACACTGCTACTACTACTGCTGATGCTGCTGCTGCTGCTTAAGATATGAATGGTACAATGTATCGGCTGCAATTTTACTTGCACTCCCAAGCGAGAAGTGACGTCATCAAGCGCGCAATTGCGTAGACTTCAACATATATCTGCTTCGTTCTTATATTCATTCGATCGCCACCCTCTGCGTGAAATCTTCAACTGGTAACCACTTCGTTCTGCCACTGCAACGATTGCTGGACGATATTTCCTCAGCACCATGTAGTGCGGACCTCACCGCTTTGCCCAATAGGCAACGCCTGGTAGGCAACGCTCCAGAAAACTTACGTCACGCAACCGGGCAAGACCTGCATGCGCGCGTGCCAGGCGACGCACCGCGGCCAGACGATGCGTCGCTCTATCAAAAGCAGACGATCCAGAAGCAGGGTTTCAAAGAAACAGACGACAAGCGGCACAGTCTGCTCGGCGCCGAATCGTCTGCTGCTGTGCGCGCTAGAGCCAGGAATAGTACCCCGTCTCCTAGCTGCCTCCAGCTGAAATCGAGAACGGACGTATCCGAGCCTTCGGCGCGACGTAGCTTCCATTACAACATCGTGACAATGATCACCGGCGCGATCGCACGGGATCGGCGAGCTTTCCTTTCGTTTTGTTTCTTCTTCAGCGCCCGGCCGAGGTTCGCGCAACTTCGCAGAACGATCAGGTGACGACAGGCACATGCGGACGTGTACGTATAGCAACGGCGTTGCGAAGGCACTGCGCCGTTGAGGCGTCGCTGGCATTGACGCGCGTGAAATACAAAACGAAACGGCATCGAAAGGCTCGCCGCATCGGATTGCGAATGTACACGTTGCGCTGTTTCGAAAGACGCGGACCCATTTGGAATGGCCTCCGAATGGTTCTGAAGTTAACCCACTCCTGCCTTTTTCGGCATAAAGGTAAACACTGAGGTCAGCCCACGTAGAGTTCAACTTATTGCGGGAGTATTTCTTCTTGGACTATATAGTACCGAAACATAGCTATTAGAAAACAAAGGAGGAGGGGCGCAAATTGACACACACACACACACACACACACACACACACACACACACACACACACACACACACACACACACACACACACACACACACACACACACACACACACACACACACACACACACACACACACGCACGCACGCACCTGTTAATTGGAATGTTTTTTAGTTCAGAACCATCTCGCCACCTGTGTTACACCTCCGGCGTCAGATTTCACCGCACCTCCTGGTGCGAACATTGCCAACAAAAATTAAACAAATAAAGCGCTGTTATTCTGGCTATTAGTGCGCAAATTCCCCTAGTGGTGAGGTGGTGAGAAATCCGAGCGTGGGGGGCGATGAACCCGTTGATGACGACTTTGCGCGGGAACTCGTTACCGCGCATCTCGTACGTAATAAAAAGCCGCGGCAATCTCTTCTGAGCGTATAAAGCCCGGAGTATTACCGCTGACATTCCTACAGGGGCTCGCTCAATCTCGACGCGCGACTGTCCTCAGGCCTGCAGCCTGCGCATTCAACCCCGCGCGCGGTGTGTCCTGTCTCTTTTTGCTTTGTTTTTCCTTACACGAACCGAACACGCTGCAGCTTGGCTTTAAAGCGTCCCTACGAGCAACACATTACACGCACGAGGTGTTACGAAGGCCTACACAGTTGCGTGGAAGGGTGCTAGGGGGCGCTACGAGCGTCGGTCTTTCCCCCCCCCCCCCCTTTTTTTTTTTGACACGCGTCGTAAGTTATAGCTCTCGCGTCTGCCGGGGACGGGAGCTCATTCTTATTCCGAGATTAAGGCTTACCACGGATCGAGCGCGAAGCTGCCGAAGCTCCCCCTGCTGGCGGAAAAAGGCGAGTAATATGACTGAGGGAATGAACAGAAACGCCTACACAGATATGGGCGGGAAGAATGAAAGAAAAATTACATTTGAGCCAAATACAAGGCACATACACCTAATATATATGCGCGGGCTCGCGAATAAGCAAAAATAGAAAAGGAAGAAGAGGAAAAGAGATTTAACATGCGCATTTCTCGAAACGCCAGTCTGGCAAAACGTATTTCGCGAAACCCGTGTGTTGCAGGAACTTGAATAAAAGCGCGCCATCTGGATGAAGAAAAGGTGCAGTGTTATAGAATCTACACAAAGCAGCAGCTGGAATAGACGTCCGGCACTTTTGGGTTTCAGCCTTCATTCGTCCCTGAGTGCATCCAATTTTAAGAGGCACGAGTCCGCAAGAATACGCTATATACAGCACAAGCGTATCCAGACATACTGTAGGCGCAGACAGAAGTATAATCGGTTTCTTCGTCGCGCTGACAGACAACTCTGTCGTGAACGCGTCTGCTGTTCGCAGGTGCAGCGTCGTCTGCATGCTTGCTCGCGAGAACAGACGACACGTTCGCGAATGTTCGTAAACTCTTCGCGGGAACAGACGACACGGGTGCAGCGCCCTCTGCAGTTCGTGAGGGCGGACGACGCGGTCGCAGACGCACACCGGTCGCTGGAGAAAAACGGCGCAGCAGCACTATGCACCTCTTCCGATTAGCTGGCCCTATCTGTAGCCGTCACAGTGCTGCACGGATTTGGCGAGATAACACGTTGCAGCCGCGTGGCTCTCGAGCTGCGACAAGCGGAAATAGATTTAAAAAAAAATACAGCAAGGCAGGTCAGAATATCTTGTTTTACGGCCGAGTTGCCCCCCTTTTCGCAGGAAATTCAAATGACATCGCCATATTTATGCGCAGTTCAGAAGGGAGCAGCGGAGCCCAGACGAGACGGGCGAGGCCTTTATGGAAAATAAAATACGAGAGGGCGTGAACGTGGGTGACGCGTATGCGTTCTTCACAAAAGCGCGACGAACATTGTGGGACGACAGACAGGTGCGTGGGGCTGGAAACATTCGCGGCAAAGATACGCGTAGCCGGCGACGTACTAGGTACACAACAGCGGGGCCGTTATACTTTGTGGCTTCGTGCGTAAAGCTTCCTACGAATACCACTCTGGCACTGACGTCTGTTCTGTGGGCAGTATTTCGCCTACTTAAATTACGTGCTCCAGGATTCAAACTAATACCTTGTGACTTTGTAGATTCACCGTTTTCAACAGAACGTTGCGCCGTATAGATTTATCGATTCGCAATGATCACGCATGCGCGCGGAAACCTGCTGCACCCGTGCCTTTGGAAAAGGCGCCTGTATGTGTCGTTTGTGTCTGACTTCGTCCTCGTCTGCTTAGCGCCGTAACCATTATTCTTAAGTCATGAGCCAACTGGCTCAGCAATAAGTTTTGTTAAATCGTATTCCCTCTAGCAGTTTTTGTAGGAGACTGTTATGTTCCCGAGAGACGCCGACGTTGTTAGAAGTTCACAAGCGCCGTGACATCATGGAAACGCGCGAGTGTAATTGGCTGGCGCATTTATACAAATTATTTTCGATTTGGACAGCGGTGAAAATCTGTGTATACACTGCCCATCAATCACGTGCGGGCGGACAATCTAGACACGATAGTGTCAGAGTTCGATCCTCCAGGTAATTTTTGCGGGAAACGCTGCGGCACTCAGGAACTACATTCTCGAGCGCGGAAGTACGCGAAGAGCAAATGCAGTTCGGTTTACCGTTCAGAGCTCCGCGCACTGATTGGTTATAGTTCCGTTTCACACTTGGCGCGGCAACGCCGTGGAAGGCGCCAAAGTAGTGCGGTCTCGGGAAGTCTCACTTGGCGCGTTTCGCACTTCGGTCGTCTGCTTCCTCGCTTCCTATACGGAATAACCACTTCGTGTGTTACGGTAACTACAACTTCCGGACTTAAAGGCACCTCAAATCGCGTATCGTTGGCGCGCACTCGTGCTCCCGTTGTGCGACGTACTACGTTTTGGTCGCGAAGAAAAGTTACTCCGCTCAAATCCGGTGGTAAATAGGTGCCGGGACTTGCGGAGTCTTCCGTGCAGTGCATAATTACGTCATAATTTCCGGCGTAAAAGTACGAGACTTACCGTTACACTGAAATACATTATGCATACCTATATCGCTCTTTCATATGTGACGCACTATCTTTTTTGTCGCGGATGTATGAAGTGAGAGAGGTTTCATTAGACTTCATTGCGTTGCCTTCCACGTATGAAACGGAGTACAGGTTGCTGTCCAGTTGTATAGAGGGTCTGTGAGCATGGAACCGGAAATGGATTGTCTTCCTTTCTCGGAATCGAATGGCTGACCGCGAACGTCGCTTCCTGCTCTGTGGGTTCAGCTGTATAGAGCTGATGATCCAAAGGTGCGGGATTTGCAGCGGGCGAATACCCTTCCGCATACGTATAATCGCGGGTTCCCATGCCCGGGCAGTAAGTATACCTTGTCAGCCGGACAGTGTACAAACTGCAGAAGAGGGATTGCGCGGTGATCAATGGGGATTAATGCTCCCGGCTATTGTGGATTAGCGCTGACACCGACGCAATCGCGTTTCCGCGCAGGCCTATCAATCTATAATACCGTGGTCGGGATTGTTAACACCTCGATAGGGGTGTTCCGCGAAGCGTAAAGAAGGAGTCTTTCAGACACCCCTTGACGACGCCGAAATGTGATGGGCCGTGGGCACTAGACCGCGCGGCTGTCGCTGATAGCCAGGCGCTTGTCTTGTCTTGTCTTGTCTTGTCTTGTCTTGTGCCCTCAACAGTGGCGCGTACCCACTATGGGGGACTGGCCAAGAAGCAGGCGGTTTTCCGTATGGTTAGAAGTAGAGAGAAACTAGATTTGTATAGTGGAGTGTGGGACGATAGAACTGTAACGTAGAAGTGTAATTAAAATATTGTTAAGGATTTCGATAAGGTAAGTTAACTTAAGGAAATGAAATAATAGAAATTATGGATAATTTTAGAAATTCAGCAAGGTACTCCTTTTGTCTCTCCAATAAAATTCAGAAAAACATCTCTGAGGCTGGATCCCAGTGAAGTCGCCCCAAAAGAAACAATGCTTGGCGAGGTTAATGATAGACCGAGTTTGGTAAATGAGCACGCTTTTTCGGTGCAGCCACGTCGACCTTCATCATCGTCATCATCAAATTGTGCCCACCGCCAGTCTCTGGACAGCCGCTGCTAGCTCGGTATTAGAGAAACTTGGCAGCGGCGTCCTATGAGGCACCTAAACTGGAATGCGGAAGAACTTTCGGTGGTGTCCGTATGCGGCTAAAGATAATCTAAACGACGCGGTCAAGGATTTATAAATAAAATTTTAAAAGCCGGATACGTCCCTTGTGGGGCGGCTGCAGATTAACCTTGACCATGTGAAAGAACGGTAATCTGGGCGAGATAACTAACTGCTAGCGTATCTGATGAATTAACTGATTAACGAAATGATTAAACAGTTCACTAACTAAGGAACGAAACGAAGAAGATTGGCTCGTCTCTGAGCCCACAACTGCTCTTCTGAGTAAAAGTATTAAAAAAAAAAGAAAGGAAGAAATGTTGCAGAAACTTCAACGGGAATGTCTTTCGGCTGTCAGTACACAGCGCTCTCGTGTATCTTTTGCCGTGTTTTCCGTCGCGCCGTTCAGTGACGTTTACATCAGAAAGAAAGCCTACAGAGAAATCTCTATCAATATTCAACAAAACATTGCGCAAAACTGTTGCCGCCGCCGGCGGACGTACAAACTTGAATCGGCACAGACAGTATATATATACTGCTGTAACACCGTATAAGCGTATACCCGCTTGCATAATCCAGGCACGATTCGCAAACTACGATGCAAGCGGGCAGCTATGCAGTCGAAGCGTCGCGGGAGAAAGTTTTGACGCGAAAACAAGCAGCGACTGGTGATCGAGTATAACTTCCAGCGACGGGGCAGCCACCGCGGTGCCGGTTAGTCGAGGGAAAGTGAACAAGCACTATACGTGTACGCAGGAGAGCGATCGTACGCGCATATGTATACAATATGCAAATGACAGGGATAGAGAGAGAGAAAAAAGAGGATTAGTGAAGAGAAAGTGAGCAGGTATGCGTACACGCGGAAGAAAAATCATGCACGTCTGTAATATGCAAGTCAAGAAGAAGAGTGAAAGAAAAAAAAAAGGATTTGTCGAGAGAAAGTGGACAAGCGCGTCCGCTGGACAGCGGTCATACGCGTTCATAATATGCAAATGACAGAGAGAGAGAGGGAGTATGAATAAAGGAGCCGCACGCTCGAAGAGCGCATGCATGGTCAGTCTCGCGTCGTTCGTACCCGACTGCAACCGGGTTCTCGATCTTCAAAAACTTGTCGGCTCTGCCCCCCCCCCCCCCCACCTTTCTTTCTTATCTTTTGCCACAACTGCATCTATACCGCAACCACTGAATCAAAATAAACAAAAAACGCATCTTCGTCGAATTGTCGGGCTCATGGGCAGCGCAGTGTTTCGCTTTCAAAGGCGTGCCGACGACATGCCCCAACGGATCGGGACGGCTAAGCGATCGCTTATATAAGACGTCGCGTAGAAGTCGTCGGACAGGGCGAGGCCGCACAGAAGCGGGTATACGAGCGGCGAGAAATAGAAGAGCCGGGTTTTGAGGATGGGGCCGGGGTGGCTTGGAGGGCAGCGATGGATGGAAGGGATGTCGTGTCGCTAGGGCATATGAGACAACAAGCGCACGAAAATAAGAGAGATAATGAATTCCACGGAAAGGTTGCATACACTGTATCATCGCATCGCTTTTCCATCACCAGAGGAGGGCCGAAGACCCCTTCTTGGCGGCTGTTCACGCTAGATTATAGGTGAGCAAACATTTGGGCAGCGATGAGGGGCTCTCACAGCTTTAGTAAAACAAACATATCAACAAAGCTAAAAAAAGCGCCCATATTGACGGATGCGGCAACACGAATAGCCGCTCAATAAGTTTATTCGTCCTGCAGTAGATATAAAACACGCTCATGATGATGATGGTGGTGATGATGATGATGGTAGTGATGATGATTATGAGGAAGAGGAGGACGAGGAGAAAACGAGGTATTTGCCAAATGCGGAAGAGTAAATCGAAAAAAAAAATGTTTACCACCTAGGGTGCATATTCTACATGCTATTTAATTATAAGTGGCGCTTAGTAGATTAAAGACGTTTATTTCTTTTAGTGCCCCGCATTGAGTGGTCGTATTATGTTGTTCCCTGCGGCTGCAATAAACTCAAATGAGACGTTGGGACTGTTTTCAAGGAGCGTTGTCAGACGTGCGCACTTCCCCTATAGATGCCGCTCCTCTCATCCCCAAAGAATTATCCGCATTGTTTTTTTTTTCCTTCCGTTTTATCTTTCATTGCTTATTTTCTAACATTCACGCTGTACCGAGAGGAGGGGGGGGGGGGCATACAAGCGGCACGAACGCGCAAGGAACGACAGCGGCCGTCTTCGCAGGTCAAGGTTCCTTTGTTCGAGCGAGTCTCGTCCGAGCAGAAAAACAACATTCACATATACCGCTGGCAGCCTAAGGACGAGAGTCACAGATGTTATACGGACGCAGGTACACACAGCGGGCGTTATTATGCAAGCAAATGGGCACCGCGAAACAACCGCATACAGAATGAAGTAGATTCCGATCCTTGGAAATAATGAGGCGATGTCAGGCAGAACACGCGGTTCTATACGTGACCTCGTCTGCTACAGGGCCGCTGTTACCTGCGTGAATGGGTCGTTCTGCGTTCCGGTACATTTGATTGATGTATCGTTTGATTGATAAGTAGCTTAATTCACTGTTTTCTTCATTGATTGATTGATTCAGAATGTTTGCCGGAACATCCGATATGCTACTACCCTACAGTGCGAAACGGAAGAGGTACAGAAAGACAGGATAAAAGTATAGAGAGTAAGTCAGGACACGCTATCATGGCCGGTCCCAACTAACCGCACGTCGTCACAAGGTCACGATCACGTGCAGCACGATGAACACCGATTGCAAGCTAAAGTCGTTCGTGTAAGTAAGCTGTCCTCAAAACACCGTATATAGCAGTGCCTTCGAACGCTCCCTCCGCTGCGACGGCTTATGAGGTCGCCGTCCCAAAAATGGTTTGCCCTGATAATGGGTCTGCGATGAAAACGAGCTATAGAGCAATTGGCGAGCGATCGTCTCTGTACACTGCAGCGAGGTCAGTCGCACAGGCCACGTGACAACAGGCCACGTCCCGAGACAACACTGTGTCTACGAGATACGCAGAAGTGGAGCGCTGCGGATTAATTTGACCATCCGCGGGGTTCTTTAACGTGCACCTAAATCTAAGTGCAGGAGGGCCCGTCTCTGCATACTGCCCTCATCGGAGCGCGGTCTCCGCGCATGAAAATAGAACCCTCGACCTCAGCTGCTGGCAGAATGCGACAGGCAATGAGCTGCAGTGTACACTAATTTACACCCTTAAGGGTAAATGAAAGTGTAAATAGGCCTATAAGTCCCTCTCCTGCACCCTTTTCGAATGTAAGGATGCCCGAGTTGAAGATCGCTTCAAACTCTTATGCACTCTTAACGTATAAATTAGTTTACAGAGTGTTATTCTTCTCGGTGAGAGACACTCCATGCGTCCGTCCGTCCCTAACTTCCTTTAGGTCCTTTCGTAAGAAGTATGGTTTTTTTTTCATAAAGATCTGTGTTTAAAGAAAGCGACACACGAACAGTTGCTTTGACAAAACCACACCGACAGCTTAAACGCAAGAAATTGACAGAAATACATCTCCGGTATCCAGAGTGATGCCCTTGCTTGCCTCTTGACACTCTGCAAGGGGCAGCTCGTCAGAGCAGCCAGGAAGAACGACAAGCAGACGACACTGAAGTAGAACAGCAAGCAGAATATAGAGAAGAACACAAAGCAGACGAGCCCACGAGGTAGCATATAAACGGTCAGACGAAATTTATACTCCAGCCAGAGCTTGAGTAAGAATAATAACGTTTGCGCTAAGGTAAACTGAAGTTCCGGGTCCGACTCAGTTCGTTCTCCAAGGGTGACAAAGATGGCGTCGTGACGGCACGTATTCTTTTTTTTTCTTTTTTTAAATTGCTGGTTATTCCTCGCGGTCAAGATCTCGAGGCTAAAGAGCTACAATGCGAATGCCCGAGACTAACTGCAGTCCCTCATAACTCGCTGTGCGCAAACATTTCCGTAGGGGTCAATGCATTCAGGGCCACACAGCGAGATGTGTGGCTGCACCTCGCAGATTACATGTATTCAAGGAGTACGTTGTTACATTTTGACACCTGCGGCGCATTAAAGGCAACGGCGCCGCTCCTCGCATCCTTGAATTTAAAGAAGAAAGAAAAGGTATGCCAACGAAAGAGCCTCCACACATGCCACACAGCGTTTGGTGTCTAGAGCGATGCCCTTGCTTGCCTTTTGATACTCTGCAAGGGGCAGCTCTTCAGAGCAGTCAGGAAGAACGAAGAGCAGACGACGCTGAAGTAGAACACAAAGCAGACGAGCACACGAACAGAAGACGAACAGAAGAGGATGAAGCACTGCAGACGACGAACAGAAGAAGCGGATGAAGAAGACGCTGGCAGACGTGCGAAGCGAATCGCGGTCGCCCTTGAAAAGAATGGAAAGGCGAAGGTCAGGGCGAGCGCTCTTCATCGGGTCCTTTGAGGGTTTAAAGAAAAAAAAAAAACAATGAAGAAAGCAAGACTTGACAGGCAGCGCGCTTGCTTTTCGGGCGGACGGGCGGCGACGCGGTACGCGACGTTTGAAGAAGGCTATGTACAGCCATTGGTACCGCATAGAGCCCAGACAAGTCTCAAGAGCCTCCGCATTCTGCACGTGCTTCGAGAAGAGCGGCGGAGAGCAGACGACGGGGCGCAGACGATGCGGCCACATTTAGGACATCGTTTTCGCTAATCCGTGACCTCCTAGATCTCCAATTCGCGCGGGCATATGCTTGTCGCCCGATCCGTTAGTACCCTGTTAACACCGGGCACACTGGCGGAATATTTGAAGGCGAGGTTCACTATACGTCAACACTGCAACGAAATTGCGATTGTAGCTATATAATGCTTGAAGAGTGAATGTTTAACTCCTCGCACAAAGGACTCGCACGCACTTCACTCCCCCCCCCCCCCTTTATTTTTTCGAAACGTAACTCACCAGCACCGTCTGTCTGGTCAACGCTGCTCGTATTTATTTATTTATTTATTTGTGGAGAAAGCAAGGAGGGCGGGAAGCGAGAACGGAGGAGGAACGACAAAATGGCAAAGCAGCGAGAAGCATCGGCTCTCGGAATCGAGGAAGAAGACATGATCGTTCAAATAAGGATATGAAGAAGCATCGAAGCTGCGCCGTGCTCCATGAAAGGTTGCAGAAATAAGCCTTTCCTTCTCATGATGACTCTATATGAAGGAGCAGCATCAGAAATTAAAAAAAAGACAATAATACGTAGGAGGAGCATAAACAGCAGAATAAGTGGCAAGACGAACGATGGCGGAAACAGAAGAAGCATGCATGTTAGAAATAAAATAAGACAGAAGATGTATACAGGCAGACAAAGTAGCATAAGAGGAAACGTAAGACGAAAGCCGAAGACACAAAGCAATAGAAATATAAGCAGACGAAACAGCAGAACAAAAGAGCAGAAGACAAGAGTAAACAACATAAGAAGCGTAAGAGAGATTATACGGTGAAGAACCAGAAGACAGAAGGAGCACAGGACAGAAGAATTGGAAGAGGAAGGAGGAACACATATAATGTATATGATAGCAACAAAATGCGAAGGGTAGGCGAGCCTCGTCCTCGCAACAAAGTGCCGAAGAAGAAGAAGAAAAAATAAGCAAATAAAGATCGACGGCGCTGCGCCGCTCATGCACGCACTCGCACACCTGCCTGCGTACCGACCTACCTCAAGGCGGATAATCGAGAACAAAGACGGACGCCGCGCCGACGTCGGCGCGCACGCGCCTTCTCGGAGGGGTGTAAAAGAGCAAAATTGAGGGCATCGCTATGCGTTACATAAGATCCCATCATCTGTGCCCGGGCCCCTCTCCGTACAACCTACTCCTGCGGGTTGGGCACGGTATGGCAGGAATGACTGAGAGAGAGAGAGAGAGAGAGAGAGAGAGAGAGAGAGAGAGAGAAGGAAGAGATGCAGGCACCAAGCTAGCTAGAAAGCAGGAAACGAACAGAAGCAGGACGCAAAATAATAATCTCAATAAAAGTACAGAAAGATGGAAGAGAGAACGGAGGAGAGGGGAGAGAGATAGACGGGACAACAGACAGAATGCAGGAACCAAAGAATGCGTCAAGTTAGCCACGAAGGTTAGGAAGAACGGAAGCAAACAAGCAAGAAAGAAAGAAGAAAGAGATAGACGGGGAGAACGAGTAAAGAAAGAGCGAAAGAACAATAGAAAAGGAAAAGAACGATAGAACGGGGAAAGATGCAACATGGTGGCCAGACGTACCGTGTGCGCAGGAAGGGGCAGAACCGAAGCCAAAGAGTATGTGGGATAGGCGCCGAGCGGCGGCGTCCCTAGCGCCGGGCCGCTGTGTATGCGCGCGCATAGAGAGCAACAGAAGCAAGAGAGGCAAGAGTTGCAAGAGCTATAACAGCGTCTTGGAAGAAGGCGGCCTGGTGCGCACGAGAGAACTCGCGATGCCCTAGCATTACACGAGGGGCGGTATACGACGACTCCGGGGGATGATGCGCACGAAAGAAGGGGGGGGGGCGTCGATGATCGTGCTTGCCCCCCCCCTCCTCTATCCCCTGGCCGCCCACTTATGCCCAGACCTTCACTGAGCCCGACAGCAGGGGTCGCCTCTACTTGCCTTATTATTTGTCTATGTCTGTTCGCCACTCTGCCCTATGTTACCGTAGGCAGAATGCAAGACCGACGATCCAACAGTCGGCTCTTCTAAAGGGAAGGGAAGGCCGTGGGGGGAAGGGGGGGGGAGGCAAAGTAGAGGGCAAGAAGTCGACGGCTCTGCAACGGTCTCTGTTGTCTTTTTGTTGTAGTTTCTCTTTGCTTGCTACACGAGTAACAACTTCGATCGCACAAAACAAACGGGAAAAAGGAAAACGAGTAGTATCGCAAAGCTTTCAACCCGATTCGGTACAGATTCCACTGAGAAGCCCCTTTCTTCTGCTCTTGTTCCGGCAGCAGACAAAAGTGCCCGGTACGGATTCGCTTTCCGAAGGTGGAAATGCACCACTCTGCACTTACAGTCTTACACGCTTACGACCGCGTTCACTCCGATAGCTTTTGCGATTTCTATAGCGTATGCAATGTTGCTGCTGTATAGCTCTTCCCCTCATCACCATTATTCTTACTGCAACATAGTTTCGTTTTCTTTATATGTGCGATATATATATATATATATATATATATATATATATATATATATATATATATATATATATATATATATATATATATATAAGAGATGATGGCACAACGGAGGTGTTGTGCCATCGACAGTGTTTCGAGAATGGAACTCTCTTTACAACTTTCAACCGCCCCCGACGAAAAGAGTTTTAACTCTCGAAACTGGCGGCCTAGTTTTAAGTTTTATACCGGTGTGACACGTACGCTTCTGATCGCGACCGGGGCCGATCCGGATCGAGCTTGATCCGGATCGGGTATTGCTACACGGTTATTTGCGATTGCAATCTTGAGGGATCCAGATCCGGCCGATCGCGATCCGAGAATCGCGATCAGGCCCCTTGGTCGCGATCGCAGGCTGACGTCTGCACCCTCTAATGCGGTAATCTGAAAACTCTTAAAGAACGAAAGTGAAGGCAGCTCAATAATGAAAAAAGTTTAAAAGCCTACTTATCAGCAATAATAGTAAGCTGTAAAACTGAAATACTGTCGAAATCTAACCATATTGTGCAAATACGAAGCTCTAGCCAAGGAATTAAATGTTCTGGGAGTTCTGACAGACGATAAGTCGATCCGGATCGTTGTACCGTGTAACAGCAAGCATTGCTGATCGCGATCAAGAAACCCGATCCGGATCGGCCCCGATCGCTATCAGAAGTGTACGTGTGACAGCGGTATTAGCTTACGCTAACGCCTCCATTATGCCATCATCAGAATCATCAAATAACAGCTGGCCCATTGGTCTTCTACCTTACCAATTACACGTCGCTCTTTGGTCGTATGTGACCCTTGCGCCACTAAACACTACACATCATCTTCTACCATCTCCTTGTGTATGTACACATGTGTGCGCGCTTTTCTTTCTTATTGTTTTAGTGGCATCCAACTCGTACCAGCATGAAGACACTCAAGGTTGTCCCGGGGAACTGAACCGCCACCACCAACACTATTATTATTATAATTATTATTACACCTTCACGTCACTCAGTATCTTCACTGTACTGTCCGTGTCATCGCTCCCTCCCATCGCATTTCTGCTGCACACAGTATACTGTCTTAACACGCTCGTAAGACAGGCCGTAGCGTAGCCCTCGCGACAACTGCCCACCGCAGGCACTAAAGAAATCGCTGCATTTTTCGCTCAAAACAATTTTGCGCTCGCAACAAGGACCTTTTCGAGCAGCAGAGTTCGTAGCACCCGCAGTATACGTCCCGACTTCGGCGCGATTAAATGTTCCCACACGCCCGACCCCCGACTGTCTTCCACAAAGCGCTACAGGTCAAGCACCCCAGAAACGTAAACGTACCTCCCCCCCCCCCCCCCCGCCCCCGCAGGCAGCAAATACACTTCAGACAAAAGGACGCCCCCGGAGAAGACACCCGCCGCTCTTTTCCGAAAGCCCGCCGCGCGATGAACCAAACTTTGAAAGAGAAGACACCTGCAGACGAGAACATGGTGGGAGGAAGTGAGCGGGTGTCGAACTCCGTCGGGAGCGTCGGCGTAGGATCTCCCGGCACGGACAGCGGAAGTGGCGGAAGGACGGAGCCGCGACCGCAACGCCTCCTCGTGGAGAGCGGACACGGCGGCAGATTGCACACGTGGCCTCCGAGATTTGTGCGCGCCGGCTGTCGGTGCGCGCAAATCTCGGAGGCCATGGTGGACACACATGTGGCGGCCCCAGCTGGAGGCCTGGAGGTGGCGACGAAAAACCACGACCTGCCACGGTGGCCGGTGCCACAGAGGCGACGTCAAGGGAAGGAACGCGGGACTGAGCTCGCAGGGTCGTTTTGTCATCCTTTCATAGCATGTTTTGCGACGATATAACGAATTGTCGGATGTAACGAAGTAAATACCGAATATTTCTCGCTAATGCAGGTGTATAAGGAATGCGTGCTTATAATGAGTACCGAATATTGACAAGGTAGCTCGAGCCCGATGCGGTTCTTATAACGAAGTCCGACTGCGCATAGCAAAGTCACACGAACATTCGAATATCCGACCCACAGCTCTTCAATGACACCCACTGGTATCTGTTGTGAAACTTCTTTTACAGACCCGATGTTTCAGAATCCAGACACAGGGATTAACGAAAAGGGTGATGGGGGAGGGAGGTTTGTTGTCTGCTCATTCTCGCGTCACCTGTAGACAACAAAACTGAATATAAAACGCCCCTTTTCTCAGACCCACAGGAGGAACCAAATAATAGAAGTCTGAACAATTTCCAATCGGCACCTTTTTCTCATCTGAATTTTTAACCCGAAAGTGTTTTATGCCGGGCTCCACCGAAAATATGACGCATGTACGTACGAATGGCGATCATCATCACGCAAATCCGCGACATGGCGATACTTTGCCGGCTTGTGCCTATACCTAATGGTTACGAAAGTAGGCCTAGAAAGGTTAGGGAGGTTTGCGTTATGAAGAAAACAAAAATCCACTCTTGGTGACGCATACTTATAGCGCTTAAGAAATTTCAGTCAGTATCATTTGCTTTGTCACCGAGTTGTTCCGCAGAAAACATAGCCGGCAGCCTGGACACCTATAAGAGGCAACGATGGTGGTGCTTGCATGGAAGTGTCTTGCGGTCATTCTTTGACATTTTCTATCTACCAACAGGTTAGGAAGTTTCGCCGCTTACTCAAGCCCCGTCGCGTCGGATACACCTATGACGCCTGCTAGCCTCCGGGGTGCTGTTTACGCTGCAGAGCAGCCCAGACCTCGCGTGCTTGCTACAGCTGTCACTGCTTCACCGTTCGCGTAAAACTGTAATTAATAAAATGTTGTGCTCATTTGTGAACCCGTATTTGCGAATGTGCAACGAAGCTGTCACGGCTTCTTAGAAAACACGTTTCACTTTCGTGTTACGACCGATTCCTCTTCGCAAAGGGATCAACCTTTTTATTTTTCATTTCATAGGCGATAGGCAATGGCACACGAGCAAAAATTTCATAACTGGCGATAACCACTGGTGTCGCGTTAGTCGATTGATCCCCGCAGATTCGTGTCCGCAGTGCGTCCGGAGTTGTAACGATTGACGAACTCTGGTAGAAATATTGTAGAAACTAAACAGTGCGAAGGAACTAGACCGTGTTGTGCATGTTTCTAACAACAGCGACCATGTTGTCCTAGTCGTTCTTACTGCTTAATTTCTACGACGTTAATGCGCCACCAAAATCCGGCTCTCCGCTTTGACCCAGTAGGGAGCCTTCATTAGACGCGCCCGAGGTGTAGGCGTGTGTATAAAAAAAAGGCCTCCCAAACTCTGGCGTCGACCAGGGACGCCACGTACCTCTTCACACCATGCGATGATCGAGGGTTTTCGAGGCTTGCCGGAGTCCGTACGAGCACTTATTACAGCGTAGGCGAGTGCTCACATCACTGCACGCAACTCCTGCGCAAACCACGTTCTGCTGCAAGCCATACGCCCCCGGTTTCCAACAGCTTTCCCAGTACACGCATGCGCGCGCACGTGCGCAGCACCGAACTCACACGCCACCATCGCGGACACGGGAACCGCAAACGCACGCCTCAAGAGCGTACGTTTTTCAACTTGCTTTTGTTCTGTACACCAGCGTGAGAGACGGCCGGCCAACGAACGCGTGGTCGTACAAAGAAGGACAAACAACAGTCGTGTGGAAGCAGGGAGGAGAGGTGCGGGGAGGTGGGGGGGGGGCGGAAGATGGGGGCACGCAGACTGGTCGGTGGACACTGACCGTATACTCTTCCTCCGTTCTCACGAGTGTCCACCTCCCCTCCCCGTCACGGCACGTCCCCAAAATGAACCCCCCGTGCCAGCGTCCTCGTCGTCGTCACGGCAACAAATGCATGCATGTGCAGCTTAGGATATATCAGCAGTTCGAGCCGCCGTGAGCTGTTGTTGCTGACTCGCTCGGAACCGAAAGAACCGCGCTGCGACCGGCGAGGATGAGAAACGTAGGGGGGCCCCATTTCAGGGGGCGGCGGGGCCCCCGCTCTCGTGGGGGTGCTCTAATGCGCCACGGGACTGTTCAGAGGAGGGGCACTTTCTAAGGGGGTCCGGGAGGCGGGTGGGGGGGGGGGAGAGGTTTGGAGGGGCCCGGGGTCAGGGACATGAGAAGACGAATAAGAAGAGAAGAGGAAGCTGGTCTTTGGAAGAAGCCGGTGGCCAGAAAAGTGTCGCCATACCGCCGTCTATTAACTGCCGCCGCCTGGAGAAGGAGATTAGACATTGGCACGGGGGGGACTATATGGTGATTCTCGAAAAGCCGCGAAAGTTGAGCAACGTCGATAATAAGGTCCGGGAACGGCGTGGTAAAAGCCAGGTTGAGCAGCTTCGCTTTCCCATGAATCTTCATTGCGATAGCGTCGTTACTTGCGGTGATATGAAAGAAGTGAATCGAATGCGTAGGGGGAAAAATGTTAGAGAATCGCATTGAATAGAGTGGAAGTCGGGTAAGTTTCAGAGTGATCCGTACTGGCTAGCCCGCTGTATAACAGTTCTTCAAGGATCCACCTGTTATCATCTACTTTAGACTTTGGCGATAAAATAGGGGCGACACTACTCGAGCGATGGTGGGAGTGGAACAAAACGTACGACAAAGCGCAAACAGGAGAAACAACAGTTGCAAACTGTTGGGGCACCTGACCAGTGAGCAAGTGAATGCGGCCTTGGCAACAGGGACGTCAAAACAACAGAGCATTCTCAGATTGCGAATTCGAGAGCGTCGCGTGAATACAATAACATCTGCTGGAACCGAATGGACGCTGTAAGCTATAACAAAAGACAAGCCGCAGAGCGTGACGTCACGAAAGTGCGGCGGCAATGCTGCCGTATTGCGTGTGACTTCTTAATTTCTTTTTTCCGGATTGCGGAGATTATTACGCGCAGCTAAGTTTTTCAATAGATACTATGGGTAAAGCTGGTAGCTCCGGTTGCTCGAAGCGGTAACAAACTAAGAACAAGAACTGAGGCTTCAACGTTGTCGTCTGCTGTATTCGTCAGCACTGTGTTCCTTTGCTTACAAACACGTAGTTTGGCCCCATGCCTTGATTGAGCGGTGAACACATACAGGAGCAGACGACACAGTTGGCTGTCTGGTGCATGCATCCCTGAAAGCGAAGGCGCGGCTTCGTATGCTCAGGAGACTCGCCGGAACAAAAGACGGCGGCGCTCCAGACGACACCACCTGCGTTCTCGCGCATGCGCGCGCGCATTCTGTCCGCAGGCGTCGTTCCCTATTCTATAGCGTCGTGTGGCACTGCAGACGCGTAAAAAGGGGCCACGGGCTCGCGCGATGCACCTTACACAATACTGCGCAAAGAGGAACAGACGACAGCGTTATTCCTAGGTGGAGCAGCGCCTTGTGACAATGATCAGTCGCCACACAGTCCAGATGTACAGAACTAGCGAGGCTTAGGAGATGGCAGGGCACCTAAGAGAGTGAGGAGGGGGCCTGATGGCGGAGGGGCCGACAGGAGAGGGGGCCGGGGGGGGGGGGACCGGTTGATTGCCCAAAATCGACGACGTCCGGCGTGCATGGTACGTGCTGCTGCTGCATGGGCCGCCGACAATGTGTGCGCTCGCGGACCGGTGGCGGTGCATAGTATCATCTGTAGCCGCCGCCGCAGGTGCGTGAGCAAGCGTTGGGGGAAGGAGCTGAACGACCTGGCCCGGCTGCCAGCAGGCTCCGCCAGGTGCCGGCACGGACAGCTCGGGACGTGAAATGCGAGTCTTTGAGAACGAGAACTTACAGAGGAGAACATCTTCCGACCATTCGTTCGCTGCGTGTGCAAAGAGCTAAGAATATAACGAGCGGGTCGGCAGGTCGTAGCATACACCCAGGAAAACATTTGCAGACGTAGTTCACCTGCCCGACGCTTTGTGCTTTCAAGCAGTACTCACATGATTAAGGTTTTCGACTTGTCATGTTCTTGCGTTAAATGAGAATTCAAGCCCTCTAAACTCTATAAAAAAACTGCAAGTGTCAGAGTGATACAATTATTTAATGTCATGTTTCAAGCAATCAGTGTCGGTTTCGGTATCTAGCAGGAGGATGCGTCATGACGTCAGGATACGCCGGCTAGCTTCGTTTCTGCGTCGTGGCGGCTGCCACGCCCGAGTATGACTTTGAGAAAGGGACGCCCTATTCTTATTTACTTTGTGAGGTAACTTCGTAACGCGAATAGGAAGAATGAGACAGACGGCAAACAGCATACACCTTACGAAGTTACATCATCAAATGCTGGATAGCCCGATCTGTAACACTTATTTTTGAAGAGCATCATCATCACACGTACCCTTGGATGCTACTCTGGACATCGACAAATTCCGCCGTATTGCCAAGTTCTGTAATGGCGGGATTTTTCAGCCAATCAGAGAGGCCGTGGCGGCGCTCTGGGCCAATTACAGCTTGCAAGATGGCGAATTCTACAATACGGTGCAGATCGCCGATGCCCAGAATTGTATCCCTTGTTGCTGGTACACGCGTGTCAGCGAATTTTGCTCTTTGTGATGACCTCACACTAATGTCGGTGATGACAGGTCCAGCGTTTCGAGACCAATTTTAATGTCGAGTAATGTTACTTTAAAGTGTTTCTTAACATTGGCACTAATTGAACTTCAACGTTTTACCTGCCAGAAACGTCGGGTACAGAGTTGCGATACAAATAGATGTCAGTACTACTGTAAGCATAGAGTTGCTCACGATATAATATAGTGAGAAACTGTATGGCTGTAAGCATAGTAAGGGGAAATAAAGGGAACGTGAATAGGTGGCGTTTAAAAATGGCAGCCATGACGTGTTTCCGGCTGCGGAGTCACTTCCGGTGCATGAAGCCCTCAAATGTGTATATACAGTAGTACAGAAAGAACTGGTTTTTAAATATGCAAGTATTGATGATCCAGTGCGAACATCTTTTAGTGGCACGAGCATCAAGTGACGCCTTTGTATCTTGCGCAGCACTTCCGGTTCAACGCCTGAGACGTTCGGAGAGGAAATTCAATATGAACCAGAAAGAAATTGCAAAACATAGTACAGTATAAGATTCATGGGATTCATTATAGAGGTGATATCAGAGCATAAGTTTAGTTCCAATTTGAGCTGCTGAAGTGTCTGGAATAATTAGAATTAATTAGAAATCACCGATTACCGGGCACCAAAGCACAGAATCGTAGACTTTAGAGACCCGCCACGTGAGCAAAACTTTGGCGAAATTCGTGGAAACCCGGAAGTAGAAAGCCGAATAATGACGTCGCACCGCACACAGGAAGAAGGCGACATGCTATTTAACCGGCTAATTAACGGAAAACAGTTGCGTTCGCCTAAAGTTAACCGAAAGAACACCAACGCCGAGGTGCGAGTGCCACTAAGGGACGCCTAAGTCAAAGATTCGGTTCGCCTATCTTTTCCTTTCTTTCTTTCTTTCTTTCTTTCTTTCTTTCTTTCTTTGCTCAGAGGCTACCGTCGCTATGGCGTGCATTGGGACACGGCCTATGCTAGACTGCGGTGGAGATATGAGATGGCTAAACGAATGGCCAAACCGTCCGCCCCCTTCACATCGATTGCTTTCTGCACTCCTTCCAGTATAGTATATATAGTCACTGCGTGCCCGCCTGATTTACGACATTTTCGCGCCAGAAGCGACGGCCGCTTCCGGTGTCCGCAATGACCCGCGCAGCCGCAGGATGGCGCAATTGCAGCAGCGGCGGCGGTGTCACCTCGCGGCTGTCACGGGAGGTGACGCATCAGTTTCGCACCGATGAACGCTGCACAGCGGAGTTGTCACCCTGTATACACACCCACATGCGCGCACTTAGAACCCCCGCCCCCTCCGTTGGCGTACAAATTGCCGTCCCACTCCATTTGTCAAGCCGGAACATCGTCGAGACACGCAGGAAATATGGCTTTCTCCACGGAACGTCGCACCACACGGGCAGTTCTTGTGCGTGCGTGTTTGTGCGTGGGCATATAACGGCCGAAAAGAGATTCGTCACGACGGCGGGCTTGGTACGCGTGATGCATTGCACCGAGAACGGCAGGCACGTACACTGAGATCCGGTGGCCTCGGATACAGAGCTAATTGGCGCTTTCCCGTATACGCTGTCCACAAACTGTTCCCGATCCTCTTGCGCGTCTAGACTTACTTGCGTAGCAACGCTATGGCGCTTGAAACGCCTGCCGCACTATTATGGAAGCATATAAGCACAGTGCACGATAATAAACACACATACGATCTCTGCTGCCCCCCCCCCCCCCACCTCACCATGTTAATTTTCTCCCCCCGTATATTGAACTCTTGCGGGCAGACGAATTGCACGAGCACTCGCTTGAACGTTCCCACACGCTTATTTCTCCACTCATGTTTCGTTTATTTACATACATGTTTTCAAGGAGAAAAGAAACATCACCGCATTGCGGGTACAGTGCGCGTGGTATATAATGGAACGAGCGTGAAATGCAAGACGCAGGCCTGCCTTGCCAAACCGTGCACAACGGAGCACGTGAAAACGTGAACGGATGGACGATATATTCGAGGGAAAAGAAAAGAAGAAGGAGGGACAGATTAACTCACCCCACAGGTTCTCTACATCCCCTCTCCAAATCTAACCCCGCTTCTCTTATTGTTCGGAGCACGCGTTGATGTAAGATTTTGGAATGCGATTGCACAGCGCACCGCGCCATAGTAGGCATACAGTGTGTGCGCGTATATACAGTCATATAAGCGGGCAAGCATGCGTGGCGTGACAAATGAACGTTACGCGGTAGCGCGAGCGTCATCAAGATTGGCAAATGCGATTATATAGTGCGCCTATGGACGCTTTCTCACTCGTAATAGTAGTGTGCAGCACTGCAGAAGCTAAAGCCGACGCCGTCTAATGCTGCAGGAGGCGGGTGCATACTATTCGCGGGCTTTCCTTTAGCCACGCATCTACAGGCCTGTCTGTTCGAAGTGTGGGCGGCATCACAGTTCACACAGTTGTGCCCACGCAACTGTACTGCGCGGTTATTGTAACAGTGTTTTGCAGAAGAAAGCAGGTAGAGACCTTCGCCCTGCAGTGTACATGAAAAGATGATGATGATGATGAACTATGTTTCGCCCTACGTAATGTGTTCTTCGCGACTTTTTTCGCGTGCGTGTAGATTCCGTATAGCGCTTGTATGGACAGGCAGGAACACGATACGGCACGACGCGATTATGGTAAGTGCGCAAAAACAAACAAACCGACAAGTGAAAGAATAAACAACGCGCGATACACAAAACGCACGTGAACAGCAGTCGAACGAGGGACGCCTCGAGCCAGAGCCAACGTAAATTTCGACAAGGGGATCGACTTGCATCCGTCGGGACAACAACTCGGTTTGCTCGGTCGTCAGGGCTCACCCGACGAAGCCATACAAACTTATTTCTCAACTCCGAAGCTTTCTTTCAGACAAGAACGCATGTTTTTTTTTATTATTTGAAGTTTCCTGCTACAGTCGGGTGGGGTGACAATTTCTCCATTTCATACATACACACATAAACACATACACATGTAAACCTTTCTCCATCCATCCTTAACAAGCCCCCGCTGAACTGATTTGCCGTATTCAATGTCCCGGGGCTTCAAGTCGTCGACTAGTTCATCCCTCACTCTGCGATCGGTTAGCCTCGATCGTGGTTAGTAGCTCCGCTGGTATATACCGACAGTCCCGGAAAGCCGTTGGTTCTGGGTTCGATCCCTGGACCAGAAGGACTTTCGCTTCGATTGCGAACGATTCTTTCTGGGAAACCCGCGTGGGTTCTTTTTTTTCTCCCTTGTGGCTTCGTGCCATCTCTCGGGGTCAGTTGTACGCATTTCCGTTTCGCCGATAAACTTAGCAGCGAGTGTCCGGCCGTCTCGCATATGTGCACTCTTCTTCTTTTAATCTTTCCGTCCCCCTTTCCCTGTGTAGGGTAGCCAACCGGGCTCAGTCTTGGTTAACCTCCGTACCTTTCATTCATCATTTGCTCTCTCTCTCTCTCTCTCTCTCTCTCTCTCTCTCTCTCTCTCTCTCTCTCTCTCTCTCTCTCTCTCTCTCTCTCTCTCTCTCTCTCTCTCTCTCTCCACGTGTGCGGGTGATGATCTGGCCCAATCGCGGTGCACGAAAATTGAAGTGCTGTGTTTCGTCGCCGAGTCTGCAGCTTCGACACCGCTGCACGGATTTACGAAACAAGTGCACGCGCACTACGCTACGTAAATAGGCCGAAGAGGAGAGAAAAAGAAAACAAGTAGCGCTCTCTCTCCATTTTCGGAGCTGGGGGAACAACACGCCACATGCACACACACACAACATGTACCTTTTATCCTTTCTTCTTTTTTTTTTTCTGTCAGCGCTTATCTTTCCATTGCAGGTGCGACGAGCTCGTTTCTTTGTTTCTATGTTGTTCTTTGTTCGTCTAACCGGGACGTGTAATGTCGTCAACCACTGCTTAACGAGACTAGCTGTGCCGTTCGAGTTTCGAAACGTATAAATATATACATATATGGTAAGCGGGTTTGTTTTTATGAGATGTTGAGAGAGGATCAGTATGTGAAAGAGTGTTCGCGGGAGCGAAATCCTTTGCGGTGAGGCAATACGGAAGACAAAGAAAAAGAGCAGCTTTTAGCCCGGGAGGACGTTTCTAGTCTGTACTAGAAGAAGGATAAACTTGAACTTGAACTAGTGGATTACCAACAGCGACTCTTTATATTTTCTTTTACCGAACTCGCGCGTGGTATTATTTTTTTTGATCTTCTCGTGTTTCAGTAGGTTTCGTGCTCATAAACATATTACAGCTCGTAGGGCGTTTACTCGAATAGAAGTGAAACGGATTAGCAGTGAGTGCCTTCCAACCAGTTCGTTGAGCGAGAGAGAGAGAGAGAGAGAGAGAGAGAGAGAGAGAGAGAGAGAGAGATTTTTTGCCTCTTCAAAACCTAACAGCGCAAAGGGAACAAGGAACGATAAAACCAGACAATAAGGGCGCTGTTGCAACTACACCTTTTATAGGACTGACCAGATACGCACGCGCACACAAATACATACATACATACATACATACATACATACATACATACATACATACATACATACATACATACATACATACATACATACAAAGTAACTATGTGCATGCAAGATGTGCAATGTGCATGAGAAAATCTCAACTCCAGTGAACCGTACTTTGTTGCTTAAAGCGATGGATGTCCGGCTTACACATGTGGCAGAATCTCTACGGATTACGAATGCGGTATAACTAGGGCATCGACTGCAGTTCCCTTGCTGTTTGGCTCTGACTTCTAAGCTCGATGCGGCTTCCCAGAACCACGTTTCGTGTTAGCCCGGTTAGCTTCTCGCATGCTTACAGCGTGCTACTGCGGATGAGAACGGCGAAAGATGTTTTTTTACATTAAAGAAAAAAAAAACCGAGAAGTCAGCGCACAGTGCACGTCACAGACCCACAACCCGGACAAAACGCACTAGAACACGTGACTTACAAAGAACCCGAAGTTTCCACACGAGACCAAGCTATTAAAGTTGTCATCGTTGTGGCGGGCTACACAGGCAGCGGTGCGTTCCATGGGCAAAAAAGCTGCGTGTCATTGCTGATGGCGTACCTGTAGTCTTCGATGAATATTCAGGGCAGACACAACATGCATCATTCACGCGACGTCACGCACGCCAATCTGGAGTCCTATTCGCAACCTTCCCCAGTGTTGTCGGAGAGAAGCGGGCCTAGTTCACGCGCAGCTTATCACCGTGCTGACTGTTGGCGACCTCGACGAATACCGTCATGGCGACCTCGGTGGATATAACCTATAGGACTGTTTTTTTAAATATATATATATGATGCGAATAGCCAGCAAGAAAGGACACACTGAGTGGGGCTGCGTTATCCTGCCCGTTGCTCGCGGGTCACGGTGACGAGCTTATCCGTTTAATTTCGAGCAGGAAGTGTTTTCGTGTTTCTGAAATTCAGCCGACTGTGCTGCGGACGTGGCCGATCGCCATTACCAAGTAAAGAGAAGCCAAACCGAAACAGAAGCAGTGGGAAGAAGAAGAAGAAGCCTCGAACGCAAGAATAACACACAAGAGTGTTAAAAAAAAACCAAACAAAAAGACACGTAGTGCTGCGGGTTCCTGCGGCAGAGGAAGGAGCAGTGGGGAGACCTCGTGTTTGGCGACGGTATAGAAAGAGGGAGTGCGGAGGCCCCGGCGACGATGACAGGCGACGGACAGGGCGCGTATATACGCAGTAAAAGAAATCACACGAGCTCGGAAGAAAAAAAAAAAAAAGCGAAAACTACTCGGGACACGTGAACCCTCGTAAAAGTACGAGGTTTTACACAAGGACGGTGGTTCGTGTATGCACTGCACCATACCAACGCTCGCGCGCAAGAACACACACACACACACACACACACACACACACACACACACACACACACACACACACACACACACACACACACACACACACACACACACACACACACACGCGCGCGCGCGCGCGCACGCACACACACACACACACACACACAGATACAAACACGTGCGAAAACATAAAAACTTGGGCGCACAACAGAGAGAGAGAGGGGAAGGAGGCAGAGATACACAAGCGAATACAAAACGCAGAGGCGCTAAGCTGCAGAAGCGCCCACACACAAGCGCTGACACAAATGCACGCACGCACGCCCGCACGCACGCACACACACACACACACACACACACACACACACACACACACACACACACACACACACACACGCACACACACGCACACACACACACACACGCACACACACACACACACACACACACACACACACACACACACACACACACACACACACACACACACACACACACACACACACACACACACACACACACACACACACACACACGCTGCAGGCGGACAGGCAAGCACACTCAAGTGAGAAACGGAAAGGATGCCCTGCGGGGCCGCGGGCTTTTCAAAGCTCGTCGGCAGCCGAGAAAATGAATGGTTTCCACCCGAAGGAGCCCCCTCCCCCCGCCCCCTTTCCCCCTTCGCGTCGTGCAACGTCGTCGTCTTGGTGCGCAGGTATTTCGAGCGTGCGTGCGCGAGTGCGCGCGACCGCGCTAATCACGCCTTCGGGGCAGTGCAAGCACAAAAAAAACATATATAAATAAAAACGCGCAGAGAACGCCGCTACATGGCTGCAGAAAGTCCTGCGCGCGGTGGCTTCCGGATACTGTCCCTGGAAAGCGAGTCGGGCAGTTAGTTACATACGGCGGCGCGCTAGCATCGAAATGAGAGAGGGGCATTCCGTACAGCTGCCTTGCGGCACAGCACAGGCGTAGGGGGCCCCCCTAGGTAGCTTGACACACACGCACAAGCGTCGCCGGTCGATCGAACCGTGCCAAGCGAGGGGATACTCGCCGTCGTAATAAGGGCTGCCCTCATGCAAGGGCGAATGACCTACACCACAAAGGCAAGGATTACGCGGAAAGTAGATGGTTGCGGCGTCTGGGGTACTAGCAGCAGTCATTGCTTATATAGTGCGAGCTTAAGTTGGGCCCGACTTCACTTTGAACAAACAAACAAACAAACAAACAAACTAGCTAGCTAGCTATTGTCGAGGGATTGACGCGGTGTATTCTCGACGAGAATAGGTGGTGCTCGAAAAACCCGATGTCTACGACGTGTTTCCAGCGCCCAAAATCGCTTGCTACGCCGCATTCGAAAAAAGAAAAAGCATAGCCCTTGAGATCCGCATTGAAAAATCCAGAGGGCGCCCCCCCACGAGGCATGGAACCGGACACCACCCATTGTGACGCGCTGCGGTTATTCGAGAGTATACAGAGCACTGCCCGTAGCGATCTCGGAGGACACGTACGGCGGTATGGTTCTATACAGCCTCCGTTACAGACGGACGCCTGCCACGTACTGCGCGTGTGGCAGGAAGCGGTAGTGGTATGAAGGTAAAAGCGGAACGCTGTACTACTACAATGCCCTATGGCGTAGCGCACAAGACAGAGCTTCGCGATAAGGTAGAGACTTAATCCAAGTGATCGAACGGAGCCTGAATAGTCTGCAGCCGAAGGCAAGCTACCATGCCGAGACGTTGGCATCTATAGTGTTATTAAACCACGGTTGGTGGCTTGTAACACACTACGTGTATTAGCGACGACTCAGATTTATTCGAGTTAAACGTGCCGGCATCTGTCTATACTCTTCGTCAGGGACGCAACACGCAGCTAGACGAACCAGTACGCCAAAGCACGCGCACGAATCTTATGAAACACATCTCCACCCCTCGATGACGGTGACGTCAGTATGAGAGGGGGTAACACACCCCGCCATATGACTTCGTCTCTCCACCAATCCTTCTCTCTCACACACAAATCGGTGCCCCGTTCTCTCTTACATCGAACGTGTAAAAGAAGCCGCTTTTCATAAAGGCGCTGTGCGGCATGCACCTAATCGCGTCACTACAACTGGGTTACCAGAACATCTTTATGGCTGACTTTTATCTCGCCTGCAAAATGAATGCCGATGGACCATAACTGAAGGTTAAAAATGCATATATAGCTTTAGTTATACAAAAAAAAAAAGAAAAGAAAATATTATCAGTCGACTGTGTCACGCCAGGAGGACCAGACTTTAAAGAGACCACGAAACACGGCTTTGTTGGGCCCTTATGCCCGAGCAGTCTTTCGTCCCAGCCTGCCATGCACAGCGGAGAGCGCCTACGAGAGGCCGGCAAACATCGGAGCGGCGTACTCGAGAGAGAAAGAGAGAGAGAGAATGAGGGAGGGAGGGAGGGGCCCGCGTGGTCTCTTCTCCACGGAGGAGGCCCAGCAGTAGGGCTCAGTGGGGTGACTACGCTGCTGGGCAGCCACGCGGCCCATCTTTGCAGCTTCTCTCTCTACCGCGCTATCCAGGGCTGGCGCAGCGGGCGGGCATAAGCTTCGCACAAAGCCGCGCCCGCATACGTCACTGAGACAGCAAGAACGAGGAGAGAACGCGTGCATGTGGATGACGTTTTCGACCTGCCGTTCCCTGCGCATGCGCGTAGCCAGTGTAGAGGTAGCATAGAAAGCGCATGCTGTGCAGCGATCTCGTAACTTTGTCTTGGAATATAGGCAAGTTTACGGTAAAGAGGCTTATATCCTCCAATTTGACTACAGTTATGAAAAACAGTATCAGTATATGGCACATTCGATGTATATCTCTCTCTATACTGTAAGAGGAAGAAATAAAGCGACATCCGGGAACTGAAATGCGCAGAGATATTGCTTGTTGTTGCGATATCACCCGTGGTGCAGCAGCCTGGCGCGTGCATCTATAAGCGAGGGCATCGAAAGCACCAGACTTTAAAAAAAAAAACAGAGAGAGAGAGAGAGAGAGAGAGAGAGAGAGAGAGAGAGAGAGAGAGATGCTCTATATACGTATGCACTGACGACAACGGGCGACCCTGTAATATCGCACGCGAGCACGATAGGAGTACGCGTGTGTGTACATATATATATGTATACCTAACCGTGAACGCAAGTCCCTCTCCGTAATCTATACAGGCTCATGGCTTCAGTGGCGTGGAAATAATAAGCCCCTCTTTATTGTCGGCCCTGCATGCCGGCGGGTGTGTTTGTCCGAGTAGATATATATCGCTTCACTGCCGGCGTCGCCATATACCGGCCCGCAATTTCTGGCGCGTTGTGTGTGTATATATATATATATATATATATATATATATATATATATATATATATATATATATATATATATACACACACACACACACACACACACACACACACACACACACACACACACACACACACACACACACACACACACACACACCTCATTTGGTCGAGACCTTCTGCATATCAGCCGCTCTCAGGGAATAGCGCATACGGGGAATACGCACAACGAAAAAAAAAAACCCGTTTGCTTTAGGAGAGAGAGAGAGAGAAGCGTGGACATTGTTTGCCTTCACGGCCACCGGAGATTGCGTTCGTATAATAGACTGTACACGGCCCCAGCCTGCGTCAGCGGCAGGACGACTTCAGATGCCAAGATGCACGGTCAGTGCAAAGCTGGTAGATAGCTAACATATAGGCCAAAGCATGCGCAGCCTCGCTGTTGCACTGCATGCGGAGGTTTGGCGGTGGCAGTCCATGAATGCGCCCGAACAGCACTGTATAGAGGTTATATATCCATCGTCGTCCCACGGGCGCACTCACGACGGTGGGGCTGTGTTGATATACGGACTAGGAAATTCTTGCTGAAGCCGTATACATAATGCAGATCGACAATTGCACTGCCCACTCGCTTACGAGCCTGGAGGGCAGATCAGGGAACGTTTAAGGGGCGTGGTATTCGTTGAACGCCACTGCGCAACACACACACACACACACACACACACACACACACACACACACACACACACACACACACACACACACACACACACACACACACACACACACACACACACACACACACACACACACACACACACACACACACACACACACACACATCCGCGGCCTATCATCAGGCGTCTAGAAAAAGGATACCTCATTACACGTCGTTCGCAATATTAACGTACATATACCGGCTATTTACTGGATTTCGCCATACAATCACGCATTCCTGCGACCATGCGCTGGTCCCTATCTCATTTACCCATGTCGCGTCTTTTGGTGGTTCTAAACTTCTCAAACGCTTAACCAATGGCGTCTACTGCGACACGCACGCAAGCGACAGACATGCACGGGGAGTCGGTCAGTAACAAGTCAAATTAAGCGCGCCGCGGCCCATATCAAGATAGGCTCCCTGAAGAAAGCGTGCGAGCTAACGCTGTAGCCAACGCGTCGTCGCCCATATATATATAAGCGACACGAAGAAGCTGCAACGTGCGGTTCATCCTGGTAATTCCAGGACGCGCGATACGGGTCGCACAATACATATACACAAACGCACGGGGGGGGGGGGTGCAACGAGGAACAGCGCGTGAAGCAGCAGCTGTTGCCACCACCACCACGACATCCCCCCTCGCTATACATCGTCCTATCCAGCATGCCACGGGCTGCGAGGGGTAATTCACGCGACGCGCACCCGTTGCGAGGTCGTGTGCCGCGCTATCTCCGCGCAGTTGTTTTATCTCGCCAGCACTGATTATGGCCGGCGACCTCGCGCGCGGTCGCTCACCTCCGAGCCGCCGTCGGCGCCTCTGCCCATGCGACACATGTCGGCAAGACGTGCACGTTGCCTGCAGAATGACGCGCGCTGTTTAGGAACGAACTGATAATAATAATACTTGGGGTTTTACGTGCCAAAACCACTTTCTGATTATGAGGCACGCCGTAGTGGAGGACTCCGGAAATTTTGACCACCTGGGGTTCTTTAACGTGCACCTAAATCTAAGTACACGGGTGTTTTCGCATTTCGCCCCCATCGAAATGCGGCCAGCGTGGCCGGGATTCGATCCCGCGACCTCGTGCTCAGCAGCCCAACACCATAGCCACTGAGCAACCACGGCGGGTGAGGAACGAACTGAATCGAGAGTTTTGTATTAGGGGGACACAAACGGACGAATTGCGTCCCCGCAAGCGGGGACGCAATTCACTAACAGACGGTTTTGACATGACGCACTACGTGGGGTGCTACAGCGATTACTGCCACTACAATTGTTACACTGCCGACATCAGCCTTCATTATACTCGAGTAGCTGGGTGCGCTTTGTAGTTACGAGCAGCTCGCTAAAATTGACAAAAAGCTGACTTGACGCACGTGCTATAACGTTCCCACGCCAACTACTACCAAGAAAAGTGTTATACCGAGACGTTTACGTTCCCGTAAATTAGGTTGCGCAGAGAAGTACTTTCTTTTGCTTTATTACGGCACGCTAAAACTTGCTAACAGGCACGTTTGACTTTATACACTTTACGTATCGGTGCTCTCGCATGTATACTGTACTTCCGCACCAAGGGTTACACCGTGAGACGCTAGGGTACCTAGATAAGCTTCTCATCTAGGAGCGTTAATTAACGTCAACATTCCGGTATTAGAGAGTTACTTAAGAACATTAGGCGGAGATCACCTAACGTAATACCGTAGTGCACGATGGCCATGAACTACGGTCGCGTGATAGCGAGTGGGCGTGTGCTGAAGTTCGCGCATAGAAATACTAGAGAAATTTACTAAGTGGCACAACTAAGCGTATCACATGCAAGTTCCAAGGCCCACGCTGCGAGAAATTCAAGAGGACCGAACCACAGGACCGTGCACGCTTATGCAATCGGAAAACAAGCGGTGCCTTTCATAGAGTTGTCTCTTGCGCGCTGTTCAAACAGAGACAGCCACGGCGCTAACACAACAACAGGCGATAACAGTGAATGCCCTTACAAGAGCGGCGAGTAGGAATTTATTACTTGTATCACGGGGCCGAGCAGGGTTACGCAGGAGAAAAAAAAAAAAAGGCAATAAATGTGACAGCAACAGGCGTGGATTTCATCCCGCGACAATGCGCAGGGCTTTATAGAGGCTAATAAAAAAATAACAGCTTAACAAAGAATGATAACGTGGCTTCGACGCTGCACACAATTAATGTATACTAAAGGGTGAAAAAGAAAACAAGAAAATTGTGCAGATAGAAGAGTCCGATGAGTTACATGTCAGGTTGTTTGGATACATGCTAGAAACACAAGACCTTTTCTTGTGTCCGTGCCCACACGCCTTTTTCTTTTTTTTTTTTTCCAACATGGATCCCTACTAACTAGCTGAACTTTCCGTTATTCCAAGCTTGCTTGGATAGGCTGTTGCATAAATGAAGTGACAAAATAAATAAGGATACAAAATGGGGAAAAGAAGAGGGGGGGGGGCAGCTAGATAGCGGGAAGCGCCGCAAGATGAATATATAATGAAAGAAATGGCTGGTTGATTTATTCGGGGAGTTTAACGGCCCAAGCAACACTCTGGCTATGAGAAATGACCACAGTGAAAGGATCAGGATTATTTTGACCACTTGTTGCTCTTCAAAGGTATTGAAAGACATAGTAGCATCCTATAAGACAAGAAAACATACGCAATATTATATTCTCATGTGATCATGGGAATAGTAACCCATTTGTTATTCAATACTAACTCGCATGGAATATTTAGTAATGGAAGAACCCATATGTTGTTTCCAGCAGATGAAATTAAATTATTGGGTTTTACGTGCCAAAACCACTTTCTGATTATGAGGCACCCCGTAGTGGGCGACTCCAGAAATTTGGACCACATGGGGCTTTTTAACGTGCACCTAACTGTAGGTACACGGGTGTTTTGGCATTTTGCCCCCATCGAAATGCGGCCGCCGTTGCCGGGATTCGATATATGGTTACTCGCATTTGAGGTATGGAAGTTTGTTGAGGCCTATATGGGCTTTTTAGATAGTGTTGTAGCAAAGGTTCATGTATAGTGTATTTAGCACAACAATTAACAAAATAAAAATCGGCAAATTCGACAGCCGGGATAAAATAGAAGAACCACGTCATGAACACACACAGGACGATGTGAAACGACGGCGAGTTCATCAACGTCAGCTGCTCGGCGCCGTACAAGGCGCCACGACGGAGAAAGAGCGAAGTAAAACAAACGAAGAACACGTGGAAGTGCGCGCAAGTGCAAACAAGTAAGCTGAGGGGAGGGATGACACCCGTCATGACTAAATCCGTGCACTGCTGTTAAATGTAAAAATGTGCTCAGGCAGCCGAGAAAAAAAAAATTGCGCATGAAGATGCGGCTCCGCGCGGACTCTGAAGCTGTATGCACTCTCTGCTTACACTTCAGCAGGTGATGGAGGCTCTTTCGATCATCTGTCCATGAGAACGAGCAGAAGTCATATTCGCTGCATCCGTCGTGTGCTCGTGACAGCCCACGACATCAGTTCTTTCATGAACTTCATCGTCTGCTCATGTTTACGAGAACAGACGACGAGCAGACGCAATAGTCGTCCGTCGTCTGTTCATGACAGCATAGGATCCAAGTTCTTTCATAAACTTCTTCGTCTGCTTAAGTTCATCAGAACAGACCACTAACAGACGTCATAGTCACTGTACCCATCGTCTGCTCATGACACACACAGCCGAGGATTTTACGATTGTCTGCTCATAAGACCTTTACGTCTTCACGTCTGTGAAACAGAAAACCGACTTTTGGATACCGACATGGCGTTGTTTCTAAAAAGGAATACTGGCACGACATTTTAGACCTGTCTTCTTTTCTTTGTTCTTTCTTTTTCTGGCGGCAAATGAGGCTCCAAAGCCTCTAAACCATAAAATAAGCACAATCGCACGCGTCAGAGCTCACTCAATAATTTACTGCGAGATTCTTTTCAGAGAACTACTTTGTTTCGGTGTCCAGCGGTGGATGTGCGATGACGTCACGATACCCTAGGTGCACTAGCTCGCCCCGTTCCTTCTTACAATCGCTGCGGCGCTTCCACACGCAATCACTGGCGAGAGAAACGCGCATAACTTTCATGAGCTATGTTATCATATGTAGCCTTATTGCTACAGCAGGTCAGCAAATTTTGTTCTGTATCATGATGTCCCGGTAATGTCAGTGGCGACAGATTCGGCGCCTCGCGACTTCAGTATCGCTTTAGTACCTTGTTGCCTTGGCGTTATATAAAAAAGAACTTGAGTATTACATTAAAATATGATTGTTTATACAATTGCAAAATGTCATCATTTTACGTGTGGGAAGCGCTAGAACTAAAAAAGAAAAAAGAAGTCAGTACTGGTTTATTACAGACCTCCCCGCACCTTCGTCGCTATACTGTTAGAGTGCGTGGTATACCCTTGGCTTCGCTGCACGTAATTTTTGAGAGAAGGGTTCCAAGGAGCTACGGTTGCTTTTGGCGGCGCCCCAAGGCGCCTCCCCCGCAACCGTCAAAGGCGCCGGCATACAGCGGCGCGTTTGTGCGACGCTGCAGCTTGCAGAGAAAGGACGGCCTTTAGTTAGCTGCGAGGCCGAGACCACAGTTGCCGGTTGTGCTTCGCTCCAGCAGAACAACACCTTCAGCCGCCCTCACGAACGTCTGCTTGTACGCGTACTTTTTGAAAGACTCAAAACAAACTCGTCGATTTTATTTATAGCAAGAACAAATAAACGAACACCAAGAACTAGAACGAGAAAGAAGGCGTGCGCAAAAAAAAAAAGAAAAAGCAGTAATGACGTACGACTCCTTACTAACACATTTACCTCATCAACTCAACACGAAGCAGACGAGCGTCATTTGCACTTTCGCCGAAACACGTTGGCATGGAAATCGAAAGGACGCGAGTAAGAAAACGTAGCTCCGCTTAGGCTAACCACTTACATTACTAGAGCGACAAAACAAAGGCCGCAATTCTCTTTTTCTTTAATTATATCGATTCAACATATATTTCTCAACATATCTTTATATTTAGGGTTCCTTTAAGAAGGTAAATGACTTTCATTGGCGCTGCGAAATTTGAGCAGCAAGCAAGCTGGGGAGTGCTAAATCTCCTAAGTTGTAGCTGTGTCAGAAACGCAGGTTGGAGGGAACACACGTGATTTGTATCGGTGCTGTCTGCTTGGCGCTCGCAAGCAGACGACGTTGAGGTTGCAGACGAACGCGGTTTTACCGCGCGGCAAAACAACATTCGTTTCACGAAACGAAGGATTTAACGATGGCAAAGAACTTTTGCGTTGAGTACAACGAATGCGTCAAAGCCAGCAGTCACATGCTGAAGCGAGGCCAAAGCGAAGGTGCGTTTACTAGAAGAAAAAAAAAAAAAGCGATTCATAAAAAGGCCACTCACTTCTATGAGAAGGCAGGAAAAGAGCAACAGCACTCTGAACCGCAGTGAAACCTGTAGTGAGGTGTCAAGAATGAAGTTTTATTTTACTATAACCTTTTTGTTTTTGACCACTGCAGATGTGAATCGCAAAGGCGCTTGACTGACGGCAGCGTTTTAAAACGTCAATGATAAATGGAAAAATAAGAGCAACCGTGAATGAGCTCAGAGTGGTAAAGTACGCTTTCCAATGTCTATTTTGACTCATTTGGCGGCAGAACGTTTTCGTATTAAGTATATTTATACGGGTACCTCATGCACGGGTTCCGAAATCGGAAAACTCTGGAGATGGAAGTTCAAATTTTGTTTTTACAAGGATTAGTGTAAACTATATGTACAGTAGAAAGAAAAAAAAAAGAGCTAGAAAATATTTTCCTTTCTGAGGAAACATAAGATGTAGCCAGGAAATGAGACAGAATTTCGAGGACTACGCATAAAATGCTGCATCTACATAAACAGCAACATCTAACGAAGAACACATTTCTAGTGCTAGAGAAACAGCGCCTCTAGCAGTCTTCTAAAAATCACAGCATCCTGAACGTGCGCTATATCTTCAGGAAGGTCGTTCCACAATAAGAATGACCCGTGGTTATTTATGCAGACGTACGTGACCCTAGAGACGCTGACAATATCAGCCGACGTAAAGAAAAATGAAGATCAAAGTTTCGTTTTCTTTAATAATTTCGTGCCGAAGTCTACAAGCGGCCGTATGTCTATATGGCGACAGGCAGCGGCCTAGCCAGATTTTTGTTATTGTTATTATGAATGAGGGGGGGGGGGAGCACACCTGACCCGCACATCGACTCAAAAGTTAGGGGGATGGGGGGTGGGCACTGTAACATGCGCTTGAATACAAGTATACCCGGGTAGTTTCCACGTAAGAGAAACGGCGCTCTCCGATAAACACAATCTCAAGAGAGAGAGAGAGAGAGGAATAGTGTCGACGAGGTTGCGAGAGAGAGAGATAGAGGGAGAGGAATGGTGTCGACGAGGTTGGGAACAAAATGCGACGCAGCTACGAGAAGTGTAAAGGCGCACTACGGCAAACGCCACGCGAGCGTGCCACTTTAATTAAGGAACAATAATAGCGCTCCGAAGGGCAACGCGGGCGATTCTCGACGTTATGTAACGTCGCTGTGCGAGAGTGCGCCCTGCTCACCGCGAAGGTGGTGGCACGGGTGGCATCCATGCACCCGAAATTCTGGCAGTGCGTCAAATCACGACGATCGCGGCTTCGCGCTCACGAGTCGAGTCTTGTTTTGCTTTTTTTCTGCACCGTCAGCAGACGAGGCCCGAGTTTCGCACTATGCCTCGCCTGTCGCATGCCCGCAAGCGCCCCAGTGTTTGCAACTTAGATGTGGAAACGAAGTCGCGAGATGTTCGTGAGATTTTTTTTCTCTTCACTCACGTTATACAGCGGCAACTTTGCCTGTTGGTTTTCTTAGCGACTCTTTAGCGACGTAAATGACGAGTGAATTAGATGCCCTGGCAAGATTTCTCGCAGGACGTATTGTCAAAGTTCGATGCATATCGGTCCCATTTCATCCCTATGGAGGAACACATGCGCCTCCATTTGTCGGTACACTTCTAAAGACACATATAATATAGAGTGCCAGTGTGACATCTGGGTTCATCAAAGCTTTCGTTTCGTGCTTCGTTTTCTTTTTCTTTCCTTTTTTTTCCCGTGTTTTCTGGCTTAGGTACGGCCATGCGACTTGACCTGATAGCGTCCCCTTGAACGTCCCTTTAACGGCTCTCTTGCTTGCCGCTTAAACCGGGACAGCCCGGGGAAAAGCGTCAACGCCGTGGTTAACGTAAAAAAAAAAAGAAGAAAAGAAAAAGAAAGGAAAACTAGAGATAGATATTGTTTACCGTGAGCAGCTGCTGCACTGATGACAAGGAGGGCGGACGAAAACGCCGTCTCCGCGGTTGGCTCCGCGTCAAATCTCGAGGGTGCGTTTCAAGAATGGGAAGTGGGAAAGAAAGCAGGCGGGTGAGGGCGGAGAGAAATGGCGCTCGAAATACACCTACACACATTCGCGTCAGCAGCTGCTGCAGGCAGGGCTTGGCAGCGCGAGCAACTCTTTCACTCCTTGGCTTGAGCGTCAGCCTGTAATGTCCTTTCGGTTATTGTTTTTCTTAGGTTTTTTCTTTAGTCCTTCATGTGCTCAACGACCCACGGGCAGACACGGGAGCTGCTGGCCTGTCTCCGAGAGCGGGTCGTCAGCTGTTGTGCTCGGAAGCGAAGCGCAAGGCAAGGCCTCCGAGATGTGGCGGCGCGTGCGGGCTGGCGGGGGGACACCGACAGAAAGAGATCTTATAATCTCGGAGGTCATCCTTGAGGTATAGAGTTCCTATTAAGAGAGAGAGAGAGAAAGCTCATTCAAGAAACGCAGAGAATTCTGCCAGCATATGTGCATGGCATAAGATGGGATCAGCTGGCGCAAGACGGAGGTAATTGGATCCAGATCGCTGGGAGAAGCGTTCGTCCTACAATAAACATCAATATGGACTTAAAAACACGCGAAGTGGCTCGTGGCTAATCGTGCGGCACTGTTCACTGTATTGGGGCTTTTTTTAACGCCATGCAACTTTCATGTAGCACGTTTCTTTTTTCAATTTGTTCGACTAACAATTTTGCACTGATTATAACGTTTGAGAAGTCAATTGATCGCAACTAATTATGTAATTAGGCGAAATACACAAAAAAAGTAGTCTGACTTGCTTAAAGTGTCGGCAAACATTACCTTGGTTCTGCCAAGCCAGGTGGCGCTCGCATATTTTGATTTGATTTAACACGATGGCGTCAAGGGCCCCGCGTAAAAAAAAAAAAAAAAAAAAAAAGAAAAAAAAAAAAAAACTCGCGTATCGGAGGCGATGTCCGTGTTGGCCAATCCCCCACTGTGGGTATGTGCCACGGGCACTCAGGACAACAACAACAACAACAACCGTGTGGCAATAGACATCCCGAAACACGCATCCCAATCCACGCAGGCCCTCCGCGTGGCGCAGGGGTGTTACCGAACTAATTGAATTTCTCAAAGTAAGATGCGTCAGAAAATTCGTAAAATACGACTTACACAGAACCTACAGACATGATAGCGCCGGACTGTAATTTGAATATACGATAAAACGTAATTCCGCTACGGCGAAACTCAAACACAAACCCCCTTTTCTATAGCTGCCGTTCGTTCCTCCAGATAACCAGAAAGCTCGCCTTATCGCTTAGCGTTCGCCGCCAGCGTTTCCCGGAAAACATTACGGTTACATAAGCTGCAGTTGCCGGGAAAGCGTGAGAAGCAGTCGGGGATCTTTGAATGCTATCGCGTTTCACTCTTAAAGACGAAGCTTAAGCGCCCTTGGCACAAGTTACACGTGGGACATATGCATATAGTGTGTTACAAATGCGAATGGGAGATAGAGAGAAGAAAGAAGATAATGACGGCGATAGGTTGTTCGCGGGTGCTCGAGAACAGGTGCTGCATCTAACGACGTAACTGCCACAAAAACAAGGAACGCAGAAAACGGTGACGGCGATTAAGGGTGACGCATTCGTGCTTAAGGCGCGGTGGTGATTTTCTTTTTTCTTTTTTTTTTTTTTGCTCGCCTAATGGGCGCTTTCCGGGTTTACAAAGTTCAGGGACAGGCGTCTCTCGTGAGGCCACCAGTGCAGCACGCGAATTAATGCTTGTTTTTTATGACCTAATGACATGCGTTATCGTTTACTTGCTGAACTTAATATGCAAACATCTCTCTTACTTTTTTTTTTTTTTTAAGCCCGTTCTGGTGCGGACTATCCGCCTCGGAGGCGGGTGCTTTGAGTTATATGTATACAGTCCGTCACGAATGTTTACGGGACACGGGTCTACGCGGGCGCGTACCCGGTGGCGCGTAACAAGTGGTCCAAGTTGCTGTCTCGGCAAGGCCGCGCTAAGGAGGTTATAAAAAAAAAAATCTAAAACCAACAACAAAAAAAAAAACAAAAACAAATTGGGTTGCTGCCGCAGAGTGAGGGGAAGATGCTAACAAAGCTTCGCATCAAAAAAGAAAGAAAAGAAAAGAAACCACGCACAGACGTTGTCCGGAAGTCCAGCTGTTGCGTTCGAGGGCGCGTCTCCGTCCTACAGTAGAGTAAATAAAAATCTAATAAAAAAGTAACCTCAACCGTAAAAAGTTAGTGCAGCTAGCGCGAGCGAAGAAAACAGGCTCTTCCAAGTAAAGGAGGGCACACAACAATCAACCGAGACGCGTCAAGGAAGATATACCCATAGGGCTTGAGACCGAGCCCGAGAGAGAGGGGGAAAAGAAAAAAAGCCTTTGTCAAACCGTTTTCTTCCCGTATATATAGAGGCCACTCACTTCTTTTACAAAGCCTCCTCCCTCCCCCCCCCCCCCCTATTTTCTCACTTCCTGCCGCTTCTTTGCACTGCCTCAACCGGTCGCCCGTTCCGAATACCGCATTTCCTCGAATGTACGCCGATCTTCATGTTAGGCCGATGTTGGAAAATCGCACGGCCTGCAACAAAGCAAACACGCAACAAGAAGAAAAAAAATGTGTGTGCGTTTAGGAGGGTGCGGGGGGGGGGAGGGGTCTGGAGAACGTCACATGCCCACATCACGAATTCGATCGGACACCTTAAGGTGAGATTGTGTTAGGCATGGGGACAAAGAAAGCACCCTTAAGGCTGCGAAATTCTTTACTCTGCATACGACGACTATACGACCACGCTCCCGCGAGTTATCTTATATATGAGTGGTGGCGCTGTTGCTAACACTCCCAGGGTTCTACTAGGACACATAAATACCCAAGAAAGTGGATGGCAAAACGATGCCGCGGTAGCTCAATTGGTAGAGCATCGCACGCGAAATGCGGAGGTTGTGGGTTCGTTTCCCAACTGAGGCAAGTTGTTTTTTCATCCACTTTAATTTCCATTCATTTATCGTTTCTTTATTTCAGTTGTTAAGCACAAGTAATATCCCGTATGTCGTCCTTGGTGTCAGTGTTTGTTGGCTTATGATATGACTAATATATATATATATATATAGTTGACACACACACACTTCATACGACACGGCATCGCCAAAAGCGGCGAACCAAACCTATAATCGGAGCCGACACTTCCTCTGCCAGAGCGGCGGCTCGCGGCGACAGCTGGCATCCGTATTCTATATGCGAGGAAAGCGCCGTGTTCTTTTTTTTTCTTTTTGTTTTCTTGTTTCACGATATCGCTTCGAAGGAGAGGTTCGCGCCTTCAGTTGGCACCGGTTATACACCTCATCTCATGGCGAACGAAAAGTGAATTCACAGGAGTGATGGTAAAAGCAGTGACAGCAGCCGGAGGGCACAGACGCACCCGAAGTAACTCCCGCGGATCCTCGAGGGAACAGGAAAGAACATGAACAGTCACGCACATAAAAAAAATATAATAAAGAAAAGAAGGGTATGCTGAAATGAGTCCGACAACATGCATTCGCAGTTCTGGAAACCGAACGGGCTAACGCCAATTACACGTAACTATAAATATAACAAACTTAAACGCGTATGACACGTGTACGGCACGCTATACTAAGATATTCGTAATACCTGCTCGCGGACACGAAGATATTTAATGTGAACCTCCTGTAGGTTTTCGCATTTCTGATAAATGTTATTATCAGGGAGTTTTAGAAATACGGGACGCTGTCGGCAAGGCGTACAGACAACATCAATAGACTATGAAAAACAATCCAAAACGCAGACAAGGCAGATTGGCAAGAAAGTGCTTTATATAGGGGACGCCGATTTCTAAAACTCCCTCGGTGAGAATCGTCTTTTTCTCAAGCTGCGCCGTGAGAGATGGGCGTAGATTCTTTCTTTCTTTTTTTTTTTCTCGATGAGAATTTCCTTCTTCCCTTGAGTCGGTTTCCTTCTTTCATCGTCTGTGTGATGTACAGGCCGGGGGCACTTGAGGACGACGTCAGCTTTGTGTGTCACATTGACAGAATACAGGGGCACTAAACGAATACTCAGATACACGGTGCACATTCTTTTCTTCTTTTTCTTTCGTGGAGTTCGCTTTTCGGCATACATGTGTAATTAAATAGAAGTGCGGAGGAACTCCCGCAGAAGATTCACTACTGGCTTGCAGAATTTTTTTTTTTTTTCAATAAGCCTGCCGATGTAAGCTGTCCGTCCAATTCGATTACAGCTTAGCAGCTCTTAGAATCTTCTCTCACAAATAGCCGTCGTTTATGAACAGGGGCGCAGCAGGTGGTGGTTGTCCGCTGTGCGTGCGTATATATATATATATATATATATATATATATAATGTGTCTATATATATAATGAAGGAAAAAGAGTACAACGTACGCTGGATAAAAGTACAGTATATTGCACTGACGTTTCGGCTGGTGGACTAGCCTTTGTCAAAGGCTGGTCCACCAGACGAACTGTGCTTATTCAACGTACCGTCGTATACTCTTTTGTCTTCATTTTACTACCGGGGCCAGCGTGATGTCCTCAAGCTGTGTGTGTGTGTGTGTGTGTGTGTGTGTGTGTGTGTGTGTGTATATATATATATATATATATATATATATATATATATATATATATATATATATATATATATATATATATATATATATATATATATATATAGAGAGAGAGAGAGAGAGAGAGAGGCCGGAGCAGCACAATTTGGAGACAGTTACGCCTAATGCACACTTAACGTACGCTTAACGTACACCTTAAGTACCCCTAAAAGTGGAGCCAAAGTGCACGAACCGAACCCGCTGCCTCGTGCCTGTCGAGGTGCAGCAGCAGAACGTCGTGTAGCCACAGAAACGAGAAGCGTTGCCGTTGAATGAAAGACGGCAACGAAGCGTGAATGAGAATGAATACGATAAAAAGAGAGAGAGAGCGAAAGAGATAAGCGAGAACGTGACAGGCCAGAAATCACGGTGGCAGCGAGGCGTCGCTTGCGCCAGCGACTGTGGTAACTTAATAAATAACTTAATAAGCGTGCACACGCACAAACACGGGCGTCGCCAAGCGCTTTGCGATCGTGTCCCAGCCTTTTCCTTCTCTGTCTTTTTTTCTTTTTTCACGAGCGTTAATTCTTTCACGCTCGGACGAGTTCGAGTTCAAGACGAGCCGGGCGAGCACGCTTCGGTCGAGTACGTGCGTGCTGCTGAAGAGCCTGGCGCGGTCGCGTATGCATAATTACCTGTCGGCCGAAATATGCGTTCGCCCAGCGAGTTTCGCTCGTGAATAACTCGCACGAGCAGCCGAATTCTCGAGTGGAAAGAAAGAAAAGACGAATATTTGGCGCGAGCTATAAAGCTTGGTCAGGGGCGCCACGTAGGTTAAAAAAACGGAATTAAAATGCATCCGAGGAGAGGGAGAGAGGCAGGAGAGTGTGAAGCGGGGGGGGGGGGGGGCGATAAGATTGATTTAGGTGCGAACGCGAAGACGTACTGCAGCTCATTAGGATTCCTTTTCTTTTTTTCTTTTTTCCTAAAATTCACGCGCCGATGCGAATCGCGATGTGACGTCAGAGACGTTTCCGACGGCGTTCCATGCCGACGAAAGCGTGCCCGCGGGCGCCGACTATAATCGAGGAAATGGATCGACCACGGGGTTTGCCGGTAGATCTGCGGTGCGTATAGTTTAAAGGGACGTTAGAGAGAGACATACGAAGCTGAGCTCCAACAATTACGAGATAAATAAGAACGCTCTTACCGTGAGAATCGGGAAGTTTGATAAGCCATAAAAGCCACGAGAACGAAGTACGGTTGGCGGCGCGGCCTTCCCACACCAGACCACCGTTAAGTCGTGGATTTCGGCGCCATCTCCGTCGGGCCCATAGTTAATTTGTTATCGGTCAAGATGCACTACACTCTGTGTTTTAAAAGAGCCAAGGACTAAGCTTAGCAATCATTAAGAGCGTTTTACCAAGCCGCAACGTTCAGAGTAAGTGAACATGTTTTGAAGTCCATGACGTCACAATGACGTCCCGGAGCTGGTATTACAACAAAGCTTTTTCGAAAAAAGAAAAAAAAAGAAGAAATACTTCGTTAGTGTAAAGTGATTAAGTGCTTCCCCTTAGGGACACTTTTTAAAAGTTGTTTAACGGAACAACATTAAACAAATATTTTAACTAAACAAATGTCCTTCTGGATCAGAGGGCCTCGGCTTTTATGCGAAGCAGACGACACAGCAGACGACAGCTGGGCAGACGGCAACCAACATAAACAGACGGGTTACGCCATAGCGGGGAACGATAACTTTCAAATAAGCTAAATGCGGGACAATTACTCTGCGAAATGAGTATCCAGTACTCCCCCGTTTTTTGTACTTTCTTTCGTAGCGTGGACCTACATACGTGTAACCAGCTCATTATGGCGACTGCGCCATAGTTTCGAGATGAAATCGGTTTGCATCGCACTTGCCCAGCAACCCGGAAAATGATATATGTCAGCGAGTGTCGGTCCACTTGACGGGACTGTTTCTCAATGCGTGCGATCCTTTCGTTCAATACGCTTTTTCGTATCGTCTCTTAGTTCTGAAAATTTTTTGATTCGCTAAGGCACCTCATATTACATCGCGTACAGGTATATAAACGCTACACATCCGTGCCTTTCGTTCTTTTATTTTTCTTTATGGATTTTCTCATGTTTCGTGTTTTTGAGATTGCCGAGTCGTCTATTCTTTCACGGTGTGCTTCACAAGACATATTTATTTGTTTGTTTGTCTGTTTATTTATTTATTTATTTACTATACCCGCAGGGCCAAAGGCAATACAGAGGGGAATGGGTAATATAGGATACAAAGACAATCATACAATACAGTGAATTTTGTTAAAACACAATTTCATAATTCTCCAAAATAAACAAAGGTTGTTAGCGCATCGCGAAATCGTTGATTATCTTCAATGGCTGCGATATCGGGAGGGAGGCGGTTCCATTCCACAGATGTCTGGGGAAGGTAAGAATGAAAAAAAAAAAAAGCTTTAGTATTGCATTTTTTTAATGCCAACCTTGTGCCGATGATCAATGCGACGGGAGATGCATTCCGGTGCATGGTGAAATGAAATTGTCGTGTAGCGTGACCTGATGATATATATACCTTGTGGAAGAGAATGAGGCGACTGATCTTCGGGCGAGATTTTAAAGGTGGGAGGGAAAGATTAGTTTTCATGGCTGTGACACTTGCGGTACGGTTGTAATTTGTAAAGAATAAGCGAATGAAGTTATTTTGGCTAAGTTCGAGAGAAGATACAGGATTTTCATGCGCAGGGTCCCATATATAAGACGCGTATTCAAGCGTAGGTCGTATTAGTGTTGTATAAAGGAGTTTTAAGGACGATGGAGCAGCTAGAGAAGTTGCGACGTAGATACCCTAACATGCGATTATCGTTATTAGTCACGTATTCAGCATGGAATTCATATGTTAAGTTTCGTGTTATATGTACACCTGGGTATTTACATGATGCGACGGAATCAAGGAGTGCCATTAAGACAATATGAAGGGGAAGTGTTAGAGCAGCGAGAAACGCGCATGAACTTACATTTGTCCATATTTAAAGCGGCACAATCTTTCTTTTCTGACTTTCTTTTTTCTCGTCGTCGTATGCTACCCCGTTTTGATCAGAAGCGTGCAGCGGTTGTATAACAAAGCCAGAGAAAAGATAGATAGATAGATAGATAGATAGATAGATAGATAGATAGATAGATAGATAGATAGATAGATAGATAGATAGATAGATAGATAGATAGATAGATAGCCGCTTTTGCTAAGCGGTTCTCGAGGGGCCCCGTCACGCTATACATGCTTGCGGAGCCACGACCGGTTGCTAATGAGGGCGGAAAAGTTTCGTCGAAACGCCGTACGCTTCGCTCCGATGCGAAAGACCTCACAGATGTCACGCGAAACCTCGTTCACCCGGTCACGCCCTTTTAAGGAAGAGAGATTGAGGTGGTAGTCGACACATACGCACACAGTATATAACCGTGCACTCTCTCCGCTTCGCTTCACGGCACGCGCGGTTCGTTTTGTGCGTGCGGAAATTCGGGGGAGAAAAAAAAAACGGTCGTTCGCGCAAAACCACTTTATCGCATATTTATCGCTTCTTCGCCGGCATATAAACAAGGACGTGGAAAAGAAAAAGAGTGAACGACAGAAAAGAAGAAGTAGAATATGTTAAATTAGGATTTTCGACAATATATTTGTTCGCCACACACACACACACACACACACACACACACACACACACACACACACACACACACACACACACACACACACACACACACACACACACACACACACACACACACACACACACACACATACACACTGTTTGAAGTCGGAGGCGATCCCACCGTTGCCACCAGATGTTTGGGATCGCACCGCTGGTACGATCTGTTGGGAACTCGGCGCTGACGCCCGTGGTTGTACCTGGGTCGCAAGCCCCAAGGGTAGCGTTGGCCTGGCGGCCTGGGGTACAACTGGAAGCATCCGAAGGTCCCGGCAAAGCATGAGTCGACTGGTAACAACGTAACAACTTGTTTATTTTAACATCGCAAAGAGTTGGCGGTCAGGTTTGACCGAAGTAGAGAGACGGGAGAGCACTTCACTCAACAGAAGAAATCGGAGCCCTCTCTTTTGCGTCCGGGGGCAGCTGTTTTTATACTCTCGCAGTTGAGGGCAAGAAGGAACCCCTCAAAAGACGAGCACGTGAATGTACAATGGGCTAATGGTGACGCACACTGTCGTAGCGATGCCGTAGCACCATGACGAGCACGATCTCGTAGCACCCTGTCGAGCACGATCTCGTAGCACCCTGTTGTAGCGCTGCCGGTCGGGCACAATGACTGTAATGAGAGGATGGTCCCTGCTTTGGCATCGCCTGTTTCGGGCACAATGACTGGAATGAGAGGATGGTCCCTGCTTTGGCATCGCCTGTTTCGGGCACAATGACTGGAATGCGAGGATGATCCCTATGCGGTCGCATCGCCGCAGTCGCGCCTGGAAACACCTGGCGATGAGCGTTGCGGCGACGACGATCGGGCCAAAAATGTCTGCCGCCCCGCCGCAGTCGCGCCGGCAAAACCACGTGTCGCAGGCGAATCGCAACAGACCGCCCCGCCGGGGGAAGGAGATCCCGATGGACAGGGGACTGCATCCGCTGTCCGGAGGGATGTCGCTCGATGATGCTCCTAACCGAAGTCGGGCGTCCCTCGACGTTTCTTGAGCGCAGCGCACAGAGAAGGCCTCGTTCTCTCGTTCAGGTTCGCACGGGACACTGCAAAGTGACTTCGGGAGAGTTCACATTTTTGTTCTCGTTCCCGGCAAGCGTTAGAACTACGCTGAAACTCAACCACTCAGTCAGCAAGCACGGCACAACCCTCACTAAGCCCTGCCAGGCTCTTTCCCCTTTTTATACCACTGCCTAGTTCCTTACAGTAGTCTAGCATCACTCAGAACGCGTCCACAAATTGAAAAATTGCACTAGAAAGCATATCATCACTTTGAAACACTAAACAAAAGCAATATGTTAAAAATCCTGCCTCAGGAAGAAAAACATCAGTAACAAACAATTTTGAGGCTGATTCCTACGTTAGGGGCTTCGACTTAAGCCATCGGCGTTACCGTTGAGACTCCCCTTTTTGTAACGCACCTCAAAGGAATATTGTTGTAAAGCGAGGCTCCAGCGCAGGAGGCGGCCATTTTTGGGAGAGATGGTCTGCAGCCATTGGAGAGGGCAGTGATCCGTCTCAATGATAAACCTCGAGCCGGCTAGATAGCATGACAATTTCTGAACGGCCCACACGAGACACGCACACTCTTTCTCGGTGGCGCTATACGCCTGCTCACGACTGGTCAGCTTACGACTAGCATACAGGACGGGGTGTTCTACTTCTCCATTTTCCCGTTGGCACAGTACAACGCCCATGCCTCGCTCACTAGCATCGCACTGAACAATGAACCCTTTTGTATAGTCTGGCGATCGTAGCACAGGCTGGCTTGTTAGGGCACTCTTTAGGGCGCTAAAAGCTCTTTCCTTTGTCTCGTCCCAGACGACTGTTTGAGGCTCTGTCTTTCTTAGAGCATCCGTCAGGGGAGCCGCGATATCAGAGTACCTAGGGATGTACCTCTGATAGTAGCCGGCGACACCTAAGAACGACCGAATATCGGTCTTTGTGCGCGGTTGCGGAAAGTCTCGCACAGCGGCCACTTTTATTTCAGAGGGGCGGCGACGACCCTGACCAATCACGTGACCGAGGTAGACAACCTCGGCCTGTGCTAACTGGCACTTAGGAGCCTTTACTGTCAAGCCTGCTTCGCGCAGGCGGGTTAGCACTGCCCGCAAGTGTGTCATATGCTCAGACCAGGATGCGGAGAATATCGCTACGTCGTCTAGATACGGTAAAGCGAATTCTTGCTGTCCCCGCAACACTTTATCCATGAGACTTGAAAAACAGTATGGCGCGTTCTTCAAACCAAAACTCAACACTTTAGGACGGAATGTTCCCATTGGTGAAATGAACGCCGCATACCTACTAGCCTCTTCTGTAAGTGGAACCTGCCAATAACCCCTGACAAGATCTAGGGTGGAAATAAACTGAGCGCTACTAACTTTCTCAAGGCGCTCCTCGATGTTAGGGATCGGATAAATTTGATCCTTAGTGATGGAATTAAGCCTGCGGTAGTCGACGCAAGGACGAGGTTCCTTGCCCGGTACCTCAACTAAAATCAAAGGGGAGGTATAATCACTCTCACCTGCCTCAATAACACCGAGCTGTAGCATTTTCTTTACCTCAGCCTCCATAATATCGCTCTGGCGGGGTGACACCCGATACGCCTTGGATCGTACTGGCTCTGGGGAGGTAAGTTCTATATCATGAGTAAGTACCGAAGTCCTACCAGGCCTCTCAGAGAACAGACCTTGAAACTCTTGTAATAGCTGGTGTAGTTCGGTTTTCTGCTCGGGCGACAGCGGTGCTTTACTGATAAGGTCACTAATGACTTGACCGGTGTCTTCCCTGTTCGTCACTGAGCCTAGTCCCGGAAGCTCGACCGGAAGCTCTTCAGGAACGTTTACCATCATGCACACCACTGCTTCCCTTTGTCTATAAGGTTTGAGCAGATTACAGTGGTAAACTTGCTGTGCTTTCCGCTTTCCTGGCAGACTTACCACGTAGTTAACGTCCGACAGTTTCTGAACAATTCGCGCTGGGCCCTCCCACTGCACGTCTAGTTTGTTGTTTAGCGATGTGCGCAATATCATGACCTCATCGCCCACCTCAAAACGACGGGCCCTGGCGGTCCGATCATAATAAACCTTGGCCCTCTGCTGGGCCTTTGCCATTGCTTCACCTGACAACTCCTGTGCCCTTCTTAAGCGTTCGAGGAGCTTAAGCACGTACTCCACCACGACTGGGTCGTCGCCCCTACCTTCCCATGATTCTCGAAGCATGCGAAGCGGAGACCGAAGCGAGCGACCGTACACCAGTTCAGCTGGCGAAAACCCCGTAGCTGCATGCGGCGCGGTCCTTAAAGCAAACATCACCCCAGGCAGACACAGCTCCCAGTCAGTTTGATGTTCAAAACACAAGGCTCTCAACACGCGCTTCATGACGGAGTGGAGCTTCTCAACGGAATTCGACTGTGGGTGGTACACTGAGCTGTGTAGCAGCTTTACCCCACACCTTTCGAGAAAAGTTGTCGTCAAAGCGCTAGTAAACACTGTGCCCTGATCTGATTGGATTTCCGCAGGAAAACCAACTCGCGCAAATATGGACAGTAGTGCATTGACTATCTCAACTGAGCTGAGTTCTTTAAGCGGCACTGCTTCAGGGAACTTTGTCGCTGGGCAGATCACAGTCAAAATGTGTCTGTACCCCGTGGCTGTTACCGGCAGAGGTCCCACTGTATCAATAACGAGCCGCCTAAAAGGCTCCGTTATGATAGGTACCAATTTCAACGGCGCCCTTGATTTGTCCCCTGGTTTGCCCACCCGCTGACAAGTGTCACATGTCCTCACGAAATGGTCTGCGTCCCGAAAACACCCTGGCCAATAGTACTCTTGCAAGAGACGGTCCTTAGTTTTCTTAACTCCTAGGTGTCCGGACCACGAACCCCCGTGTGACAAGCGCAACAGATCCTGACGATAGCATTGAGGCACGACCAGCTGATCGAACTCCACTCCTCTGCGGTCTAGATACTTCCGGTACAGGACTCCACCCCTTTCCACAAAACGCGCAGTTTTCCTGGCGATACCTTCTTTGACATTGCAGCGCACGTTTTCCAGGCTGCCATCCTTTTTTTTGCTCGGCTATCAAAGCCGTCCGGCTGACTTTTAGCAACCTATCAAGTCCGTCTGACGTAGGCGCGATGAGCAAATCAGTAGATAGCTCTTCTAACTTTCCCGCGTCGGGCGTTTCCTCTCCAGTATCTGGCGCCTTTAACGTTACAGACTCAAGTTTATTCAGTTCGGGCGTGCTCTGAATATCGGCTTGCTGCGCCTCTGACCCTTTTTCATTGTTCGATAACGTCGGCCCCGCAACTACCGCCTTTGCAGCGAGCTCCCGAACCTTCGATCTGGTTAAGGCCTGAACACTAGCTTCACCAAACAAAAGCCCCTTCTCGCGCAGGAGGTGATCGGACCTGTTTGAAAATAGGTACGGGTACTGGGGTGGCAGCATAGATGACACTGCCGCCTCCGTCTCAAGCGCTCCGAAAGGTCCTTCAATAAGCACCTTTGCTACTGGCAGACACACGCTATGAGCTTCCACGGCTTGCTTGATCCACGCGCACTCGCCCGTGAACATATGGGGTTCTACGTAAGACGGGTGAACTACATCCATCGTAGCTGCGGAATCGCGAAGCACTCGGCACTCTTTCCCGTTCACGAGGAGGTTTCGCATGTAAGGCTCGAGAAGCTTCATGTTCTCGTCAGTGCTGCCTAATGAAAAAAACACAACTTTTGGTGTTGTTTCCGGACACTGCGCCGAAAAGTGACCCGGCTTCTGGCACGTATAACACAAGCGCGCTCGCCTCATCTCGAACCGCTTTCTGCGTTTGGCTGCCGCCGTCTCTTTACGTTTGGTCGGACTGCTTTCGCTCGCATCCGCACTACGCGTGTCCCCCTTTGCTCTTATGGGTGTGAACTTCGGCCTCTCGAACTTCGAGCCAAATTCACCCTTTTGACCATCCTTAGCTCCGCGAGCCCGACGCGTCACAAACTCCTCGGCTAGCTCAGCGGCTTTAGCCACCGTACAAACGTCTGGCCTATCCAAGACCCAGTATCGCACGTTCTCCGGTAACCGACTATAAAACTGTTCTAGCCCGAAGCACTGCAGAACTTTATCGTGGTCACCAAACGCTTTCTCTTCTTTGAGCCACTCCTGCATGTTCGACATAAGCCTATACGCAAACTCTGTATATGACTCACTTTTGCCTTTCTCATTTTCCCGAAACTTCCGACGGAACGCCTCCGCAGACAGCCGGTACTTTTTTAGAAGACTCGATTTCACTTTGTCGAAATCCTCTGCTTCCTCTCTATCCAAGCGAGCGACTACGTCGGCCGCCTCGCCGGGTAACAAAGTGAGCAAGCGCTGTGGCCACGTTTCCCGAGAGAACCCCTGCTTCTCGCACGTTCGCTCAAAGTTAACCAGGAACAAACCAATGTCCTCTCCAAGCTTAAACGGCCGCATCAGGTCAGTCATTTTGAACAATACGCGTTCTCCTGCACCGTGTGCCTGACTTCCATTACGAGCGCGTTCCATCTCTACCTCGAGACGCTTCATTTCCAAAGCGTGTTGACGGTCACGCTCTTCTTTTTCTTTCTGCTCTTTAAGTTCGCGCTCCTGTTTCTCTTTTTGCTCTTTAAGTTCGCGCTCCTGTTTCTCTTTTTGCTCTTTAAGTTCGCGCTCCTGTCTTTTTGACCTCTCCTCAATAGTCTCAAGGCATTCCGACAGCTCGTCATCCTCAGCCTCTAACTCAAGAATAGCCTTTAGCAGTTCAGGTTTTCTTAGTTTGTCTGAGACATCCAGACCCAACTCTCTTGCAAGCTCCAACAATTTCGGTTTGCGCAACGACTTCAAATCCATGGCTGCTCTGAATGCTGCTTTCTCTACTGCTTACTATTGTCTTGCCGCAAACTAACCCGGCAGCAACGACAACCACAATTACCAGCTCTGTTTCTGACACTAACAAAAGCCTGGCAAAGCTCAGAAGAAGAAAGTCCCGCACTCACCAAACCTCGCAGCCAAGAGTCCAGCGCAGTCGTTCCGCTGCAGGCAACCAGTCGTCACACAGGGCTCGTTGCACTGCTCCCGGATCGTCGTTGAGCTGCTCAGCATACAGTCAACTGCATCTCTTCGCTGCTGGCCTCCGTTGTCGCGATCTCACCGCTGGCAGACAGTTGTTTGAAGTCGTAGGCGATCCCACCGCTGCCACCAGTTGTTTGAAGTCGGAGGCGATCCCACCGTTGCCACCAGATGTTTGGGATCGCACCGCTGGTACGATCTGTTGGGAACTCGGCGCTGACGCCCGTGGTTGTACCTGGGTCGCAAGCCCCAAGGGTAGCGTTGGCCTGGCGGCCTGGGGTACAACTGGAAGCATCCGAAGGTCCCGGCAAAGCATGAGTCGACTGGTAACAACGTAACAACTTGTTTATTTTAACATCGCAAAGAGTTGGCGGTCAGGTTTGACCGAAGTAGAGAGACGGGAGAGCACTTCACTCAACAGAAGAAATCGGAGCCCTCTCTTTTGCGTCCGGGGGCAGCTGTTTTTATACTCTCGCAGTTGAGGGCAAGAAGGAACCCCTCAAAAGACGAGCACGTGAATGTACAATGGGCTAATGGTGACGCACACTGTCGTAGCGATGCCGTAGCACCATGACGAGCACGATCTCGTAGCACCCTGTCGAGCACGATCTCGTAGCACCCTGTTGTAGCGCTGCCGGTCGGGCACAATGACTGTAATGAGAGGATGGTCCCTGCTTTGGCATCGCCTGTTTCGGGCACAATGACTGGAATGAGAGGATGGTCCCTGCTTTGGCATCGCCTGTTTCGGGCACAATGACTGGAATGCGAGGATGATCCCTATGCGGTCGCATCGCCGCAGTCGCGCCTGGAAACACCTGGCGATGAGCGCTGCGGCGACGACGATCGGGCCAAAAATGTCTGCCGCCCCGCCGCAGTCGCGCCGGCAAAACCACGTGTCGCAGGCGAATCGCAACAACACACGCACGCACACACCATTGCTTGAATTCCCGCAAATGTACGTGCTAATCTCGCGACGCATAACGCCATATAAGTCCAGAACTCCGAAAGCTCGCATGCGAAACAGACCGAAAAGTGGAGCAGCTGTACGTTTATCACACCTCATTAAGGGCGTCTGCTATAGACAGCGCTCCGTTGGAGAGGGTCACGTGTCCTTAGGAAATTCCCGAGAGTCAAGAACATCAATAGTACCAATTATCAACGCCATAAAGAAATAACGCTCCATCACAGCGAGTGACCAGGGCAACGGGGAGTCGCAGAGAGGCAAAATAAACAACATCAAGGACAACGAAAGCGACATTGACCAGCGCGGCGCGGCCTTCTTACGTGGTCCTACACCTATATAAGAAGATGGCAGCGTTAAATAGGGCGCGCCTTCAGCGTAACGAGGTCTGTACGCAGACTCGCGTAATGACAAGGCTTACACCCTTACAGCCCACAGCCTACAAGAGCCGCGCGTTGAAAGAAGTATAGGGGGCTATAGCAGAGGCAGGGCTCGGTTATCGCGCGTGCGCACAGAGAAAGGTGTTGCGCACACGTGACACAGAAGCGGCGCGCCGACATCGCGGAACGAGAGAACGCGAGACTCCCGTCCCGGGTGGGGGAGGGGGGTCTCTATAACGGTCGCACCCACGTGGACGGTTCGCTGGTTTTTTTCGGTGTCGGCACCGATCTCGGTCAAGGCGGCGAGCGGTAATTGGGTGAGACGCGCCTCTGAAGCGCGCCAACGTACATGGCGTGCTAGTTATTTTTTTTCTTTTCGTTTTTTTTTGTGTGTGCGGGGGGGAGGGGGGGGGAAGGCGGGTGTATATCAAAGCGTCCGCACGGCGAACGACGTCCCACACAAGTCGATGCCATCCAAGCCGCCAATGAGTCGCAGCAAAAGAAAAAAAAAAAAGATCACCGGAGTTAAACGATACGAACTCGTTTAGTCCCAACAGCAAAGTCTCACAACGTGCGCCGTGCAGGGCCGCGATTTTCTCGAGACCTATTGTATAGTTCTGGTTTGCGACGGCCCACATCTGCTGGGGCCTCTGAAATACGTGCACGGCTGCCGCAAATTTCGGAGTCTACGTGACGAAAAAAAAAATTATGGGGTTTTACGTGCCAAAAAACACTTTCTGATTATGAGGCACGCCGTAGTGGGAGACTCCGGAAATTTCGACCACCTGGGGTTCTTTAACGTGCACCTAAATCTAAGTCCACGGGTGTTTTCGCCCCCATCGAAATGCGGCCGCCGTGGCCGGGATTCGATCCCGCGACCTCGTGCTCAGCAGCCTAACACCATAGCCACTGAGCAACCACGGCGGGTACGAAAAAGAAAAGGAAAGAAAGAAAAAAACTTCGCGCGAATTGCCAAGCGCGAAACCTGCGCGAGGCGCTCAAATATTTTCTTTCTTTTAAACATCGTATACTTCGGGACGGCAGATTATGTAAGGACAGAGACTTCTGATCGGTGCTTTGCTGATTGTTGGGATGCTGTGTGTATATATATATATATATATATATATATATATATATATATATATATATATATATATATATATATATATATATATATATATATATGCCTAAAAAAATTCACTCTGGCCCGGTGGTATAGTAATGAAAGAGAGAGTACGACGTACGTTGGATTTGCACAGTATAGTTTACTAACGTTTCGGCTGGTTTCTTCATTATATATCCAGGTACCTGATACTAACTGGAATACCTTGGAATCATTTTTTCAATGTTCGCTGTAGAGTATCTAATCTTCCATGGGTATCAAAGGACAGAACCTTGCCATAGTACCTCATTTCTCTGGGGAGATTATATATAGTCTCCGGAGAACACGAATAACTTCTATAAATGCCGAATCACCGCGAACAGACAAGAGCATCTTTCAGGAACAAATAATCTGAATATGGCGGACATATGAGCACTCACGTGGTTTGTGTGTGAATTACGCACAAAGCTTACATTGTGTTACACACAAGCCTCACGTTATGGTTTGGGTTTCTGCAAGTTCTACGGCTATACTTCCCTATATTGGTAACGCATCCTGCTATTACCACATATCAACTGCAAGGACGCGACTTCGAATCCCAGTGGTTGTCATATAGTTTTGCTTTTGTTCTTCCTGCTGGCGAGGGTCAAGCTGAGGATGAAGAAGTGGCCAGACGACAACGAGAGGATGGGCAACGTTCCCGTAAAAGATAGGAGGGGCAGACACAGTAACCTGAGTTCCGAGCTTTTTAACTGCAGCCACCGTAAAACAATATAAAAGACGTTTGTAGAGCCATGTGTGAAAATAAATGCGAAGAAAGGTTGCACTGCGCATTACATATGAAACTTTCCTACGTGTAAGCGCAACTTACCACTCAATCTCAATAACCCGATTTAGCATCGGCTTACCACTTGTTAGGTAAGAAACTTGTCTGGTCACGGTCCCCTCAGGACGAAAGCATTCTCGAACGCTGTGTATACACCCATCCTCGCGACACGCCCGATACATCATGGTATGGAAAAAGCACGCAGACACATCGACGTAACGCAAAACTTCCTCCCCAGGATCCTCTACCGCCTACCGCAGATATAAGCTCATCCGCTTGTTTCCAGGTTCCGTGCTCTTTAATATCTCCTTCTTTTGACATCACGAACCAGCACGAGACAGAAGGACCACCCGCGGGCGACACCAGCGCCCTCTGTCTTCAACGCTATTCCACGAATGTCCACGCCGCGACTTCCTATATAGTACACTCCGTGCCGCTTCATTCGTTTCCAGAAGAAGCAGAGGCCGACAGACGACACGGCTAGCATGTATCCGTGCGCGCGTGGCTGGGATACTTCTGCTCGCCCCGCTCAATCACACTTCGTCACGGTCGCCACGACGTTACGCAACAAATGCCTCGCTTTTTGTTTTTCCTTCCTGCAGCAACGATGTCCGCGACTCTGCGGAGGAGAGTGTCGAGATATATAGAACAAATCAATACGGATAAAAACCGCCAACGCGTATACGACCACCTTCAACAACATGCCCGCCTGTCAATCCAGGCGACAGACAATGACTCCTCCACCCCCCGCCGAAGCCGCGTCGTCTGCTACCGTCTTCCTGATTTCTCCCGCCAAGCGACAGCGGTGAATCATCTCGCGTCAAAGGAACAGACGAAATAGAGAATCAAAAACAGACGAAAGAGTCTCTGGTGCCTGATAAGGACTTCTCAGGAAAAGTGAAAGAAGCTAGCGGCGGTGGCACCCTATACTATAGCGGCGGTTGATGATGGGCGGCTGTCGTAACCTATTCGTTCTCTTTCGAACCCGCATATGCCTTCTCCTCCTCAAACGGGTGCGTTCCGCATTAGCCCCCCCCCCCCCTTACGAGCGGGGTGGAGCTGGGGGGGGGGCGAGTTTTGTGTCCGTCGATCGCGAGCCGGCCGTAGTTATGTACGAGTGAACGGAGGTCGCTGACTTCTAGCCGCCAGCACCGAAGCGACGAAGGCCCGAACACAGCCGCCGGCAGCCGCGAAAGAGAGCCGACAGAGAAGGGGTTTCGGCCGAGGGGTTAACGACCCCCCCGACTGCCCTGATCATGCTCCCCGCCACCGCCCCCTTTCGTTCTCTCAGCCGGCTCCCCCAGCACCGTTACCCCGTTCGTGGAGTTGCCCCCCGTGGAGTGGCGGCGTGTGTGTATCAAGACGACAAACCAGACGCCGCCGTCTGTAACCGCAGCAGAAGCAGCCCTTGTGACCCAGATTCTCACTTGTCACCGCGGCGCGTCCTCACAGCGCGGCGCTGCTGTCGCACGCGACGCGTGGAGGCAAGCGCTCGTTGCCCGCATGTCGCGACTCTCTTGAACGTCGGGGGCGGACGCGTCGCCGCTCCAGGGGTTCAATTCAATTCGTTGAATTCAATCAGTTCGGATTGAAGCGGGAAAAGACTGCGGGACCCTTGTTCAGCTGCAATTGACAAGCATATTGATGCGACAGTTACCGTTATTTACTGTGTATTGTTTACTGGACATGCTATGGTATAGTGTGCTGAATGTAAAGCTAGGCCGACGACGATTTGATGAACGTGTAATATGAAACATGATCGTCGTATCAGGCTCGTACGTGTGTGTCGTATCAACATATTTCAAGTAGAGGCCTGCTTACGCTGCACCTTAGTGCCAACGAACTGCATAATCTTATCTCTGGAGCCAGAGCTCCCCAGCCACCAGTTTTCTTTGTGTGTGCGCGTGTGTGTGTGTTACACTTCCCTTGGCTCCCCGGGTGTCATCGTAGAAACTGTCAAATTCCGCCATATTGTGGAAGTCACCATATCGTCAACTCTCATTGGCTCAGAGGGCTGCCACATTCTCTCTGATTGGCTCAAAGCCCCTCACAACATGGCGGAAATAAGGCGGCGTCCAGATAAGTCTGCACCTTCAATCTGCTAGCGTAAAGGACCACCGAAATTCATTCTGCGCGTTACGGTATAGCTTTTCAACTTAATCTCAACTAAAATTATAGCCATTCATGCTGTCGTTATTTAAGATCTCTCGACGCCATGCATGCTTATCGTATCGAGCTACATTGCTCATTGCGCGTTCTCTCGCTCTCTTTTAAAGTTTTCTTAGCTGATCAATCCGAGCTACGGCGAGCATCGTAGGTTACCGACTGGTATATTACGGTGATTACGCGCACTTCTTTTCGAGGATGTCGATATACTATCAATCAATTGCCGCTGCCTCCCAAATGCGTTTCAAACCGACATTACCCATTCCAAAGGAGGCAAACGCCTGATGTTTCGCGCATCAAGTCGACGTATTTTTTTGGGCGATTCCGCGCTAAGGAGTTTGATCATGCCGGAAATGCTTTAGATTCGTGGAAAGAACTAGGGCTTATTGTTGTTATTATTATTTTTAATTCGTGGGCAGTGCCTTCGTCTTGAACTGTTGCTACAGGAAAAATCTTCAAGTTTCGTACGCGGTGACGCCAGGTTGAAACACCGAGCGGCGCTCTCCGTACAACCATTTTCATGCATATACGCACCAACCATATAGATATGCCGCGCATTTGGCTGTTAGGGATGGAAAATGGCCGCGTGAACCGCCCAAATTGAAGGCGCCCAAACGCTTCCATAAAAGGGAGGCCTACTTTCGACATCGGCGTGGGAAACAGCCCGTTCGCGTCGGCCTCTTCGACAGATCGCGTTCGCTTTCGAGATAAAGCCGCTAGTTTCCGGCTCGGGTTATATTTTTTAATTCCATCCGCGACAGCGACAGCACAAACACACACACACACACCTATACGACCGAACGGAAAAGGGCGCGGGCCTCAGACGACCTGCGTCGCGCTTCAGCGGGTATTTAGGCTCGGCGAAAAGGTCGCGGGGCGAAGACTGCATGCAGGAAGCGGGCGCACGGTTTCCGGCGGTGGAGTGCGTATCCGGTTGGTTGTGGGTGAAGGATGGAGGCGGCGGGCAACGCGTGTAGTGATGCCTGGCCGCCGAGTGGCCATCAACCGATTGATCGGATGAACGAATGACAGAATCGGCTTGCTGCTGCTACTGCCGCGAATTTCCCGTGCAAATCACCGACTCAGTGGTATAGGCGCCATGTTCAACTATTAATTTGGACGAAATCGGTGAGCGATTTAATGCGGAGAGGAAGCGAAAGCTGTACGCGGCTGTCACACCTGTGTCACATAAGTCGTTTTCGACAGGGATGAAAGAAGCGAGGTCCGAGCCGTGTTAAGCTGTCTGGACGAAATGAACAATGAATGAATGAATGAATGAATGAATGAATGAATGAATGAATGAATGAATGGAAGATAATACGTGTACATTGCTGTGGGCACAATATATAATTTCCGCTGGAAATCAGCTATAAGGGGTACGCCGATCTACAGACTATTTGAAAAGAATATGTGAATGAAGGAATGAATGAACGAACGATACACGTTGTGGGTAGGATTTCTGTGTAGATGTGTGGTCCGCGCCAAGCTCGACTATATTTCAACGGAATACGTTAGTGAACGAACGAATGTCAACACGTCGTTCCACTGCAACACCTGACCCCATCCCGGAAGTGTTTCAGAGGAGGCGCACAAGAAAGTTTGTATATAGCTCCCAACGCACGAAGAAAGCAGAACCACTTTTGGCACCATTCGTGAGAAGAGAGAGGGGCGTCATTCACGCCACGCTGACAGATCATGTTCGTTCTCGACACCACCAGCTGGGTCTCCTCACTCTCTCCCCCCCCCCCCCTCTTCATCCACCCTCAACTCCGTAGCCATACCGCCACCTATATCGAGCTCGGTGGGGGTCGGGTTGGACGACCTACGACGCGCTTCAGTGGGCATTTGGGCTTCACAAAAAAAGGAAGCGGGGGGGGGGGGGGGGAGGGGAGGAGGTGATAGGGTGGAGGTCGGTTACAGGAGAGTGTTGGCGACTTCCGGCAGAAGGTGTATATACGGATGTGGCTGGGAGGCGGTGGAATCGCACGGAAAGAGAAGGGGGGTGGGAAGGATACAAGCGTGCGACGAACATGACGGCGACGACAGAGGGACGCGAAAAGCGCGTGCCCACCCTCGACACGACGCGACTGTCTCTCTCTCTCTCTCTCCTCCCCTCTCCCCCCTCCCCAACCCATCCGGAGGAAAGCCTCTAGAGGAGCGCACCAAAAATAAAAGCGATGCCCGAACTGACATCCGCGTCCAACAGTCAGCATCCCCCTCCCGAGGAGGGGTTGGCGTCGTCAGCCAGCCATCGGTGCGTGACATGACGGTCTCCTTAATTCGCAGTTTGCCATCATTATAGCGATATAGAGACGCAAGACGGGTGGGTCGGGAAGGGCCTTCGAAAGTGTCGAACCGGCTGTTAAGTGCATACCACGCTAGCGTTGGCGCGATTTTGGGCGTATACCGGAGTGTGTGTGTGTATATATATATAAGAGGACTGGTCGCGGTCGCCGCAGGTCAAATGGGAAGACTATATTTGACGTGTTGTGGCGCTGTTTCGGAAGGAGCAGCTTTCCAAGACAACTCGTACGTCGATTGATGTATACGTGCGTCGTAGGGTCGAATTCAGCCAGGTTAGCGTTCGTAAGAAAATTTACGTCGTTGCCATGACGACCGGCGCCGCGCTTCCGGCTGGCACCTGTTCTCACGAGCTATATTTTGTCGCGAATAGTACGAATTGCTTCGTGGCTACGGGCACTGATTGCTCGACCAAAAAAAAAAAAAAAAAAAACCTGCCGTATTAGTTCAGAGGATATTGAATTATTTTCCCAACATTTCTCTAAGATTTCTTGAAGAGTATCGTGAATTTATACATTATACCTGGTTCTTTTTTTTCCTTATTTGCGCACGCCATATTTGTGTCTCGTATACACTAGAATACCCGAATTCAGAGATGATTACTGTTTCGCTGGATTTCACGTTACCAACAGTGAAGTATGCTTACGCAGTTGCGTAAGTATAAGCATAAACACTTCGCTTTTATCACATTAAGTCTTATACAAAACCGCGGCCGTGACGAAACACTTATGCGTTGCTCCAAAAGGGGTTTATGTTTGAGTTTCCACGTAACAGAACTATGCTTCCCGGTATATTCAAATTACAGTCCGACGCTATCATGTCTGTAGGTTGTGTTTAGGTCGTACTTTACGATTTTTTCTGCCGCATCTTACTTTGCGGAATTCCATTAGTTCAGTAACGCCCCTGCGCCACTCGGAGGGTCCGTGTGGTTGTGGTATACGGAATTATTCTTTCGCTAAACGACGTCCGACGCAAGCCGCCGACACCGGATCTTGTATGCGACACGGGCCCTTTACGCTATCGCGTTAAAACGCAAAGCACTGACACGTCTGCAACACTTGCATAGCCGCAAAGACCGACACCGCGAAACTGAAGCGTCCCCCGCAAGTCAAGTCGCCTCGAACCCCAACGGGCTCATGCCTCGCGTCGCTCGGCTCACGATCGCAGGAGGAGAATGCCGGCCGTTCAACGCTATAGGGGAGACCCTTATGCCACGCGAAACGCCTCGATGAAATATTCAGCGCATGAATCCCGCACACCCAAACGCTGTGCGTGACCCTCTTGCCGCCCGGGAACGGAGATTTCTCCCGTCTGTTCAAGAGTAAGCGTGTCTCCTTAAAAAACAAAAAAACAAAATCTCAGCTGCTAAACAACGACAAATGGAAAGCCTTGCAACACAGACAAGTACAAACGACGGCGCCGTGAAAGCGACGCGTTCAGGAAAGCAAGTCGCACCGAGGCCAGCCGACTGCGTGGCCCGAATCGCTCAGCGCCCGGTACGAATTGATCAAGTGAAGAGGCGGCTGGCACTTTGCGGAAGTGTCCCAATGAAAGATTCAACAAGCGATCCTTTAAAATGCTGACCGAAAGGCTCTTATACCATGCACGTCCTCAAACCATGTCCGCTCATATTCGGTGCAGAGACCCCCCCCCCCGCGGACACCTCTCACCTTTAGAGACCCTTACTCGCGTTACAGGGTAAGCGACGTTAGGCCTCATCACTGCTGGAAGTGCAGCTAGTTAATTATATACCGGCAATGCGAAACATGTCAGCGGCGCTAAACATCGCAAGACACAAATTTGAAGCACGGAGTGGCACACATTGCCTGTCCTGTGCACTTGCCGTGGTTTGTAGTATTCTCGGCGTGCTATACACGTTCCGCAGTGACGTTAGGCCTAGCGAAGCTGTGCCCGTTGTACCAACGCCGGGGGCTGGACGAGTCGGTTATTTGCATACACTGTGGGGAAAAAAAAAACGCTATAACTATACAGTGCCGAACACGACACGCACGAAGTGGCGCAGCTCGACCGCGTTTCCGCGTGTCTTGTTGCGTCCATATATTTCAGCGCTACGCGTTTCGCGTCGACTTTAGGCCTAGCGACGTGCTCTGCGTTCGAACGATCGTCGCGGGAGGCCAACGATCGCCCCGCGCGTGCGGCGTGGAAGCTAGCGGGGCGGCGATCGGAGAATGGCACTATAGCTGCTCGGAAGAAAAAAAAAAAAAATAAACGCGGAATTGAATAACCGGGATTATGCGCGTACGTACATATATGTATATTACGCATACGCGCGAGTATATATACCGCCAAAATGGACACGCGGAGTATACGAAATGCGCACGTATAGATCCCACGTGGCGGGCCGCGCGCATGGCTTCGCGCATGGGAATCGCCGATTCGCGCAGGCAGGCGTATAGACTCCACCACGCGGGCGCAACAAACACGTTCCGCACGTGTGTGCAAGGCAGCGCGCGGAGGTAATACGATACGTCAAGGTTCTGGCGAGAGCCACCAACCCCGTAATCGGACACGCGGATCGCTTTGTGGGAAGGTCGCGATCTGCGCGGAAAGTGTACGTTGCCCTGATCACCGGCGTTACGTTAACGAGAACCGCACGGCAGTTCGTGCGTGGTTCACGCGGTTCAATTTTATTTAGACAAAGCGCGGAAGAGAAGAAATAAAAAAAAAAGAACAGTTTTAAGGAGGTTGACGGGAAGATTAACATCACTGCTATAGACTATGCACGCTTTCCAAACTGTAGTTGCATTTCTACGGCGAAAGAAAAAATAGAAAGCTTCATAACCTATATAGAACGCTTATCCTCCCAATCACGTAACAAGAACTCAACCGCTTTTTTTCTGTACTTTTATTCCTTTTCTGTTCCGCGTACCTTTCTTCTAGGGCCTTTCATTTCCGTGGTCGAATTCACTTATAAGTACAGCATAGAAGTTAATATATAATGCCGGCTACGTACTCTGTGCTTCTTGCATAACCTTAGTGGAGCGAGCAAGTGGACGCCAAATTTCGCGCCAGAACGAGCGCACCCCCCCCCCCCCCCCCGCACACTTGCGTCGGCGACGTCATCCTTCGCCTGCGTGCAACCCCTCCCCAACTCCGTTTCCTTTCTGTTATTAATTTGAGCATGAAAAAAAAATTCCGCGAAATTTCTCACATTTCGTTTTCGCTCACTTTTGCATGCAGTGCCATAATATAGTCCCCGTCCCCGTCGCAGTTGTGTAGCTATACATACACGTGCACGTAGGCAGTCCTACTCCGCGATGTATAGACCGCTTCGTGATACATAGACGCCTAGCGTGACTCGCACGCGGAACGACCAAGCAAATCGCACGAACAACTCTGCCCCGACCAGCGGATGGGGCTAGATCTTATAAATACCGCTCGCGGGCTGGTGTGGAACCGTCGTTGTGCCCAAGGGATCGCATTCTTCAAGTGGCACCGCAATCACACAGAAAGGCCTTGGAGGCAAAGAAAGCCAGCGTCTCCTCCTCTTCCGCCGCCGTTGTTTTGCCGAGTCCTTTCTGTTTGTGTTCGAGCGCACGCAAGCAGCGAGTGTGCCTGAAGGCAAAGCGGCAGAGAGACGGACAATAAAGGACGCCGCCACTGAGTTAACTGCTCGCGATATACGCTCAAGGTGCCCGGGCGTCCTATGACAGGAAGTGCTCGCGACAGAAACGCTTGGCAGGAAGCGACGCAGTGCCACTGTCGAGCTGCGAGACCGGGCCCGGCCGTGTGGCCCCCTACACTGCACCAGAGGCGTTGCATGTGAATACCTTAAACTGTGGCGCTTAACGTTCCGAAACTGCCTATATACAGCCAAACCTCGTTATAACGAAACGGACATAACGAAATGATGGCCATAACGAAGTGAAATTCCCCTTGAATTCCTTACAGAGATTAATAGCGCATAACTTGCAATGGTGGATAAAACGAAGTAATTCTGGCTCCTCGTTCAGCTTCGTTATAACGAGGTTTTACTGTAGTGGATTACCGGGACGCCGTAGTGGAGGGCTCCGGTTTAATTTTGACTTGCTGGGGTCCTTTAACGTGCACACTAAATCTAAGTATACACCAGTGTTCTTGCACATCGCCCCCATGGTAATGCGGGCGCGTCGCGGTGAAAATTCGAACCCGGAACCTCGTGCTGCAGCATGAGAGCGCCATATATAGCTATTGAGCCACAGCGGTGGTTAACTGCGCGCGGTGACACGGCTGCTTTGGTGGTTACGTCACCGTTTTCGATCAAGCAGTGCTAAAGACTTTTTCCCGATTGAAAACCAGTGTAAACAGTCTACAGATCATCTACAAATACATCGTACACTACTTTGCGGCCCCGCTAATTTTACAGAATGTATATTTTACAGCTACTGTCTCATCGCTTTGCGGTTCGAGGCCACGGGGGGAAGTTGCAGGGTGGGGTTGTTGGAGGAGTCACAGCCCCGCCGCTTCCCCCCACAAATGTAATCACGCGGGGCAACCTTCGTTAGTTTGTAAACACGAATTCAATGCAGACCCGTATGCTTCGACACCAATCCTTTTATCAGCCACACGGCATCTCTACGTTCCACACACAATAGTTGCACGACAGCTTAACGCCGTAATCGTGTCGAGCTGTCGATTAATTTCGACGCCCTAGGATTTTTTTTTTAACGGCGTGCCCGCAACGCATGGTAAGAAGTGCGAGCGTTCTTGCAATCCGCCGCCGCCGCCACCACCAAGAAGCCGCGGCTTCGTGTTCAGCAGTAGAAAGCCATATATCTAGTATTGTACCATTGCAGCGGGTGCAGTGAAAGTAAGGAAGGAAGGAAAGAGAAAAGCAGAAGGGTTGGGAGGTTAACCAGAATAATGTCCGGTTGGCTACCCTACACCTGGGGAATGGGAAAGGGGAAAACAAAGATGACAGAGACAGAGAGAGAGAGAGAGGAGGGAAGGAAAGAAGGAAATAAGCGGTGAGGTCGCTGGCGTGTGTGGTCCAATAGTAATTGCACTAATAGTCACAGACGTTCACACAAGCTCGTCGTCCTCAAGTAGCACAAAAGTGCCTTCCCCACTTTATGGGCCGATGAGGGATGGGGTAAGCAAGAGTTTGTAAATAACGTTCTATACCAGTCAGTACTGTTTCGTACTGTTTCTATTCGTGCCTAATGTGCCACCATGTTTAACGGCTGCCCCTACATTCGGTATACAGGACTCGCTTTCTAAACCAAGCAGAGGTTGAACCAAGTTCGAGAGTGGGGGGTGGGAGGTAGGGGGAGGCTCGGATTCGCTAGCTGGGCGCGTGGGCGGCTCTTCGGAGCGGAAGGACGCGGTGACACACGCGCTGACTCAGACGCACCTCCGCCGAGCTGCGCCCCCGATAATAATTGCTCCGGGGTAACGTGTGTTGGCTCGCATGCTTGCGCACTGGGGCAACTGCGTGTGGCGCGTGCAAAGAGGCAAAAAGGCGCGAAGGCACAGTCGCGTAAGCGCGTCTCCGAGGTCACCTCGTCACGGCGCGACGATGTAGCAAGCGGGCATCCCTTATAGCAGGCGTTGTGATGTGCAGTTCCGCGCACGAGGCCCCTGGTAACGCGTGGAAGTGCGAGCGTTTGTTGGGTAAGATATGATCGGCAACTGACAAAGAACGCGCCGGGCAGACATCCTTCGGATGTCTGCCTAAACTACACCAATACTAGCGAACTAACTTTCTGTGGCAGCGAAGGAAGAGCGAGAGCGCAGCAGCCTCTGCCTATTCGTTACTGCGCCAAGTAACAGAGCGAGGACCTGCCTGTTAACAAAGTGATCAGCAGAAAGTTAACTGGTGGCACAAGTTCTACCGCACAAGTGATAGCTACAGCTAGAGAGCGAGAGAGAGATAAAGAGAGAGAGAGACTGTTCCCTGCAATTAATATCGCATAGGTTTGCCGGGCGGTATGCCTAGTACGCTGCTCTAGATGGGTATGACAAAAAATAGTTTGCTCGAAAGGTGAAGCATCGATTGCGATATAAAATTTGCAGACAGACATACGGAGTAAGAATAATGCTTTTATCGGCTGCGCGTACTTGTAAACAATCGATTGCTCCGAATGTAAGTAAATTAACAAGCACGGTGCCAGCGCGCACTCGCTGTGAAAACGCTGACGGCAGGAAGTGCGGCAGCAGCAGCGAGCGAAGTCACCTACGTGCTGTCTCGCTTCAACGCAAACTGAGCGCCGCGAGAACGAACAGCATGCACAAAGCTGCGAGCCGTCGACGCATCTAGACTACTCTGCCCGCAACGCTGATAGTTCTCAGGGCACGGTCGCGCCACCACGCGCAGCCGCCACATAAGCAGTTGCAGCCGGAGTACAACGCCCCCCCCCCCCGGTGTCTCGCGCGCGACGGAAGAGCGTCGAAGAGCCTCCCTGCGAGCGTCGGTTCCCCTCGCACACCTTCACTCATACATACAGCGTAGGGCACGCGGCGACGGTGTTATCGCCTTTGGATTTTATACGGAACATCACGGCGACGCCGACGACAGAAACGCGCCTGGAATGCCCATATAGTTGCTATCGCAATAGAAAAAAAAATGAAACGGAATGGTAAGCACAGCGCAAGTAGCGTATATACGACGTACACACAACGCACCGCAGCCCAAAGGAGAGGTATAGCTATCTCTGCAAGCAACACTTCGAGGGGAGCTTGCTCTTCGAGGAAGACACGTCAGCGACCACCACGAACACGGTGGTCGTCGGAGTGTTGAAAGAAAGAAAAAAGAGAGAAAGAAAGAAAGAAAACCGAAAGTAAGTGCGACTGACCGGGCGGCGCGGCACAATGGCACCTACAGGGGCATTGCAGAACGGCGAGGGATTGAAAACGGGGAGGGTGGAGGGCCGACAAGGCTGGCTCCGATGGTGGTGTTGGGTCGAGAGAGATGACAAAAGTGCCCACACTCAGCGTAAAGGTGGTCGGGTGCGGGGGTAGTGCGTTTCGTGAAAGGACGTAGGCGCGGCAACGCCTGAGGGGGCAGCGCGCGGAGTCGGCGAGGTCGGGAGCCCTCGCCTAAGAGCAGCGACGAAATAAATCCCCAGGACTAGAACGGAAACACGTTTCGCGTGACGCCTTCTTCTTCGTTCTTTTTCTTAGTTCCTGTCTTTCCGTGCCTACGTGTGCCTTTTATTCTTGTTTTCGCTTCGTTTGCTTGATTTCAGCTTTGCAAGGCGAATAAACCTGCATCCACCGATTACGATTTGTTAGCACTCCGATGCCATATACGCGATTGATTGAATGCCGAGTTGACCACGAATGAAATTGATGTTATTCAGTCAAATGTGCGTTTTGGACTTCTTGTAACGTCCGCATTATGTCCAAGTTATGTCCGCCTCTTCGAGCAATACAGCTTTAGGGATAATTGTGCTATCTGGCACAGGGCATCATCAAATAGCCTGCACTAGGTGTTCCACACATGTGGAACACCTAGTGTAGCACCCTGCACGCTGTTTACAACACGTACCATGTGTAAGTGTATTCGCATCCGTCAGAATGCCTTCGAGTCCAATTCTTCAAGCGCCTAACCTCTTTACGTATTAACCTTAGTCTGCAATACAGTACTTTCAGCGCGTACAGACGACAAACTTCGAACAATAACGCTACAAACTAACCTCGTCGTAAGCAAATCAAGGCACAAATACCCAGTGATTTCAACTATGAGAGTCTTCCGTCGACGAGTTCTCAACCTGCAGACCGGGAGACACACCAACGAAGAGACCGGTGCATCGCCGAGTTTCTGCTGATAAGGAGCGGCCCCTAGCGTGTCGACCTCGTCGCCGTCTTACAGATGATTACGTGCTACGCACCGAAAGGTACGTACCAGTCAAGCAGGATCAGGAACGCGCTGTGTGTTTCCATGAATGAATGAATGAATGAAAGCTGTACACCAGTCAAGCAGGAACAGGAACGCGCTGTGTTTTTCGAGCAACGAACGAATGAATGAATGAATGAATGAATGAATGAATGAATGAAAGCAGTCAAGCAGGAACAGCAACGCGCTATATGTTTCGAGCAATGAATGAATGAATGAATGAATGAATGAATGAATGACGGTGCTCTGATGGGCAGCCAGCGCGCTGCGACAGCGTGGAGCACGAGGCCCATCGCGCTGGTTGCCCGCCGCCGGGTGACGTCAGCAAACGTCACCTCGAGGATCGCGGCTTCGCGCCGCTCGCTGCAGCTTCCCAGTTTTAGGGTCCCTTACCCAATTTCGGATTCGCGCGCCCTCTGATAGTCGAAATTCGTCGTGCCACGGTTCCGCGGGTAAACACTTTTTTTTTTCCCGATCCAAATGTTGACATGGCTTGCACGGTAAGCTCGCTTCAGTTTTCCTAATTACGATGAGCCCGCTGAAATTAAAGGCTCAAAAGGTAATTATATCGTTGTTGCTAATTAGCGACTGATTACGAAGTATCACCCGTCACCCCATGGTCGCCACCACTGACTGCGTGTCTTCGAAGGAACCGTCGTGTTTTTTTTTTCAGAACGCCTACTTTAATTATTACTTCAGGTAGTCGTAGAATTGCCATATATATATATATATATATATATATATATATATATATGTGTGTGTGTGTGTGTGTGTGTGTGTGTGTGTGTGTGTTTGTGTGTGTGTTTGTGTGTGTGTGTGTGTTTCATTAGAGCTTAATGAATTGATGTACGGCGGGAAGAATCAGTGGGTTCGGGGACAGCAAACATATCCTCCTCTCCTTCCGTTTTTTCTTCTCGTCGACTCCCTCTCCACCGGCTCGCTTATTGGCGGCCTGCCTTGCCCGCATTACGGCGGCCAGAATATCGCAAACCATCGACGACGACTACGCGGCGGAAATAATGAGCGAGGCCAACCGGCGGCAAAAACTGGACGAGCCTCACAGGAGAAGAGGGTAAAAGCGGGGAGAGGGGGGGTTGGGGCGCTGTATACGTGTACAGCGCGGCGTCGACGACGGCAAGCGCAATGTCGGTAGTAGCGGCGGTGGTAGTCAACGACCTTGCCAGACAAGCACGCGGGGCCTCCTGAGGTGTACCGCATAGACTCGCATGTTACCGGCACTCTCGCCTATGTAACGTCAGCATCGCCAACTTTGAGAGCACGTCACAGTTTTGGTGCCCGTTCGACGAGACTGAATTTTCGAAGCAGTACAATTACAGAGAGGGCGTGCAACAACAACAACAAAAAAAAAGGGGGGGGGGGCGCAGGTCACGCGTGCGCGTAATTCCGCGAACGTAAAACTCGGCAATGCACGCTGCGCGCGTACATCAGAATTTGTATTGCTAAAGACACGCCTTGCCTACCTAATGTAAAACTATATTATTTATAATATAATATACAAAAAAAAAAGAAACGATGTTCTGTAAGTTCGGTATGTACGCAGTTTAGAATGAAGGAACACGCTTACGAAAAAGGCATGTTTTACGCGCTTACATTTCACTCTCACGAAGGCCGTGCTACGGCCGCCGCAACGTAAGCAAGTAAACATGCCTTTCTTTTTTGTATGTGTGCTCTTCAATATATACACATATACACGTAAGACATACCACCTCACATAATATCTAGCCACCTACATCCTTCCACCAAATTTGGAGCTTAAAACTTAGAACGGAAAGAAAAGAAAGCGATCTTTTTTTCTTTTACGTCCGACAGCGCTTTCCTGAACGTCCGTGCAGCTGACTTCAGCGACGATAAAAAAAAAAAAAAAAAAAAAAAAAATGTGCGTACCGGATCAATACTTGCATATTAAAAAACCACTGTTTTTATATCGCTGCTCTTATTTACGGAACATTGCCAACGTACTGCTTGTGTTATAACCGCACGCGTATGCTTTGTTTTCATTATTAAATATTGGGATCATACACACGTTTGTACTGCCTGGTGTGTCAATCGGAGTAAGTGCTTGCAATAAAGCCTGCATTCGTTAATTACATCACTCAATGACATTGCCATTGATTTAATGGATCGGCAACGTGTAGCCATCCGGACATCTAGAAACAAGTTACTTTGGAACTATTTAAGAGCAGGCGCCGGGCAAACGTGATAACGGGCATATCGTTATGATGACGGCGGTCAAATGTTAAAAAGCACTTACGAAGAAGCTTGGTGAATTTCGGCCACGTACTGATGACTCATAAATTGAAAATTCGGCACGACAGCCACGGCGCGGCAACTTATGACCTTGTGATAAATTCGCCTAATATCACCCTCTGGCATAATTTCAGAGACACCGCGGGTCCTATACACGAATAAATGCGGTAGTCATCACTAAACAGAAAGAAATCTGGCTACTACACGACGCTATACGGTATACGCCAGCGGCACGGCAGTTTGAAGGAAGGTGGTGGGGGGGAGGTTGCGGGCACAGGAGAACGAAGGCTGCGAGTGTCTCGGCGACGATGCTTCGGCACGAACGTACTACTTACAACCGGCAAGCACAGAGACGAGGAAAAGGGTGAGAAGGAGAGAGGAATTGACGAAGAGGGCGTAGTCAGAGGGCGAGAGAGAGAGCGCGGTTGGACGAAGCAAAGGCCGCGCGCCGGACCTTGCGTTCCTTCCAGACAGCGTGGCGCTTGCCAGCTTCGAGATGGATATAGGGAGAGGGAGTCAGACCGCATAACCAGACGACCGCACCATTAGAGCAGAGGCGGACTGCAATGCAGACGGCAGTCGGCCGACAGACGAAAGAAGAACGGCAATCCCTTCTGCTCCGTCGTCTGCAGCTTTCGTCTGTTTGGCCACACATGCATAGCGGCGGCCCACTTCCACACGAGACCAACGTCGACGCCCTGTAATCGTCTTTCGCGCCGAGTTCTTTGGCGAGCCGTAGCGAAGACGACGCCTAGACGTATCCATTCGTTCCGGCTGTATACGTACTCCAATCAGACGACGTTGCACCACATTTTTACGTTATACCCCCTGTTGTGTTAGGAACTTCACAGATCTTCTCGAGGACAACTTTTGACTATTAGATCCGCCTTCTAAGGCGGAAAATAGGCATTCAGAAGACCTCGCGTGGACAGCTACGTGGCTCCTGGCTCCACACTTACAGATAGGAATGCGGACGAATGTAGGCTTCTTGCGTACTATTTTGCCTTTTTTAACCGGTTATTAGATGAATGTAGACAAAGTATAGACTTCTCGTAGACTATTTTGGCTGTTTTATCCACACTTACATAGACGAAACTAAGCAGTCCACGAACCCTCCGTACACAACTATGGCTCAGTCAACACTTATAGAGAAGAATGTAGACAAACCACATACTTTTTGTACACTACTTTAGCTTCTGTACCTCCGCCATTGTAGAGATGAATGCAGAGAATAGAGGCTTTCGCAGCTTATACGCCTTCTCGATCCACGCTTACGGAGACGACTATAGACCTGGCAGACAACCAGACCTTCTTTAGATCAACTTTGGCTCCGCGATGTAGCCAGACCGCGTACTTCACATATATAAAAGAGGTTTAGCTTGTCCGGTATTCCGGTAAAACGCAGGCAAACGGGGCGTTGGAGCGTTGGGGCGGAGGCGTAAACGGGAGCGGTCTGCATGGTGCAGCCACCTGGTGGCGCAGTGCTCAAACAGACAGAAACAGCTAATATTGCATTAACTGAGCGTATTCTTCTTCGCAGCTGGTGTAAATTTTCGGCACTGGCGTAATCGTGTTGCTGCCAAAAATTTACACCAGGAGCGAAGACGAATACGCTCGATTAATGCAATATTAGCTGTTTCTGCCTGTTTGAACGCTGCGCCACCAGGTGGCTGCAGCATCCAGACTACTCACGTTTACGCCTCCGCCCCAACGCTCCAACGCCCCGTTTGCCTGCGTTTTACCGGAATACCGGACAAGCTAAACCTCTCTATAGGCACTCCTACCGCACAGACGCAGGAGATGCTGCGGTCCAGTTTCCTGACCCCGCGCCAGCGGGCCTAACGTTTTCGCCCCGCGCTCCGTCGTCCAGGTCATTGCACCCTCCCCAAAAGATCGCGAGAGGGCAGCGCGGTGGTGAGGTGGTGCGCAGCTACGCAATTGCAGCGCCAGAGAGAAGAGTTCGGCGGTGGGGGGGAGTCGGCAAGCACTAACAACAGCAGCAGCAGCAGCATGCAGCCGAAGCAAGGGGAGGAATCCCGCTCTTCCACCCCGATGTGGTGCACCCCCCAACCTTTTGCCCCCCTCTCCTACACACTCTGCCGAACGACGATTTCCCGCCGACGAGCACCACGCACCGTCTTAAATAGCCGCAGTCGACGGCGACGAGCGCATTAGCGCACCAGCCCCGTAGCTACGGCCGTGCCGAAAGAGTGGGGCAAGCAGGCAGCCGGGGAAGGGGAGAGTATAAAGGCGAACGCAGCAGACGACGCAGCGGCAGCAGCAAGCCAACAGCAGCGAGCGCTAGCGGCGGCGGCCGAGCCCACTAATGAGGCGCTAATTTCTAGAGGTGGAGGAGGGGGCCTGCCGCCATCAAAGGACCAACGCCCGTGCATGCGCTGTTGAGCCGCGCGGTGAGCCGGAAGCAGCCTCGTTGCGGTTTTGCTCTTTGTGCGACCCTGGCTTTTGTCGAAGGCCCCGCTGTTATACTTACGCCAGCCTGCACTTATAGACATTCCAGAAGTACTCCGTTCGGGAGGGAGGGAAGGGATTGGTTGGCTCATACTGAACAAGCTGCGCAAAATACGCCAAGGCTGGAGAGAGAGAGAGAGAGAGAGAGAGAGAGAGAGAGAGAGAGAGAGAGAGAGAGAGCAAGCAGAGGAGAGATAGGGAGGTCAACAAGGCGAGTGTCCAGTTTGCTACCCTGCACTGAGTGTGCGGGAAATGCAAGGAAAAAAATCGCTGGTCTGATCTCTGTCCTATCTTTCTTTCTGGCCTTGTGTTTTGCGCAGACCGCTATTTCCTTATTATAGACATTTTTTGCATTTTGTTTAGTAGTCTGGTACGTACGTTTACTCCTAGTTTTTTCATACATTCCAATATTTTCTTTTGCGTTTGTTGATATTCCTCTCCTTCTCATGTGAATTCAAGCAACTCCTCAGAAGTAGCAAGCCCGGCGTAATACGGGACTCACATCTTCAGCTGACATTAAACACTTTCTGTCTCTCTCTCTCTCTCACTTGTATCTGTTCTCTTTCGATATTTTCATAGGGCATCCAAACTCAAGAACCGCGGCGAACACCCGATCTCCTGTCCTCATATCTCTCTGGATAAAGTAGCGATTAACAGCAGAAAATTAACAGCAAATTAAAGCATTTCGTAGTAATTCATTAATTAGTAGTTGGTGTTCTGAACGGTCTATAAATTAAATTTCGCTTTAGCGCGTCAATTACGAGGCATTAGACCCGGCACATCATATGTTGGGCCTTGATGGGGTTAAATAACGGACGCTATGCATTGTAATTAAATCAAATTGCATTTTTACGCCTTTGCACCCCCGCAATTTTCCATCGATTGATGATTGTACTTTCCGTATGGCTATACGCTAAGACGGATATGCACAGGCGCAGAAAATATGCTGGAATACCTCATATATACACGTCATATAAACACGTCATATATACACGTCATATATGCGTCATATATACGCCAATATACGCCAAGAGCACGTCGTGCGATGGTTGTACGCAAACTCAGTTATCGCAAGGCAAACAGAGCCAATGCCGGAGGGGAAGTTCCTTGTCAGCGCTTAGGTGCTTACACGATGCAGCAGACCGCTGAATCCGTTCCTCTTCCACCGTTCACAAAGAAAAACACAATGCGCCCCTGCATACATAAAGGGTAAGCTGAAGCATGCACACGTAATTGTACTCGTACATCTCAAGCTGCTTTCCCAAGCCGGGAAATGACCTCGCAGAGACGTACACGTCAGAACGTAAACAAAACGTCACCCGGTGTATACGCATAACTGCAGCTCAACAGTAATGCAACGTTGAAAGTCTATAAACGGAGGCATGACCAAAAAAAAAGCACTCCTAGAACGCATACATACGTCGAAGAGACACGCCTTGCCAACAGTAAGCAAGTCGTGCCACATTCTCGAGGAGTCTTCAGGCACCAACCACCCCTGCGCTCCCATCGTCCCCGACATTACACCGTGGTAATTCAATAGCTGCGCCATCTACAGGTGTACGCTACAACCCGGTTCGAGATATTCGTTCCGCAGCGTGTGTAGCGAGTGAGGTCACGTTCACCTAGGGAACCCAGCGCGAGACATTGGTAATTCGACAGCCGCGCCACCTGCAGGCGTACACCGTAATCCGGTTCCGGGAGATTCGCTCTGCCGGGCCGAGTCGGGTCAAACACTCGCATCGGGCCTACCTGCTGTACACACAACGAATCCTTCGCGAAACGCGTATGCGACGGCACTTATATACTGCAAGATCGCTAGGACCTGGCCTGGTCCATGTATTTTCATGAGGCGCCACCACGTTCTTGGAGCGCGCACGCCCCGGACCTACAACACACATTAGATCAGCGGTGAGGCGGCGGACGGCCCCCGTTCGTCTTATTTACTGCTCCATTTGTAACACCCAACGAGACGGCGGAAGGGAGAAGGCGGAGTCGGCCGCCCGAAAGCCACGAGAAAGAAAACGAAGCCGAGACAAGCGCGATCCATACCGCCAACTCCGTGCAGCGCACCGAGAGGTATACTCTGGTCGCGTCGTGAGTCCAACCTATACGAAAGCCACAGAACCACGGCGCCCTAAATCTAGCAGCCATGTGACGTCACATACGCCATTTTGTATGTCCTGTTCGGTGCTTCCGCTGTTGCGCTGCACGAGATAATCCGAGACATTTCACCGCGCTGCGGCTGTAGAAGGATATGGCGGCGTCGATGACGTCAGTGCTTGCTGCACGATGCACCCCGCTTCTAAGACTTCGTGAAACTCGGCCATGTTGTTGACGCGTTGCGTCAATCGGCGAGAGCCCGTAGCAGTTCCGCAGGCCAATCAAAGCCGAGAAGATGGCGAGTTGACAATGTGGGGGGATTGGATAACGTACAAAATTATGCAATAGCGTAGAAAACCAATAGTCCATTGTCACTCTCAGCCGATCGCCCCGCGCACCACGCTGATCGACTGTAACGAAATGCTTGGCTTCACGGAACGGAACTAGTAAGCGCAGGCAAGGCGATCGAGCCTTTTAACGCGATAGCGTTAAGGAGCTCGTGTCGCAGAAAAGCCGGTGTCGTCGGCGTCGGCGTCGGTGTCGGCGTCGGCGTCCGCGGCGTTGGCCGTGAGCGATAAATCAAGGCAGGCACTTCATAAATAAAAAGCAACTTCCAAGATGGGCTGGGTGGGAATCGAACCAGGGTCTCCGAAGTGTGAGACGGAGACGTTACCACTGAGCCATGAGTTCGATGCTTCAAAGCGGTGCAAAAGCGCCTCTAGTGAACGCGGTGTTGCCTTAGAAACGAGCTGTTTCTAAGGCTCAGGCGTGCGTCGCTTGCTCAGGCGCACATTTCGTTGTCGCGCCGAACGCTGCGTTGCTCGACGCTCACCGCGTCCGATGCGGGGCGCGTAGTCTCTGCGCCGTAGCCCATTGTCTTACACCCCTTGGCGGGTCGACGGGAACGCTGTCGCGTTCCACTCTTGAAGGCGAAGCTTAAGCGTCCTCCAATTTTTTGTTCCTCCTCTTCTGTGGAACACGCGCAGCCGCCTTCTATCGTACCACTATACTGATTGGCTGGCACCTTAGATTTTCCTGATCACTAGGGGGAAATGTGGCGCTAGTGTCTGCACAGGGGGAGTGTAAGCACGGAAATTCAGTCACCCAGCCGGGGGATTAATGGGTAGCGCATGTATTTGCGCATAAGCTTAGTCCTTCTGGCTTCAAACGGCTTTGTGACTTCGCAGATTGACCACTTTCAAGGAGATGTTGCGTTTACTTATTTATTCATGTAAAATACCTTACAGGCCCTATGAGGGCATTGTGTAAAGGGGGGGGGGTTACAAAATCAAAGGCATAAAAAGAGTAAGCAGCCTTCTGAAGTCTGGTACGAGAGATACGTCCCAATGCAGCGCTCTTGAACATTACTAGAAAGATCAAAACATGAAAAAGGAAATACTGCAGTAATAAAATGCCACAAAGGCACACTTCAAGGGAAAAAACACGAGTAAAATTAACGGAAGGCCCTAATACTAGAAAGTACAATACAGGAGAAATGAACAGATCATGGAATACAGCGATTCAAGGAATATTTCGGGAAAAAGACGCAGAAAGCAATAGTATATACGGGGCAACAATTCGCAGTGATTACGAGCATGCGTTGAAACTTATTCAAGAGAGAGAGAGAGAAAAAGAAAGATTGCTCGAACACTGAGAGAGGTAAAGCACGATCTATGCGCACAAGTAAGGCAACCAGAAGGTCTCAAGCCACAAGCCCGAAGATTAATAAGACAAGCCAGCGTACTACCCATCAGTCCCAGGATAACAGCTGGACGATCTCGACGCCCGAGTTTCCCCTTGCAATTTCCGTATAGGGAAACTCTGTGGCTCACGCCGGTCTTATATATATAGCTTTCGCTCTATTGCACGGAAATGGGTGCGGACGAGAGTGCACAGAGTCGACTCCATCCCCGCGAGAACATTTTATATGCGAGAAGGTTGTAGCGCCGAGTGGAAAGGGGAGGGGTTACTTAATGACGCCTTATAGTGTATGCGGCGGCTCCTCAAGATGCTCCTGCAGCCCCGGAAGCGAACGCATCGTTCTTCTTGCGAAGCAATCACGAGGACACGCCACGTCACTGCCGGTCCGGCGACGCCGTAACTCTTGCGGCGGGAATCCGGAAGAAGCTTCAGCCCCCCCCCCCCCCCACCTCCCCTCACCTTTTCTTCTTGTCCGGGGTTTATTGGATTAAGAATGGGGGCTGATACCTAGAAGCGAGGCCCGAGCGATAGTCCCACATAGCTGAAGTCTCTCCCGGGTCACGTGGCTCCGCCCCCCCCCCTCTCCTTTCCCTCCTAAGTGCCGGCCGAGTTTCGAAACCCGCTGATAGATGGGCACGTGAATTCTAGCGGACCCTATGGCGTGTACCGGTCTTGACCTTCTCGAGCCCGCTTCTGTCTCCGTTAAATGTTTTGCCAGGCGCAGTTGCGGAGCAGCGTTGTCGAAACGGTTCACTAAAGCTCCAGTTCTCTTTGGCCACGGTTTGCAGAAGTTGGTGTCTTGGTTGTTTACTTGTCTTTTCAGGCCGTTGTTTACGATAACCGCTACCGGCGCGAAGCCAAATTTTAAGAGGCGAGACCGCGTTAGAGCGTCTACCGCGAACAGCGGAGTGCGTGGTTTTAGCTCAACCTAGCGAACAGCAAGAAACGCACGAAGATGTAAACAACGAACTGTGGCGTGTTCGTGACACATCGGAGTGAAAGTGTCTTAGTCTATCTTTACGACTACTCTTATTCTTTGAGGATTTCCGCAGAAATTATTTTGGTTTAACGCAAAGGTTGTGGACGGCGGCAACAGTGTTGCTGTTGCCATTAAAAGCGCGGCAGTACGAAAAAAAAAAAGAGGCATACACCATACACAGTGATATGCGGTATTGTGTATACACTTTTATTTACCGCTCCGTAATATGACATTCGTGAAAAAACATTAAAAACGAACATCGAGTAAATTGATAACGACTGTCATCACAAAACGCCAAGGAACTGTGTGTCGTTATAACGTGTGGATTCAATTTCGCTTCACTCTTCACTCTTAAGTTTATTTCCTTAAAGGCCCCTCCATCAGGTGTGTTACATGGGGGGTGGGGTACATCATGCAATGACAATTCTTTTATCCCTTTTATCGGCCCTTGCTGACGGCAAGCCGATTGCGGCGATAACGTGGACAGAGCGCCGCATCGGGCCACTGACCATTCGAAAATTTTAAAATGAAATTATACGGGTTTCATGTGCCAAAACCACGATATGATTACGATTGCACGCCTTAGTGGAGGACTCCGCAAATTTCGACCATCTGAGGGGATCGCTGACGAAACGATAAAAAGGAATAGAATCGGAACAGAGTCGTCACTTTCCTGAGAATTGAAGGTCAACAGATACAATTCCACATAAAACACAGGCACAACACTAATGCTTTTGAAGACACCGAGTAAAGGTCCCTCACCTGTCCCGCCGTGTCACAGAGCTGCAGACGTACCGGCTGGTTGTCCACTGTCACCACCACTGTTAACAAAAAAAAAAGAATGTGTGAACACTTTACAGCATTCACTCAATCATATAGCACGAAAACCAAGCAATGGACACAGCTAACACGTCCCAAGATGAAGCAGGATACACTTGGTTAGTGCAATATAAAAGCTTTGTGTTTGTCCGTTTGAGTTCCGCGCAACAAAATGGCGTCCCCACTCCAGCCATGAAAAGCAGGTATAACAGCTTAACTGGTTAACTCAAGCACGCCGGGTTACTATTTGTCACCGCCACGTTTCAAAGAGGACGCCCGTAAATCATCAACATCATCGCGATTGTCATCACCATCACCCACGCTTACGCCTCCGCCCATCCGGCAGTCCGCCCAAACCGCCCACGTTTGCCGTACGGGCGCGAGCGAATCCCAGCCGCGGCCGTTGCGTTCCCATCGGTGCGGAATGCGAGAACGCCCGCGCGGCTAGATTTGTAGCGGGCGTTTTTAAAGAACCCTAGGGCGGTTAAGGTTAATTGAGGCGCAGGCCTCGCAGTGCGGTCTCCGTCGTGTCACATAAGAGCATAAAAAGCCAACGATATAACTAATAAAAATCGGGTCCCTCGGTTAACCCACTTTTTTCTCGTTTATAAGGGCATAAAGCAGCACGTGTGCGACACAACCAGAATTGAAGACACACAGACGTCATGCACACTGTGACGTCACACACTTCACATGCGCGGAGATACTATAGCTTTAATTCTTTTTTTTTTTTCAAACGATTTAGCTGGTTCTGATGAATGATCCGTGCAATCTTTGTTGTGGCTGCTTCTTCAGCGTTTTCAAGAAAAAATATGTATACATATATGTATATATATGACAAAATGAAACATTCGGAGAGGACTACCTTAAAATAAAAAATAAGCAGGCACAGTTCAGAGGAGGTCGCAATTTCGTGGGTGCAGCAATAAATGGAGCGTTCCAGGCGGTGAACGCGACACTGCTCAGTGGTTAATTTGATTGTCTGGTGGCCGTTACCGGCCCAAGGAGTCACTGGGTCTATTTATACACTCCGTATACATTGTAGAGGGCTCCGTATTTTATCTGGACAAGTGGGGGTTCTTTTAAAGTTCACCCAAAGTGCTGTATTCCCGACCGGTTTTCTTTGTCGAGGTCCCCACGGCCGGAAAACCAACAGGCGATCTCCCACGCAGCAGGCTGAAGCCGTAACTACGAGTACATATAGGCCATCGCGACCGGTCTGTATAGGGTTGAGTATGGTTAGCAGTAGGACATTGCTTTCCTGTCTAGTTTCTGTTATGAATACCTATAAGTACGGAAGAACTTGCCCTAGACCTAGTCAGTGTGTACTAAAGGACGTATTTACCGCCAGAGAGACAAATAGGCAGCAAGGAAAACAGACTGTGACGCCGGCGCCAACTTCCGACGAACTTATTCCGAACGCGTACGGAGAACACGTGCTAAATAATAAATAAAAAATAAAAAGAAGAACCGACAGCACGTTACACTCCTGTAACACGTGAAGCCGAAAGCCTGCTGCACACGTGGTCGTGCATTAAGGCACACAATCCGAGGGGTCCCACTTCTTGCAGGACATAACTGGCCGCGCAGTGTGAAGTAAACGTGTGGCGCTGTAGGTCGACCTCCTCAGCGGCACATGCGAGCACCTAATGCTATACCTATAGGCTCCTTCGTTCTCTCTTTCATTTCGTCATTCTTTGTCGATTTATCTATTTCGTTTCTTCATTCATATGCAGCCATTCCTGATTATGCCATTTTTTTTTTCATAGCTCATTTTCTGCATCCCTGGAGCTATACGCCGCTTTTTTTTTTCGGGTATGAAACACTACATCGAGCCAATTAAGGCTTCCGCCTTGAAAGACACGACGCGCGCGTAGGCGCATTGCACTGAAGTTTACTTTACAAAGCCAGGTCCGCCGCGGTTTAGCTTCGTGGCTATGGCTTTGCGCAGAGCACGAAGTCGCGGGTTCGATGCCGACTTTTCTTACACTCTAAGAACAGTTTACACCCTTTTGCGTGCCCCTTCTGCCACACAACGATAATCGTCATCTGCCTTGATGCGTTTCCTTTCTTGAAAACGCCGCGCCCGCTACTTTCCTGTCGGGAATGATATCATGCTCATAACGCGCATGCCGTTCTTTACTGGAAAGTACCGGGCTCGCAGCGTTAAAGAAAGGAAACGCATCAAGGCAGATGACGATTATCGCTGTGTGGCAGAAGGGACACTCCAAAAGGTGTAAACTCTTCTTAGAGTGTAGAGTGTATAATGCAGCAGTGAAATGACAGCCTAGACGGATGCTATCACAAGAAATGCCTATACCAGTATGGCCAGTTTCCGTACAAGGCCACGTCCGAATCGTATGCAGCGTAACAGGAGTTTCGGTGGTTAGAATCGAATGTAGGTGTACCATACGCGCGCATCTACCCTCGCACATTGCAAGTCATTCTACAAGTACTATATCAACCTTGATCCAAGCAACCATAACGATTGACACGGACTTATCTTTCGCCCTCGGCACGACGCGAAGCCCCGTACATCCTCGCAACGCTATCACTGGCGTGCACTGTAGATGTTCCATGGGACGAGATGACAAAAAATGCTAGACGCTGCAGTCTGTACACTCGGAACACGCGAACGCGATAAGCAAAAGCGCGCCGAAAGTGAATAACAAAGATAAGGATCCAGACGGGCCATTATTACACGCACGTAGCGTGGCCAAGCCGCCGCGATATCTCGCGGTTGAGCCAGAGCCGCGGAGCGCGCATGGAGCCGACGATCACCTGACAAGCTTAAACGATCCTGCTCTGTCTTGTCCCGCATCTATATCGCGGCCGTTTTCCTTAGCAGAGATAACGACTATGGGGCTGTAGCTTGTCACAGAGTATCCTACTAAAATTTCTAGAGCGAACTGTGGGGCTATAGTGTGACGCGAGCGACAAGTATGGCGATTCAGCCAGCAGTGCTATTCGGAATGGCAGCGAATTTGGTGACGGCGGCGTTTTGAGCCAATCAGAGAGGCCGCAGCATCCCTCTGGACCAATCACAGCTGAGAAGATGGCGTATTCGGCTCTTTGACGGAATTTGTGAACGCGCAGAATAGCACCCGCTGCATGGGGATCGACGACGGTTATTTAGTACACGGTATTTTTGTCTAACATTTGTCCTTCTGGCTTGAATTGGCTTTGCCACTTGACAAGTTCATCGTTTTGAGAAAAAAAAAGTATTATAAACGCAACGATTAGGAGCATGTGCGCATACACTAATTGCTTTCATGCCTTCAGGAAAAAAAAATATTGTTCGCAAATTTACAAAGATGTGCGAGGCGTATTAAATAACATCGCAAGAACTGCCGAAGCCGCCAGTACGAAGATCGGACAAATCCATGAGTACTGTACCATCATTCCCATGGTATAACTGCGGTGTCCCAGCGCCAGAGTTATCTCCAGTAATTTAGAAGGAAGCTCTTTATTCGGCAGATGTCTTGTCACACGATCAGTACGCACACGTGCGCTTTGCACCGATTCGCAAGAAATGCATGCCGGAAAACCACCACTGCTTTAGCAGTCTATATGTATAGTATGATAAACACTGTTGAAACGAACACTTAACCAGTAATGAATACAACACAACTGGAACATTTCTTCAGCTTTATCGGAAGGAAGTGGCTCATATGATCAAATCGGGTGCGCAGCTGTACATTTAAAAAATAATCTGCATTTTACGCCAGGCCCCAGCTGTTACCAATGACAGAATACTATATAACTGCGTGTTCCCGTTAACAGCGGACTATACTTGACCGTTAGGTAGACGCCTTTTATCAGATACGCGCACGGGGTTTCTGCATATACCGTCACTGTGTACGACAGTAAGGTCACAGTAGAGCAGGGTAAATCCAACCCACAACCTTGGCGTGCTAAGCAGTGTACAGGCAACTGCGCGATGAACCAGAGACAGCCATTCTTCGCGAAAAGGTCAATAAAAACTAAACAAAACAAAAACGGCGCTCGCATCTAGACAGGCTAACAAAGACGTCGCGCGGTTGTCCAAGATACGCTAAAGCACTCTCGAGTCGCGACGACGTCTCGGTTGCGCCACATGAAACGCAAACACGAGTAATCGGCCTCGCAAAACAGCGAGGCGATTCTGGGCCTCTGGCATGGTGTGTGTGTATGTGTGTGTGTGTGTCGCACGTATTTCGTGCAGTCCAGGCATAGTTGAAGGTGGTGTCACCATGCAGCCAACCAGAAAAAAGAGAACCAGAATAACGTTGCACTATTTATCACTCCTCATTGCCCTCCATGCGACCCCGATGGCACAATGAAAGTTTCCCGGAGTGGTTAGTCATGGAGTGCGTTTGTGAGGGCGATGCTCTAACCCTGTAGCGCACAGTTCATGGACCTCCTAGGCTGTAGCTTACACCTGTACTGGGTTCCATCGGTAAGACTAACCTTCCCGCCTCCTTTCCATGTAGCTCAACCTCGTTCAACGTTTAGCAGGATTATCGCCGCCAACCACGGAACTTTGCCGTCGAACTTCAAGCTTGCTGCACGACCATCTCTACCGCTGTGGTGGTGCCTGCACACACTCCGAGCCCTTCCTTGTCATTCCCGGCATCAAAAAGAAAACGGGAGATGTCATCTTTCGCCCTCAAACAAACCGTGCTTTCACTCCTGCATGAGAAGCACAGAGAACTCATCCACGTTTACACGGAGGGTTCTGTCTCCTCCAAAAGTTCGGCTGGAGCGGTGGTAATTCCTGCGAAATCTGTCGCCATCAAATTTACAACAATTAAGGTGACGTGTATAACGAATGATTCGGGAGGCCTCAAACACTTAGTTATAAAGGCGTTCGGCAGCATAGGCTCCAGCGCTATAGCTGCTAACGGATTGGTCGTCACGAGCCCGCGACATATATATAGGCTCCTCTGCACTGCACGGAATCGGGGAGACCGCGCAAGTTACACGCGGTGAGAGATTGCGCACGATTGCGCGCAGAGTGGCCGCGGTGCCGCGGACTTTGCACGGATAACGGCCGTTGGTGAGTTGGTCCGCGGTTATCGAGGTGTCGCGCCGGCCGCTGTGTCGCCCGTCGCGGCTGACCGGAGCAAACAATGCGGCCACGGTGTGTAAGAGAGAGAGAGAGAGAGAGAGAGAGAGAGAGAGAGAGAGAGAGAGAGAGAGAGAGGGAGAGGGAGGGAGGGAGGAAGTAACTCTTAGCCCCCCACCCCCCACCCCTGATCAAACGTGAGTTGGAGGCGAGCCCGAATGCCGCAGTCGTCGTCTGTCCAGCGTAAACAGGAACGCCGCGATCTGCTGCTCTGTTGACACTTTTCTTCGATCACGATATCGCCCGGCGCTGTTTATAAGTACACAGTAGCGGCGTAACGGGGAGGCGCAGCACAAGTGTATAATGCGATGACGGATCGCGAAGAGAAGCAGCCTTCAATGAAGAGTTTTGCTGTCAGGCGTTATGGTTGGTACACACAGTATTACAGAACGGAAAACAGCGCAGAGCACAGAACATGAGAGACAGACCCGTCTTTCCCTCAATGTCTTGTTTCGTGCTCTTTTCCGTTTTGAATGGCAGCCAATGACGGAGCAGTCGAGATCGGTACGGAGAATTACGCGTGCTGTGACGACGAGGTATCACGGAGTTTCATGGTGCGCACGCACGCTTGCACGCACGCGCGCACGAGCTATATAACAGCCCCCGTTCAAAGCACTACACAACCAGAAATATCCAGCACCTCTCCGCATGCATGAGAAGCGTGTTCACGGTATAACGGAGCTGCCTATACACGTTGGAGATTAAGTCGGCGTAAAGTGTTTACAGGGCTTGAGCTAAGGGAAAGAAAAAAAATAAAGTAAGCGCAAGAACACTCCACTGATGTTCAGTTCCGACTTGCACCTGGGTTGGTCGCACACACATACACACATAGTGCAGGCATACAACAGCCATATAGGCTGCGCGTGCGTTTATACACAGACTTCGTGGAAACTCATTCTTTACGCGCAGATCTCGCGTCCCGTAAACTTTTGACGCCGATGGCGTATGCGCGCACAGACTGTCTGAAGTTCCATTGCTTTTCGAATGGAACAGCGCAAAAAAGAACGGCATCGAGCTGGGGACAAACACAGCACGCAGTGTGCTGTGCTGCAGGCAACACGGTCAAATCCTCGCGTAGAAAGTGAGTCTTAGCAGGAGAGCAGACCCCTGTAATAATGATCGACGCGCCTATATATGTGTTTTTCTACGCACTCATAGGCGTCGCACAAATACATTTGTGCGAGGCTCACTTAGAGTATATAGGACAAAATGCAAGAAGAAATCGACACACGTCATGAACGTTGCTTCAGTCCTCTGTACACAGTCGAGCGCCTCTCTACAACGAACGCCTCTAACAACGAAACGATCTGTGTGCGACGAAGGAATGATTCTGCCCCGGTTCAGTTGTGCATGAGCTGTGCCACCTTTTACAACGAAGTGACCTGTATAGCGAACGATTTCGAACGGCTCCAAGCACTTCGTTATAAGGGGGCGTTCGAACGTACATCCATTGCGCAGAAGGAGGGGGGCCAGTTCCACGATGATACTCTTCGCGCCGTCATCACAACGGAAGTATAGTGGAAGAGACGGCATTCCCATACCCGGATGTATACCGCTCCTCGTGCTGACCCAGCACACTTTCCTCGCGGGCTTCCTTTCTTCCGGCTCCGTCTTCTCACGCGCGCCACCGCGCTTTCGCCGATGCGTGCACAGGAAGGTATATACATAGGCAAACGACGGGATTGCACGTCTCAAAGCGTCATTCGTTTCGCGAGCGCCGGTGGTCTGTGCTCGCGCAGTCGCCGCTCGAGTGGTACGCCCTCCTTTGTTCGAGAGGGTTACTTTGTGCAGTAGCTATAGCTGTAGCTGCGCGTAGCGCGCTCTCGATCTCAATCGCGCGAGCGCGTTTTTTTTTTTCACGGGAGTGCCTGGGCGAACGACAGCTGCCGTCAAGCTGCGATGATGCGTCATGTGTGTAAATGCGTGCAGTGTTTTTTTGAAAGCTATGCGCGCGCGCGCTCCTACGTCACACCACGCCGATGCCCAGTCAAGTCGGAAACCGCAGACACGGACATGTGTATAGGTTCAAGATGAGCGACTAATTTGATGCTAAAGAAAAATTTGCCTTCACTCACGAAACAAATCAATGAGGACAAGCGGCTCTCCGCTATCAAGAGCCCCGATGCCGGGGCGCAACTATGGGCTGTCCGGAAGGCCCACCATGCGGCGGTCGGGCATGGCCTGACTGTCCCAATTGGGTGGGAGCGGCCCGCAGCGCGCTGAGGCGCGTACCTCAGGACCTTCATTAAAGTTTTGCATCCATCCATCCATCCATCCATCCATCCATCCATCCATCCATCCATCCATTCACTCGCCAGCAGGCTGATGTGCGTTATAGGGCGCTGCAGTTGCATGCCCGCAAGTCCGCAAACGTTGGTCACATGACGCCGGTTCTGCGGTGGCAACCAGCTTTCCGGCACTGTACTCGGGAATTTCCGTTTTTATGCACGCGCGTCTCCGCGGGCGAAGCAGCGGGAGTTCGTGCAGATTCGGCCTACAGCTCTTCCTGCAGCGTTTCTCTCTTTTTTTTTCTCGCTCTGCCCGATCGGCGGAAATGGCTATCGGCTTGTCGATCGATCCACTCGCCTTCGCCACCTCTCTCGTATCGATGACCGGCTGCACCCTACTCGCAATACACTACTGCCGTCCGGAGTGTGCTCTTATACGCGCATACACCCACAGCGAAAAAAAGAAAAAAGAAAAGAAATACACGCGGAAAAGAAAGCCGAGAAGCAAAGCATGGCACAAACGGAGGTACACGCAGGTGTGCCCCCCTCCTTATATATATACGCTGCCCGTATAAATATACACTCGCTCGCGAGACGCGTCTCGATATTCGTGCGAGGCGTGTACACGGATATTTTTGGCTCTTCAGGGAAATGCGCGCTCGGTCTGTTTATTGTTACTGCGGCCGTGCGGGTCTGCAATCTTGCACATATATATACGACAGTGCACGCCACCGCGGCGTCAGAAGTTACAGTACGCAGGACCCGAGAGAGAGAGAGAGAGAGAGAGAGAGAGAGCCGAGTATCTCCGCAGCCTGGTGGGTTTTGGGATTTCCAGGCTCTCTAGTAGCGTGCCCATATGCGAACAACGTATATATTGTGGTGCCGCAGTATAGTGTGGTTCTTGCTGGCTATACGTTCGCAACGTATCTCAGGACTCTCAGTAAAGTTTTTCCATCTATCCATCCATCCATACGTTCGCAAACTGCGTGGTATAATTATGTTTTCTCAGATCCCATGGTCCGTAAGCTTTTGACGCCGACTGCATTTCCGTTCATCTCTCTCTCTCTCTCTCTCTCTCTCTCTCTCTCTCTCTCTCTCTCTCTCTCTCTCTCTCTCTCTCTCTCTCTCTCTCTCTTTCCTTCTCTCTCTCTCTCTCTCTCTCTCTATTTTGTTCCTTTGATTTATCCTCTCAAGCCTTGTGCAAGGAATGTGATTCGACTAGTATTTGTGCTTTTACTAGCAGCTAGCTAGCACACGTAGCATTCGTATAGTACCAGTGCCAGCAGTAGCAGTTGCAGCGGCAGCTACAGTACTTCGGCTTGCACTAGTACGTTAGTACTTAAGTCGCAGTAGCAGTATACTTACAGTAGCACTTAGTATAGGGGTCAGTATGATCGAGACACACGATTGGTATAGATTTATACTTCCGCGTGCTCTCTTGTTTCGTTGCCTATTGTTCACGTCTATATATTGTTGCCATTCGGCGGAAGTACGGAACGAGGCCTCGCGGAAGCTGGTCACGGTATCACGGAACGCGCTATTGTCTCGCTGTTTCCGGCTCCTTGGTTTACTTCCGACTGAATGCACAATCGCCGATGATCGCCCTGTGTGACTGCTGGCGCGCTCCGCGGCTGCTGAACACTTTCAATGCAACAGCATTTTACAGGGCCGCGAGCGCCCGTCGTTTGGTGATGACGCAAAACACCCGGCGTGCCCGATCCCTGCAGGGACACTGTCAAATAATTTACACCCTTAAAGAACGGCTATAAATTGATCTATACCTCTCAGCCTTACACGCTCTCTGGGTGCAAGTGCGCGAGTTGTAGATCAATTTACGCCTCTTTTGTGGTTTTAAAGGTGTAAATTATTTTGCGGTGTATAATGTCGCCAAAGGCAAGGGTGTTGGGGCGGACCGTTATGCCAGCGCACGATAATGTGGGTGTGTGCGTCGCCGCAGGGGGTATAATGCGACAGGGATACTGACAACGTCGAAATAATCGGGGTGGTGAATTCACGCTTTGAGAGTCCGAACTGCAGCAGTCGGTTTGCTGTTGCCTTAGCGGGGGCCGAGCTACATGTATACTGACAGTGGTGCGTATACCAACCACTGTGGTGTACATAGAAATTGGCGGTCGAAACAACATTGAGTGAGTGAGTGAGTGAGTGAGTGAGTGAGTGAGTGTGTGTGTGTGTGTGTGTGTGTGTGTGTGTGTGTGTGTGTGTGTGTGTGTGTGTGAGAGAGAGAGAGAGAGAGAGAGAGAGAGAGAGAGAGAGAGAGAGAGAGAGAGAGAGAGAGAGAGAGAGTTTATTCACTGGTAGTCGGACACAGGCAGCGTTCCAACACTCGCCGCATACTGTATAGACGGCTAAACAGACAGCTATAATCCGAGGAAGCGACCAAGGCCGCTATCTTGTACACGTTCGAAAAGCCGACGTTCGATTTCGCCTCGCGCGATTGTCCAGGCCGCGCCGATATCGCGGCCTAGGCCAATCTAGTCCAATCGCGTGAGGCGAAATCGAACGTCGGCTTTTCGAACGTGTACAAGATAGCGGCCCAAGTCTCTATCGAATTACCCCGAAGCCGACGGGAACGGGTCGCGATGGTAGCGCCGAAGCCAAAACCCATAGAGGATATAGTACTTTTCCGCGTCCAAACAAGATGGCGACTGAGCGCAACTTCGAAACTCGCCGAGATGGTCGCGCCTGCGCGCAACAGAAACGTAGTCACGCGTCTTTGGGACAGCGCGCGCAAAGTTCGGTGTGAGACTTCTGCGGCCGCACCACTTGGGTATACAGCTTCCGCAGCGTTACCTCTACGTGTGGAACGAGAGTGCAGTAGTCTTTTTTTTTTTTTTTTTGTAGGAAACTCAATGGCTGCTCAACGAGTATGGCGGAAGAAGGCTTTCAGAACGGCGAGCGGATGCGATCCCGTCCAACGTGCGTGATGCGGCGTCAAGCGTAGAAGGCAGAGAGAGAGGGAGAGAGAGAGAAGAGAGAGAGAGATGAAAGGCAGAAGGGGATGGGGCAGTAAAGAAGCGTGGCTGGGGCGCGTGGGAAAAAACCTCCGCACGCTCCGTTATTAAACGCAAGCGCACAACCGCGGCTTCTGCTGCCGTGACGCTTCAGCGGTGCGCTGGTTCGCCGCCGCGGTGATGGGAGGGTTGCGTTCCGCATACGTGGCTCGAGGGAGCGACTGGCGGGCTGGGAAAGGGAGAGAGTTTGGGCGAGAACGTTCCGAACCGACGGCGGCGTCTTTTTTGTTCCTGTTTGCCCAGCGTGCCCTCCGCCAGCGACGGCGCACTTTTTCCTCTTTTCTCCTTTCGTGGTAATTTTGTTTTCCTTGATCACGTTTCTATTTTCTTTTTGTCTCCACTCGTCTGTCACTCACCGCTGCCTACTATTTATTAGACGCAACTCGCTACATAGGAGATGCGTGCAGGTGGAACTGTAGTACGCTTGCGCGATGAATGGTGCGGGGCGTATACGTAGTTACATCGTGGCTAGAAGAGCGACACCGCTGCAATGTTGCGTAATGTTAACGTCCTCCCGTGCATGCATGGCTGTGTACAGACAACGTGTTGCACTAGGGTCTGAAGGCGCGAGCTGGTTAGCATAAGGCAACGTCTCCGAAGGGAACAGTGTCAGAGACTCGGTAAGCAAGTAGCAACCCATGCACATGCACACACATCGAGTGCTGTGTGCATCGTTGTGTCACCGTTCGCCATTAGTCAAGCAGCCTTCAACAACTCTAGTTGAAGACATAAGAAACAACACTCACCGTCCCCATATACCCAACTTTATATACATCGCATCTCTGTTAATGTTATACTAGTATTTCCACTGCGTACGTATTTGTACCATGCATGCAATGTACGATTTCGTGCAACAGCTGGACGCATGTATTTGTCGACGGAATGGCTGAATCAATAGTATAATCACCATGCTTATGCTCAACGACCCATTCTCATCTGCTCATATTTGAGTTCTGACCTGCTAAGAGCGTATATTTGTGCATGTATCTGCCTTGAAGGAGAGGCGGTGATGAGCGGCAAGTACCCAAAACTGGGGGGTGTGGGCCAATAATCGGGTGCTTCTACAGGAGACGCACAGGTAATAACCGCAGGAATGAAGCTGTGAGCTAGAAACGGTAAAAACTGGGAAGAAGAGAACAGTGTGGTATTGAGTAATCAGAGCAGGTGCAGGAACAACTGCATGTAAAATACGTGGAAAGAAGATTTATTGAACAGTTCGGACCCAGATAAAATTTCCGAGAAGTATAACAGAGACACAATGGAAAGAAAAAAAGAACGTTAACGGGGTAAACCTTTATCTTCAAGCTCAAGGGAAATCGCATACACCGTCAAACACATCTCCCGTCGCCAAAACTTATGGTGCCGAGGCGCTCAAGGTCGAGTAATACCAATACACTTAAGATTCTAATCAGGGTTTAAAGAAGTGGAACAGCCTTTGTCATTGAATGTCAAATCAATAACAAAGTCAATAGAACACAAAGCGCCGACCAAGGTAAAATATATATCGAAATAAAAAGAAGGCGTTCAGATTGTCCACAAGGTTCCCCGTCGGGTAGCCGAAACGTCTTTTATTTGAATACCTTGGTCGGCGCTGCGTGTTTTATTGACTGTGCTCTTCCCGTCAGACCCTCGATTTCATAAATCAATAACGGGCATGCTCTCCACCACGTAAGCATGCATACAAACACAAGTTTCATCCTCGCGCAAATGGCATTTAGGTCTTCCGAGAGAAGAAGCCTTCTCAGAACGATCCATATACCGATACCATGTAACTCCCACAAATGGCCAGCTTTACGTAAGACGACAGTGATCCCGACGACGCAGAATGCCTTTAAATGCCACCGAGAGCACGACAGGAAAGAGAAGTGCGAAATTCCTCCCCCCCTCCCTCTTCGAGTTTTGCGGGCAGGCATCCAGAGGCCATTTATTTAATCCAGCCTTGCCAGCGGCTCATAATCCCTCGCTCTCCAAGCCGCATCGAGGCGCATTCTTGGCGGCTTAGACATCCAGATTGAGAGAGAGAGAGAGAGAAGGAGGAGGAGGAGGGGGAGGAAGGTGAGAACGAGAAATGTCGGTCAGCAGCTCACCAGAAGCTGTGCATTCATGCCGACACAAAAGCGACCTGAAGGGCGGCATGCGTCTACAGAGGGTGCGCGCTTGGGCTGGCGAACAGCAAGAATATACAGGCTGTGGCGGGATTCCGGTGGGAATTAACAGCGCCCAATAAACAAAAGCAACAAAAGCAAACGAAAAATAAAGACGCGTGGCGGCTCTTGCACAAGCCGTCGTCGTCGACCCCCCGGCACCAGTTTGCCGAGCCGCGCCCTCGTCCTTAGAAGTCTCCACGAACGCCTCTTGTCAACGGCATCGCTCTCGTCAGCGGTCTTTGGCTGACAGAATTAAGTCACCCCGCTCCCTCGCACGTACTCGCGTTAACGAATATACGCTTAAAGGAAACCGAAGGGCACGCAGAACCGAGATCGACGTCGGAACGGAAAATGATAGGTTGAACGTTAAGAGATAGGGAGACAGCGGTGAAGGTAAGGTAGCTAGATCCTGCTACCTTATATCTCAAGTGGAGATACGGATGAAGAAATGTAGTTGGGCAGGCCGGTGGCCGTCTTTATAGCAGACGACACAGATGTTTAGTGACCAGCGAAATGCGGTCGACGCTGGCAACGAGATGAATCATGTGGTGTGATGAAATTAGGAAAGTATACACATATACGAATATAGCGCAGGACAGCGATAAACTAACATCGCGTGTCAGTGAATCTAATGGCATTCAAAGAACTTGTAAAGAAGCATCTAAGCGTTGCTGCTAGCATAAGCGAACTTCATCGACGATAAGTCGTCGAGCTAATCATCACTTCCACACCCGGTTATATTCTTCCATTATAGCTTTAACGCCGGCTTTAATCCGCTTTGTAGCACGACCAGAGCGCTCTCAAGCCACCACCGCGCGAATATGCCGTAAGTATAGGCGTATATAGCTATACATAGTATGCACGTGACGTCACATCCGCTGCTGTCGTCTGCTTCCGCTACCTCCCGCCATCTTGGGGAACCTTATCGACAGGCGCGCACATAGGCCTATAGGTTCCCCAATATGGCGCCGCCATAAACCGGAAGTCGCGGAGTATCATTGAATGACGTATACGTGCATACTATGTATATGCTAAAGTGTGGCACATGCAGACGATATGAGCGCGTCATATATGTCATACTCGTATATATCGTACGCCGTAGTCTCCGTCCCGTCTTTTCGCGCTGCCCCCAAGTATTCTCGTACATGTAGCCAATGCCGACGATAAAAAGATGCGGCAGCGGAAACAAGTATAAGTATAAAGCCGTCCCAATCAGTGCCCTCGGTGTTTATGGTACCATCTGGGTCGGACTCGAGTGCTCCCGAGGCGAAAAAGAAAGCAGAAAAGTGCCCAAGGACGGTGGCTACGTACACACCCCAGGCGAAGCGGAAGCGTTCCGTCCTTTCAAGGCTCCGACGTTGTCAGTGTTTGCTGCTCGATTGTTCCGCGGAACGCCCGCGTCGTAAAGATAGTTAAGAACGCCAGTCGCGGAAGGCCTCGCTCGCCAAAAAGGGCGGCGAAAGACAAGCGAGCGTTCGGGTCGAGCTCGGTTTTCACGCGTGAGAAGAGCCGGGCGAAATAATCGCCGCGAAGTTGACACGTACTGCACCGCCATATATCACCCGAGACCACCGTTAACAGCAGCTCTGCCCGACATGTTTCAACAGAGCAAGCCGAAGCAGACGAAGGACGGACAGAAAGGCGTCTGCTTCGATCGTCTGCTTCTGCGCGCTGTTCAAACCACATATGGATATATCGCCAACTAGCCCGTTCCCACAGTTTACCAAGTCCTCGGTCATGTGTCGCCCCTTCCTCCGACGTCGGCTGCGCGACTTTAGAGAGATATCACTACAAACTTCACGATAGTGACTCAGTATGCGGTCACGTGTTGAGTGCTTTGACACGCGCCTTCTGCTCGAGTCCGCGAGAAGCGTTTCAGAGTCAGAAAGTTATATGCGAGTTTGTAAACTGCTTCGTGGCTCCTAACACACCGAAAAAGAAATGTGGAGGCTTGGGGGTAGGGGGACGGACTGCATTGGAAAACGTGCCAAAACCACGAGACACGGGGGGAACCCGAATCAATTCGGACCACATGGCGGTACCATACACCTGGTTCTTTAGCCTGTACCTCAATAGGCACGGTACGCGAACCTTTTCGCATTTAGTCTCCCATTAAACCCGCCGTAGTTGCTCAGTGGCTATGGTGTTAGGCTGCTGAGCACGAGGTCCCGGGATCGAATCCCGGCCACGGCGGCCGCATTTCGATGGGGGCGAAATGCGAAAACACCCGTGTACTTAGATTTAGGTGCACGTTAAAGAACCCCAGGTGGTCAAAATTTCCGGAGTCCTCCACTACGGCGTGCCTCATAATCAGAAAGTGGTTTTGGCACGTAAAACCATAACTACAAAAAAAAAGTCTCCCATTGACATGCGGCCGCCGTGGCCGGGGTCGAACCCTCGAGCTGAGTAGCGCATTGCCATAAGTAGACGCTGCTGGGCTACAGCAGCGAGCCTGTGCATGGTAGTTATCTCTACAAGGTATACCTTGTCCCACAACGATAATCGTCATCTGTCTTGCCCGCATTTCCTTTCTTAAACGCTGCGAACCCGCTATTTAAAAGTCACGAAGGACATGCGCGTTATCAGCGTGACAGAGCATTCTCGACAGGAAAGTAGCGGGCGCAGCGTTTTCAAGAAAGGAAACGCAAGCAAGGCAGGTGACGATTATCGTTGTGTGGCAAGATACGACCGAAAGGGTGTTACTTTGCTTAAGAGTGTACTTCCAAGTCACGAACGGCTTGGGCGTTATCAGTGTGACAGCATTCTCGACAGGAAAGTAGCGAGCGCCGAGTTTCCAAGAAAGGAAACGCAAGCAAGACAGATGACGATTATTGTTCTGGGACAAGTATGCACCCCAAAGCGTGCAACCGTTTTAAGAGCGACGGTGCTCTTCACCGGACGTTCTGCAGCAAGGCCCTGAATGGGACCAGCGCTGCCTCCTGAAACGCTGGAGAGAAAACCTACTGCACGGCTGCGATCCGTTGTCCAGACGACGACTCCTGCCTTTCATGAAACATCTAGAGCGACACAAGTCCATTTAACGGAGGCAATGGCAGGGCATGCTTCATGACGGCCGACGTAGCTCTTGTAAAATTAGATTTGGATAGTTTGTAGACAATTTTGTGGGATCTCTCGTTTGAGCTACAGCAAACAATATCGATAAAAAGTGTAAGGCAATAATACTGTCTATTAGACTACAGAAATTTGTGTAGAGGCATCCAATACACGACAATTGACGAAAAGTGAGACAACAGATCCTTACACTGTTGTAGACGTGTCTATAAGATTTGTCTCTAGACAATATTCTATAGAAACTCCAAGGTCGTAAGTCCTTAGACTGTCTATAGACTAGTCTGTAATATTTGTCTATGCACGGTGCATGAAATTTGTTCAGAGATACCATATTAACCTTATAGACAAATGTGAACGGACTTTCTATAGACTGTCGAAAGAAAGTTTACGAGATCGTCGCCTTAGCGCCGACTTATGTTCAAACCGCACACCGCACCGCACCGCACGCGTGCGGTCGTACGAAAAACTGCCCGTCTCGCGCACAGGGGCACAAGTTTCGGTTTACGCTGCTCTGTGCGGAGTCCACTGCAAACCGAAATTTATGGATGCCTATCGAGTGTAGAGTCGAGACTGGCGCTTCTCTTTACTATAGCTGTTGGTTCATTATAACGAGGTTCTACTATAACTCTCTCTCTCTCTCTCTCTCTCTCTCTCTCTCTATATATATATATATATATATATATATATATATATATATATATATATATATATATATCCCTCCAACCTCCGTATACACACTATCGCGCGCCAGACTTCTACGTCAGAAATACGCAAAATCTACGGGGAAGCAAAACCTTTGCAGCAAAAATCTACGGGGGAAGCCGGCGCAGCTCCGCGACCCGGTCACGTTGTCATCCCAATGCACGGCGACGGTATAATGAAACGCGACAACACGCCGCCGCCATTTCTCTTTTTCTCGTATACACCGCCCTCGCGCACATGCTGTCTTTATTTATTTGCGACGTCAGTAGCGCGCGAGTGCCTTTATATTCGCAAGCCCCGCTGTTGCCTATAGGATCGGCCCACCTGGCACACACACGCACGCCGTCCGCGCCGACCTAACCTTTCAGACGCCCGCGTATTCTCGGCACGTACTTGACCCACAAGCGTTGCGGACAAGACGACGCGGCGAGGCGCGAGAACGGTGCAAAACGCGCCTGCATGTGGCAGAGGCGCGGCGCCGCGCGCGCGAGATACCGAAGTGTAGGAAGCGCGTGCGAGCTAGAACGTCTGCCGGCCGGAAAGCTGCGACGCCTGTTTTTTGACGGTTTCATGCACCGTGGCCTCCGAGATCACCCCCGCGCGAGAAACGCGCGCGGGAGTGATGTCGGAGGCCATGCATGTACAGCTGCAGAACTTTTTGGTTTTTTTTTTTACTCGCTTTGTGACAGCAGCAGTGTGTTTGGGAGGGGCCCCAGATTTGCAACTTCCTGTCCTGCATGTTTGGCCGTCAAAGTGTTAGCCAAGAGACAAATAAGTACTTTGGCGCACAGTATATACTGTAGGCACACATCCTTGATGTGTTCAGATGTAACGAACGTGCGCCAGGTGTAGAGCTCATGTGTGGGCTTCTTTTTTGTTGTAGTTGCTGTTGAACTTGACAATAAAATTCACTTTTCGAATTACGCTCCAACGCGTCAGCAGAACTGGTGCCAGCTGGTGAGTTCTCTAAATCTGCAGGCTATTTTAACTTGTGTTGTTCCAGAGGGCTTAACCGGAAGTCCTCCGGGAACTCTCTTTGTAAGCATAAAAAGGAATTACAAACAAGCTCCTTCCAAGAAGCCCTTTACATTTGAAATAGATCCGAGCATACAATGCTCTGCTGAAGTATGCGCTAGGCTAATCGCAAAACAAAAGCTAGTTATCTCAAGCTAAAACGTTAGCTATGGCTCAGCAACGATATCACCATCACCCATATAGGTTGAACTACACGTTCAGGTTGCACCCTGTGATCAGTGACACACAACACCGATCTGTAGGGAAAGAAAAAAGAAAGAAAAACAGTTGTTTTAAACGCGCTAAAGCATTTGATGTTAGGCGAATAAGGGAATCGAATCGGATGGCCCATCTGTGCAAATTGTGTTTCAGTTGGACAAGGCACATATGAGCTTGTAATTTTCACGTTGTCAGCAACTACGTATTTGCACTGGGACCAAACCAGGCTCACAACACATGGCGCCCCCCCGCCCCCCCCCCCAAAAAAAAGAAAGAAAAAGAAAACGTAGTGCTATAAATAACCACATTCTAAAGCATGCTAAACGCTCTCTTGGGTAGGAACTGGAGTGGGTTCTTGATATTTTTTTTCTTGTTCTACGCAAACAATAGCAGATGTTATCAGTGAACAGCAGACGACAGCGGCAGTCGAATTTATATTAGTACTTGTCTAAGGCGCAAGCTCATCGGGCAGGAGATGAACGAATAATTCTTTTTCTTCTAGCACAATTGACACGTTGAAACAGTGCGTGGTTCTCCGTGTTGCTAAAGCGTCCTGCTTTCAACAACGCCTTTTGTTAACTTGATAAGCTGCTCCATAGCTGCTCCATAGTTAGCAGGTTTGGAATAAACTCCACGTGGTTTCTCAGTGGTTTAGCTGGTTCATTGTTTCAAAGCAAAGTGCGGGTTGCTACCGGAGATACGTCGCTGTGTGAAGCACAATGTCGACCACCTAAGATTATCCTTGAAGAAGGAACCAAAACAGAGTATTGCGAGTGTTCTTGCAATGCAATCGTTTCCCATCGGAATGCTCCAAATTCCTTCTCAGTAATATTTGTAGGACGCTAGTGGTGGACGTCGTGCTGTTTAAGCGATGGAATCAGCGCGTCGCGACTTCACTCTCAAAAATCATTATAATTCTTACTGTGAGTTCATGCTAAAGTATAGCGTTTAAAAAGGCGTATGCCTGAAATGAAGTTTCGACAGTCTTAGAGCAAACTCTGCGATCAGTCCCAGTTCCAAAGAATTATTTAGGCGAAAGTTATGGAGGGAGCTTGAGCGACAAAGTGCGCTTTTGTGAGATTGCAGGGAAACTTCATTGTCAAAGTGCGGAATCTATGCAAGAATTGACAGTATTTATTGAGAAGCGGATCCGACACTCAATTCGAAATGGAATTGGTGTGGGTCCCACCGCTGGAACGGATCACATTTATTCTTCCGTGTAGAGTAGCAGACGATACCAGACGATATAAGTCAACGTCAGAGAACAGCAGACGCCGAGTTCACTTTACGCATTTGGCTACGCCTTAAATGCAAATGATATCAGTCAACAGCAGACGACAGTGGACGCCGATTTCACGTTACTCATTTGTCGAAGGCAAACTGTATCGTAAAGCGAGAGGTATACGGAGCATTTCATTCTTCCATGCAGACGATACGATACCAGACGATATCGTATCCCTAAGCTATGGCAAACAATACCTTGCTTCTGTCCAGCTACGTGGCATTTAAATATTTTTAAATCTCAGTGGACGATAGTCGGGGCACCGCTGAGTAACTTGCGCACTATATGCTTCTGAGAACAGCCTCTATTTTAAGGTGTCGAACCCGGGGTCGTCCTCGTGTCCGGGTGGAGGAACGCCGCCCCTATACCGCCGCGCCATCACTCATGTCAGAGCGCCCATCAATCCCGCTTATTGTTTTTCCCTCCCACAGCTTACAAAAGCGGCGTGCGGTGACCCACTTGCGAGTCCGCCGCGTCCGGCGTGGTACGAAAGCGCCTTGTGACTCTTTTATGGACTGTCGCGGACGTCCCCCACGGACAAGGACGTTCCTATTCCTCACGCCTATCGGTCCACACGCGCATTACACGAGTAGTGTCCGTTTCTTATCGAAGTCTTTGTCGGCACAGCCGCCGTCATATATTTAACCCTGTAATGCCCAATGCATCGTATATATGTCACCCTGAGTTTGATATGCCTCAATATGGTGGTATATGCGCGGGCCCCAAGGTTAACGCAACATCCGTGATAGCACTTTCTTTATATGTTGAAGGAACGCTCCACTTGTGGAAGGTTCGGACAATCAGCAACAGTTGAACCTTGTTATAACAGTCGCATCTGACACGATAAGTTACCTTTGTTATATGCGATATTCGTTATAAGCATATATTCGCCACAGTTTTATAAGCGGCAAACGTTTTATATCTACTTCGTTATATCCGTCAATTCCTTATATCCATGTTGGTTATATTGATTTCCGAGTTCACTATTATTTACTATACCAATTACGTTATAACTCGCATACTCTTTCGCTTCACTGTTCTTTTGTACGAATTTGCACTATCCGTGGCCAGAAATATAGGTGAAAAACTACGTTGTTCCAGTTTTCGTTGATGTGGGAATGTGTTCAGACATTACAAGGTAAACCCGAACAGTAAAGACAGACGTACTGGAGAATGAACGCAAAAAAGAAAAAAAAACGAAGTCAGCGAAAGTATAATCTCACTACTGACATTCAGGCGGTTTCCACTAGTGCTCTTTTTTTTTTTTTTGCATTAAAGCGAAGTTCCAAGCGTCCCAAATCCCAGGAAAGATATAGAGGTAAGCTTGAGAGCTTCCTAAATATGTTCTTTTACAATACTCCTTTCTACGAACCAGTTTCGGCACGTAATCAAGAGCTGGATGCTTCATGACGTCACAAGACAGTCTCCCTCTCTCTCTCTCTCTCTCTCTCTCTCTCTCTCTCTCTCTATTCTTCCGCCCGTGAGTGCAGCGCGTAGGAACGCGCGCAGCACCATGTCTTTTCCTTTTTTTAATCAGCAATGACATTGCGCCTTCTTTCTGCAGACGTCACCAAAGTTTGTTGCCTGTCATGATGCAGCCATGATGTTGATGACGTCAGGTCCGGCATTTCGAAACTATAACATTGATGTCCAATTGAAACATTTGTTTCCAAACTTTCGTACCTGTTGAGTGGGAGACGTGTGGTAAATCTCCTACAACTTCTGCACAACGCGTGATGTACTCCTTTAAAGAAAAATTCGCTTTAGCCGATTCCCATTGAAAGAGCCGCTGCTCTTTATGCCAAGGTGCGGGCACGCTTTTATCTCCACGAATAAAGTCCTCGTAGATACCTACAGACGTACTCAGACTTACGGTCAATTTTCTTTCTTTTTACCGCGGCAGAGCATCTACTTATATCTGTTTGCGCTGCTTCTCTCCACACTCACGCCCCGTCCCTTAAGCTTAACGACATTCCTTGCGGACAAGGACCGTCGCAACCCTTTGTGTCGCCGCCTTGAAGAGCTGTCGTCTGCTTCCTTCGTGGTCGTCATTGACGGGTACTACAGCTCTGCAGGGGTGCCTCGTACTTAATAGCGGCACGTAAGGCATCACCACCGGCCGAACGTTTCTAAATCAACGTATCACCTCTCTGACCTCTTGCAAACAGCCTGCAACAAAACAGTTTGCCAGCACTAAAAGCGAAACGACCTGGCGTCCCATAGGAAGGCAGTGCCTCAGATAAGCGAATTCGTAAAGTTTACAGACAGTCCGCACACATCTTGGCGACAGGTGTGGCTTCTCATAAACATTTCTCCATTTGTGTGCATAATGCCTGTACATTTTTTATAGACAAAACTCATCTACGCGTATGTTTGATTTGGTCCACCGTGGCGTATAAACTGCCGACCAGACTGCGCAGGTAGTCTATATGCATACATTGGTTAAAAGAAATGAAAGTGTGAAGGCTTAAATTCAGAGGCTGTAATCAATTTTCCATAGACTTTACGGTATAACCCCTATATAGACTGCGGAATTGAAGTGTCGCGATTGTACCGCCAGGAAGAAAGGATGACGCAGCAAGGCACGTACGTTGAACACGGCGCCGACGAGGAGCTGCGCTGTGTTAAGAGGCCAGTTTTGAGAGAATCGAATTCCCGTGGTAAACGTCGTACCAGGAGAGGGGTCCGCGTTTTGAAAGCCCAGTCATCAGTTCGCTTCCGCAAAGTCCTTATTCGCGTCCCATATTTCTTTCGAGGAGTGTCCCAGGAGGGACAACGGAGTTACATTTAAACTAACTCTTGCGCTCAGAACTCATGTATGTATGTATGTATGTATGTATGTATGTATGTATGTATGTATGTATGTATGTATGTATGTATGTATGTATGTATGTATGTATGTATGTATGTATGTATGTATGTATGTATGTATGTATGTATGTATGTATGTATGTATGTATGTATGTATGTATGTATGTACGTATGTATGTATGTATGTATGTATGTACGCAAAAAGTGAAATTGTCAAGTGCCGCAAGCTGACTACGCGGCGTACCAGCGGTCACGCGGCCTGTCGTTTTTTTTTTTCATTTAATTATCGTGGGCTTTACAGCTACGCTGTAAGTGTCACGTAGCTTCTTGCCTGCTGTCGGCACCAAGATAACCTAAACTGTCAAGTGCAGGTCAACTGTCCTTCACATTGATTAATTTTCACCACTTCCATACATACAGGTACATTAATGTGTCTGTTAATGGGACGGTGGCGACCTCACGTCGATTTCAACCTAGCTTTACTGTCTGTTGAACCCTACATTATTATTATTTTCCCCCTTGTGACGTGAGCAGAGAAAGTTAAAGAGTTAGAGTGCATTGAGACTTGAAACTGTGGATTTTGTGCGCCTATTTGACAATACTGATGACGCAGTTCGTAATATTCGCTTACGCTGGCTGTTATTCAATCCAAATACCGCAAACATAGACGTCAATGCTTTTCTTTTTACGCCGTCCATCTTGTTATGTTAGATGAGACTGCAGCGTACATGCAATGTAGCCTTCGCTGAGTAGGGTATAATTGAACGCGTGCACAGTAGTGCAGTATGGCCTGACGTTCTGTGCTAAAGCTGTACCGATACATTAATATTGTTATGTTGATACAACACACCCGTATAGACTTATAACACCGGCACACAGCACAAGATCTTAGAAAATCTTAAATTATATTCTGGGGTTTTACGTGCCAAAACCACAGTAGGATCATGAGGTACGCCGTAGCGGGAGACACAGGATTTTTAATTTCGGCCATCTGGAGTTCTTTACAATACATCCAAAGCACAGCACACGGGCGTTCTACATTTTGTGCCCAGCGAAATGCTGCCGGGATTCGATCCCGCGACCTCGGGCTTAGCAGCGATACGCCAAAGCCACTCACTATACCGCGCCCTTAGAAAAGGTCGTAATAATAGATGTGTTGTCACTCTGCTGACACTTTGTTGCCTTCAACAGAGAGGGATTGTGTTGAGATGCAACACCTTGCTAAGGGCATTTCTCAATTTGTGTGCATAATGTCTGTACACTTTTTATAGACAAACTCATCATGCCGAGCAGACTGCGCGCGTAGTCGGCTAGCAAACCAGACTATTGACTGGTTAACATCCCTGCCTCCCTGTATTCTTTTCTCTCTCTCTCTCTCTCTCTTGCTAAGGGCGATGCATGAGCGAACACAAAGAAGGGAACGCCAGATTCCCGTCATAATGCGCAGGCAGTGCAACTTTTCTTATTTCTGCGTTGAAATAAACTAAGTTCCTTGAAGTTTCATTCTACGACTTAAATATTCATGTCGCAAATAGCAGCGATCGAAATTGCGCATTGCACACTTGCACAAATCGGTGTTGAACAGAGCGTCAGCTTTCAGATTGGTGCAGTCTGTACCTGTTTCTACTAACGTTTACAGATGCACATATTATATCAGTGTGTTAAAGTCTGGAATCAAGTAAGCAAAAGAACACGCAAGAAAAACAAATGCAGGGCTCTAACAAGAACATCTACACGTAAGCTCGCAATTAATCGGAAAGCACTCGGACGGAGAAGTCGCTGTGGCATTGTATTTTAACTAAGTACCAAAGTTACAGCTGCTCCTCCAGAAGTGTTAACAAAGGTAAAGAAAAAAAAAAAACATCGTCACGGCTAACAAAAGAATGACGCAACAAGTCCTGCTGCGAGGGCGCAGAGTGCTTGCGCAACGCAGCGGTCGAAGAGCGAGGCTCGGCCGATCGTGTCACGCAAAACGCGCTCGCTAACGACTCCGTCAGCGACGGTCTATATACACTAACGAGGGTAACACCGACCGTTAACGAAGGCTGAATGAAAATAACAGCCGTCTGGCGAAAGAAGGCCTAGCACTCCCCTAAGCCTGCTCGCAGTCAACAGGCCACGAGAGCTCCACAGACCGCGTAACAAAAGCAATCGCGCAGGCACTCTGGAGAAAGAAACAGCTGTCGTTTTTACCACACGAAGAGACCTCGCGTTTAAAAAACGCCACGGTTGCCGCGCCGCCCATTACGGCAGACGCGCATTGGAGGTGATGCAGCTGGCATGCCATGCCTGGCTACTTATGGCATTCAATTTGTGCTCGCTCGAGCGGGCATGTGTGCTTGCGTGTTCGGCGGCAAAGTTTGCGGGGACCGATGCGCTGGTTTTGTTGCTCCTGAAAATTTATCGGGTTGTCGAAGAGAATAACAGTGCGCAAAGGCGCCATGACGCGGATGGGCGTCCGGGTGGTCTATTCAGCTTAAGATTTCAGTATACCAAGCCCCACGTACCAAATTGCACTGCACCCTGTCTCTGTACCCGCCTGTAAGCTCCAAAACACAGTTCCCGACTTGACGGAAACGAGCACAATTCCTAACATGCACACTTCGCATAAGAAAACGCTCCAAGCATAGTTGACGTCGAGGAAATGCGCCAACGTAATTGGCCCCCAGTGCAATCATACAGTCTCCTTTGAGTCGGTATATCCCTTGTAAAAATCGTAGCTGAAAATCTTGTCTTCCTATTGAATATTCGTTGTAGGTAATTGACTTTACATTGATAAACAATTGAATATCCCGCGCGATTTCTGCAGGGGCCAGTGGCGTGTGTTGGTTAACTTGAACAGTTTATAACCACATTTTGAGGTGGTTAACGTGATAATAAGTGATAAGTGCGTAATTTCTGAAGTGTGCCACCACGAATGGCGCATCGCCGGAAAAAAGAAAATGATCGTTTAATTGGATAGTTTGTCTTCGTGACTGATTAAAAGCGGAGTGGATACAGACTGCTCGACAGGTGGTTGGTGTCACAGTGTGTAACAGCATTTGCCAGATAATAATAATAATAATAATAATAATAATAATAATAATAATAATAATAATAATAATAATAATAAAGCATGGTGATCTATCTGGTTTCTCTGTGCCTCACAGTGCGGATATCCACAAAGCGATTCGAAAGCTCTTTGCTTCCGCAAACGCTGCATCTGTGCAGTCATTAAACATTTAATTACAAAGTGGACTTCCGTTCGCACAGGTGTTTGAAAATATGTCACCGTAAACGAAAGATGTTTACAAGTCTTTCTGTAATCGCCGTTCTATACGGGACGCAGCGTTTCCTACAAAACAATAAAAAAAATTTACTAGAGGGAAATTAGGCTTGCATTGAATGATGGGATAGTTCGTAGATCTGCTTATAAACTTCATCCCAACTTCGGCAGGCGCTGTCACTTTGCAAATTGATCGTATATCTAACAGAATATCGTGTTATAAATGCAGCTATACACGACGATTATGCACGTGATTATTCATGCTTCTTTAGGAAAACATGATGGCTCGAGAATTTCGGTCACTAAAGACAGACGAAGCGTAATGAATAAAGCCTACCCATAATCCGCATGGCAGCTGAACGACGACAGAAACAAACGAATCTTTCATCTTAGTCGGCGCTGTTTCGGCGGCATATTACGTACAGTCGTCGGCGAGAAGCGTAGAGAGAGAACAATGGCAACAGGTGCTTGAGAGCTCGGAGTACAGGGCCGATTAGGCTGCACATCAGACGCTGACGTCATTGAGAAATCCGCGACCGTTATACGGGATTTTATCTGTCGCGCTAGCGCCAGCGTTTTGAATACATTGCGAACGTTTGAACACTGATGCAAAGGTGTGAATTCTACTCGAACGAATTACTGCGCGTTGTTATCCGCGCCCGCCATTTTCGACGACAAATTAAAAACACATTAAGGGTCACACGTTTGTACGTATACATGTTTATCTTAGTTCAAGAGGCATAAACCACACCAGGCCGGCGCATCTTCCGACACTTTAGATGAAAGTATTCGTTGAGAAACGACGCTGTTTGTACGAAACGTGTCGCACAACAGTCGACCGCTTTTCTTGACGCTTCGTCACAACGCGGCGCGGTCTGTCTCGCACGAACGCGCGCACACAACACAGAACATGCAGTCGCAAAACCAAACAGCTGTCATCGCAGAAGTCCAAACGGTTTGTGCAGTTAACGAAAAAATACAACGCAGGGACTTGTTCGTTACGCGCAAGCTGCAGCGTCTCTCTCCCACGCCTCTAAATGTCTCCACGGAAACAAAAGGAACTACCGTTACCGCACTTACGCGGCGACATCATCTCTTCATAAGGTCAGCCAATCGAAAGCGTTCGGTGACAGCGACATTTACACAGGCGTCACGAATGGTCTTCGTAACATGCGATGTGGAGGCGATCGGCTTGCATGCACAAAAGTGCACGCAAATAACACCCGTATAGAATTCGACGGGTTCGCAGCACGAGGAAACGGCGATTCGTCGCAGCTTCTTTTTTCGGCCCTCCGAGGACGCCCACGAAAGCCAAATAAAGAAAGACTCACCGGAGTAGTTGTCGAAAGCCGTGGGAACGTACTCCGTGGGGTAGCCGTTGGTGGTGTAGCTGACGACGAGGCTGGTCTTGCCCACCGCTCCGTCGCCCACGAGAACACACTTGACGGAGCAGACGCAGCTCGAACCGTCGCCGGCCGCAGCGGACCCGCCGTTGGCCAACGTCGCCTTCATCTCCGGTGTTAACAAGCTCGCCGACTGCTGGTCTCGCGCCAGTGGAGGCATCGCGGCCAATTTCCTGTGTGTGTGCACGACGGCGTCTCTCCTCCCCGCACGCGGCGAACCGCCGCGGCCAATTGCGGTCGGGCGGCCCCCGGTCGAAAAAAAAAACACCAATTCAGAGGACGCCGCACTCACGGCCCACTGACACTCCTCGGGGAACGCACAAAACACGGCTCGAGCGGGCACCACCGCCGCCGACGAGGCAGTGACACGCGCGATCGGCCGCCCAAAACAACGCGAGAACCTTGTCGAGCGGGGCGAGCGAAACGGCCGTGACTCCGGTTAGGCCTACGGCGCTCCTCGGCGCGCCGAAGACGACGGCCGTCGCCGCTGCTGCTTCGATGTCGGCGTGCGCCGGCGAAAGGGCCGCATGACAACACCGGCCGAGCGCGCCGGATCGTCAAGGGGGGACGTGTGGGTGCCGTCCGGTGGCGTAGAAGCAGGAAACAAGCGGCCGCCGGCGACGACCGGAAAGACGCGAACGTGACTTGACCACCGTAGAGGCAGACCAGAAGGAGCACTCCACCGTACCCGCCGACCGAGTCCTGCGCCGGTCAAAACAGACGACTGGGGGAGAGCAGCGTGGGAGCCGCTGTCGCAGCGCTCGAACAGCAGCTGCCGTCTTTTTGTCGTCTGCTGCCGCTGCGCGAAGTTGCGCGATGTGGCCGCCGTATAATTTGTGGCGCCGTCGTCGTGCCCCAGTGTGGCCAGGGTGGTACAGCCTTTTCCTTCCAAACTCGGAACAAACTGTCAGAATTAAAAGCAGGGTTATGTAAGTAAATTTGCTTGTGTTGTTATTGTAATTAGCCCAGTGATTGTTATCAATTCCTCTCACATATTGCCGTCTTTATATTGTTTCTTACCAATGCATCATAATTAAAGAACGATAAACTGAAACTGCAACTGAAAGAAAAGAAAGCAAATTGCGAATTACCTGCCATCTAGAGACTGCACCTAGAAGCGTGCAAGCTTTTTATTTGCTTTTAGGATCAAAGATGAAGCCACTGCACTCACCTTTTTTTTGCTAGGCGCTTTTAGACAAACATTCGGGGTGACGAGTTTAGAGAATAGAGGCAAAGAAGAAACAACAAAACAAAGGTCGTGCCGAATAAAAATAAGATCACGTGATTTATGACGTAGAGCGCGGGTGTTTTGAAAAGAAATCGCAGTAGAATACAAACTTATTCTGTGCGGGATGCAGTGCCTGTAAATAACTCCGATGTCGTTGCTATGCTGCACAAGGCTAACTAAACAACATATATGGTTCTACCATTGTCTGCAAAGAGGCTGCGTGGGCTGGCTTTGATGTTGTTGCGTAACAACATTTTGGAATTCGGAGACAAAGGTGGCACTACACAACGCGTCCGCTTGTTTATCGGCTTCCCGGGCGCCCGAGTTTTGGCACGAGGCAAGCAAAAAAGCTCATGTATTCATCTGCCTAAAAAATACTTAAGAAAAAAAAAAAACAAGCCAAGAAGCTCAAGTATTCGCCTGCTTGGACAAGACCCCAACAGACAGGCAAGGAAGCTGAAGCATTCCTCTGCTTGGAAGACAGAAACAATCAAGTAAACAAGCTGAAGTATTCATGTGCTTGAAAAAGACCCAAGCAAGCAAACAAACAAACAAAGAAGCTCAACTAGTCATCTGCTTGAAAAAAGATGCAAACCAATAAGCAAAGAGGCTTAAGTATCCATAGGCTGAAAAAAAATATGTAAGCAGAAGTCGCAAAGCGAAACACTTTACACAATATGGCCTACTAAAGCTTGGTACTTACGAGTAAACGTTTCTATGGCTGGACGCACAGCATCGCTGACAAAGGACAGGTTAAGGACAAGGTGACACAGACAAGGTGACGCGTGATTACTCACAGCTGTCTTATTTTTCGTTCGAGCACATGTGGTTTCTATTTACAGAATTCGAATTACAGAAAGCAATTTTGGAGGAGCAAACCCGACAAAATATAAAGCGGTGCAATGCAAATTTACTGTTCAATATGTGTTGTTCTTTATTCTTTTTTCTTGCAGATTCAGCTATGTTTGAAGATATGGTGAATGCCGAATGCCCCATTATGATCTTTGTCTCGGTCGGCTTGCTATTAACCTGCCCTTTTTTACGCTATGAAGCAATGACATAAAGCTTACAAATTTTTCAGGCTGCTTTTTTTTTTTCTACCTTAGATTTCCTTTTGATAAGGCCGAGCATGCGTTATGCATGGAATTTGGTGGACTTCAATTTATGGTCTTTATTGGGCGTTTAAAAAACTCGGTGTCATATATACTTATGTGGCATATCAGCTGTACGGCGAGTCCGGTCAGGGATTTTGTCCCCATCCCAACAGGTAACATTCGAATGTTGCAAATGTGGCGTTCATATTTGGCACTTCAACGCTTACAGCGGAAAGAAAGACAGGAGCATGAAGAAGGTCGCAACGCTCCCGAGCAGTCACCTGTCCTGCTTTTTTATTTATTTTACACTGCAGCCGTAAATACAGAGCAACTTATAGCTATAAGTATATATATGAGACACTTCATGCTGTGCGGAGCTTTAGTAAAGCATGCAAGTCATGCTTCGCATTGTTCTTTACGTTTACGTCAGCTTCCAAAGTAGCTGATTACGTCACTTCTCTGCCTGCTCGGTTGTTAAAACTGAGCCGTCTCGGACGTCAGAATAACAAGCGGACGTGCACTGATATGCGACCATGCCCCGACCGAATTCCAACCGATCGAAGACACATTCGTCTACGGCGTTTAGTCAATTTTGCTCATTAGAGCTACAACACGTGGATTTGTTGTTTCGGTCGCTTCGCAGAAACAGCGCTGCATGCAAGGAACGAATTATCACTCTTGCGCGCACAATTTGCTTTTCTCAGAGCACCCGTGTTTACGTCCTGTACCGCGTACGATCAGCTGACTTCCGGTTAAGCCGCGCGTTTGACTTTGCTGTCTCTTGCTTTGCATTTTCTTTCTTCACCTCCTCTCTCGACCCCAAAGCCTGCGCCTCACCCTAGTGAAGCCCCGTGTATTTCTGCGTAATTTACCCCATTTCACTTACCGCAGATTCCTTATTTTGCCGTCTTTTTTGTGTCTTTAGTGCAAATTTTTGACATTGTCAGGCCAGTTTTCGTTTCGGCTATCTAGCTATGTCAAAGAAAAAAAAAACAGGGGTGCCGAATTTGATTGTAGTGAGGTCTAAGCATCTGGGCCGATCCCGAAGGTAGCGAAGTCTAAATTATGCGAAATTCACGGGAGATTTTGCCATCGATTAAGCACCGCTCTTTATATGGCCTCTTTGATGTCACCATTGATTAATGTGTATGTGCCACCGGGCATGCGCCGACTTCGCGGCGGCGGCTCCAGATGGCGCTGAGGGAAGCGCGAGGGCGGAGCCCGCCTGCAGTAGACACGCCTCATACATCACGCGTTTAAGGCTATTCGCATACTTGCTTAGTCACCGTAGATGAGTTATTCTGCGCAAATTTTATTTATTTTTTCTCCCCGTCGCGAAACGCGGTTGCTTGTAAAAATATATAACTCCGCTAAGGCGTCAAGCTCGTCACCGACTCCTCGGGTAAGTGCACTGAAAACTCATCCGAGGTCGGCAGTCGGCAGGTGGCAGCATCGTATAATGGCACCCACGCTACCGGTGGAATCTGTTACCAAGATTGGCCTTGTTGCACGATAAAGGGATCAAGAATTGAGCCTTTCTTCATCGGTTTGCGCTATCGCTATAGAGCGGTGGCGTCCGCTCAAAGCGATTCCATTTGTTTTCACCGCTTTAACGTTTGCAGCGTGCCGCACGAGGCAGATGGTCCGTGCCGCCCAGTATATCGAGCAAGAAAGCACGTATGCAGCGGCGCTCAAATTTTACGTTAGAGAGTTTCGTAATCGTCGGTGAATTATTTCAGACTCCTAATTAACCCACGCGCTTTAAAGTACGCCCGCACATCAGCCGTATGACATGCCGCCATTTCCATCTACGTGTCAACTTTGGTAATGATATAGTTCTCTCGTAAGATTCCATCCAATGGATTCTAATGGAGCCGTAAGGCGGCAGTGATGCGATTATCATTCTTTCTCGCCACAAGCGTGTAATTTGTGACTATGCGTTGTGGATTATTGCGATGGGACAATTTACGAGGCAGAACAGTTTGATTGGGTATATTCAATTACAGAATGTTTGCTTAATTTTATGTGCTTTAGTTGCTTTAGGTATAGGTCTTTAAATGCATTGAATGTATGTATACAAACGATAAGCTATATATAGTAGACTGCCGCGCGTTGTCTTCTCGTCTGTCGCTGACGACGACGAGCAGCGGTGGATCGTGCGAGGTCTTAACCGTCTGATACCGTGGACAGAGATGTGACCGAGCACACCGCCGGTCCTTGCCGTGGGTGCCAGGTCGAGGGAGGCCCGCTCTGCGTGTACCCCCTGAAACCATGCGTTTCTGGGGCTTCGAGATGGCGATGTTGAAGTCGCTGCAGGTGGCGAGTGGTGTGTCTCGTTCCAGAGCATTGTGATAGGAAGGTATGTACGCCGCAGTGTGCGAAATGAGTTCTGTCGGGATCGGGGGCTCAATCCCATCGCTCGTGATCCGTTGTCAAGATTGGAGTCCGGCATGAATTCGAAGGTAGCTGGCCCATGCCGGCGTCCAACTTATCCACGCTGAGGACGTTGATGAAGGGAAGGACTGCTTCTCATCGAGAACGAGGAATATGGGTTTATTTACAGTATTTATATCAGTCTAACATGACAATTTGAGAAAGTACATAAGTCTAACATGACTGCTTGAGAGAGAGTCTCAGTCCAACATGACTGCTTGAGAAAAGTGTGTCGAGCATCCGCACAACAGCAGTTTTTAAACACTCGGTCCTCCCGCGATACAAGGTGACGCGAACGTTCGTTTAGTCATCGCAAACTAGCCACCTCTCCGCAGGACGGTTTACACACACGCATGCACACACACACGTGTTCACGGTCCGAAACCGACACCACACGAATTTCTTAGAAGTAGGAGCCGTTCCGGGTAGCGCGTTGTCTTGCGTCTTGGTCGGTGCGTGGGAAGGAGCCTCCGTCGGCGTTCCCGCGGCAGCTCCCCCGCCCGTAGGTGATCAGGTCCGCGTTGTCGCGTTGCGCACAAAGCCTGCTTCGTCGAACTCCTTCAGTCACAGCGCATCCTAGCTGAAGCGACGGAGAGTGGAGGATGCGTGTATTGATACGGACACAAAGTCGACTTAGCCACGCCGCGGCTAGAGGTTGGCGGCGGCATTCCAAGATGAGGTTGCCACCGCTGGCGTTACTGGCTGGCAAACTTGCACTGCAGCTGGCCGTTCTTAACAGTTCAGTATGAACGTAGTTTTGTTGGCCCAGCTTGCAGCAAAGACCAGTTGGCAGTGGTACAACGGTTCGTTACGAAGCTCGATCCCTCAGCACAGCCAGGCCGATGTTCTAACTGTTCGACCATCAACTAGACAGTGACACAGGTTGGCGGGAAATCGGTTGGAGACTGTTGCGGCTCCTGGTTACGGGTTTGCCAGCTACTCCCCGGGCGCATTGATGAGTGCCTCCAGTGGTCCGAATGAAGGAAAGAGGGTTTATTTTAGATTATTAACACTAGCTCCAGGTACGAAAGCCCACTCGATGTAGAAACATACGAATGCGCTCTATCCGATTCAATTGGGTTGTATTTTGCGACACACATACATACATATCTTCAAAAGAAGCCAAGGAAGAACATGCACATGTGTACATGCGTTAGCGGCCTCCTTGGCAAGAAATCTGCATCAAACAGGTTGTCGGGTCCGAGGAATTACTGGCGTGTGGGATAATAAAGCGTTATGATGACCAAGTATCATGATAGAAAACGCGATTGAAGCAGAGGATTAAAATGATTAAAAAGCAGAGGATTAAACAGCTCGGGCGCTGCTATCTAAGTACATGTAAAAGAAGAATTCGTTTTTCTTGGCAACCACTCCACCAAACTTCACAGGGTTTCTTACATTTAAAAGAAAAACATAAAATCTAGTAAGTGTTGATTTCTGATTTTTGATTTAATCGTCAATTTTTTTATTAAGAATTGGCAAAAATTGAAATGAAACTTGCCGGAGTTGACGACTGGACGCGTTGGTATAGCGAATTAGAGGTTGGATTGCGCAACATTTTGACGAGACACACAGAAGAAAAACACCCCCCCCCCCTCCCCACCACAGAGCGCTACTTGCAACTATCGTTTTATTCCCTTGTCAATGGAATAAATACAGGAACATACTCAGGGGGGGGGGAGGGCGGTAGCGAAAAAAAAAACAAGAAAACAACAACAAAAAAAAAACACTGTTTTGACAAACATGTCCACCTACCAATGCCAAGCCGGCTTTGTCATGTGATCGTTTTTGCTGCACTCGACATCGCAAAAAAAAAAAAAAAAAAAGGAAACGGATACGAAATTTCAGATTAGCCAATTTCAGATTAGTCGAGGGAGGGATAACGAATACAAAGTGCATAATTCTTACCGGATTTTATTCGAAATGAATATTTTCGCTTATTTCAGCCAGTTTGTATTTAACTGTGTCAAAGAATATGCAGAATAACAGTAGGAAAGCAGTCTGATCCAAACGCCCTTCTCGAGAAGCCTATCTCGGAGGTTGATATATTGTTGCTAGAAGGTGGCGTACATCGAAAGTGGAACAGTGAGAGAATTGAACCTCATAGGAACCTATGCTGACGCTTTATAGAGATCAACTGTAACTTTTAGTCGGCTCAGACTGTAGACTTAGCAGTGCATGCCTCGACACTTTGCTTTGAAGTAGTTATACTAGTATATATAGCCTGGACATTCCAGCTTTAAGAACGAAGAAAAGGAGGCTAAGAGGAACCGCAACCGATCGAACGTCGTTGATATGGTTGAGGACACTTCGGCGAGAGTGACCTACTGGGAGAGGTAATGCTACATAACCTTTTCCAGCTGCAGCTGGCTGCTGGCGGTCGATCTGGTAATCCTCGCGGTTAAAAACTGAGGACACCCCGCTGCTTTCGGGGTGTTCCACATTCGGGGAACCAGGTTGGTTGGTGAGGTCTATGTGCGAGCCCAAGGTGAACGGGAGCACGGCCGATCACGTGGTTGTACTGCGGTGACCGACGATTTCCACTCGGCCTCTGGCGGCAACCTTGTACAAGTTCAGTTTCAGTGAGATCGTTGGTTGAGTCGATGATGCTCAGACGGAAAGTCACGCGTTAGGGAGTTTTAGTAATGCGAGTTCCGACAATTTTCACTGGCCTACAACGCCCCAAATGCAATAATTCGTCACGAACACTGATTCTATCGCCGTGGTGACGTGATCATCATGATCCCGCGTAGCGACCCGTATCTACTACCGGGGATGGAACTGCAGGATGGCATTTGTGTTCATAATAATTATTAATATTTCGTTTGAAAACCTATATACGCTTAGAAGAGAGAACAACAGTGACCAAGCTGGAACCTGGCTGCTTGTACTTGCCTGCTTGACCAAGAGCCTGAACGGCTGCTTGTACTTACTACGACGGAGGGGCCATAAACATAGAAGTGGAAGTTGGAAAGAAAGGAAGGAAACAGGAACTAATGAACAGCTTGACATACACATCTCAAAGACTAAAGAAA